>NC_066866.1:22256329-22946340 GCF_025177605.1 Cucumis melo | reverse complement strand
GACTCACCCAAATTGTCACCCATCGAAGATGACCCTCCTGCAAGGTTATCTAAATTGTCCTCAAACTTAAGGAACATATCGTTCGTCTCGAGAAAATTATTTCATAGGTATGACAATGACATAATGTCTTTGAACATAGAAAGCAAACATTCAATAAGTAAATACGAACACATAGCTAGAATCAAAATATATAAACTACATAAATATGTGGGTATGTGGTTTGTCACTATAATTGGTCGTCGTCTCTTGCATGTGACAAGTGTTCATCCACATCGTTGATGAAGTCGTCAATGACAATACGCACAATTGATCTTTCAACGATTGTGGGATCAACGTTAGTCTTACACAGAGTGTCATCCTCGATGTGGTCATCCACTCGATGGCTCACAATACAAGAGACAAGGGTACTCTCGATGCACAAAAACGTCGAGAAAAGGGAAAAAAGCATCGGAAAAGGATATGCCGATGTTTTTTGCGACGTTGGGCCCTACATCTGGAAACCTGAGTCGGGAGAGGCATTTTCGACGCACGAACAACACGACATCAGGAATGCCTCTCCCGGCATCATGTTTCTCGACAACATCGACGGCGTCGGGAATACCTCTCCCGATGCTGTTTTGGCGACGAAACCACCGATGTCGGGAATGCCTCTCCCGACGTCTTTTTTGCCGACTCATATCGTAGCATCGGGAATAATATCTTCCGACGTTTTCGTGCATTCTATTGTCGATGTTTTGTTGCATCGGAAATTCCTTTTTATATGTATTTTTTTAAAATATGTAATTTTTAATTTATTTTCCCTTAAATATTTTGCTCAAATGAATTCTTTATTTTTGTTAAATAACGACATTCGGATTGCTCAAATATTTTTTCGATGTTTTGGATTAAATTAAAATTACAAATTAAATATAAATTGAGAAATTAAGAAATACAAACACAAATTAAAAGAAAAGATAATTAATAAGTTAAAAAAACATAATTGTTCATAATACAAAGAATGTAGTTCTCATAATACAAAAAATTGCAAACAAAGTCGTATGTCTCCTAACGACGCTCGTATACGCCATTCTACACCTTGGGTCCTACAATGAAACAAAAGTAAGTAAGTTTAGTACATATATTCATATGTTCATTGTATACTATCATTGCAAAAACTTAAGAATAATGGGCACATACATATGTACCGCAAAGCTAAGGATCATGTGGTGGTCCCTGCTATGCCCAAGTCATGTCTTGTATCAGCTTTCGCATTTGTTCCATTTCTGAAGCTAACGCTTGAAAATTTCTATCTTTCAATTCAATCCGTTCCAAAGCTTAATCAAGTTTAGCTTGTATTTGAATCTCCATTTCTGTGGTTGACTGAGAAAATGACATCGTGGAACTACTCGCACTCATCGTCTTGCGAGCCTTCGGCTTGGGTCCCCAACGAAGGCCTTTTGAGTAGCCTGGTCGTCTACCCAACACCTGATCGCATATCTCATCCTCAGAGAGTGGCTGACTATCCTCTGCGGTACGCTAGGACTGGAGTTCCAGCATTTGATTTTGCAACAAATTTAAAAACTAAGTTAGGTAATACAAAAATATATAATGAAAGAGGATAATTAATAAGGGCATGACTTACATGCGCATCCTCTGCAGCCTGTGACACGAACATCCCAACTCAAACGTGTGTTTCCCAAAACAACTCCACACAATCGATTGACTCCTTTTTTCTCTCAACAAGCTCGTACTGTCGTTGTAGAAACGACTTGGACCCACTGCTATGATTGTAAGGCAGCTTCTGTATAGCAGCTTTGTTTAGGGTTTAGGGTTTAGGGTTTAGAGCTGCTTCTGTCTAGCAGCCTTGTTCGTCGGTGATTGCTCATGCATGAAAACAATTATATTGTTTATTTCTTATACATATTAAAACTTGAAATCATAGTTAATCATGACAAATACCTGGAATGCACGACTCATGTAGTGGTTGCAGAGGAAGTGCCAATCCTCATGACGTCCAACCAATACGTTTGGTAGGTTGGCACAATCCTCCTTCGGGTTGCTGTACTTTTTGAAGCGTCTGTGACAGTCGGCCCAAAACTCTTTAAAGGTCATGAGCATCTGATGCTCAACAAACCTATTCATTACTTGATAATTGAAATCAAGCACAAAAAATCGCTACACATTACAAAAATAACACATTAGATTGGTTAATTCAGATATGTTTCAAATGAAATCATAAATGTGTAGTGCACTTAATTACTTAGAGGTCGCCCTTGACGACCTCAACGTATTCTCTCCCAACGTCCGCCACCTTAAAGCAGTGAACAGAAAATATCTTTCACACGCACACGCCTATCGCCTTGCTGAAGTGAACGGTGTATGGAGAAATAGGCTTCTTTGCTGCAGGGGCGATTGTGATCGAAATAGGCCCATTTATTGCAACGTGGTGCTCCAACTCCAAGAGTCGAGACTGTGCACGTCTCCTAAGAGTTGGAGTCACAAGTTGTTGAGAAGAAGACCCTGCTCAATAAATCGATAATAACATATAATGTTAGAAAAAAAACATGAAATAATTGTAAGTTAAAATGAAGAAAATTCTTAGACTCACCCACATTGTCGCCCAAGGACGACGACCCTTCCGCAATGTTATCTAAATCGTCCTCAAACTCGAGGAATATAGCGTCCGTCTCCAGAAAATTATTACATGGGTATGACGATGACATAATGCCTATAGATATAGAAAACAAACATTCAATAAGCAAATACGAACACATAGCTAGAATAAAAATATATAAACTACATAAATGTGTGGGTACGTGGTTTGTCACTATAATTGGTCGTCACTTGCATGTGACAAGTGTTCATCCACATCGTCAATGAAGTCGTCAGTGACATGACGCACAATCAGTCTTTCAATGATTGTGGGATCAACGTCAGTTCTGCACAGAGTGTCGTCCTCGATGTGGTCATCCATTTGATGGCTTACAACAATTTCTAGTACATTAATGTGGTCATTCTCAACATCCTCCACTTCTGGCACGTCTCATATACGCTTATTTTGGACGACTTGCAGAACTTTCCAATTGGTACCATTTTTGAGTCATCTACATAAAAAACTTAATGTGCTTGAGTCGCAAGAATTACAGGTTCCTCTATGTACCAAAAACGGGACGTGTTTAGAGATTTATACCCTAGTTCAACGTGTTTTCTTCGACTTTTGTTTACGTCGGTGTCATACCACCGACACTTAAATAGCCATACATTTCTTCCCAACGAATATTGTACATGCAACACTTCATTCAGATCATTGTAGAAATTATTGTCGCCACTTCCACTTGTATCGTTTTCACCAATGACCATTACTCCACTGTTTTGAGTAGTACATCGGGAATCAAATTCAATAGTGTGAAATTTTATACCAGCCACGCTGCATCCATTGTAACAACGAACGTCAAATAATGGTCCCATCGCAAGTGAGAAGAAATCGTCAGATAGATTTATAGACTTATGCAGCTCTTACACCTGAAATGAATGTGACAACGATTATAGACATCTCACGTGCTTAAATACGTTAGTGCTTACATGTCAAACTTAAACTTGTTATATACCTATGCTCGAAACCATTCAGGGAATGTCCGTTCATGTCTTTTATACAAATCCATAGAATTTTAAGCATGTTGACTTTGGAGCCTTAAATGTTTCCTAATAAGGATGAGGATGAGTTTAGTTTCTGTAAGAACAATGTATAACAAATATTTAAGAATTGCGAAGATGAGGAATGCTTACCTGCGATACTCGGATATTTCGTCTACATTGTTCAGTATGTACCAATGGAAGAGTCATTTCACTTCCTGTGATATAGCACGAACACTTGATGAACCTAAGGGTCGTACTTTCTACTTTAAAATTTCAAAGTTACCAATTACCTCGTCCTTTACAATGGTATCATCATTTCACTCATCTCTTCTGAATCGAGTCTCTATACCACTTAGGTAACACGAACCAAAGGTGCTTGATTCATTCATGACATACGCTTCTGCAATTGACCCCTTAGGACGTGCTTTATTTCTAACATACTGCTTTAACGTGTGTAGACTTCTTTCAATCAGATACATCCAACTATAAGAAATCGGAGCAGTAATCTTCGTTTCATATGGTAAGTGAACGACAAGGTGTACCATAACGCTAAAAAAGGTTGGTGGAAATATTCTTCCCAACTTACAAAGTATGATTATGATATCTACTTGCAATCTGTCCAGATCACTTACTCTTATCGTTTTGGCACACAAGTCACGAAAAAATTTCATAATTCGATTATAGCAGTGTACACGTTCTTTGGTAAGATTGCTCGAATACCAATGGGTAGCAGTCGATGTAATAAAACATGACAATCATGTTTTGAGTCCTGATATTTTCCCCTCTTTCATGCACACATCTCGATATATTGGAAACAAATCCATCGAGAAACTTAATAGATTTCAGGAACTTTCAAAACTCTACTCGTTCACTACTAGTCAATGTGTAGCTCTCGCATGTGGCTTCACCAATCGGTTACCCACTTCTACAAGATGTAAATCCTTTCTTATCTTCAGATCTTGTAGGTTTAACCGAGCATTTGCAGTATCCTCCGTTTTTCCTTCGAGGTTCAATAACATACCAACCAAATTGTCACAAACATTCTTCTCAATGTGCATTACGTCAAGTTTGTGAAGTAACAGTAGTCTAGACCAGTAAGGAAGTTAAAAAAAAATACTTCTCTTCGTCCAATTAAGAGCTCTCTTTCTTTTTTATCCTGTATTGAAGGATGTTTACTCATAACGGAAACTCCAACTAATCTAGTTGTTCTAATATTTTATGCCCATTCATCACCATTGAAGGAGCCCTACGCTCTACCTTTCCATCATGTAGCCTACTTCTACGCCACACGTGGTTCTTTGAAAGATAGCATCTATGTCTTATGAAAGATATTCTACCTCGTATCCCGAACGACGATCTATCACCCATGCATATAGGATATGCCTGATACCCCTTTGTAGTCCACCCTAATAGGTCACCATACGCCGGGAAGTCATTAAAGACCTGACCTGTAAAAGAGTCATATGTACGCACTCCAAAAGTCCATAACTCTTTCAATTCCTCAATCAATGGTTGAAGATACACATCAATTTCCCTACCAGGAGATTTAGGACCGGGTATGAGCATTGACATAAAGATATTTGTCTCTTTCATGCATTTTCATGGTGGCAAATTGTAAGGAAGTAACACAACAAGCCCATACTGTACGACGTACTCATTTGACCAAATAGGTTAAACCCATCTGAAGCCAAGCCCAAACACATGTTCCATGGATCCAAAGCAAAATCAGGATATTCAGAATCAAAATGCTTCCACCCCTCTACATTAGCTGGATATCTCAACACATCATTTGTTTCAACACGTTTATCCCTATGCCATCTCATGTCAGTAGACCCTTCCTAAGATACAAACAAGCGTTGTAATCTCGGTACCAAAGGAAAATGGCGCAATACCTTATGCGAAATTTTTTCCCTCTATTATGATGAACCTTATACCTAACCTCGCCACACGTAGGACAATGTTGCAAATCAACAAACTCTTTCCAATACAATAAACAGTCATACTTGCATGCGTGAATAGTCTCGTATCCCAAGCCCAAGTCACGAAGTTTTCATTTTGCTTCATAAAATGAACTAGGGATAGTAGTACTACACATTGGAAACGATGCTTTTAAGAGTTCTAACAACATGTCGAACGACTTGTTACTCCAACCATTTAGAACCTTTACATACATCAACTTATCCAAAAAATTCAACGACGAAAATTCAAAACAACCGGGGTATAACTTATTATGTGTTTCATTCAATAAGTCTTGAAATATATTGTTTGTTTTATCTTCATCTATATCTACCCCAACATTCATTGGTATTTCATTTTCTAAAAGAAGTTCCTCTATTTCCTCTTCATGTTTAATAGGGGTATTTCATGTTTCCCAACATTCATCGCTAAATCATTTAGCATACCAAACGAATCGCCTTCTTCATTAAATTGACTACTACTAGTTCCTTCATCAAAAGGATTACTACTAGTTCCTTCCTCAAAGTTTTCTGTACCTCTAAAGCTTAATGACTCTCCATTACACCTATTTTGTGTAGTAGGGGGATATTCCAATAGTCAGTAGATGTCGTTCCACACCCTCTAATGAGCTCCAATTTAAATTCAAACATCTTTTGCATGGACACCTTAATCGTCCGTAGGCATCAACGTGAAACTTGGCAAATTCTAAAAATTAGGTCACTCCCTGTCTATACTCAAGGGAGAACTTATTTCTAAGCTTCATCCAACCCTTGTCCATCGTTTAAGTCCCTAAAACATAAATATGTTTGATTAGAAACATATCTCTCTCACTCTTTCACATCTATGAATTACTCCCCTGAATTTTCACTATTTTTCAATAACTAACTTCAAACTATAGAGGCTACCATAGCTGCAGGATAGCCAACACAACCTAATTATTAACAACAAAATACTTTAAAATCTTCGCATCGTTTAAACTGCTTCCAACAACGCTCCTTACAAGCTATCCTACTACCACCTCTTGAAACCATCCCAAACAGAAATAAATTCAAAACAAAAAAGGCTACCATAACAGCGGGATAACCATCTCAAATCAACAACAAAGTTATTCAACACAAACAGGCTACCATAACTACAAGATAGCCAAAATTTCAATTTAACTAAACCCCACTTCAAATTTCAGTATAACTAAACTCCTCTTCAAATTTCAATTTAACTATAACACCCCCCCCATTCAATTTTCAATTTCCTCCTAATTCAATTTTCAATTTAACTATAAACCCTAAACCTTAAACCCTTCAAATTTCAATTCAACCAAAACAACATTACACACATTCTATACAAAAATACATTTAACAAACAAAAATCTATTCTAAAACAAAATCCTAAAAAGCATTGGAAATACCCTTTTTTCCCGATGCATTGTGCTTGGCGTCGGGAATAGTGTTTTCTCCGACGCCTCTTTCACGACACGTCTTTCCGACGTTGGGAATACCTGTTTCTCCCGATGTCCTATTGTCTGCATCGGAAGGTTGGCTTATTTCCAACGTCCTTTTTTCCGACGTCTCACTACTACAAAATCTACTTTACTTGGCACTAGTTATTTTTATATACTTGACGGTTTTGTTAAAAAAACATCAAGTATTAACCATTTTAATGGAAAAACGTCAAGTATAGTCTAAAAAAAGTGGAGTTTTCTCGGAGGTTTTCAAATTATTTTACATTAACCTTTACTTGATTTTTTTTTTTTGCGACAAGTATAAAGGACATTTTACTTGACGTTTTATTCGCGTCAAGTATTGCAAACATTTACTTGATGCGAAAACAACGTCAAGTATAGTTTGAAGAAGACAAAATTTTCACCAAACTTTTCGAATTATTTTATGTTAGTTTTTACTTGACGTTTTGTGTTGTGTCAAGTATAGTGAAGATTTTACTTGACGATTTTTTAGCGTCAAGCATAGTGCAGATTTTACTTGATGTTTATTACGCGTCAAGTATAGTTGACATTTGCTTGACGTGGAAATAACATCAGGTATAGTTAAAATTTTTATTTGACTCTTTCAAAATAAATGTTTTAAAAATGTCAAGTATAAAAATATAAAAATATAAAATATAAAATACTTTTTATTTTTCTCATTCTATTAAATAAATCTATTAAAATAAAATTATTAAAATAAACTTATTAAAAGTAAAGTTATTAAAAAAAACTTATTAAAATAAATTTACTAAAAAGAAACTTATTAAAATAAATTATTTTATTAAAAAAAACTTTACTAAAAATTTCCCTCCAAACCTTTCATCTTCCCCCTTTCTCTCCCCTTTTCCCACATTTCCCTCCCCTTTTCACACATTTCCCTCCCTTTTCCCACATTTTCTCCTCCTTTTCCCACATTTTCTCTTTCCCTCTCACTCCCCTTTCTCTTTTGCAAAAAACCCTCTACCATCGAAGAACGCCGTTCTCCATCTCTTCACGCCGCCATCACTGTGAGCTTTCGTGCCGGCGTTCTCCATCATTCTTCGACCGTTCTTGAAACCTAATCCTTCCCCACCATCGAAGTGTTGTTGTTCTCCATCGTTCTCCATCATTTTTGTCAAGCTCTTCGCCAGTAAGTTCTCCTTCCATTGTGGCATCCGAAACCCCCTCCCTCCCTCGGTTTTTCTTTTCAAACCCCTATACTCGATTCTAATTTCAAAACCTCCCTCCTCGATTTTGATTTGGAACCCCCCAAGTTTGATTTCGACCCTCCCCCCCACACACTTTGATTTCGGACCCCCCTCCTCGATATTGCACTTCCATTTTCTTTTTATGCAATAATAATAGGCATTAGGCAATAAGTATGAGTGATTGTAGTAGATAGGTTTGCTTTAGTTTAGATTACAATCCGTAGATATCTAATCAAGAATAATATATATAGAGATATTTATTAGTTGTAATATAAAGCATATAATCAAGTATAGGGATAGAAAAGATAAAGAGTCTAAGAAATTGTAATTCGTGGGTAAACATGTTTTGTACGGTAATTGTGAAATTTTCAAATTGTATACTTTAGTCATTTTCAAAGGGCGTCCATTACCCATTCCCTAACAACTCCATTCCTCTTTGATGAGAAACTGTGGGAATAACTTTCAAATTAAATTTCTTTTCGAACTAGTTTAGGGTTTTTCAGATTGATCTCTAGAGCTTGGAAGCCTTTGTTTGTAGATTTGGCATAGTTTTGTTACTGTTTAAATACTTTGTTGGAATAAAACAAGTTCATCTTGATGATTTGTAGGCTTTAAAATTCTGTTTAGACCCTTTCAGATTAATTTTAGGTGCTATAAATTAGTTCGTTAATTTAACCTATCATGCCTGACAAAGACATACACGTTTTATGCTTTTGGATGGTAGCAAATGAATGGAGATTATGCAGATTATGCAGATTTTTTTATTTTTAATATCCAATTTTACGTAGTGTGTTTGTATTATATTGTTCTGTTGTTCCTTGGAGAAACAACAAAGGCAGTGCTGAAAATGGGTATTGAAGTTGGAACACTAGCTACCTGATTGTGAGGAAGTTCAAAAGATCCATCAAGAATTTGACCTACTAAACGTAGCTTCCACAAGATTCCTGAAGCGCTTAGAGCAATGCCGAAATTGAATCCTGAAGGTTTTTATTTTTTACTTGTTTTTCTCTATGCTTCTAATGTTTGAATTTGTATCCGTATGATGTTTTGATTAATTTTCTGTTCTTAATGTCATTATTCTCTAGGCATCTATGTGAATAAAATTTTGAGCTTAGACAACATTCAAGTGTATGGTTTTTACTACGATTACACTCCTGTGCACTACTTGGTCAATTTAAAGAACTTGATTTATGATCTTGCCAAAGAACATTTGGTTATTGAGGTTAGTCTATGTTTCCATTTCCATTTCTTGTACATTTTGTAACATCAAATTTTTTTCTTCATTGCTTATAGTTTATTTGATTCTTTAAGTTGAGATATCCTGAATTTTGTATGAAGTTCAAGTATGATCATACCTTTCCCATTAGAGGCCTTTACTATGACAAATTTAAAGGTTGCCTCTTGAAGTTAGATTTGTTTGGTTCCATTGAGCTGGATGGTTGCTACTTTGGTCATTGGAAGGTAAGTCTTTAGGATCTTACAACTTTTGATCACATAAACTCTTCTGCATTATTGGTTCATAGTATTGAGGATCTCCATATTATGATTATTTTCATAATATAATATTAAAACTGAAAAGGAAAAGTGGGCTTAAAGGAGAGAGAAGTAAATAAAACAAATAGTTCCTTCTTAGAATGAAAGGAACACGTTAATTGACAAAGAAATTGTAGCAAATGCAGACCATTCTCATTTTGACTCTGCACTCCCATTATAGCCTCAAGAGCTAAAGTTGAATCCATTTAGATAAATGCAAACTTAACGAAAAGAAAATTCAAGCTGGAAGGATAAAAAGAGATGAGGGAGTTAGGACAAAAAATCTTAATTACTGTATCTTTGCAATATTAAAATATTGCTCACTAAGAATTAAAGTTAATATGGATTTTCTTTTAAATCTAATTAACCTAGGTCCACATAGTTTTGTTTCTTAATTCTTCCATGGAGATATTGTCCTTACTTATGCACTATAGATCTCTAACAATTTTTACAAATCCTATTATAGTGGTAATCTTACAACTTTTGATTCACATAAAGTCATTGAGGATCATTACTTTTAGTTGTCTTCCAAAGATTTTATCCATGTGAGCTATGTTGAAGATTCATTTATTAGTTATGAGAAGTTTTCTATGGTTCTACAAGAGTATGGTATTGTCTAACCTAGATTGTGGCTCATGATTTAGCTTTTAGATAAAACAACATTTTTTTTTTATTATTCAAGAACTCCCTCACTAATCTTATAATGTTTTGTATGTAATATCAACTTTGAATATGAACTCACAGTACACTGATAATAGTAAATTCATTTTGCTTATTAACTATGAATTTGTAATCTGTATGTTTATTGAGAAATGTACTAACGGCCTCTTCATTTACAGAATATCCAATTTTTGTAGTACTAATTTTAAATTGAAGCTTAGTAGTTGAGGATAATATTTTCGTTGAGGATAACACTTGTTTTCAGTTTGTATCTTTTATTTTTCCTTAGACAATCGATGATTAATATAACCTACAATTTTTGCTTTTTGACTTGTTAAATACTTCATTTATGATTGCCCTTGTCTTGCTTAGGTACTTCCTAATATGGTCATTGTTAAGTACTTGAGGAATGGTTGTTCTAATGGTTGACTGGAGGATTCCTCGTAGTATGAAGGTTAGTACAACATGTACATTCTCAATGTGCAACCCTTTCATAGTATCGTTTTATATGTGTATGTGTTTAGATGATTGGACTACAATCTTTTAAAGATGAATGGTTTTTCTTTTTTGCTAAAACTTGCTAAATTTTATTGTAGGTTGCTTCAAGAATTATTTGGTGAAACTTACTATGAGGCTTCATGAAGTATTAATACTCGAAGAGACGTAATTATTGAAGGTCATAACATAATTTAATTAATGTTTTAGAGTCTTATAGTTAGTAATTTTATTTATCGGTCTAAATTGAGAGTAGTTTGTGGAGAGACAGGAATAGTCTAAATTGAGAGTAGTTTGTGGAGAGACAGGAATAGTCAACTGCTTGTATAATATTATTGTAAATTATGTATCCAAATGACTTATTGTTGAAGAATGAAAATATTGTTGATTTGAAGGTTTATTTTGTTGATGAATTCGTCTTTATTTGATTGAATGTAAAGCAAAAAATGAAAAATGAGAAATGTAAAAAGTGTCAAGTATATTGTTTTACTTGACATATAAAAAGAATCAAGTATACTATCTTACTTGACGTGTAAATAGTGTCAAGCATACAACTTTACTTGACGTGTAAATAGTGTCAAGTATACTATCCTACTTGACGTGTAAAAACTGTCAAGTAAAATATTTTACTTGACACGTAAACAATGTCAAGTATAGTATCTTATTTACACGTAAAAAGCATAAGTATGATATTTTAGTTGACACGAAAATAACGTCAAGAAATATAATACATGACGGTTTTTTGGTGTTAAGTAATATGACTATACTTGACAGTTAATTACTTGATGCTTTTTAAAACGTTAAGTATAGGTTTATTTGACACTGTATTAAGGTCAAGTAATCCAAATTTTTTAATAGTGACCAACAAAAACATTGTTGTTAGTAGATAAAGAAGGCTATTTGAAAACAACAATAATATTTCGATGTGTTGTAGCATTCAACTTGACGTTTTTAGAGTATTTAGAGTTCTCAATCCAAAGGCTAGAAGAAGCTGCTAGACATATCAAAGGCTAGGAATTTATAGAAATGGAGAGGTTGATGATGATGATGAAGAGAGGTGTGTTTGTTATGATGATTGAATTTAACTAAATTATCAAACTTTTCCTTGCTTTAGTTTTGCTAGCTATTACTCGAGGTAAGTTAGTTGCTACACTACTGACTTTTTGATTATGTAGATTTAAGATTGCTTTCCATTGTTGATCATTGTAAATTGTAGATTTGACGTTGTAGATTTTAGGTTTTTCTCAGGTGCTCAATTTACTTTTTGCTCAATTTATGCTCACTCATTCATATGGGTTTGTTTTAGAAATTTGAATTGCGCTCTTCGGTTCTGTAGGAGAAGAATTATGATATATGTGGCGTGGAGATCACTGACAATGGTGTGGCTGTCAATCAGCATCCTTTCAAGTGGAGCAATGCTTTTTAATGTAATTTTCTTTTACAAATGAAGATCGCTGTAACTTGTTGATAGAAACTTCTCGCTTTCTTTGTTGGTGGAGTCAAGTTATAGTATATTTGTAAAAGACAAATATTATAAATGTGAATATTAAATTTTTTGTTGAATTTGTGTTTATATTTTATAATTTACTAATTTATTTTGAATTTTCTTTAATTTAATCGAAAACGAATGTGAATATTTTAGGAAATAGAGACTCGATTGAAAAAATTATAGGAAAAAATTATAGGAAAAAAATAAAAATTACATAATTAAAATAAAAAGTTACATATTAAAAATATTTCCCGACACAATACAAACGTCGGAAATGGGGTTATTTCTGATGCATTACTGACGTCGGAAATTATGCCGTCGGGGATTCATTATACCCGACGCATCAACAACGTCGGAAAAGATGACATTAGGAGAAGGGTATTCCCAATGCCTTGTTGGTGACGCATCGGGAAAAGGTCTCCCGACGCGTTTCTTCCGATGATCTTCCCGACACACGATTTTGGGTCAGGAATTGTTTTTCCGACGTATTTTCCACTATTCCCGACATTTTTGTGCATCGGGAGTAGCCCCATTTCTTGTAGTGAAAGTTTATCACTGATAGACTTATAAAATTTTATTATATTTATAAATATTTTATAATAATTTTATGATTGTCACGTCAACTTTTAACATCAATGAATAAAACTTGACCAATTGAGAATTATTAGTGAGTTTGTTTAAGGGAATTTTTCATAAATATAACAAATATTTACGGTCCGTGTAACAAAGTCCATAGAATTAAATATTTTTTAAATATTTTAGGTTTGCCTTTCTGTCTTTCTTCTCCTTTTCACTAGGATTTCTTTCTATTGTCTTTCTTCTTTTCCTCTTCTTTTTTTCCCTTTGAAATTTCTTTTTATCGTCTTTCTTCTTTTCCTCTTCACTTTTTTCCGTTGCAATTTCTTATAATCATCTTTTTTATTTTTCTCTTCTTTTTTTTTAAGTCGTTTAGATTTGGGTAAATAAATTATCCAAATTTGGGTAAATAAATTATTCAAATCTAAACGATTGTATACAAAAAAAAAAAAAAAAGCAAAATCTAAAGGATCATGTATAAATAATCTTGAAAAAAAATAGTTTAGATTGGAGTAGCCAATTCTAAACGATTGTGTACCAAAGAATCTTGAAAAAATAAATGATCGTATACACAAATCTAAACGATCGTGTATAAAAAAAATCTTGAAAAAAATCGTTTAGCCAAATCTAAATGATCGAGTACCAAATTTTGAAAAAAAAAATCAACAATCAAATCTAAACGATCGTGGAACTAAATCTAAACGGTTGTATAACCAAATTAAACGATAGAATTTAAAAAATAAATCGTTTAGATTTCGATAAGATTTGCATATCCAAATCTAAACGATTGTATACCGAACAATAGCCAAATCTAAATGATCGTGTACCAAATATATTGCGTGCGTTGTTGACAAGACATTTTTGGTATTTTCCATTGTAGGCTTGTGAGCTTTTTGATCTATTTTCAAAATTGTTCGATATAGTATAAATATTTAACCGCTTTTTATGTTTTTGAAAAGACCCCTTTATTTAATGATAAAAAAAATTGATTCAATTTTTCGTGGGGTTCCCATGGGGAACCTTCTTTATAATCACATCTTAATTTTTTTTTGCTTTTTTCAATAAAATAATATCTTTAAACTAATATTTCAACTGTCGATAGAGCTTTCCTATAATTACTCTCTCCTAATCACATTTATTTCTTTTTATAATTATTAATTATGATTAACAATCGATGAATGAGTTGGGTTTTATTATTGTAGAAAAATGGGTGAGTTTTAATTTGAAGTTAAATGTAGTGATTCAACTCTTTATACTAAGTTGAGGTCATTACTACTTAAAAGAAAAAAACTTTCTTAAAACAAAATGGAAAATAAAACTAATTTTCCTAATCAAACCTCAAGTACTCATTCAAATCATAAATAAACTAATGTAAGTAGAAATAAGTCTAGAAAATAAAATCCTAGTTCGGACCGTATCTAGTTTTAAAAGAGTAATAATGAAAGTACAAAAGTATTGAAATCAAAACTAATAACATAATGGCAGAAGCAAAACGTTTTCCTATGGTATGCCACGTTCACTTCTAGTCATTCGCCAGCTTTTCTTTACCTCTACCTCTACCTTTGCCTATAAAATTAAACATTAAAGAGTGAGTATAAAAATAAACTCAGTAAATGGCCTACTACTAGTCCCGCTAGGTGTCTGTTAACTTCCTATTAAAGTCCTATAAAGTAGTACCCCTAAACTGGCACGTTCTCGGACACGTGCAATTTATGATCCCGTAGGAACATCTCTGGTCTTCGGTGAACTCAAAGGAACAACTAGGATAACATTGGTCTTCAGTGAACATAAGAAACACTTAGGACAAAACTGGTCTTTAGTGATGAATTTGAAAGAAACACTAAGACAATTGAGCTGTGAGTGATCCCGTCGAGTCACTCCTATACATATCATCTCATACTGGACAGTTGATCCCATCGAACTACACAGTTATAAAATGGTGGTGATCCCGAGAGATACCATATGGGTACGACTTTAATAGATAAAGCTAACAGTATACCCTATTCATAACATGTAGCATAATATAACATCATAACGATGACATGAATATTAATCATAACATTCTTAATCATGAGATTAATATTTCATGCATTAACATCAACATCAACATCACCAATCATTATCATCAATATAACTCAGTCATAACTATCAGTCACATAAACATAAATTCAGTCATGACTATCACTCATCATAAACCTAAACTCAGTCATGACTATCAATCATCATCAACATAAACATATTATGTATAGTAGCTACATCAATGCATAATGGAAAAAAATTACATGCAAGCTCTTACTTCAGTTTGAAGGTCTAGTAGGAGAATCTTTTACCTGAAGATTAGCTTAATCCTAAAATATAACCCTGACAGAATGGTTAAGCTTCCTAAGAGAAATCCTAAATAGTAAGGATAAAAATATACTAAGTTCAATAACTTAATTAACAGTTGTTTTAGGATCCAAAAATCCATTTAAATCAATTTACCCAAAGTTGAGGTTGAATTGATTCAACCTTGATTGAGGAGAAATCAAAGTTCTCAATTCTTCCAATTAGAGCTAATCGAGCCTTCACGAAGAAATAACCCAATTTAATCCAAAATTAAGTTATTTAGGGTCCAAAATTAATATCTCATAAGTATTACACAAAACCCATTAAATACTTACCAAAAATTAACAAAAAATTGAGAAAAAGACAAAAAATATAAGTTTGCAACTTGGCTAAGGGGATCAGCTCGGGCGTGGCTTGGAAGACAGGGAGCGACTCGCGTGCGACTTGGATGCAAAGGGTTGCTTGTGTGCGACTCGGACCTAAGGCTGGAAGTGGCTCGGGTTGGGCTCGACTAAGACGTGCGTGCCGCTTGACTCACACGAAGATGCGGCTCAACTGATGCAGACAACTAACAAAATGCAGTAGAAGGCGGACGATTGAAAAAACGTGACGAAAGGCAGACGACTGACGAAACACGGCAGAAGGTGGACAACTGACGAGACGGGCGGCGAAGAACAGACGGAAATACAGATGCGGCATAAATGAAACCAAAATGGGGACGGGCAACAACGAATAGACGGACGGTACGGTCATGAGCGTCGATAATCGGCTTGTGGCTTGCTGCGGTCGACAACAAGAAGGATGGGTGGCTGCCGAACGGAGAAAGGCGACAAACTAGATTGGGTTTTAGGGTTTTTAGGGTTTCACAATGAAGAAGATGAAGTGCACAACTCCCCATGAAGCCTATTTAAATAATAATAATATAAATTATTATTTCTTTTTCTTTTTCCTTTTCCTTTTCCAAATAAACCAACTCCTTCTCTCTCTTCAATAACTCTTCGTACGAAATCACACATTTATCTTGGGAAATTGCCAAAAATAGGTTAAAAAAAGAGATTTAAATGAATTTTGGGACAAGTTTTTAAAAGAAAGACTTTTAGGACAATTTGGGTGTGAATAGACAAAAATGCCCTTCCTTTCCTTTCCCTCTTCCACGTTGCTTTCCCTTCTCTGATTCGTTCTCTTTCGCGTATAGTTCCGTTTCCCTTCTCTTTTCTTTCGTGTAGAACACTTGAACCTACTCCGGCCATCGTCAGTTGTTCATCGTCACTTGCCCATCGTCGCTTGCCCATCGTCGTTTGCCCTTCGTCGCTTGCCCTTCGTCGCTTGCCCTTCGTCGGTCGTTGTCCAGTGCATTTCGTCGCTCCTATTCGGACCATTCAATCAACTTCGAGCGTCTTATTTAGGTGAGTTTCATGTATAACCGATTTTCAATTTATCTGCTGTAAGTAAATGTTTGTTAGGGTATTTGGTGCTATTTTCATCCGTAATTGTCTGGTTTTTGGAATTGGACTTATTTGCCGTAAATTAGTTTAGTCAAATTTTGGTTTTAGGTTCTTAGAAAGTTCAATGTTCAATGGCTAGTGAAAAATGAATTGAACTAGAGGATGAGGATTTAGTTGGATCAAATAGAGGAGGAGTAAGCAATAGGAATAGAAGGAATTAAGGTTTTTTTTTTTTATCTCGCATTTTTTTTTTATCTCGCACTTATCTCGCACGTATCTCGCACGTTCCAAACTTTCACTATTTATTTCAAAATCAACTTGGTACACCTCCTAATCCATTTAGAGCTATTCTTTGCATGTTTAGTAACTCTCTTAGGCCCTCATGCTTTATCTCGCACGTATCTCGCACGTATCTCGCACACATCTCGCACGTTCCGAACTTTCACTATTTATTTCAAAATCAACTTGGTACACCTCCTAATCCATTTAGAGCTATTCTTTGCATGTTTAGTAACTCTCTTAGGCCCTCATGCTTTATCTCGCACGTATCTCGCACACATCTCGCACGTATCTCGCACACATCTCGCACACATCTCGCACGTTCCAAACTTCCACTATTTATTTCAAAATCAAATTGGTACACCTCCTAATTCATTTCTTTACATCTTGCACGCATTTTGTAGGTTCTTAAGTTCAAATCAATTTTTTAAGATACAAAAGTACTTAAGGTAGTTTAAGGATGGCACATGTTCGGATTTTAGTGCGTCACGGTGGTGAATGGGATGAGGGACGAAGAAAATATGAAGGAGGAGTGTTAAAAGGCATTGTTGTCCCTAAAGAAATAACACACAAAGATTTACAGTCTGAACTATATGACCTTGCAGAAGTTGACCCTACAAAGTTTGACATAAAGATAAGATGTATATATGAGATCAAAGGGGAAAAGGAAGCTCCTCCATTTGAGTTAAGCAATGACCGTGATTTGAAGTTTTATATTCTTAGTGAAAATCCATTGGAGGTCCCCCTATACCTATCGTTTGAGCCTACAAGCAATCGAAGCATGAAAGTGTTAAACAAAGATTACAATTCAGTATCTGGGAGCAACCAAGTTCAAAATTTAAACCCTCATCCTCCTCCAATTGGAATGGATAGATTAGATGAGAATGAAGTTGATATTGGTGAAGTCGAGGGTGGCTTGTGTCATAACATGATAGGGACCAATTCGGCTATATGGGAATCATATGAGTCATATCATTCAATAGATGATACTTTTACATTGGAGTCAGTTGAGATGTACAATGAATTGTTTGACATCCCAGAACAAAGAGATGCTCCTACAAAAGATTGCAAAGGAAAAGGTAAAGTTGACTACAGGTCCTCTAGTCGGAAGTTGAAGACAAAAGGAAGTGGCTGGTCGGAAGAAAGCTCTACAAGTGAAGAGTTGGATGTAGGACAAATATTTTTTTGCAAGAGAGATTTGTCAATGAGATTAAGTGTGTTGGCAATGAAAAAAAATTTTCAGTTTGTAGTAAAAAAGTCTACAAAAGAGGTTCTTTTCGTTAGATGCATCGACAACAAGTGTGGTTGGAGATTGCGAGCGGTTAGACTGAAGGATTCAAATATATTCAAGATTAAAAAGTATGTGAAAGTTCATTCATGTTCTCTTGAGTTTTTGAATCGTGACCATAGGCAAGCAAAATCTTGGGTTGTTGGAGAATTAATCAAGTCCAAATTCAAGGGGCCCGGTCGCATATACAAACCACGTGATATCATAGAAGACATGAGGCAAGACTATGGCATAAATATGAGTTATGAGAAAGCATGGCGTGCCAGAGAAAATGCATATGAACGAGTGCGAGGGTCTCCTGAAGAGTCATATAATCTTTTGCGTAGATATGGTGAAGCACTCAAATTTACAAATTCAGGTACAATATTTCACATGGAACTCGAAGATGATCGTTTCTTTAAATATCTTTTTATGGCTGTTGGTGCATGTGTTAGAGGATTCTTAAATTGCATTAGACCGGTCATAGTCATGGACGGAACATTTCTTAAGAACAAATATCGGGGTCAGTTGATAGTGGCCGTTTGTTTAGATGGTAACAATCAGATCTATCCTCTAGCCTTTGGAGTAGTTGATAGAGAAACAGATGACTCAATACAGTGGTTCTTAGAAAAATTGAAAGGTGCAATAGGGGAGGTGCCTAATCTAGGCTTTGTGACAGATCGGAAAACATGCTTCGCCAAGGGTATTTCATCAGTTTTCCCATCTGCATTCCACGGCCTTTGTGTCCAACATTTGAGTCAAAATTTGCATGATAAATATAAGAATGACACGGTTGCTACTTTGTTTTATAATGCATCGAGAACATATCGTGAATCAACGTTTGTTGAAGCGTGGAGACATCTTCTTTCATTTCCTAATGGTTCAGGGAAATATTTAAATGATGTTGGAATAGCACGATGGTCTCGTGTTCACTGCCCAGGAAGACGGTATAACATGATGACAACAAATATAGCGGAGTCCATGAATTCTATACTGAAAGAACCTAGAGATTTGCCTATTGCTTCATTCCTTGAAAATGTTCGAGCTTTGCTACAACGTTGGTTTTGGGAGCGTCGAGAAGAAGGCATTAAAGTGACGTCTACATTGACCAAATGGGCAGAGTTAGTTATTCAAAAGAAACAAGAAGGAGCTTTGACAATGAAGGTCAACCCAATTGACTGTTACCAATTTCATGTCAAAGATTTAGATAAGGAGGAGGTCGTAAACCTTCAGACTAAAGAATGCACTTGCAAGGAGTTTCAAGCTGAGCAACTACCATGCTCACATGCCATTGCTGCAGCACGGGTTCGTAATATAAATGTTTATAGTTTATGTGCTAATTATTACACTAATGAATGTTTGTTGGCTGCATATGCGGAGGCCGTCTACCCAGTTGGGAATCAGTCAGATTGGAAGACAAGCGAAGACTACGTACATATGACTGTTTTACCTCCAAAAGTAGTCAAAAGAGTTGGTCGACCGAAGAAAAAGAGGATTCCAAGTGTTGGTGAAGCTCCGAAATTGCATAAGTGTGGTCGGTGTAAACAAATAGGTCACAACAGATTAACGTGTACCAATCCAATTTCATATACCGACAAGTCGAGCATACAAGATTAGAAATTTCCCTACCAATGTACCAAGTATTACACTAATTAATGAATGTTTGTTAATGATGTGTTTTCTTAATGATTTGTCCCAACATTCTTACTTTCTGTGCGTCCAAATGGATGAAGAAGACGAAAATAACGATTGACTTATTCATTTAAGAACACAAACACTGGTTTTATGATCGTTTAAAAATAACTAAATGTTCGTTTAAAAATATGTAAACGATCGTTTAAAAATAACTAAACGATCGGTTAAGAACAACCAAACGATCGTTTGAAAACAACTAAACGATAGGTTAAACAAAACTAAACGATCGATTGGTCGAACAAAACTAAACGATCGTTTAAAACAACCAATCGATCGTTGGAAAACAACTAAACGATCCGTGAAACAAAACTAAACGATTGGTCAAACAAAACTAAACGATCGTTTAAAACAACCAATCGATACCTTGAAATTAACTAAACGATCAGTTAAACAAAACTAAACGATTGGTCGAACAAAACTAAACGATCGTTTAAAACAACCAATCGATCGTTTGAAATTAACTAAACGATCGACTATAAAAAACTAAACGATCGTTTACATAAACTAAACGATCTTTTGAAACAACGAAAGACACCCGCGAATTGTTTACAACCGCGATTCAACATTTCAAAAAAAGTATGCGAATTTACAATATTGCCCCTTTGGTAAAAACGACCGATATATATATACGTTCCGCCTTCTCACTTTTCGTTTTTCGTCACTACGCAATACACAACCGCACTGATCACACCTTCGTTTTCTCTCAGTCCATTGTTCTCTCAGACCATTTTTGTCTCAGTCCATAGTTTTCGTCAACGTTAAAAGGTATTTTCCCGAACTTTTCCTACTATAACGTTACACTTTTCCTTTGTTTATATTTCAAACGTTTCAACTTCTGTCTTCAAAAACTATCACTGTGTTCTTATATTATTATTGTGAAGCGTTTAGGGTTTCGGGTTCGACTTCTGTCTTCAATATATTATATTCATTTCAGGATGGCTGTACCTAGCGAAAAGTATTTCCCTGCCACTGTGTCATGCCAAGTGCACAAGATTGGCAGTCTTATTAAGGATAAACTGACCAAGGACCAGCTGCAAATGTTCGAAAAAACAATTTTTGGTCCATTGCTGAATGTGAACATGGTATTCAACGGCCAGTTGATCCATCATTTCTTGCTGAGGCAGATACCTGAAGACGGTAACGCAGATGGAATCTGTTTCTCGGTTTTAGGGAAGAACGTCCGTTTTACCCAAAAGGAATTCAACATCATAACTGGATTGTGGCCAACAAACAATCCATTGGAGAAAGATTGCGATAGCAAGCGACTGCAAAGTCTTCTATTCGGATCAGAAAATAAGAAAGTAATAACATGCTTGGAAATTGAGGAAATTTTCAAGAATTTTGAGTTTACAAATGATGACGATGCTGTGAAGGTCGCCTTGGCCGTCTTTATAGAAACTGTGATGGTCGGGAAGGATAAGAAAACACAGTTTGACATGGACATTTTGGGAAGAGTTGATGATGAAGAAGCATTTAAAAGCTTCGATTGGTCAACTTTCTTCTACACTCGTCTGCTCAACAGTTTAAAGACAAGTCTCCAAGGCAAAAAAGAAGCATACGAGCTGAAGAAGACACGAAGTTCCAAAGCAGTGTCATACTATAACATCAAAGGCTACGTCCTTGCTTTTCAGGTGATTTTTATTTCTTCATACACTTTAAGTAAATGCCAATTGAACATCAAAGTTTAACATATTTGTTTAAATGTTGTAGGTGTGGGCTTATGAAGTACTCTCAACCGCAAATGAGCACCTGGCCACAAGAAACAGTAAGGGATTAATCCCAAGGATATTGAGATGGAATTGTACACAAGCTCCATCTTACAAAATGCTGCAGAATAACATATTCGACAACAAAAATGTAAGTAAAACCTGTCAGTCATCGTTTAATATAATTACACAATCCAATAATACAATTACATTGCAGACTGTTGTTCAACCTAAACTCAAGATGTCAACCCAAGAGAAGGCTTTCATGGAGAGTCGAATTCGAGGGGATGATAACATGCAAATGGAGGAGGATGAATCCATTGGAGCAATGAACAACAAATCATTGGAGCAATCAGACTCATCTCCACAAAGAGAACAACTCTCACCCCAAAGGGAACAAAGTCAAACAGTGGCTGAGGAGTCTGAAATGCATCCAATCACCAAGAAGAAACATTTCAGATCAAAGAAGTCCAATGACAAAGAAGAACGAAGTCATTCAAAATCCTACAAGAAACTGAAGAAGGAAATAAAAGAAGTTCGTAAGGATTTATCCACACTGACTTCTATAGTCTGTAGGATGGATGACACAATCACAAAGCAGTCATTGGAGCTGTATGAAATGAAGCAGATGCTGGAGAGATTGGTCCAGGTAAAATTTGTTTTCATCATACATTAGATAAACGATCGTATAACTTTGATAGACGATCGTTTATCAAAGTTACTCGATCGTTTAACTTCGATAGACGATCGTTTATCAAAGTTACGCGATCGTTTACTTTTATATACACGATGGTTTAACAATACATTATTTTTTTAATTTTATGTTCGTTTTTATTTGTTTGTTAGAATCAAACTGAAAATCAAGGGAATGATCATACTGATCAGAATGACAATGAGTATGTTGTTCAAGAACAACATACTCAACAACAACCTACTGAAGAACAACATACTGAACGTCAAGAGGAAACCCAAAGGTTAACATTTCATTCATTGTTTACTAGTTTATAAATACCTAACAATTGTATTTTTTTTTCTTATTCTCATGTTTCTTCTCATTTTGTTTAGGGAACATGAAGAGGAACGTGGTAGTGATATAAGCATAGACGGTAGGGATGCAGACTTGCTAATGACTATAAGAGATATATCGGATAGTCTAAGTCATCAAATTCAGAAAGAATCAGACCTGCCACAGATGATTACTACCCTTCCATATGTGAGCCAACCTCTTGCACTTTGTGAATTGGCTCCAATGGATCAAACTGTACAAATTGTAAATGAAGAATCTCAACTGGTATGTATACACAACAAATTTGTAGTCGTTTGAATGAATAGTTTGTTACTTGTTTAATACGATTACATTGCAGGAAACAACAAAAAAACAGGTTGAGATGAAAAAAAATGATGAAGCAGTTACTTTGGTTGAAAAAGAACCAGTAACTGTGCCTGATAAAGATGTGGAAGAAAAACCAATAAAGAGAAGAAAGCTATGTAAAATAGCAAATAAAGAGGTGCAACATGAAGATGAACAAGGTAATCCACCCACAACATCTGCTCAGATCATATCAGTATCTACAACACCTGTCCCAGATGTGGAAATCAGAGAAGTAGATCCATATAATCCGATGTGGAAAGTGGATCCAAAATTATGGAAGGAATACTTGCAATGGAAAAAATCAAGAAAAACAACCCATGAAGAAAGGAAAGTAGTCTCCACAACCAGAAAGAAAGACTTTTTCAGACAGCTTGAAGAAAACACATGGGTACATGGAGACGTAAGTACTCTTCCCAAACGATCGCTTATATTTGATATACGATCGCTTCTATTAACTAAACGATCGCTTCTATTAACTAAACGATCGTTAAGTTAATATTACACGATCGCTTACTACGTAAACGATCACATGTACATTTCTTATGCGATCGCTTATCCTCTCCTTTCATTCATTAAACGATCGTTTATTTTTTCTTTGTAGACATTGGATCTGCTATTCGCCCACTTGCAGAATAAAATGTTGCATCTCAAGCACCATTGCAAGCGTTCTTTTAGAATATTACATTCCTCTTTTCTGGTAAGTTGTTATTCTTTAATTTTTTTTTTTGTATACAAGTTAAACTGCATCATTATATTCTGATTAAATTTTGACTTGTTCTTGAAGACTGGAATCAATAAACCAGACTGCATTGTTTGGAACCACATTTTTGATACTCATCTGGTGACACCAGATAATAAGAAAGCTGAATGGACAGACCCAACAGCACACCTAAGTATATGGACAGAAAAAGATGTCGAATACTATTTCAACACTGCTGTTGGTGATTACAACGACATACCAGGGTGGGGAGATGTCAACTACGTGATTACCTGCATCAACATAAAAGAACACTGGTTGGCTATTGCAGCTGATATGAGAAAATGCAGGATCTACGTGTTCGACTCAATGCCAAATTATGTTGAGCAGAAACTTGTTGATGAAGCTCTTCAAATGCCTGCACGATGCATTGCCTCACTCGCGATTGCAATTGGAGTCAACCTCCATTCAGATCGTTTCACATATGGCCCTTGGCCAATACGCAGATCGAAGGCCACATTACAGAAAGGGCGTTCATTGGATTGTGGAATTTTCTGTACCAAATTTGTTGAATGCCTTGTAACTGCTAGTGACCTTGGTTGTCTAACTGTGCCAAACATGAAACTGTTTAGACAACAATATGTGCTGGAACTTTGGGCCAATAAATACTTTTGTTAATATTTGTATTCGTTTATATAATTTTTTTATGTAATTTTTATAGAGAGAATAACATATTATAATTTTAAACTTTGTTATAAAATAAATACTTTGTGATATTTTCAATTAAACGCGACCAAAATTGAGAAAGAATATTTGAGTTAATATTTGTATTCGTTTAGATACATATCACAAAATATTCGTGTAGAGAAATACTCATCGCGCACATATGTATAAACGATCTTCTTAATAAACGATGTCTAAACGATCTTCTTAATAAATGTCAAAATATTAAGCGATCGTTTAGTAAAGTCTAAACGATCGTTTGGTAAAGTCTAAACGATCGTTCGGTAAGTGTAAACGATCTTCTTAATAAACTATGTCTAAACGATCTTCTTAATAAACGTCAAAATATTAAGCGATCGTTTAGTAAAGTCTAAACGATCGTTTGGTAAAGTCTAAACGATCGTTTGGTACAGTCTAAACGATCGTTTGGTAAAGTCTAAACGATATTCTTAAAATCATAAAAAAATTCAGCGATCGTTTAGCTACAAGTAGTTTTGCAACATAGAGAATAATCGATACTACTAATTGAAATGCAACATACACAATAATAGAACAGCCAATTGATACTTGTGATTTATGTTAATATTTCAATACATAGGAGTGTTGGTCCATACTTGAAATGCTAATTGTTTTCTAAAGTATGACATGTTTTCTTGACATAATGTATCTAAACCAACACCAGCAGCTATGTACTCAAAATACTTAATTGCGAATACGCCACAATCACAATTATTTCGTTGAAGTGGAATTGGGTCAACAATGACAACTGGCCAAGGTTCCTTGTATGTCGATGATCTACCTCTCCTATCAAAGAAGCCAGTACTATCTAACAACTTTGGCACCAACTGTCGAATGGGCAGTAATATGTTTGTCATCTCTTCGGCAGTTGTAAGTGACGGAAGCGAATCCCATACCTTCACTTGACAACTTACCAAATCCAAGCATAATAGAACCCAATGGTTGCCATGGACATTGAATGGAGAGTAAACGTAATCAACACTTGCCCAAGGATCTTGGAAGTCCACTTTTGACCCGACAACATAGTCAACCAACCTATACTCTTCGTCCCAGTCAAACGGGCGATTCTCTTTAATACATTCTTTGTATAGGGGCCACTTCGAAACTAAAATGCGCTGCAAAGAAAAACATACAAACGCAAATATCAGACCGAAAGACAAATATCAAACGCAAATACATACATAAAGTAACGAGACGATTACAAACCATAAAGATTGTGTCCGCAGTTGTGAAGTTCTGAGAAGAAGGTATCCCGGCTGCCTTAATCTTCAAGCGAATGAAAAGAAAAAGTGCATCCAAATGCTAATACAAACAAAAGTAAGCAGTAAATGTATAGAACCATAACAATGATAAAATTATAATTGCATAAATGATAAGATAATCCCATACCTCATCCGACAACCACCGGCGACACATAAACAAGTCTCTGAAAAAAGCCTTCGATTTTTTCCCATGAAAGGTTTCACGCAGCTCATCGTCTGTACGCTTGTCTGTAATCCACGCTCGAAGTCTATCTAAATGGACGTCAAGTATTTTGTGCATAGGATCATAAACAATTGCTTCAGACTCAGAGGTGCTGGTGGTTGATGTCAGAGACCGTTTAGGTAGAGTTGTGAATGGGGTTGATAGGTAAACACTTGCACGCTTCCTACGGGCGGGCCGAACGTGTGGTCGTTGAGTGAGAAATGGTTCTATCTCTATGACGTCCTCATCGTCAACGACATCTATTGGCTCCTCTAAACCAATATCAACCTTCTTCTCCAACACATCTTCGTCACCCTATGGAAGCTCATAATGCATTAGTGTATATAATGATAGAAATTAAACATCAATATTAGCATGAACATGGAACCAAACCTTCTTTTTAACTTCAATGTGTTCATCCTCCAAGCCTTCGGACACCTTGTGGTCCCCTTCGTCACCCTATGGAACCTCAAAATGAATTAGCGAGAACATGGTTACCAAATATGAAACAACTAACGTGAATACACTTAACAGTTTCATTCCTAACCTTTCTTTGAAGTCCAATGTGCTTCAATATGGTTGACATCAGGCCCTTCAATTCGTCAATATCGGATTTTATAGTATTAAGTTGGCCTTCAACAACCGCTACTCGATCTTGGAGATTTCGAATAGCCTTTTTCATCTTAATCTTGGACTTCTGTTTCTTACTCTTTTTCAACTCATCTTCATCGTTAACAACTTCTCGTACTCTTTTTGAACCACCATTCTTCGACTGAATAATGGTAGATGAGCGGAAGTTTTCAAAAAGTTCACCTGAAGCAATTTTCAATTGCTCCTCTTCAGGTGTCATCTCAATGACCGCCTTAATTATAAACTGCAAATAGAAAAAGGCAAATGTATTTAGGACAAAGAAATAAGCACAAAATCACGCGATCCTTAAGTAAGTTACTATTGCTTGCTACTTACCATTGGCGAGTCAAACACCTGGCTTATAGTTTGGGACTTTGGTGATTGTTGGCACACCCACCTCAGCATTCGTGGTATGGCATGATCGTTTACTTTATCTACACCACATCCAATGATGGTTGGTATAGACTCATATGCCCAAACCTATTCCACATTTGACAAACAAGTTTAGAAAGTGCCACAAGATATATATAGATATATAAACAAGTGGTTATACAATCGTTTCAAAACAACTATACGATCATTTAACATAACTAAACGATCGTTAAAAAGAACTAAACGATCGTTAAAATAACTAAACGATCGTTTAAAATAACTAAACGATCGTTTAAAATAACTAAACGATCGTTTAAAATAACTAAACGATCGTTTCAAATAACTAAACGATCGTTTCAAATAACTAAACGATCTTTTTAAAGTTTTGAAGTAAGAAGTAAGAAGTCAAATACCTGTAATGCATGCGGAAATCCATTGATAGTATATTTTTTTGTCTGTGTTGATTTCTTCTTTCCCTTGGCATATTGCTTGTCCAAGGCTCTTTTCAATGCACTTAGCGTGCGTACAAAAACAATCCGACCCCAATCATAATTATTAAATGAATTCCAATCATCAGCAATCTTCAAAAAACCAATGTCCACTTTGGTTCGCCTATCTTTTCCCAACAAAGATATCTCTATAAAGTAGACTAAAGCTAATTTGACGATATCATCGTCATCACCCTCGTATTCCAAAAATATATCTTCTAAGTCGCTAACGTAAACACAGTCCTTGTCTTTGAAAAACTTCTCCAACAGTCGACTGTTCCCACCCAACTGAATATAGTCCTCTTTAGGACCCCATAGTCCAGTTACGATGTTAAACTCTCTCCTACCGAAAGTACAAACAACGCCCCCTAGTAGGAAACTTATAGAATCCTTTCCTTCATCTTCCACCTCCCTTAACAGTAAGTAGTGGATGAGTGGCCCATTGAAGACAATATTTAGGTCCAAAAAGTGCCCAAACTTTGTTTTCCTAAATAAGGCTAATTGATCGGGTTTGAGTTTGGCCTTAATATTATGTGTTGTCTTTTCCAAATGAGACAAACAGCTTACTAGGGAATAAAAATGATGGGAAGGATTAATCTTGTAGAAGGGTCCGTCGGTCGATGTTGAAGTCGATGTCATGATTCAAGCCAAGAAAAAGCAAATATATTGAAAATGGGTTACAGATAAAACTCACTGAAATAAGAGAACACGCTCAAAGTTGATTCTTAGGTTCGAAAAGGAGAAGCGACGAAATGCACTGGAGGACCGACGACAGACGAACAGTCGGAGTATCTTCGAAGAGCAGAGCGGGAAATTTGAAAAGCCAAAGAAAGGAGATGTTTTTTTTTTTTTACTTCAGGTGTTCTATGCGAAAGAGAAGGGAAAGCGAACGTGGGTAGGCGAAACAATCAATAGAGAGCGATAGAAATTTAATGAAGGGCATTTTTGTCTATTCACACCCAAATTGTCCTAAAAGTCTTTCTTTTGAAAACTTGTCCCAAAATTCATTTAAATCTCTTTTTTTAACCTATTTTTGGCAATTTCCCATTTATCTTCTTTTATTCTTCTCCAAAAAATAACTATATCTTTTCTAAAAAAATTATATTATTCTCGATAATATAATTATCCTTATCTTATTCACAATTTAATTAATTATATACATACATACATACATACATACATACAATATATACATATATACATACATACAATATATACATATATACATACATAGAACAAAGTATGTATACATTATATATATGGGGTCTTTTCAAAAATATAAAAAAGCGACAAAGTATTTATACTGTATAGAACAAGTTCAAAAATGAAAAAAGCCTAAAGGCCTAACATGTAAAATACCAAAAATGTCCCGTCAACAATGCGCGTAATATATTTGGTAACACGATTTGGTACACGATCGTTTAGATTTGCTTTTCCAATTCTATCATTTAATTTGTTACATGATCGTTTAATTAATTGGGTTACACGTTCGTTTAGATTTAACTACATGATCCTTTAGATTTGGCTACAGATCATTTAGATTTGGGGTTCGAAATCTAAACGATTTTTTTTTCAAAATTTGGTATACGATCATTTAGATTTGGCTACACGATCGTTTAGATTTGGGTTCAAAATTTGGTATACGATCGTTTAGATTTGGTTACACGATTGTTTAGATTTCAATGATTTTTTTATTCAAAATTTGGTATAAACGATTTTTCAATATTCTTTATACACAATCTTTTAATTTTGGTTACCCTAATTTAAATGTCTAACCAATTTTTTCAAGATTCTTATACACCATCAGATTTGGTTACCTAATCGAAACGTAAAAAAAGAAAAGAAGAAAGACGATACGATGCATGCAGTGAATGGAAAAAAAAAGAGGAAGAAAGACATGCACACATCTAAAAAGAGAGAGAAAAACAGGAAATACGATATAAAGAAATAGATTTGGTTACCCAAATCTAAAAAATAAATAAAAAACGGAAGAAATCGCAGCTAAAAAAGAAGAGTACAGAGGAAGATGATAAAAAACTCCCAGATAGGTGAAAAAGATGGAAGAGCAAACCTGAAATATTTAAATAAATGACTAACTTTATGGACTTTGTTACATTGGCCATAAATATTTACCAGTTTGTTATATTTAGGAAAGTTTCCCTATATATATATATATATAATTAATTAATTATAATTTCCTCAACTTCACCAAATATAAATCCACCAATCACAGTTCACTTAAACCAAATATTTCCACTAAAACTTCCAAATTTCAAATAATTAATTAAATATTTTGCAAAAATATCTAATTAATTCTAATTTCTACAAAGTCAAATAATTTCAACAATTAATTTTAAGTAACACCAAAATTTTTTGACATAACCAAAGTTAAACTTAAGACAATTAAAATTAAAATTAGTAGTTTAGTTTGTGACGTTACATTAAAGACCCGCTCCTTATACTAAGTTGAGGACTTTGCTTTAAAAGAAAAGAAATAAAATTTATTTAAAGTAAATAGAAAATAAAACCAAAACTGCGAATTGTTGTTAAAATCATAAATAGAATGTACGAAAGTAAAATTAAAACAAAATCCTATCTCGGGCTGTACTAGTTTATAAGGGAAAGAAAAACAAGGAAATAAATAAAATAGAATAAAATGAAAGTAAATATCAACTCTAAATTTGACATATGACGTAAGCGGAAGCAAACATGTCCCTATGGCTTGCCACGGTCACTTCTGGTCATTCGCCAGCTTGCCTTTGCTTTTACCTATACCTCTGCCTGAAAAAGTAGAAATAGAAAGAGTGAGTATAAAAATACACTCAGTAAGGGACCCACTACTAGTCTCGCTAGGTGTCTGTTAGCTTCCTATTAGAGTTCTGAAGAGTGGTACCCCTGAACTGACACGTTTCCTAACACGTGCAATCTGTGATCCCGTAGGGACAAGCTGGTCTTTGATGAACCCAAAGGAACACTTAAGACGATCGAGCTGTGAGTGATTCCGTCGAATCACTTAGATCATGTCTGTGTTAATGTCGATGTCAGATTGGTATGTGATCCCATAAGGACAAGCAGTCATAAGTGTGAGTGATCCCGTCGAATCGCTCAAATTATGTCTATGTCAATGTCAATGTCAGACTGGTGGTCCCGTTGGACTACACAATCATAACCATTCATATGTGCGGTTTCTTTAAATTAGACTCGAGGGTCTAGTAGTAGAATCTCTTACCTGGAGATTAGCTCGGTCGAAATCTACAGCAAAATAACACACTTCCCAAGCAACAAAGTCCTAATAATTAGAAAACACTAATTTACATAACTTAACCATCAAACGACTAAGGACCCAAGAATTCAGTCGAAATAACTTACCCGAGGTCGAGGTTGCAACAAATTAGCCCTTAACTGGAGAAATCCCACGCTTCAAATTCACTTGGTCCAAACTGTCCTTTACGAGAAATAATTTAAGTTAATCCAAAATTAAATTATTTAGGGTCCAAAAACTATGATTTGTTGGGAATTAACCAAAACTCAAACAAAACATACCAAAAATAGGTGAAAAATGTCAAAAATAGGCTAAATGGCTAAAAAATAGCTTGGTGGCTCGGCTAGGTGGTAGAAATGGCTCACGGATGGGCGACTCAGCTAAATCTTACACGGATCGGCTTGGAGAAACCCAACTCGGGCGGTTGGAAGGAGCAAGTTGGCTGGGCGCTGGGAGATACTGCTCGACTCTACGGGCATGCACGACTTGGAGGAACGACCGGCTTGAAACACGTATGTAGCTTAACTTTTCAACGACTTCCGACGCGGCTCGCAACTGGTAGAGCTCTAATGGCTGGCGACGACGGCTCGACGACGGCTGAAGGAAGGCTCGAGCGGACGACTGCTATAACAAGGCTCGACTTGGGTTCCACGATGAGACAGCAGCGACGGCCGATGATTGGTGATGGAGGAGATGAATGTGACGACTTGAGATCCACTCCCCGCGGCGATCAGACGAATAAGGCAGTGGCAAAGTGAGAGCGACGGAGCGGCAGCGGCGGGGTGGATTAGAGTTAGGGTTTTCCTCTCTTCTCTTCCTTTGTGAAGAAGATGATAGAGCATTAAATGCTCACATCCCAATACCCTATTTAAATAAATAATAAAAAAACATTATTTCCCTTTCCTTTTCCTATTTTAATCCAACCAAAACAAACATTCTCTCTCCTCAACCAACCAATCACCTTTATCTCCTATAGATATCTTTTCATAAATAATAATATTATTTTCATAATACAATTAATAAATCCTTAAATCCAATAATACACCTAAACAGAATTAAATCAACCCAACTTAATTAACCAATTAGATATTTCTCCAAAATATCTAAAATTTCTACTTCCCCCAAACCAATTACTTCAAGAAAAAAAATTAAATAACACCCAAAATTCAAAATTAATCTTAAGATAACTAATCAAATTTTGGGGCGTTACAAGATTGGAGTAGCCAAATCTAAATGATTGTGTAAAAAAAAATAAACGAACGTGTAGATAAATCTAAACGATCGTGTACAAAAAGAATTTTAAAAAATCGTTTAGCTAAATCTAAACCATCGTATACCAAAAAAATCTTGAAAAATAAACAATCGTGTAAACAAATGTAAACGATCGTGTACCAAAAGTATCTTGAAAAAAATTGTTTAGCTCAAATCTAAACGATCATGTAACCAAATTAAACGATAGAATTGAAAAAATAAATCGTTTAGATAAATGTCTATCCAAATCTAAACGACCAAATCTAAAGAATCATGTACCAGACAATAGCCAAATTTAAATAATCGTGTGCCAAATATATTACGTGCTTTGTTGATGGCGTGGTTAACGGGACATTTTTGGTATTTTTTGTTGTAGACTTGTGGGCTTTTTTCATTTTTGGAATTGTTTTATACAGTGTCAATATTTTGCTGCTTTGTTATATTTTTTGCAATGATTGGATTTTTAATCAAAATTTAAAAACAAAAGCTTATTTTTAAAAACTTTTTATAGTTCAGTTAAAAACTATTTTTATTCTCAAACTTCGATAAAAGTAACAATTTAGTCCCCTAACTCTAGTTTGTAATGATTTTAATTTCTATATTTTTTATTTTGTACTAGTTTAGTTCATAAACTTTGGTAAACAATAATTTAGTCTTTGTATTTTGAAGTTTGTAACAATTTAATTTCCAACAGAAAAAAATCATCAAATTTTAAAATTGTTACAAAATTTTGATTTCAACCCGATTATTACATTGTAAAGTTAGATGACTAAATTGTTATAAAATTGAAAGTTAAAAGACTTATCGTTACAAATAGAAATCAAGGACTAGATTGTTATTTCCATAAAAGTTTATAGACCAAAAGTGATTTTTAATCTTAAAATTTTCAAATTTTGATTTGGTTTTTTAAAAGACCTGTAATGGAATTTTTTTTATGAAATTAGTATACTCTAACAAAACATATAAAGCTTCGATTGTGATTGAATATTCTAAATTTTAGTTACCAAATAACAAAACATCAAATAGATATCAAATAGACTTTAAATTTTAGTTTTTCAATATTTAGAAATTAAATTGAAGCATTTAGTGAAATGGTGAGTCAAATTTGTTGGGATAAAACCTCCCAATCTTATTAAAAAAACAATAGAGAAATTAAAGAAAGCTTCCAGTTCGAAGAAGAAAAACCAACAAGAAAGAAACCTATTAGGTAAAAAATCGCTACAATCACAAATAATTCTTTCTTGACCTCCATTACAAGAACACTCTCAAAGTTTTTGCCATTCTCACCTTTTACTCACTCTCCAACTAAAAATATACCTGAATTTAATTAGAGTTACCACATTAAAAAACAAAATGCTTTTAATGGGGACGATTGAAAAATCAAGTGCATAGGCTCCTTTTATATCGAATAATTTTCCTAAACTTTTTCGGTATAGAACAAGCTCATATTTTCCTAAATCTTTTTTATGTTAGACAATTGCACTTTTAATATATTGTTAGAAAACCCAACAAAAATAATAGAATCCAAAATTTTAGAGCTGATGTGCAAACAAAATTGTTCAAGTAATTAAGGTTCAAGAATGGTTGATATATATAACGTGGCAGATCTACAACTTTGAAAAATATAAAATTTCAAAAAAAAAAAAATGTGGTGTCGTAAAAAACTAAAGATTCAATCTGTTCACACGAGATTTCAGGAGAAATTTAATTCGTCGAATCGAACTTTGTATTGATTTATGTATTGTGGATACAATCTCTAATATTTACTCCTTTGATTCTTTCTCTCGAATACAAAAAATAAAATTTAGAACTTCGTGGTCTTCGATCTTCAAGAAGTTGTAGTTACAAGTCAATTCAAGCTTCAATCTTCTGAAATTCAAGGAAAGTTTGATCTTCCAAGTCTTCGATCTTTCAGAAGGATGATTTCGAGGTTGATGATAACTTGCACGTCTTGAGAGTCTTTAGAAGTTTTAGTATTCAATTCTTCAGAGCTTCGATTCTTCTTTTCAATCAAAATGAATGAGAAGGTCTCTATTTATAGAGACTCTAAATGGGCTTTAGATGAGCTTGAGTCATTTGCTTGTTGGGCGGGCTTAGTCCTGGGCCCATCTGCTTGTTAGGTTTGGGCTTGGGCCTATCTGCTTGTTGGGCTTGAGCTTGGGCCTGTTTTCTTGATAGGCTTGGGCTCAAACTCATTTGCTCGGTGGGTTTGGGCTTGGATCCATTTGCTCGGTGGGCTCGAACTTGGCCTACTTATTTGCGCAAGCTCGGGTCCAGTATTTCTTTGGCCCAATTTTTTAGGGGCTTGAACTAGGTTGGATATGAGAAAACTTGACTACCCAAATCCAATCAAATTATAATTATCTCAATTTTGCCGTGATGACGTGGCATGATTTAATTGGTCAAAATTTCCTGATCAACAAATGCCCCCTTTTCGAGATTTGTACACGTATATGGGTGGATGAATCTCGAAAATGATAAGCTGAAACAAAAAATACAAGTGATCTTGTTCTTAACTTTTGCTCCAGTTAATATGTCGAATTAATCAAACTATGCGTTTGGACATAAGTTTGATCAAAATTAAGTTTGGATACAATCCAATATCAAATTTGTAGTGAATTTTGATTTTAATTCACAATTTATTTATTTATTTTAGAATATAGCAAAAAATAAACTTGAATGAAATTGAATTTTTTTTACCAATGAATTTAATGGAAGAATTGAGACTTAACATTTATAAAATTGGAATATTGCCAATTCATCAAAATATGGATTTAAGTCAAAGTTTTTTTTTTTCATATTCTCTTAATTTGAATTTTTAGCGAATTGCCCCCTAACTTAAAATTTGAAAAGTTTGCCATTTTTTTTTACTTCATTTCAAATCCATTTATGATTTGGGATAAAATTTAAACATTCTTTTTTTATAGATGAGAAAAGAAAATTGGAGAATTTTTTTTCAAGATTTGAGGTTTTTTTTTAGGTTTAATTATGAGGAGGATATGTGGGGGATAAGGCTTGAAATTTTTTTTGATAAGGCTTGAATTTTTTTTTAACGCTAAAAAAAAAAACAGAATGTCATTATTTTTTTTCTTAATTAATCTTTAAAAAAAACAATAGAGGAGTTTTTTTTTTTTTAAATAAAGAAACAGAATATAGGAGATTAGAAATTCTCTCCTATAATCTCAGAGAATCTAACTATTTGTTAAGAAGATTTTTACTTAGTTTGTTGAAAAAAGATTTGATTTGCTGCCTTCCATCCTTTATAAATAGGGAAGAAACTTGCAAACAATATTCACAGAAATTCATCTTCTCTAACTTTTTTTTTCATTGCATATGTGTTTGATCCTCCAATTCTTTTTCTTTATTTGGGAGAGAAAAAAAAATCTGATGTGCTTCCTTTTTTTTTTCATTATTTGGAAGAAGAGGTGATAGATGAAAAAACAGATTTTTTTTTTCATTCAATTGGTAAGAAAGAGCACAGAGGGGGAAGAGAAAGGAGAGGGAGGAGAGAAAGGAAAGGAGAGGGAGAAGAGAAAGGCACGACGGGCTGAAGAAGAGAAGAAAAAACACTTTTTTTTTTTTTTTAAAATTTTGGAGAGCTTTCTTTTCTTTTCTTTTTCTTTTTCTTTTCTTTTTCTTTTCTTATTTCTTTTTTTTCTTCTATTTCTTTTCTTTTCTATATATATATAATTTTTTTTTGTTTTTTCTTTTCTTTTTCATTTTCGTTTTTTTTTCTTACTTCTTTTTCCTTTTTTTTCAATTACCTTTTCCCCTCTTTTTCACGTTTTCATCTTTTTTTTTTCAATATACATATATTTTCTTTTTACATTTTCACTTCTTTTAGTTTAGTTTTTTTTTCTTTGTTTACTTTTATTTCATTTTCATTTTTTTCTTTTTGTCCTTTTTTTTTGAACTTTTTTTTTTATAGAAAAAGTTTTCTTTTCTCTTTTTTTTTTCTTTTAAAATGTTTTGTTCTAACATTCTTTTTCAAGTTTTTTTTAATTACTTTATTTTTATAACTTTTTTTTTCTTTTCTTGTTTTTTTTTCACTCTTTTTTTAGATTCGCACCAACTTGAAGCTACCAAAGTTGACTTTTTTTTTTTGTTTTTTTTTGTAGTCTCATGCAAGTATATATGAAGTTTCCTTGATGTCCTGCTTCTTTAATGACGCCCTGTTTCTTCATCGACGCCTACGGTTTGTTCATGATAGACGATGCATGCCCTGCTGCTTCCTCGACGTCTGGGGTTTGTTCATGATAGACGATGCAACTCTATCATGACGCCCTACTCATTCATCGATGTCTGGGGTTTGTTCATGATAGACGATGCAACTCTATCATGACGCCCTACTTCTTCATCGACGCCTGGGGTTTGTTCATGATAGACGATGCAACTCTATCATGACGCCCTGCTGCTTCCTCGACATTTGGAGGTTTGTTCATGATAGATGATGCAACTCTATCATGACTCCCTACTGCTTTACCGACGTCTAGGGTTTGTTCATGATAGACGATGCAACTCTATCATGACGCCCTGCTGCTTCCTCGACGTCTGAGGTTTGTTCATGATAGACGATGCAACTCTATCATGACGCCATGTTGCTTCTTTGACATCTGGGGTTTGTTCATGATAGACGATGCAACTCTATGATGATGCCCTGCTGCTTCCTCGACGTCTGAGGTTTGTTCATGATAGACGATGCAACTCTATCATGACGCCATGCTGCTTCTTCGACGTCTGGGATTTGTTCATGATAGACGATGCAACTCTATCATGACGCCATTCTCCGTCTACTTTGCTTTTATATATTCTTTGCTCCAAGATGATGTCATCAGCGCTAACTTGCTTCTGGTGAACTTCATTTGCAGAACGATGGTTTACTTCACAGAATGATGATTGTCTGGAGTTTGACACCTTGTAGTTTTGATAGAAATCAACCAAGAGGAGATGGACTCGATTGTGTCGCATTAAAGATGAAGATCAACTACGCTGCATTAAAGATGATCATCGTGTGTGCCGCATTGAAGAGAATGATCATCTGTGCCACATTGAAGATGATGATCGCCTAGACAGCGCCACATTGAAGATGAAGATGATGACCGCCTTTGTTTCGTCGTATGAAAGATGAAGATGATGATCATTTCTACTGTGTCACGTTGAAGATAAGGATGATGACCACATTTAAGATGAAGATCGTTATCATTTCTGTTGTGCCCGTATTGAAGATAGAGATGATGGTCCATGAAGATGATGATCGTTTCTACTATAACGCATTAAAGATGAAGATGATGATTGTCTGCATCGCGCCACATTGAAGATGAAGATGAGGAATGCCTCGGCCACGCTACATTGAAAATGAAGATGAAGATGAAGATCCTCTAAGGTGCAACATGTGTGAGAAAAGGAAGATGAAGATCCTCTCGGCTGCAACACATGTGAGAAGATGAAGTTGATGATCCTCTCGGCTGTAACACATTAGAGACGATGATCTTCTTGGCTGTAACATATTTGAGACGACGATCTTTTTTGCTGCAACATATTTGAAACGATGACATTTTCGGCTGCTACACATATTTGAGACGACGATCTTCTTGGTTGTAACATATTTGAGACGACGACATTCTCGATTACAACATATTTGAGACGACGACCTTCTCGACTGCAACATATTTGAGACGATGACATTTTCGATTACAACATATATGAGACGACGGCATTCTTGGCTACAACATATTTGAGACGATGATCTTCTTAGCTGCAACATATTTAAAAACGATGATCTTCTTAGCTGCAACATATTTGAGGAGACGACCTTCGCGACGGCAACATATTAGAGACAACGACATCCTCGGCTGCAACATATATGAGACGATGACTTTCTCGCCTACAATATACTTAAGACAAAAATCTTTTTGGCGGCAACATATTTGAGACGACGATCTTCTCGGTTGTAACATGTTTGAGACGATGATCTTCTCTGCTGCAACATATTTAAGAACGACAATCTTCTCAGCTGCAACATATTTGAGGGGACGACATTCTCGACGGTAACATATTTGAGACGACGACATCCTCGGCTGCAATATATATGAGACGACGACTTTCTCGGCTACAATATACTTGTGACAAAAATCTTTTTGGCTGTAACATATTTGAGACGACGATCTTCTCGGTTGTAACATATTTGAGACGATGATCTTCTCTGCTGCAACATATTTAAGAACGACAATCTTCTCAACTGCAACATATTTGAGCAAACGACCTTCTCGGTGGCAACATATTTGAGACGACGACATCCTCGGCTGCAATATATATGAGACGACGAATTTCTCGGTTGCAACATATCTGAGACGACAACATTCTCGGCTACAATATACTTGAGACGAAGATCTTTTTGGCTGCAACATATTTGAGATGATGAAGATGAAGATCCTCTCGGCTGCAACACATGGGAGAAGATGAAGATGAAGATCCTCTCGGCTCCAATACATGTAAGAAGATGAAGATGATAAATCTCTCAGCTGCAATACATGTGAGAAGATGAAGATGAAGATCCTCTTGGCCGCAACGAATGGAAAGATCCTTGTCTGCAACATATCAAAGAGGAGTAGAGTTCGTTGGTCAACATTTTGGAGAAGAGGCGAAACCGCACCTTACGAAGGTAGACAATTAAACATCTCTGTTGTCACCAAAGAAGCCATCGAGGCGCTAGCTACGGTTCAAAAGAGCCTGGATGCTGCACGCGAAGAATTTAAGAACTTCAAGTGGAGGCTTTAACTTTGCCCCCTTTGCCCCCATTCTTTTTTTTTTCTTTAGTTGTATTCTTGTAAATACAAGAATTTGTTGAATGGTGATGAGAATGTTCTTATTCTGGTGGACTGCTCTTGAATTTCATTTTATACTGTTTACGCATCATTTACTATGCGCTTACATCATCACAATGAAGAATAATATATTTTTTTTACGTGCGACTGAACTTAAAGTGAACTTTAAGCTGCCTACGTACCCTTTTTATAACATAGGGATCAAGTCATAACGTAGTTCAACTCTTTTTTTTTTTTTGCCATTCACGTTTTAATCTCTTGTGGGCTAGGAGCACCATGCAATTTAGGCTCTTGTGATAAGGAGCTTTGCATATTTAACAGCTTTTATTTTCAACAAGAATTTGTTCATCTCCTTCGTTTGTAGGATTGGTGAAGATAATAAATCTTGGTTTCACAGTCAAGGAACCTTCTGTATTTATGTCAACAGACAACTTCCTCTTCATGCGTGACGGGACACGACTGTGAATCTTATCGTCATCATTTTCTTCACGAAATGATTTTGCCGTCAAAGATTTCATCTCTCTTTGTTGTTGATCATTGGTCATCTTTAGACGATCAAAAGCAGATGTTGAAGGTCGATCTTTCTTCGATGTGGAGATACTCAGCCTTTTGAAAGTTGAAGTTCGAGTGTAAATAAACGTTGGACATTGGTTTTCTTCTTCTTTCGTGGCCATACTCAATCTTTGAAAGACTAAAGATCGAGTAGTTGAAGGCTTGATACGATCAAAGACAGAGGTCCTTTGATTAATTTCATTTGAATTGTTGACTTCTTTAGAAGATCCATAATTGTTGTCGACGTCTACTATGCTGGCAGCATGACATGCAGTAACTTCAAGTATTTCTACTGGATGATCCTCAAGGAAACTTCTTGGGAGGAATTCTGCCAAAGTTATCGACCGTCGAAGTTGGAGGAAGTCCTCATCTTTTCCTTTTATGGGCTTAGGATTCCACATCTTCTTGTTCCTTCTTCCTTTCTTTTTATGGGAGATGCTTCCTTTTGCATACTTTTGATGGAATCACGACTCCTTTTGAATGGAATTTGGTTGTCTCCCTTTTTGACGAGTGACTGTTATCCATCCTTCACCATCATCTTTACCATGCACTTCTTTATTTTGGGAGTTTATCGTCACGATCCTTTGTTGGAATAGAACAAGTATAGGTGCAGAAGTCCCAAATTGAATCAAGCTTTTTCTTTGATCATCAAGTTGTGTTAATGGTGGAACATTTGAAGTCATCTCGATCGCAACATGATTCGTCTGAGCTACTTCATCAATATCTAGCTCGATCTTCTTTTCACGAGCCAACTTTAGAATTAGCTCTTTCAACACGAAACACTTTCCAACAGGGTGACTAATGATCCGATGATACTTGCAGTAGTTAGGATCATCTACTTTTCCTGCTTGTTCTGGTCGTTTGCATTCTGGCAGCTGAATAAGTTGGTTCTCTAGTAGCTGCTCTAACATGTCTGCAACATCAGAGTCAGAAAATGGATAAACTTTTTCCTGTCTTTCTTTAAGAGTTGACTGTCGCTTTTCATCGCCATCATGCTTTCTTTCAATTTTTGTTTCTTTTCTTTTAGAGAAAGATTTCAAAGGAGTTGCATGAACAACCATAGACTCTTTTATGACACTATTTGCAATCTTTTTAGTGTCATCAAGTTCATTCTTGTCACTCCTCGATTTTGGAATCAAGAAATCTTTTGCTCCTCTATTGGCGATACTCAATTCCATATCATGGGCACGAGTCGCCAACTCTTCGAATGTGCGAGGTTTTATTCCCTGCAAAATATAAAGAAGTCCCCAATGCATGCCTTGGGTGCACATCTCCTTTGCAGACAGTTCGGTGAGTCGATCCTTACAGTCAAGACTCAGAGCTCTCCATCGGTTGATGTAATCGATGACTAGTTCTCCCTTTTGTTGTCTTGTGTTTGTCAACTCCATCATGCTGACGATACGTCGGGTGCTGTAGAAACGGTTGATAAAGTCCCTCTCAAGTTGCTCCCAATTATCAATGGATTCAGGCTCCAGATCGATGTACCAGTCGAAGGCATTTCCTTTGAGAGTTCGAACGAACTATTTGACCAATAAATCTCCTCGCGTACCAGCAATTTCAAATGTTTCGATGAAGTGAGCAACATGTTGTTTTGGGTTGCCTTTTCCATCAAACTGTTGGAACTTGGAAGGTTGGTATCCATTCGGCATTATGAGATTGTCGATCCTCTTCGTATATGGTTTGGAGTACAAGGAGAAAGTTTGAGCAGATCCACCATATTGAGTTTTGATGGAGTTTGCAATCATCTCCTGTAATTGTTGAACAGAAAACGATGCAATTAAGGTCGAATTTTGTGGTTGACTTTCTTGCATAACTGCCTTCCCTTTGTCAGTATTCTTGACAGTATGTTTATGACTTGATTCAGCAGTATCACGACTTTCAATGTGATTCTTTAGAAATGCAATCTCATAATCCCTTTCTTCCAACACCTTCATGAGCATGTTCACCTTCTTTTCAAGCTCTGCCATTCTATTTTCACTTGTATCCACGTTAGTTACCATAACCGACATTATATTTGGGTGAGGCATTTCCTCACTTGAGGGTTTAGAGGACAAGTAGTGTTCGTCAATCGCAGGATTTTCTTTGATTACAATTCCACCTTTTGGTGGCTTGGAGATTTGCTCCCAAATATTCTTTGCAACTTCAAAAGGAGGCGTATCTTCAAATGATTGAATCTCCCTTGAGCGGCTATGAGTGTTTGGTCGCTTGCCGATGTCGCTGAGAGCTTTGGAAGTGTTGCCTTGAGATGTCATGATTTTCTTTGGATGTTCTTCAAAAAGAGAAAGAGATGAAAGGTAGAGATCGTCCTACTCGGCGTGTCAAATTGTTCACACGAGATTTCAGGAGAAATCTAATTCGTGGAATCGAACTTTGTATTGATTTATGTATTGTGGATACAATCTCTAATATCTACTGCTTTGATTCTTTCTCTCGAATACAAAAAATAAAATTTAGAACTTCGTGGTCTTCGATCTTCAAGAAGTTGTAATTACAAGTCAATTCGAGCTTCAATCTTCTGAAATTTAAGGAAAGTTTGATCTTCCAAGTCTTCGATCTTTCAGAAGGATGATTTCGAGGTTAATGATAACTTACACGTCTTGAGAGTCTTTAGAAGTTTTTGTCTTCAATTCTTCAGAGCTTCGATTCTTCTTTTCAATGAAAAGGCCCCCTCAAAATGAATGAGAAGGTCTCTATTTATAGAGAATCTCAATGGGCTTTAGATGGGCTTGGGTCATTTGCTTGTTGGGCGGGCTTAGTCCTGGGCCCATCTGCTTGTGAGGTTTGGGCTTGGGCCTATCTGCTTGTTGGGCTTGAGCTTGGGCCTGTTTTCTTGACAGGCTTGGGCTCAGACCCATTTGCTCGGTGGGTTTGGGCTTGGATCCATTTGCTCGGTGGGCTCGAACTCGACCTACTTATTTGTGCAAGCTCGGGTTCATTATTTCTTTGGCCCAATTTTTTTAGGGGCTTGAATTAGGTTGGATATGAGAAAACTTGACTACCCAAATCCAATCAAATTATAATTATCTCAATTTTGCCGTGATGACGTGGCGTGATTTAATTGGTCAAAATTTCCTGATCAACACAATCTTTTGTCTTGTGATTTATAACGAGCCGCAAGTTATTGGAGCAACCAGTTACAATATGCATTGGATGGAAATAATATACATCTTTTATCTTCGCTACATTGAATTTTTTTATCTTTAATCTCTATCTTTACATAGTAAAAGGAGGTAATAAGGGTAGAATTTTGACCTTCACCTTTTACCTTTAAATCTTTTGAAAATTCCTATTTTATCCTTGCAATCCTTCCCTCTTAAATCATAACAGAAAAGATATCACACCTCTTGAAATCACTCACACGAAACTATGTGGAGATCACATATCCCTCCCTATTGTAACTATATATAAAAGTTTAACTTTTCAATTTTCTTTTGGAATAAAATTCTCATATCCCATTTAAAGACGATGGATCTACATCTTTTTTTATTGGTTCTTTTAATTTTTTAGGAGAATTTTATTATCGCCGCCACACAAAGTTTTCACCAGATAATAAAGTATGTTCTAGAAGCAAGCAATTTTCTTCTCTTCCTACATATACTTTTAAAGAAAACATCCATGACATGAAGATTGAGTGTATAATTCCTCGTTGAAGACTACACACAAAGCATAGATAGATACTACAAAAAAGACATGATATATAAAAGAGAGATTGAAATTATTAACAACCAAAATCGAAGATTGTTTCGAGTTAGTTATGGAAAATAACGATCGAAGATGAAATAGTAGACAATTGTTATGGTGGAGAAAGAGAAAAAGTAACGAAAAAATATTGTTCAGTTGATTTACTATAGAGGTTTTGTTAGGATATGGTGTTTATTAAATATATATAATGCGAAGAGAAAGAGATGCCGACGATTTCAAAATTTAGGTAGAGTTTGTTTAAATTTATTTAATATATTATTATTATTAATTATTAATAACTCATTTTCATGTTACCTTCATGTTTATGTTTGGGGTATTTTCAAAAATATAAAAAAGTGGCAAAATATTTACATTGTATAGAACAATTCCGAAAATAGAAAAAGCCTAGAAGCCTAACGTGTAAAATACCAAAAATGCCCTGTCAACAATGCACGTAATATATTTGGTAACGGGATTTGGTACACGATCGTTTAGATTTGACTAATTTGTTACATAATCGTTTAATTAATTGGGTTACATGATCGTTTAGATTTGGCTACCTCAAATCTAAATCTTTTTTTCTTTCAAATTTTGGTATATGATCGTTTAGATTTGGCTACACGATCGTTTAGATTTGGCTATACGATCGTTTAGATTCGTTTAGATTTGGGGTTTCAAATCTAAACGATTTTTTTTTTCAAAATTTAGTATACAATCGTTTAGATTTGGCTACACGATCCTTTAAATTTGGGTTTTATAATCTAGTATTTACATTGTATAGGGGCCTTCAATTATAAAGTCGTATGAGTGTTTGGATGCAAAATCACTCTAATTGCATTTTGTCCATTGCTCTATCTCTTACACAAGTATTTTAGGGTAATGCTATCAACATAATTTTATTCCTCTTTTAAATCATGTAATTGAAAAGAGTGAAAATAGGAAGAGAGATGTGGAATAACTATTTGAGATAATTAGCAAGAGGGAGTTATGGAGTGAAAATTACTTGAAAGATATTTATGTTGGGTTTTATGTCCTAAAACTCATAGATAATAAATTTAATTCGTTGACCATCATTAATAAAGTGTTATTTTTGTAATTTCAATGAAGTGTTATTGATTATTAGTTTTGTGTTAATAACCTAAATCCAATAAATTAACACCCTAAGTTGTTTGATGAGTCTTGAACATGTGTGCAGAGACATACAATGTTTGAGATAAAGCTTAAAGGGTCTATAACATAGAGAGATAAGACTGGGTACCTTATTCTAGTAACACTATGGATATAACTCACTTTGTATTTTGATACAGATACAATGATTCAACATGTTCGTGTAGATAACATGCGAGTGAGGGTATCCTATGCAATAGGTTTTCATAAAGTCGGACCATGAAATAGTAACCACTTGATGTACCTCCGTTAACTAGTTAGATTTCTATTTTCATTAGGATGACCTAGGTAACTTCGACTTAATATTGAGTGTATTATGAACTTCTGTTTGCAATGGATTGTCTTTTGATTTGTATGGATGAGAGTAACCAGTTTGTTGTCTCAATATGCTTATCATTTTAGGTACAAGATCGAGGGGGAGTTGGAAACATAATCACACAAGATGGAATTCACTCCTTCGACCCGACTATAGGATAAGTAGACGAGGGTTCCTTTAAATGATGTCTTCGAGACTTGAACAAAGAGTCATACTCTTTCTCTATGACAGAGAAGAGTTTTAGTTTATTAGTTGGACCATAAATAGGGTTGTTCATTGAGGAGTACTGGTATTTAAGGATTAGAAGTAACCTAGGGGTAAAACGGTAATTTGACCCAGTTGGTGTTGGCAACACTTGTGAAAGACTAACTTACTGTTATTGGTCTATATCCATTGATACAAAAATATATCTACAGTGAGAAGAGTTCAATTGTGAGTCTTTGATAACTAGTAGAAATGCAAGTTATTGTAGCCTCTTTTATAGAATAACGAGGCCAAAATGTAGTAGTGTATCAAAATACCATGTATGTTGAAAGTTCATAAGTATTTAAAAATACACTTTACATAAGCCTCCATACCTATTTTATCGTGTTTTTATTGCCTTAAGGCAGAAATAAAAACAAAAGAATAAACTAGTGAATCGTAAAGGATCTCGCGCAAGAGCTACGTGATGAGAGTCCATCTGGCGAGAATCACTGATAGGTAAGGATCTACGTCATCACACGAGAAAAGTTCACTAGAAGACAAGAATGGTAGTTGACATGATCGAAAGAATAGCCTTTCCATCGTCTGTAAGAAATATTCTTGTTCCTCTCCAGTCAATCTGTAAGTGAGAGCTTAGAGTATAAGTAAAAAGCAATGTGATTTTCCATTTCCCTTAACTTGTAATGTTCATTTTCTATACTTTCCAATATTGTATTCCTTTGTTATGTATTTGTTCATATTGTACAGTGTTTTCTTCAGAGAGTTTTTATTTTTCTTTAAGTAGTAATGATCTCGGCTTAATATAAAGGGTTGAGTCATTACAGTTGGTATGGAAGCCTAAGTTTTTAGGTTCTGCAGACTGTCTTATGATGTAAGTCTTTATTTTTTTTTTAAGTCTTTATTTTTGTTTTACCCCTATGGCTAATACGGTCCTTCATCACTCGCCAAGTATGTTTTATGATTTATCACGATGTAATGTTTATGACCTTGCCTGAATTAAACTAGATAATGTGTAAATGTTATGATTGTATTGTGAAAGACTTCTGCTCATGGAAGTTAGGAAAAATGTTGTCACTTAGAGGTGCACGTAAAGGTGGTAGGGAAGGCAATGAGCTTGATGTACCCAGCCTGAAGAACAACCTGCGGTGCAAGTTGCCAACCCTACTACATCTATCACTTAAGCAGACCTTGCTGCAATGGAGTGGAGATGCGAAGATATGCTCAGAGATGCATTGGCACCGTTTCATGCACCACAACAGACCCCGCCAGCCCCTACTTAGACCAAATGGAACCACCAGAATGTGCCAGATTAGCTATCAGCAGAGGCTAAACATCTGAGAGATTTCAGAAAGTACAACCTTAAGACGTTTGATGGGTCCTTGGAAGATCCCACCAAGGCCCAGATGTGGTGTGCTTTTGTAGAGACTATCTTCCAGTTTATGAAGTGTCCTAACTACCAGAAGGTTCGGTGTGCAGTATTCTTATTTACGGATAGAGACACCGCCTGGTAGGAGAGTACAGAGAGGATGCTGGGTGGTGATGCCAACCAGATAACCTGGAAGTAGTTCAAAGAGAGTTTATATGTAAAATTCTTCTATGCCAGCCTGAGATATGCTAAGTAGCAAGAGTTTCTTAACCTAGAGCAAGGCAATATGATTGTGGAGCAGTACGATGCAAAGTTTGATATGTTGTCCCACTTTACTTCTGATGTAGTAGCGAATAAGGCTGTCAAAACCAACAAGTTTGTTAGTGTTCTCAGATTAGACCCCAGGGTTGAAGGAATGGAATTCCTAAAGCGAAAGCTTATGAACGCCCGTGCGAGTGAAATTCAATTTATGAAACCAATAAATTCAAAGAAAAATAATAAACATGCTTTTCATGGAAAAGGTGAAAATAAACTGACCTTTGTAGAACCAATTCTTCTTCCAAGCTTCGTGGCACCACAAAATCTTCCTCGTTATTCTCCAAGTAAAGAATCACAGAGAGTTGTGGGCTTCTGTAATTTTGGTGAGGGAAGAAGCTTTTGAGAGAATTTTGTTTTGTTGGGATACTGAGAGATCGTAAGATTGTGTTCCGCTGTTAAAAAAGAAACCTTTCTTTTTATTTTCTTTTAAAACAAATCTCAACAATGGAGGGGGAAGTTATCAAATAACTTCCCCATCCTTCCCACGTAGAATAACTCCCAAGGGAGTTATTCTATTCTATTTAAATATATTAATATATATATATATATATATATATATATTAATTAAATTAAATAAAATCAATATAAATTTAATTAATATATATTATATCTCATATAACATAAAATTAATATAAATTTAATTACAAATATATTATATCTCATATAATATAAACTTTATATTATATCATATATAATATAACCAATGATTTAGATCTCTCATATAATCTATAGTTCTAATATGAATCGAATTCAATTTTAACCTATAGTTTATTTATGAATCTCATTCATATTACTATTATTATTTGAATCATATTCAAATATTAACTTCTCTCATAAAAAACTTTACATTATAATGTATCAAATAAATTATATTAATTGTATCATATACAATTTATTCCCTTTAATCAATTTGAACAATTCAAATTAAACCAAAATAAATTTGATTCTCATTTATCCTTATTGAGCTAACAAGGGGACCTTATGGACCTACAGATTGAAGCTCTAATGAAATGAGATTAATTAATTAAACTCTTTAATTAAATTTAATCTATATTCATTAACTATTAGTCATTCCACTAAAGACTAATAGTTGCACTCTTCTAACTGTAGATATATTTTTGTGTCCATTAGATATAACCAATCAACAGTGCAATGACCCTTCACAAATTGCTCGTAAGTACAGCTAGGCCAAAAATTACCGTTTTGCCCCTGTAGTTACATCTAACTCCTTAAGTACCATTGATTCCTCTAATGAACAATAATTATAGTCCTACTATAACTGAACTCCTCTCAGGCCAAGAGAGGGTGTGGCGCCACATTGTTCAAGCCCTGAAATCAACCCTTAAGAGAGCAAATTCTCTACTTACTCCATCTATAGAGAAGGAGTGAATTCCTTCTTGTGTAGCTGCGTTCCCAGCTCCCCAATCAGACGAATCCCCAAAATGGTAGGCATATTGAGTCGGCTACATAGGCCACTCTCACCCATACAAATCAAAGGATCGCCTACATAGGCAGGAGTTCACAACTCACTCAAGATTCAGGTCAAGTCACCTATAGTCATCCTGGTGAAATGTAGTCTCAGCTAGTAACGGTGTTAATAAGAGAGACTATTCATTTCATGGTCCGGTCTTATACAAACTCTTTGTATAGAATACCCCCGCTCTAATGTCTCGACATAAATGATTAGGATCAAATCATTTGTAGCACTTTAGAACAATTGTAACAACTACAAAGCAGACCGTATTCGTAGTGTCACCAGGATAAGGTATCCAGCCTTATCCATTTACTACAGACCATTTAGGTTATCACTTAAACATGATCCACTTGTATGTCTCTACATACATGTTTAGGTTACAGAAGATAACCTTGGATGTTAGTTTATTGGTTTTGTGAGTTAATGCAACTAAATATCAAATAAAATAAAACACTTTATTTTATTAGATAAATAAAAAGTTTGTATTATATATACAATTACAAACTACAAGACCACGAGATTTAGGGCATCAACCCCAACAATCTCCCACTTGTCCTAAAGCTAGTGGGGTGTACAAAATAAAAAATAAAATACTATAATAGTACACAAAACAAGAAACTAGGGCATACAATATGCACCCAGTAAATCTCCCACTTGCCCTAGGTTAAATGTGGCATGTCACGTAGACCCAGACTCTCTAGGTGACCCTCAAACACCTTAGCCGTGAGGGGCTTTGTAAACGGATCAGCAACATTGTGTGTCGAAGCTATCTGTGTGACGATCACGTCCCCTCGATGCACTATCTCTCGAATCAAGTGATACTTGCGCTCAATATGCTTTCCACGCTTGTGGCTTCTGGGCTCCCTAGAATTAGCCACAGCCCCACTATTATCACAGTAAAGAGTAATTGGCTTTGACATGTTTGGAACTACTTCCAAATCAATCAAGAAATTTCTAAGCCAAACAGCCTCTTTGGCAGCTTCACAAGCTGCAACGTACTCTGCCTCCATAGTGGAGTCAGCAATACATCCTTGCTTGATACTTCTCCAAACTACAGCTCCTCCGTTAAGAGTGAACACTGAACCTGAAGTAGATTTCCTAGAATCTCTATCAGTCTGAAAGTCAGAGTCTGTGTATCCTGTAAGAATCAAATCCTTAGAACCATACACAAGCGTGTAGTCCCTCGTTCTCCTAAGATACTTGAGGATAGTTTTAACGGCAGTCCAATGAGCTAATCCTGGATTAGATTGATATCTACTGACTATCCCCACCGCATAACAAATGTCAGGTCTAGTACATAACATCGCATACATCAAGCTGCCAACAGCTGATGCATAGGGGATATGTCTCATTTCCTCAACGTCTTGAGGTGTCTTAGGACACTGTTCCTTAGACAAAGTAACTCCATGCCTGAAAGGTAGTAAGCCTCTCTTGGAGTTTTGCATTGAATATTTAACAACTATTTTGTCAATATACGATGCTTGAGACAAAACTAGCATTTTGTTCTTACGATCTCTAAAGATCTGAATACCTAGAACAAATTGTGCCTCTCCCAAATCTTTCATTTGAAATTGGGTTGCTAGCCATTGTTTGATGTCAGTTAGTAAACTTATATCATTCCCAATGAGTAGGATATCATCTACGTACAAAACTAAGAAAGCTACTGATTTGTTGATGATTCTTTTGTAGACACAAGGTTCATCAACGATTTGATCAAATCCATAAGATTTTATTGCGGTATCAAATCTTATGTTCCAAGATCGAGAAGCTTGTTTTAATCCATAAATAGAACGATTAAGCTTGCAAATCTTTTGCTCTTGACCTGGAATTATGAATCCTTCTGGTTGTTGCATATAGATGGTCTCCTCAAGATTGCCATTCAAAAAGGCAGTCTTTACATCCATTTGCCAAATCTCATAGTCAAAATATGCAGCAATGGACAAAAGTATTCGAATAGACTTTAACATGGCAACAGGTGAGAAAGTCTCCTCATAGTCAACTCCCTCAACTTGGGTATAACCCTTTGCCACTAGTCTAGCTTTAAAAGTTTGTACCTTACCATCTGCACCTCTTTTTCTCTTGTAGATCCATTTACAACCTATAGGTTTTACCCCATCAGGTTGATCTACAAGATCCCAGACCGAATTGAAGTACATAGACTCCAATTCAAGATTCATAGCTTTGATCCATTCATCTTTATCCACATCCTCCATTGCCTTCTTAAAAGTCAATGGATCCTCAATGTCGCCATCAGATATGACAGTTAAGGTTTCAGTTAAACTCATATAACGAATAGGTAAGTTTGTAACCCTCCCACTTCGTCGAGGTTCCCTCAACGATTGAGGTTGATGTGTCCTAGTAGATGAACCGACATGAACAACTCTTGTTAATGCACTAGGCTCTTCAACAACTCTTGTTGAAGGTTCAGTAGTTTCTTTGGAAAGTTCATTTAATACTATCTTACTACGCGGTTTGTGCTCCCTTATGTGGTCCTCTTCTAAAAATGTAGCATTTGTCGATACAAACACTTTATTATCTTTAGGATCATAGAAGTAACCACCTCTAGTTCCTTTGGGGTAGCCTACAAATAAACATAATTTTGAACGAGGTTCCAATTTCTTAGGGTTATTCTCAAGCACGTGTGCTGGACAACCCCAAATTCTGAAATGACGTAAACTACCTTTACGACCATTCCATAATTTTAAAGGTGTTTCAGAAACACTTTTAGATGGAACACAATTCAAAATATAGACTGCAGTTTGCACTGCATAACCCCAAAACGAATTAGGTAAGTGAGCGTAACTCATCATAGACCGAACCATGTCCAACAAGGTTCGATTTCTCCTTTCTGATACACCATTCTGTTGAGGTGTACCAGGTGCTGAGAGTTGAGATACAATTCCACATTCCATCAAATAGTTTTGGAATTTCAAATCCATATACTCTCCACCTCGATCCGATCGAAATGTTTTAATAGTTTTACTTAATGCGTTTTCAACTTCAGCCTTGTATTCCTTGAACTTTTCAAGGGCTTCAGACTTATGTTGCATTAAATAAACATACCCATATCTTGAATAATCATCAGTAAAAGTGATGAAATATTCAAATCCTCCTCTTGCTTTAACATTCATAGGACCACATAGATCTGAATGTACAAGTTCTAGAGGTTCTTTGGCCCTATGACCTTTTCCAGTAAAAGGTCTTTTGGTCATCTTACCTTCAAGGCATGACTCACATACAGGTAAAGAATTTTCTTCTAACTCACTTAGAAGTCCATTCTTTACTAATCTCTCAATCCTATTGAGATTTATATGCCCTAATCTTAGGTGCCAAAGATGAGCATTTTCTTTTGGAGAAATTTTAAGTCTTTTATTTTGAGTTATTGCAGTTTTGAACATTTCAGTATTAAGAAGAGCTTTAGATGTTAATGATCTTAACACATAAAGATTATTTTCTAACTTTGCAGAACAAATCTCAACACCATTTTTGTAAATAAACACTTTATTTACATTAAAAGTTAACGAGTAAGATTGTTCTAGTAAGCACTTTACAGAAATCAAATTCCTTTTTAAATCAGGAACAACATATACATTTTCTAATAAAAGAAAAGATTTCTGTAAACAAAGTCGAAGCCCTCCCACTGCAATTGCTGAGACGACATGCCCAGTTCCAACTCGCATCGTCATCTCTCCAGTCTCCAACTGCCGCCAGGAACTAATTCCCTGAAATGAAGAACAAACATGATTAGTGGCACCTGAATCTATTATCCAGGCTGAATCATCATTTTCCACTAAACAAGTCTCTAGCACTAGTAAATCATATTTACCTTGTTTAGCCTTCTTCTTTTCTGCCAAGTACTTGGGACAGTTTCTCTTCCAATGTCCCTCTTGGTTGCAATGGAAACATATTCCCTTTGCAGCTTTGGCTTTCTTGGTCGTTTTAGCAGCAGCGAGGTTAGCTTTATTTCCTTGGCCACCCTTCTTCTTCTTCCACTTCTTATTGCCAGATGAAGAAGGCATAGACTTAGTTCCTGAGGTCGAACCCCTATGGAACTTTCTTGTGGAAGTAGCAACATTTGCCTCTCCCTTCTGTCCCTTGATTTTCATCAGAGACTCAAAAGTCTGTAGCTCGTTGAGAAGGGTGGTAAGGGTATAAGCAATCTTATTCATAACAGCATTGCTTCTAAATTGCAGGAAACTCTCTGGCAGAGATTCCAAAATAAAGCTAACCTGACTGGCTTCATCGATGACAGCCCCATTCATTTCTGCCACGTTGAAATGAACCATCATATTGAGAACATGTTCTCGCACTGAGGCTCCCTCATTCATACGGGCATTATAAATGTATTTCAGAGCATCATGCTTGATCTGATAAGAGGCCTGACCAAACATCTCCTGCAAGGAGTCCATAATCTCACGAGCAGTGAGCATTGATTCATGTTTCTTGGCCAATACTTCAGATAAGCTTGCCAAGATGTATGCTCGGGCTTTTTCATTTGCCTTGGCCCAACGCTCATATGGTTCTCGAACAGTTCGAGTTGCATTAGCAGCTGGGACTTGAGGACACTCCTCAACTAGGACAAATCTAAGGTCATCGATGATTAGCACAGTGTTGATAGTATTTTTCCAAGATGCATAATTATTGCCATTAAGTTTATCAGCAGCCAGCATATTCAAAGTAGCACTCGTCATTATCAAATTACTGAAAACATACAATTTATTTATATTAGTTATACTAGCATTTTCCATATAAAACCAATCAATTTAGCAAAATTTTAATGTATCCTAAGTGATATCTATTTTGCAATGATGCTTCAGTGAGGTAGGATAAAAATCTCCGTAGGGTGATTAATTATCCCTTCACTAAATTGAGACAATCTCAACTAAATATTACACTAGAATAACTCTTATTCCTATAATAGTTAGTCATCATTGTTTAGTCAAGAAATGATTAACTTACTTAAAAATTTCTTGTAAGTGTAACCTTTCATTTTAGATTCTAGAGTTCCGCCCCAATAAGTAATCCGTAGGGAAAAAAAAACGATTGGAGCAAAAACTAAAGAAATCTTATCCATTTCTGGAGTTTGAGTAAAATCTAATGCAAACACCTTCCGTAGGGGAACACAAGCAAAGGTGCCTCAAGGCCAAGCATGAGAATTTACTAAAAACTAATGAAAGAGACCGCGGGATGTGTTGACACACATCCCTCTCCCACTTACTATAAACACTATCTCCATTCACCTTGTTATTGACTTACACAAACACCATCCGTAGGGGGACACAAGCAAAGGTGCCTCGAGGCCGAGCATAAGTCTCACGGTGTGAATGTTTAAGGAGAAACATGAAAAGAAAAATGAAGTATCATATACCTCATTTCCTCCCACTTAGTGTTTTACTTAAAAAAAAAACAACTTAGAAAATACGGCTAATTATTTATCTAAGTCCATTGTTAAATTGGCCCAATATTACTCTTATATTGGATAGTTTAACAATATATGATTATTGTTCATCAAACACTTTGATAAATATAATCATGTATTGCATGCTTATAAAATGTTTGACTAATTCACCTTCCAGGTCAGTTCCCAGGTAGGGGTGTTCCGTTACCGTCAGCTTAAGTACCCCAGCCTAGACAGAACCTTCCTTAGACAAAGGTCCCTTATAGACAAATATTTTATAAATTTAATCTTTTATTGATATCATTTTAATCCTAATAAAACGAGAAAAGATTAACCCTATTTCTAATCTCATTAGAAATATTATTCATTAAGGTCTAGGTGAATTAATTTTAAACTATTTAAAACTAATTGTGACCTTATGTTAGCATGCAACTCTTTATTATAGATTTTAATTCTGAATTCATAAACTTATAACACTTATAAGGAAAGAAAATAATTAAAATCTATAAACATGCAATTCTAATGTCATTTAATATATATATTCTCTAAGTAATGACATGCTCAATGCATTTTCATTTTCATCACACAATACAACAATTATATTAATGCAATGAAAATAAAAACATCCATCAATCAAACTATATAATACAACATGTTAAATTATAGGATGATGCATGGATATATTAATTATACATGCTATCATATAATATAACAATTATATTAAATATGATGCATGAGCATGCTTAGAAAATCATGCAACTAAAATACAACACTTATATTTAAGTATGATGCATGATAATTATAATCCTAAGGTGGGATTTTAAACTATATGACATACATTATGTATATAATTAGTTTAATAAAACATCACATGCAGTAAAATATTAAAAGCAAAATAGACCGAATTTGGCACTCCTAAAAAAAATAATCAAATTAATATAATCAAATTATATTAATTTAATTAATTGAAACAAAAAAAAATGAAAAACCGCACGATCTGGAACTCGAAGCCACGACCTCTTGCAACAGAAATGGACAACAAGCCACTGCACCAGGAAGCAATCCACGATGTTTGGAAGACGCGCATAATAAATATATTTGTTTTTTTTTTTTTTTTAATAACAAAATCTGCTGCAACTCTGTACAGATTTGAATCTGTACGAACTGGAAAAAAAAAACTCCGTAATGCCTCCGAAAATCGTTCATCAACCCAGCAACACTTGCCTCGAACGACATGGACTTACAGACTCGATTACAGAATTAAAATGGCCAAAACAACAGCCCCTTACATCAATCAAATTAATGAAAAATAAAAAAAAAACTGTAATCTAAGGTGCCAAAATCGAAAACATCTATTTTGCAAACCCACATACAACAATGCAGAGAAAAAATACCCACCTTTTCTTTGAATTTTGTTTCAAAAAAAATTGAAAAAACAATTGCACGATTTGGCTCTGATACCAATTGAAGGAATGGAATTCCTAAAGCGAAAGCTTATGAACGCCCGTGCGAGTGAAATTCAATTTATGAAACCAATAAATTCAAAGAAAAATAATAAACATGCTTTTCATGGAAAAGGTGAAAATAAACTGACCTTTGTAGAACCAATTCTTCTTCCAAGCTTCGTGGCACCACAAAATCTTCCTCGTTATTCTCCAAGTAAAGAATCACAGAGAGTTGTGGGCTTCTGTAATTTTGGTGAGGGAAGAAGCTTTTGAGAGAATTTTGTTTTGTTGGGATACTGAGAGATCGTAAGATTGTGTTCCGCTGTTAAAAAAGAAACCTTTCTTTTTATTTTCTTTTAAAACAAATCTCAACAATGGAGGGGGAAGTTATCAAATAACTTCCCCATCCTTCCCACGTAGAATAACTCCCAAGGGAGTTATTCTATTCTATTTAAATATATTAATATATATATATATATATATATATATATATTAATTAAATTAAATAAAATCAATATAAATTTAATTAATATATATTATATCTCATATAACATAAAATTAATATAAATTTAATTACAAATATATTATATCTCATATAATATAAACTTTATATTATATCATATATAATATAACCAATGATTTAGATCTCTCATATAATCTATAGTTCTAATATGAATCGAATTCAATTTTAACCTATAGTTTATTTATGAATCTCATTCATATTACTATTATTATTTGAATCATATTCAAATATTAACTTCTCTCATAAAAAACTTTACATTATAATGTATCAAATAAATTATATTAATTGTATCATATACAATTTATTCCCTTTAATCAATTTGAACAATTCAAATTAAACCAAAATAAATTTGATTCTCATTTATCCTTATTGAGCTAACAAGGGGACCTTATGGACCTACAGATTGAAGCTCTAATGAAATGAGATTAATTAATTAAACTCTTTAATTAAATTTAATCTATATTCATTAACTATTAGTCATTCCACTAAAGACTAATAGTTGCACTCTTCTAACTGTAGATATATTTTTGTGTCCATTAGATATAACCAATCAACAGTGCAATGACCCTTCACAAATTGCTCGTAAGTACAGCTAGGCCAAAAATTACCGTTTTGCCCCTGTAGTTACATCTAACTCCTTAAGTACCATTGATTCCTCTAATGAACAATAATTATAGTCCTACTATAACTGAACTCCTCTCAGGCCAAGAGAGGGTGTGGCGCCACATTGTTCAAGCCCTGAAATCAACCCTTAAGAGAGCAAATTCTCTACTTACTCCATCTATAGAGAAGGAGTGAATTCCTTCTTGTGTAGCTGCGTTCCCAGCTCCCCAATCAGACGAATCCCCAAAATGGTAGGCATATTGAGTCGGCTACATAGGCCACTCTCACCCATACAAATCAAAGGATCGCCTACATAGGCAGGAGTTCACAACTCACTCAAGATTCAGGTCAAGTCACCTATAGTCATCCTGGTGAAATGTAGTCTCAGCTAGTAACGGTGTTAATAAGAGAGACTATTCATTTCATGGTCCGGTCTTATACAAACTCTTTGTATAGAATACCCCCGCTCTAATGTCTCGACATAAATGATTAGGATCAAATCATTTGTAGCACTTTAGAACAATTGTAACAACTACAAAGCAGACCGTATTCGTAGTGTCACCAGGATAAGGTATCCAGCCTTATCCATTTACTACAGACCATTTAGGTTATCACTTAAACATGATCCACTTGTATGTCTCTACATACATGTTTAGGTTACAGAAGATAACCTTGGATGTTAGTTTATTGGTTTTGTGAGTTAATGCAACTAAATATCAAATAAAATAAAACACTTTATTTTATTAGATAAATAAAAAGTTTGTATTATATATACAATTACAAACTACAAGACCACGAGATTTAGGGCATCAACCCCAACAAGGGTTCCGTTCGAGCCGTCAAGCCAACCACCTACACTGATGCACTGTGTCTGGCACTGGATGTGAGTTTACATGAGAGAGCTGATTCGTCTAAGGCTGCAGGAAAAGGGTCAACCTTAGGTTAGAAGAGGAAGGCTGAGTTGCAGCCTACTATAGCGCCACAGCAGAATTTGAGGCCAGGTAGTGTTTTTCAGCGGCATCATCAAAAGATTGCTGCAGTAGGAAAGACCTTGAAAGAACTACCTGTATGTCGTAGCTGTGGGAGATCTCATGGAGGACGTTGCTTAGTAGGAAGCGGAGTTTGTTATAACTGCAAGTAACCATGCATATAGCAGACTTTTGTCCTTAGAAGCTATTTGGGGCTAACTCGAACCAAATTTTCACTTTCCAACAGAGAAGAGTATTTGCCAGTACTCGTTAGGAGGTCGAGCAAGCTAGTACTGTGTGTGATAGGTACACTTCTAATCTTGAGACACTTTGCATTTGTGTTGTTTGACTCTGGGCCTTCTAATTCTTTTATATCCTCAATATTTGTTCAGCATATGTGTTTAGAGGTAGAACCATTGAGTAGTATATTATCTATTTCTACTCCATCTGAAGAAGTTATGTTGTTCAAAGAAAGATAAAAGCATGTTAAATAGAGATATCAAACCATGTGTAAGATGTAATTTTGCTATTTTTAGACATGCAAGATTTTAATGTAATTCTAGGCATGAATTGGGTATCTGCTAACCATGTAAGTATAGACTGTTCCTACAAGGAAGTAGTTTTTAACCCTCATTCAGCAGCTAGTTTCAAGTATAAGGGAGCAGGGACTGTGGTCCTACCCAAAGTTATCTTAGCTATGAAAGCAAGTAAGCTACCCAACCAGCGTACTTGGAGTATCTTGGCTAGCGTAGTAGGCACTAGAGAGCCTAAAGTTTCCTTATCATCTGAATCGGTGGTGAGAGAATATCGTGACGTTTTCCCTGATGAGCTTTCAAGCTTCCACCTCCTAGGGAGATCGATTTTGCTATTGAGTTAGAGCCAGACATTGTTCCCATATATAGAGCTCCTTATAGAATGGCCCCAACTGAGCTGAAAGGGAAGAAGGTCAAGTTGCAGGAGTTGCTAGACAAGGGTTTTATTTGACCTAGTATGTCACATTGAGGAGCATCAATACTATTTGTGAAGAAGAAAGATGGGTTGATTCACCTTTGCATTGATTATAGAGAGCTGAATAAGGTGAAAGTCAAGAACTGTTATCCGTTACCCAGAATTGATGACTTGTTTGATCAGTTACAAGGAGCCACTGTATTCTATAGGATTAACTTACATTCAAGCTATCACTAGTTGAGGATTAGAGATAGTGATATTCTTAAGATTGCTTTTCATTCCAGATATGGACATAGCGAGTTCATTGTAATGTCTTTTGGCTTGACAAATGCTTCTACTGTATTTATGGATCTAATGAACATGGTGCTTAAGGATTTCTTAAACAGTTTTGTTAAAGTTTTTATTCATGATATCTTGGTCTACTCCAAGATAGAGGCTGAGTATGAGGAGCATCTACATCAGGTTTTGGAGACTCTTCGAGCCAATAAGCTATCTACTAAGTTTTCTAAGTGCGGTTCTGGCTGAAGAAGGTGTCTTTTCTTAGCCATGTAGTATCTAGTGAGCGAGTTTCTATAGACCCAGTGAAGATTGAAGCTGTTACCAGTTGACCTCGACGTTGTACAGTTTGTCAAGTTCATAATTTTTTGGATTTAGTAGGTTATTAAAGAAGGTTCGTGGAAGATTTTCCTTGTATAGCCAGTCTTTTGACTTAATTGACTGGGAAAGGGACTCCTTTTGTTTAGAGTCCAACATGTGAGAGTAGTTTCCAGGATCTTTAGCAGAAGCTTGTTACTACACCAATCCTTACAGTGCCAGATGGATTTGGAAGCTTTGTGATTTACAGTGATGCCTCTAAGAAAGAACTGGGTTGTGTTTTGATGCGGCAGGGTAAGGTGGTTGCTTATGCCTCTTGCCAGTTGAAGAGTAATGAGCAGAAGTACCCTGCCCTTGATTTGGAGTTAGCAACAGTAGTTTTTGCACTGAAGATATGGAGACATTATTTGTATGGGGAGAAGATAAAAATCTTTACTGACCATAAGTCTAAAGACCTAACCTCTTATACTAAGTTGCAGACCTTACTTTAAAAGAAAAGAATTTAAAATTTATTTAAAGTAAATAGAAAATAAAACAAAACTGCAAATTGTCGTTAAAATTATAATAGAATGTACGAAAATAAATTTAAAACAGAATTCCTATCTCGAACCCTACTAGTTTTAAAGGGAAAAACAAAGAAATAAATAGAATAAAATAAAATGAAAAGAATATCGACACCGAAATCCGACACATGACGTAAGCAGAAGCAAACGTATCCCTATGGCACCCCACGGTCACTTATGGTCTTTCGCCAGCTTATCTTTGCTCTTACCTCTGCCTCTATCTGAAAAATAGAAATAGAAAGAGTGAGTATAAAAATATCCTCAATAAGGGACCCACTACTAGTCCCGCTAAGTGCCTGTTAACCTCCTATTAGAGTCTTGAAGAGTGGTACCCCTGAATTGGCATGTTCCTGAACACGTGCAATCTGTGATCCCGTAGGAACAAGTTGATCTTTAGTGAACCCAAAGGAACACCTAAGACGATCGGGCAACGAGTGATTTCGTCGAATCACTCAAATCATGTCTATGTCAATGTCAATGTCAGACTGGTGGTCCCGTCGGACTACGTAGTCATAAGTGTGAGCGATCCTGTTGGATCTCTCAAATCATGTTTGTGTAAATGTCAATTTCGGACCGGCGGTCCCGTCGGACTTCACAGTCGTCAAAAGATTTGTGATCCCGAAGGACACTCATGTGGGTACGACTCTCATAGGTAAAGCTAACATACACCCTATCCATAGCATGCACATAACACATTATCAAATCACATCATAACATATCATGCCATAACATGTCATACCATACATATCCTATCATATCATGTCATATCATCCTCAATCACATTACTATATCAATAAAACGTAGGTGATAACATCAATGCCTTATCAGCTCTAATAAATAATCATCCCGCAGTCAAAATTACAATATCAATTTCTATCTGTAACCTCAAGTTCTGTAGCTAGCCATCATTAGTACATAACCATTCATACATGTGGTCTCTTTAAATTAAACTCGAGGGTCTAGTAGTAGAATCTCTTACTTGGAGATTAGCTTAGTTGAAATCTAACAGCAAAATATCATGCTTTCTAAGCAACAAAGTCCTAATAATTAGAAAAACACCAAATTTGAATAATTTAACCATCAAACGACCAAGGACCAAAGAATTCAGTCGAAATAGCTTACTCAAGGTTGAGGTCCCAACAAATTTGCTCTAACTGGAGAAATCTCACACTCTAAAGTCCAATTGGTCCAACCGGTCCTTTAAGAAAAATAATAATTTAATTTAATCCAAAAATTAAATTATTTAGGTCCAAAAATTTAACTTAGTTAGGCATACCAAAACTTACCAAAATAGTTGAAAAGGACCCAAAAACAGGCTTGTGGCTCACAAAAAGCTTGGCGGCTCGACTAAAGGCAGAAGGCGGCTCGACTGGGGCTATTGGCGCGGGCGTACGGCTCAGCATGGGCGCGTGGCTCGGACTTCACGCAGCAGCTGGCGCAGGTGCGACTCGAACTTCACGCGACTGCTCGTGCAGGCACGACTCGAACTTCATGCGATAGTTGGCATAGGCGCGACTCAAAGACAGCTCAGCTACACAACGATCGTCGACCGAAAATGGCCCGTTGACGATACTGCTACACGACGAACGACGGCGTTGCGCAAACGGTCGGTTGATGGAGCTGTTGCACGACGAATGACGGTGCAACGCAAAGTGTCGTGACATGCGGATGCTTGGGTCGGGTCGAGCGATCGGCTGGCTGGATACAAACAGTGTAGAGGACGGTCAGTCGGCTCGTGCTCCTTGTGGCAATCGACGGCAAGTCGAGCGGCGGCGGCTGCGGTTGAGGAGAAATTAGGGTTTCCTTTTCTTTTCTCAATGAAGGAGGTGATTGATGTTCCCAAGGCCATTAAATAATAAAAAAAACTATTATTGTTTTCCTTTTTCCTATTCCTTAATTTAATCCAAAACAATCAAATCTTCTCTATCTCTTTATTTAAACTTCACCATATCTTCATTTTTAAACCAATAATTCCACAAATCACATCCACTCTTTTCCCAAATAAAATATCATCATTGTCTTTTTTAAAAAAAGAAATAAACAAATCTTAAATAATTATACCATAATATAATTATCACATCCTTCTCTTAGCAATTAATTATGAAATCAAATTAATTATGCAATCAAAGTAATTAAGCTTCACTAATTAACCAACCAAAACAACCATAAATTCCAACTTAACAACAATTAGTTATTTTCAAATATCCAATAGAATCAAATCTCCATAAGTAAAATACTTCAACATTTAAATAACAACCAAAAATTTTAAATTTACACTTAAGATAATAAAATTAAAATTCCTCAAATTTTGGGGCGTTACAATAGGAACCTGAAATACTTCTTCACTCAGAAGGAGTTAAACACGAGATAGAGAAGATGACTTGAGTTAGTAAAGGACTATGATTGTGAGATTTTGTATCACTCAGGTAAGGGGAATGTGGTAGCTGATGCGCTTAGTAGGAAGGTATCAGATTCAGCAGCACTTATTACTGAGCAAGTTCCACTGCATAGAAACTTTGAGATAGCTGAGATTGCAGTTTCAGTAGGAGAAGTCACCTCACAATTGGCTCAATTGTCAGTGCAGGCGACTTTGAAACAAAGAATTATTATTGCTTAGTTAAATGATCCATTTTTCGTTGAGAAGCACCATCTAGCAAAAGCAGGGCAAGATAAGGAGTTCCCCATATCATTTGATGATGGGCTTACGTTTAAGAGACGATTGTGTGTGACCGCAGATAGTGCAGTTAAGACAGAGCTTCTGACTGAGGCTCATAGTTCTACATTTTCTATGCATCTTGGCAGTACAAAGATGTATCAGGACTTGAAGTGAGTTTACTGGTGGCGAAAAAGGAAGTGAGAAGTGGCAGACTTCGTCAGTAGATGTTTGGTGTGCCAGCCGGTGAAGGCACCAAGATAGAGACTAGCAGGTTTGTTGCAACCCTTGAGTGTGCCATAGTTGAAGTGGGAGAATGTGTCTATGAACTTCATTACAGGACTGCAAATGGCCTTGAAGGAGTATACAGTGATTTGGGTTGTTGTTGACAGACTTACGAAGTTAGCTCATTTCATTCCAGGGAAATCCATTTATATTGCTAGTAAGTGGGGGCAGTTATATATAACTGAGATAGTGAGACTGCATGGAGTGCTTGTATCGATTGTTTCTGACAGAGAAGGTGAGGGTATGAATTTTATAACAGTGATCTAAGAGGTTAAGTATCATTATGACTTATTATCAAGAATATGTATTTCCAAAGGGAAGTAGAATAGAGTTTCCGAGAACGAAAAAGAAAAGCTAGAGCAACAAAAAATGAAATGGGAGAAAAGTGAGTGAAAGAAACGAACAAGCAATAATGAGCACTACAGGAATGAAGCACTAGACGATGAAAGATCTTGTATAGGAGGAGAAACACTTGAGGAGAAGCAACAAACGATGAACTCGATTTAAGCGGCGCTGCGACCCAAAATTCTACGACAGTAGCTAGATTGGTGGGTTCGACGACGAAGGCAAGAAATTTGGTTTTTTGGTATAGAGAGAGAGAGATTAAAAATGCTTGAGAGAAAATACATTGTTTTTATTTGACTTTAATTGTGTGAGGGAGTAAATTCAAAATTTTTGAAATTTCGGACTTGTTTTTTTTTTTTGTTAATTAATGATGCGAGAATTGTGTCAAGAAATAATCTGTATTTTTATTTTCAATACACAATTTACCTCATCCCACTCCTTCCTTATTTCAACGACACAATGTCTTGATTAGTAGTGTCATGAAAGTCATTTTCGTAGACTCTTAATACTAAAACACTCGACCGTATGTTGTATCATTTCACTGTTCACATTAGAAAAATCAAATAGCAAAACAAAACTTTTTAATTTAAAAAACTAACACGGATTAAAACAAATATCAAAAAAATTAAAAAAATTGAAAAATCCTAAAATTGTAAATTAATCCTTTTAAGTATAAAAACAAATAATAATATAAAACTCTTATTTCATTTTCTTTTAATTTCCTATTTGGTTTCGACATATGTATGGATAGAAATTAAAATTTCAAGTATATTATGAATTTACATAATGTTAATTTTTTAAAATATTGAAATATTTTTACAAATCATATTTTTACTCATGGTTTTTTTTTCTGGGGTTTTTTGAAAACTATGACAAATGAGTAAAATTTTTATACTGCATGGAAAAATTCTAAAAATGAAAAACACCCACAGATCCACAATGAGAAATACCAAAAATGCCCCAATCAATACGAGATTAATCGGCCACACACGCGTGCGAATTATCTTCTTCAAAACCCTTGTGTACTATAGTCTAAACCAAAAATGCCCCAATCAATACATGATCGTGTAGTTCTTGTTTAACGATGTGGAAAAATGATTGAGGGGCAAATTTGAAATTTATGAAAATATTGTACCGGCTTCATGGAGTTTTGCTTTTTGTTACACACGGACCGTAAATATTTTTGTGCTTTGTTACATTTATGAAAATTAACCTTTTTCTCTTGATATAAATCTTGTGTATCTAATGATTATTTTCTTTATTTTTTTATTTAAAATTTTAACAAAATATTTATCATCTTAAATGAAAATAAAATAAAATTTAAAACTAAGATAAAAATTGGAAAATAAACATTGTTAAATAGAAAAATAACAAAAAATTACAAATACAACAAAATCTATCTGTGACATAGACTTCTATCGCCAATAGACTCTTATGATCTATTAATAATAGACCAATATTTGCAACATGGTGGTATATTACTCATAGACTTTGATAGACTTTGTTATATTTACAAATTTATTAAAATGTTGTTGTATACTTAATTATTTTGAATCTAATTATTATATTTACGACTATCTGTAAAAGCGAAAGAGAATGACAGAGGAAACTTATCAACCGACTCACTCTCATGGGACGAGTGAAGGGATGAGGACAAATGGTGAACTAAAGTAAAATAAATTAAATTGCAATATTAAAATAAATTATCAACAATCGTCCTTCTGAACTACAAAACATTCCTAATAAGTTTTAAACCTTAAAATGACTTTATTTTACTAATAAGTTTTTTAAAATACAATATTTGAATAAATCAACCATACCAAAGGAAAATTTATATTAATATTGCAGTTTTAAAAACTATTTAACAAAACGATGTAGTTTCGAAAATATGGTAGTATTGCAATTTAGAAATTTTATATTAATATTGCAACTTAAAAGAGAAGAAACGTGCATTCCAAAAACAAAAAACTAAAAACCATATAGAATCAAAATAAAATTTTAGTATTTTCTAGCGTACATTAACATTAGTTAAAAATGAAAAATTATTTCAAAGTACTCTCTGTACTATTTCCAAACTTTCTCGAACCAAACAATTTTGGTGTTCGGAATAATACGTACATATATTCAAAAAATAAATACACATGTAGATTACAATAACGCCATAAGGCAATCAAATTCTAGACCTTCTACTTAAGCATTTCCCAGTAATCATAAAAAACTTGTTGGCCAACAGCATTATTCAAATAAACTCCATCTTGTCTTGCACTCCAAATACAAGTTCGGTTTCCACAATAATTGGTTACAAAATCAGGATCACTTTTAAAACTATCAAATTCTAAATACGCTATTTCCCATTCCAACTTACAATGAAAATCGGTCGTGGCAATCCAATTCCCTTTAAATGACCAATTTTGTTGTTCATTTGGGTACAATCTATGCAATCCCAAATCGTCGTCTTTCGAGTAGCAAGAACTATCTAAAATGTACGTAAGCAATTCGTTGTGAATCTCAACACGAAAACCTTCAAACGAGACGAGAGGATTATTTGGAAGCGGTAAATCTGGTTTTGGAACTCTGTTTTTTGGGGATTTTTTTTTGGCCATGGACGTTCTTAATGGAGTTAGGACCAAGATAACTAATAATAAGGTAAGTCGTAGTGCCATTGTTAAAGTTATCTCTATGGATGGATAAATGTTTATTTTATAGTGTATTTGTGAACGTTTTTAAATAGAGGGATTTTTACATTAGTGGTAGTGGTTGCTTGAGAAGCAATGTTAAAAATAGCAGGGGATTTGTGAAGATTTAAAAATAGAAATGTCTTGACCATGTCAAGTGTCCTTTTTTTTTTTTCCTTTCTATTTCTTTTTTTGTTTATTATTATGATTATTATAGCTTTTCTCAAAGGTATAACATCTACAAGATGAACTTAATTACAGTAATAAGGATTTGCACGTTCGTATAACTAAGAGTACCTTTGATTTTATCTTTAGAGTGTTTAATTTTAAAATAAGTTATGTTTTAGAAAGCAAGGTGGTTGTCAACCATTTAAAATAATCTTTGAAACGTTTTTAAAGTTTATTTTAAACAATTTTTCTTTATAAAAATGAATTTGAACATAAATTATGTTATGGGTTTTTCAAAAATATAATAAATTAGTAATTTAAACAATTATTTTATATTTTTGAACATAATTTTCTTTTATTTGAACATAATTTTCTTTTATTTATATTTTTTAAAAAACCACCTTGCTACCTAAAAAATAATTTTCAAAAGCATCCTATAGAAGAAAAAGAGAACTTGACCTACGAAGATAGACCTTTACGTGTAATAGACAAAAAGGAACTAGCCTTGAGAACAAAGGTGATTCCCATGGTCAAAATATTGTGGAATAATCATGGCATTGAAGAAGCTACTTGGAAAATTGAAGAACTAATGAAAGTCAAGTACCCATAGCTTTTCGCACAAATTTATTGAATTTCGTCCGACGAAATTCTAATAAGAAGGTAGTAGTTGTGAGACGCCGATTGCGTTTTGCCCTATGCAATGATATTCATATGAAATGAATGTTTAGTGCAATGAGACTCTAATTTAAAAGTAACTCACGTTTTGCGAGGAGGTTACGCAATTAAGAATGTTTATTGGAAAGATGTGATGCGGTAAACTATTAGGCATTTGAGTTACTTTTAAATTAGAGTCTCATTGCACTAAACCTTCATTTCATCTGAATATCATTGCATAGGGCCAAAACGCGATAGGCGTCTCACAACTACTACCTTCTTATTAGAATTCTGGCCTCGAAATTAAATAAATTTGTGTGAAAAGCTTCGGGTACTTGGCTTTCATTAGTTCTTCACTTTTCCAAGTAGCTTCTTAAATGCCATGATTATTCCACAATATTTTAACCATGGGAATCACCTTTGTTCTGAAGGCTTGTTCCTTTCTGTCTATTACACGTAAAGGTCTTTCTTCGTAGGTCAAGTTCTCGTTCACTTCTATAGAATGCTTTTGAAGTATATACGAGGGGTTTGGGGAATACATTCTCAACATGGAGACATGAAAGATATTATGAATCTTGGATAGTCTTGCGGGCAACTCTAACTTATAACCACTGGTCCCGCGCATGCTAGAATCTCATAAGGTCCTATGTAATGTGGACTTAGTTTTCCTTTCCTTCCAAATTTGATCATACCCTTCCATGGTGATAATTTTAGAAACAGTTTATCTCCAACCTCGAATTCCGGTGCTCTACAATATTTGTCTGTGTAGCTCTTCTACCTATGGCGGGCAATTTTCAAATTCTCTCTAATTACCATGATGATTTTAGTCGTTGCCTGGGCTAACTTGGGGTCGTAAAGCTTCCTCTCGCAACTTCTTTCCAACAAATCGGCGTTTTGAAATGACTTCCATATAACGCCTCGAAAGGAGCTATTTTAATGCTAGAGTGGTAATAGTTGTTATAGGCGAATTCAATCATGGAAAAATAATCATCCCAGCTTCGTTTGAACTATAGAACACGAGCTCTCAGATGTCCTCTAATGTTTGACTAGTTCTTTCAGATTGTCCATCTATCTGTGGATGGAACGTTGTGCTAAAATATTATTTTGTCCCTAAGGCTTCCGATAACTTTGGCCAAAATTTTGAAGTAAATCGCAGATCTCGATCTAAAACTATATACACCGAAGTTCCAAAATGGCTTTATAATCTTATGTACTTTTATTCAATGTGGGAGCTTGTAGATCTACCTGAAGGGGTGAAACCTATAGAGAAAGAGAGATTCAGCTGGGAAGGTGCGGGCCTTCAAGGCTAGGCTTGTAGCAAAAGGGTACACTCAAAGGGAAGGGGTTGACTATAAGGAAATTTTTTTCCCTGTTGCAATGTTAAAGTCTATAAGGATTCTCTTGTCCATAGCTACATTTTATGATTATGAAATATGACAAATGGATGTAAAGACTTCTTTTCAGAATGACAATCTTGAAGAGAGTATCTTTATGTCTCAACCCGAGGGGTTCATAACCCAAGGTCAGATGCAAAAAGTTTGCAATCTGAAATGATCTATTTATGGGTTTAAACAAGCATCTAGATCTTGGAACATTAGGTTTGATATTGCAAACAAATCTTATGGTTTTGACCAAAACATTGATGAACCTCATGTATACAAGAAAATCAACAAAGGTAAAGTAGCTTTCTTAGTACTTTATGTGGACAATATTCTTCTCATTTGGAATGATGTAGGATACCTAACTGACGTTAAAACTTAGTTAGCAACTTAATTCCAAAAGAAAAATTGGGAGAGACATAATATGTTGTTGGGATACTAAGCATATACTAATAAAATGTTGGTTCGATATTCAATGTAAAACTCTAAAAAGGAATTATTACCTTTCAAGCACGAAGTTCACTTGTTGAAGGAACAATGTCCTAAGATATCTTTAGGATACGTGACATATTCCTCATACCTTAGTTGCGGGCAAGTTAATGTATGTTATGCTCTACACTAGACTGAACATTTGTTATACAGTGGGAATAGTCAGTAGGTATCAATCTAATCCAGAGTTAGACCACTAAATGGCGGTTAAAATTATTCTCAAGTGTCTTAGAAAAACAAGAGACTACATGCTTGTGCATGGAGCTAAGGATTTGATACATACAAGATACACCGACTCTGATTTCCAAATCCTTATAAGGATTTTAGGAAATTTACGGTGGGATCAATGTACACCATAAGTGGGGGAGCTGTGGTATGGCATAACATCAAGCAAGGATACATTGTAGACTTTACTATGGAGGTTGAATATGTCGCTGCTTATAAAGCAACAAATGAAGCATGCAGTTTGGCTCAGGAAGTTCTTACATGATTTGGAAGTTGTTCCAAACATGAATATGCCCATCACTTTATATTGTGATAACAACAGCCACAAACGAGAAAAACACACAGGGAGGAAGTATCACATAATATGGGAGATTGTGCATTGAGGGGATATGATCATAACTAAGATTGCTTCTGAGTACAACATTGTTGATCCATTTACAAAGACTCACAACTAAACTGTCAAGGGTCATTTAGAATGTGTAGGTTTGCAACATATATACATTAGATAATCTAGGACAAGCGGAAGATGTGTAATGGATATGAGGATGCCCTGATTTATTGTATTTATATATATATACACATTTTATGTAATATAGTTGTACATTTTACCATTTCCAATATTTAGGGAATATTTTATTATGTACACCCCATAAATTACCACTAGACTAGAGTTTTAGTCTAAGTGCGAATTTGTTGGGTTTTATGTCCTAAAACTTGTAGATAGTAAAATGTAATTCGTTGACCGTTATTAATAAAGTGTTATTATTATAATTTCAATAAGCTTTATTGATTATATTATTAATTTTTTCTTAATAACCTAAATCCAATAAATTAACAATCCTAAGTTGGTTGATGAGTCTTGACAGTCTGTAGAAACTTACACGAATCGATGTTCGAGATATAACTTAAAGGGTTTATAGTATAGGAATAAGGCTAGGAACCCTATTCCTAGTAACACTATAGATACGACTCACTTTAAATTTAATAAAAATACAATGATCCAGCGCATTCGTGTAGGTGATATGCGAGTGAGAGGGTATCCTATGTCATGAGTTTGCATAAGACCAAACCACAAAATAGTAACCACTAGATGTAACTAAGTTAACTAATTAGATTTCTATTTCATTAGGATGACCTAGGTAACTTAGTCTTAATCCTGAGTGTATTATGAACTCCTATTCCAGAGGGATTGTCCTTTGATTGGTACGAGTGACGGTGGCCAAATTGTCGACTCAATATGCTTATCATTTTGGGGATAAGGTCGAGTGAGGAGCTAGAAGCATAATCACACGACATGGAAGCATAATCACACGAAAGGGTTTTTTTTTATTGGTTGGAATACAAACAGGTTGTTCATTAGAGAAGCAATAGCATTTAAGGACTATAAGTAACATAAGGAAAAAATGTTAATTTGACCCAACTGGTGTTATGAACACTTATGAATGACTTACTATTATGAATCTATATCTATGGACACATAAATATATCTACAGTGAGAAGATTTCAGCTATGAGTCTTCAGTGGAGTGCTCTCATAGTTAACGAATATTTATTAACATCGTTGTAGCTTCTATCTGTAGGTCCATTGGATTCCCTTCTTAGCTTGTAAAGGGTAATGAGATATATTTTATATTGGTTGTAATTTGACATGTTCAAATTTACTTTGAGAATTATTATAATGTATAGTGATACATTATATTATAAAGTTTATACTTTAATTAAACTTTATAAATTATATTTTCGATATGATTCAAAATTAATTTATGAGAAAATAAAATATTTGAATGCGTTCATATGTTAATTTAATGCGAATTAAATTCATATTAAAATCATAAGTTAAAATTTCATGTGTATATGATACAAATTAAAACTATAAGTTATGAGATAAATTTATTTTTTAATATGATTCCAATTTAGATTAAATTAAATATATTAATTCTCTAATTAATTAATTGCTAAATTAAATATATTAAATTTAACCATTAATTAATTAGAGAATTAATTAATAGTTTAGTTTAATTTTTTTAATTAATTTTGATTTAATTAAATAAAATAAAATAAAACTATAGGTTATGTGAGAGATATTCATTTAAATATGATTTAAATGAAATATTGATTAAATATGATTTAATTAATTATTTATTTATTTTAATATTAATAATAATTTGATTTATAAATTAATAGGGAATATGGGTGACTTTTTCACGTATGTCATATTTTCTCTAACTTTCTGCTTCTTCAGTCTAAAGAAAAGGGGAGGTAAGAGTACGACACTCTCAGAATGCTTCTGTAACTCTGCGTGAAAAATCTTCTCTCTAAACAAAAATTCTTACTCAAATTTTGGTTCTCACAAACCAATATCTCAATCTCATAGGGAGCTTTCTAAGTGGTGGTAACCGAATAATGATGTTTTATTAGATACATAGACTTCAATGAGAGTAACTACATTTCCTCTTCTATGTATTTTTTTAGAAAGCATTCTTAGACTTAGCTTCTAATTGTTTTGCCAATGCAATAGTATTTTTAATATCCAAATTAAATTTTTGTGAAGGTTCTGTTTAATTTTATTCCTTCAATACAAACCCTAAATATTTAGGGGTTTTGTTATATTTATGTACATTAACTTTATTTTAAACATTTTTTTATTAATTCAAATTAAAATCGTAAATATTATTTAGGGATTTTGTTACATTTATATAAATTAACTTCATTTTAAACATTTTTTATTAATTCAAATAGACCTAACTTATGTATGATCAGATGTTTCAACTTTGTATATGTTTACAAAAGAAAAAATGTATCAAGTAGCAAATTAAGTTTAGGGTTTAGAAATTATGACTTTCACTTTTGAAACTACGCAAATATGGAAAATATGAAACATTTGAAAAGCTTCTTCATTTTGCAATTAGAATTTCTAATTATTTTTATTACAATTAATTGATAGAGATAAAACCACCATCCGTGGTCGATAGAGGTAAGCAGAGGAGAGATGGATCGATGGTCAACCACAAATGGTGTGGAATTGGTGAAAGAGAGATGTTGGAGGAAATAAAGATAGAGAGAGAAAGAGAAAACGAACAATCAATGATCGGTGACAACACGTGCAGTATTCGAACAAAGGTAAGCAATAGGGAGATGAAGTCGTGGTCTACAATCAGTGTTTTAAAACATAACAAGTTTGAGAAGGAATGAGATCGAGTTTTCTATTACGCATTCATTCATCAAAGTATGCTCTAATTATATATAAGGAAAACATTAAAACCCACCATAATTGGAACAAAGTTCTAATAATACACAAAATATCAACACGAAGAATAAAGTAAATCTCCTACTAACCGGTGGCATATTTACAATAAAGTATCAATACATAAAGTATCAATACACGTTTTGCGAGGAGGCCTAATAGTTTACCGCATCACATCTTTCCAATAAACATTCTTAATCGCGTAACCTCCTCGCAAAACGTGAATTTCTTTTAAATTAGAGTCTCATTGCACTAAACATTCATTTCATATGAATATCATTGCATAGGGCAAAACGCAATCGGCGTCTCACAACTACTACCTTCTTATTAGAATTTCGTCGGACGAAATTCAATAAATTTGTGCGAAAAGCTATGGGTACTTGACTTTCATTAGTTCTTCAATTTTCCAAGTAGCTTCTTCAATGCCATGATTATTCCACAATATTTTGACCATGGGAATCACCTTTGTTCTCAAGGCTAGTTCCTTTTTGTCTATTACACGTAAAGGTCTATCTTCGTAGCTCAAGTTCTCTTTTTCTTCTATAGGATGCTTTTGAAAATTATTTTTTAGGTAGCAAGGTGGTTTTTTAAAAAATATAAATAAAAGAAAATTATGTTCAAATAAAAGAAAATTATGTTCAAAAATATAAAATAATTGTTTAAATTACTAATTTATTATATTTTTGAAAAACCCATAACATAATTTATGTTCATATTCATTTTTATAAAGAAAAATTGTTGAAAATAAACTTTAAAAACGTTTCAAAGATTATTTTAAATGGTTGACAACCACCTTGCTTTCTAAAACATAACTTATTTTAAAATTAAACACTCTAAAGATAAAATCAAAGGTACTCTGTAACGACCCAACTTTCCGGACTAAGCTGAGGTCACTACCAAATACCAAAACTCGACCATTCAACATAAAATTTAAAACGGACCATTTGCGATTCATTAAAAGCATTAGGAACATTACAAAAAGACAGTTTCGGGCCCTATTTTAAATTAAATCATAAAAAGTCTCAAACAAAAACTCAAGTCATCAGTTCCAAAAGCACAAGTCAAATATTCTGACAAAATACATAGCGGAAGCGATAAGAAAACAGACGCGTCCATATGGCCTTCACGCGTCCTTCCTGCCTCTCGTCGGTCTGCCCCTCGCTGTGCCCTTACCTGAAAAGTTTAAAAAGAGAAAAGGGTGAGTATAAACATACCCAGTAAGGGACCCACTACTGGGCCCGTTAGGGGACAACAGTTAACTTCCTATTCGGGGGTACCCTACATAACAGTCTAGTGGTCCCGTAGAACGCACATATCAGTCTAGTGCTCCCGAAGGATGCACATCTCAGTCTAGTGCTCCCGAAGGTTGCACATATCAGTCTAGTGCTCCCGAAGGATGCACACATCAGTCTAGTGCTCCCGAAGGACACACATATCAGTCTAGTGCTCCCGAAGGATGCACATATCAGTCTAGTGCTCCCGGAGGATGCACACATCAGTCTAGTGCTCCCGAAGGATGCACACATAAGTAAGGCACACTACCCCATAGATGAAGCTAACCGTTACCCCTCGGTCTATACTCAATCGTCTACCACAGTCATACCACAATCATCAATCATTTACATTTCCCCTAAAGGCATTACTGACCAGGTAGTATAAGCTTAAAACATTACACCCTCAGTTGCTATACGCGTCAACTATTCGTATACCATTATGGAAGAGCCCCAAGGCTCAAACAGCTAATTAACCAACTGAACTCACTGTCCTTCCCCGTCTAATCCCATGATCAACGTCCATCAATCTAAAATTTCAATCTACAATCAGCGGTTGTGGTTCAGTTACATCAGACAGAAACATAATAACAGTGCTTAACAGTCAACATAGATACACTTATTCAGTATAATCACTAACGTGTAATCCCCTGTGGATTACTACGTTTCCGGCCTCGACCCGAGGTCCAGTAGTAGGAAAACCCTTACCTGATACTCGGTTATGCCCCTCGATTCTAATCCACGCTCAACAGCTCAACCTAAAACGAAAACACGAAGGTTTTAGTTGATGACTTTAGTAGAAGTCGTTTTAGAAGGTCCGAAGCACATCCGTTGACTTACCCGAGGAAAGAAGGAAGCTATCTCTAACCAAGCCTACCGCGAGACCCGAGAACTCAAGCGTCAACTCTGTACTACCTTCAAGGGAGAAAAGTAGGGCCATATCTTATTCCAATATTCAAACTCTAATCGGATGTAGCAACATTAGGGAATTCATCGAAAACAATCCTTACCGAAGAATCACCGTGACCCGGAGCGGAGGAAGGAAGGCTTAGGTGGCTTGGTGAAACAAGGAGCTCGGCTCGGCTTGAAGGCGTTCGGCTCGGCTCGGCTCGGCTCGGCTCCACCTCGGCTCGGCTCGGCTTGGCCTCGGCTCACAGCTCGACTTGTGGCTCGGCTCAACTCGGCTCGCGGCTCGGCTCAACTCGGCTCGCGGCTCGGCTCAGTGCGGCTCGCGGCTCGGCTCACTCGGCTCGCGGCTCGGCTCACTCGGCTCGCGGCTCGGCTCACTCGGCTCGCGGCTCGGCTCACTCGGCTCGCGACTCGGCTCGTGGCTCGGCTCAGTGCGGCTCGCGGCTCGGCTCACTCGGCTCGCGGCTCGGCTCGCGGCTCGGCTCACTCGGCTCACTCGGCTCGGCTCGGCTCACCCGACTCGGCTCGGCTCACCCGGCTCACTCGGCTCCAGCCGCGGCTTGCTCGAATCGGATCCGTGGCTCGGGTCTGGTTTTTGCTCCACCCGACAACGCTCGAGTGAGAGATGTCGACGGCGGACGTGGGTGGCTTTCCTCGGCGTTCAGGGCTGCGTCGGGAACACAGACTGAAGTGGGGCCGTCGACGGTGACAGAGACGGAGGAAGAGGGAGGGCTATCGGCTGCCGGCGGTTGGAAGCGAATCGGAAATGGATGGGGAACCGCGGCGGACGACGGTGGAGATTTGAAGCTGCCGACGATGGAAACGGAAACGGAGATGGAGGTGCGAGCTGAAGACGAAGAAGGAGAAGGAGAAATCGAGTGGATGGTTGTCGGCAGATAAAGAAACGAAAGAGAAGGAGAAAATGAAGAGAGGGCGGCGGCGCGACGTGAGGAAGAAGAAAGCGAAAAAGAAGATGGGGGGGGGGAGACGGCGCGCGGGATGCTAGGGTTCCCTTTTTTTTTTTTGAAAATAAATATATATATATATATAAATAATAATAATAATAATATTAAATATAATAAAATAAATAATGATATATATATATATATATATAAATTGAATAAAATTAATATAAATTCAAAATAAAATATTAATATTAATAAATTATAATAATATTAATAAAAATATTAATATTTATTTTAAATAAATAAAAAGAAAATATTAACATTAAAAATTGTAATAAAAATTCCCGATAATAATAATCTAATCAATATTATATTATTATTTTATCGTTTTACCAAAACTCAAATTTCCGAACAATTCACTTAAAATGCTAAAATTTTTCCTCGAACTTCGGGGCGTTACATTCTTCCCTCCTTAGGGAACTTTCGTCCTCGAAAGTTTTATTCCTCGAACAGCTCGGGATAACTGGATCTCATGTCATCTTCTCGCTCCCATGTAGCCTCTTCCACCCGGTGATTCCGCCATAAGACTTTAACCAAAGGAATTTCTTTATTCCTCAACGTTTTCACCTCTCTAGCAAGCACCTCAACAGGTTGTTCAGTATAGCTCAAGTTTTCATCAATCTCCAGTGGCTCGTAATCCACTACATGGGATGGATCTGGCACGTACTTCCTCAACATGGAGACATGGAACACATCATGAACTGTCGAGAGTGATGGTGGCAACGCCAAGCGATAAGCTACAGGGTCAATCCGCTCCAGAATCTCAAACGGCCCAACAAAGCGGGGACTCAGCTTTCCCCTCCTTTCAAAACGCACGACACCTCTCATAGGTGCTACCTTTAAGAACACCTTGTCCCCTACCTCAAACTCAAGATCCTTCCGCCTCACATCTGCATAACTCTTCTGCCTACTCTGAGCGGTATGCATGCGTGATCTAATCTTCTGTATCGCTTCGTTGGTAGACTGAACTAACTCAGGACCCATCAATCTTTGCTCGCCCACTTCACCCCAACAAACCGGGGATCTACAACATCTGCCATACAAGGCCTCAAATGGTGCCATGCCGATAGTGGCATGATAACTGTTATTATAAGCAAATTCCATCAAATGTAAGTGGGAGTCCCAGCTACCTGGAAATTCCAATGCACACGCTCGCAACATATCCTCTAAAACTTGGTTCAGACGCTCAGTCTGACCGTCAGTCTGTGGATGGAAAGCTGTACTAAAGTCTAACCTCGTGCCCATAGCAGTCTGCAAACCCTTCCAGAATTTGGAAGTGAAACGGGCATCTCTATCAGAAACGATCGACACCGGCACTCCATGCAATCTCACTATCTCAGACATGTACAACTGTGCCCACTTACTAGCAGTATAGGTGGATTTACCCGGAACGAAGTGCGCTGATTTAGTAAGTCTGTCCACCACAACCCAAATCACTGTAAAACCCCTCAGAGTTCTCGGCAGCCCTGTAATGAAATCCATGGACACGTTTTCCCACTTCCATTCCGGTATGCTCAAGGGTTGTAATAAACCCGCTGGCTTCTGCCTTGGTGCCTTAACCTGCTGACACACCAAGCATCTACTAACAAATTCTGCTACCTCCCTCTTCATGTTACGCCACCAATAAACCCGCTTCAGGTCCTGATACATCTTCGTACTGCCCGGGTGCATGGAAAATGGGGAACTGTGAGCCTCAGATAATAATTCTGTCTTGACCGCACTATCCGACGGCACACAGAGGCGTCTCTCGAACAAAAGTCCACCATCGGAGGATAATGAGAACTCAACCGCTTGCCCTGCCTCTGCTAGGCCACGTTTCTCAACCAGATAAGGATCGTTACTCTGAGCATCAATGATCCTTTGCCTCAAGGTCGGCTGTACCGTCAACTGGGCTAACTGCATAGTAACTGCACCCACTGACACTGCAATCTCAGCCCGCTCAAGACCCCGATGCAATGGGGCCTGTCGGGTAATAAGTGCTGCCGAATGTGATACCTTTCTACTAAGAGCATCAGCTACCACATTCGCCTTGCCTGGATGATACAGTATCTCACAATCGTAATCCTTCACTAACTCAAGCCACCTTCGCTGTCTCATATTCAATTCTTTCTGAGTAAAGAAGTATTTCAAGCTCTTATGATCCGTGAATATCTGTATCTTTTCACCATATAAGTAATGCCTCCATATTTTCAAAGCAAAAACCACAGCTGCCAATTCTAGATCATGTGTAGGGTAGTTCTGCTCATGACTCTTCAACTGACGAGACGCATAAGCAACCACCTTACCCTGCTGCATCAAAACACAACCCAAACCCTTCTTGGAAGCATCACTATAAATCACAAAACTGCCAGAACCATCAGGTACAGTAAGAACCGGTGCGGTAACTAGCTTCTGTTTAAGGTTCTGGAAACTGTCCTCACATGCCTTGCTCCAAACAAAAGGAGCTCCCTTCCTGGTCAACTGAGTGAGAGGAGTAGCTATACGAGAAAAGTTCTCCACAAACCGTCGATAATAACCTGCTAAACCCAGAAAGCTACGAACCTCACTGACAGTGGAAGGTCGGGTCCAACCGGTGACTGCCTCTATCTTAGCTGGATCCACAGAGACCCCAGCCTTAGAAACCACGTGACCCAGAAAGGACACCTGCTTCAGCCAAAACTCACATTTCGAGAACTTTGCATACAACTTATTATCCCGAAGTGTTTGCAAAACCATACGTAAGTGCTTCTCGTGTTCGGCCTCCGTCTTGGAGTATATCAAGATGTCGTCGATAAACACGATCACAAAAGTATCTAGGAACTCCCTAAACACTCTGTTCATCAAGTCCATAAACACTGCTGGAGCATTCGTCAAACCAAAAGACATCACAATAAACTCGTAGTGTCCGTATCTGGAACGAAATGCTGTCTTCGGTACATCCTCATCCTTAATCCTCAGCTGATGGTATCCCGACCGAAGATCAATCTTAGAGAACACTGTGGCTCCCTGTAACTGGTCGAATAGATCGTCAATCCTGGGCAAGGGATATCTGTTCTTTACGGTTACCTTGTTCAGCTCCCTATAGTCAATGCATAGACGCATCGATCCATCCTTCTTCTTAACAAATAAAACTGGCGCACCCCAAGGTGACACGCTCGGTCGAATGAATCCCTTATCAAGCAATTCTTGCAACTGCACCTTCAGTTCTTTCAGCTCTGCGGGGGCCATTCTATAAGGGGCCCTGGATATAGGAACCGTGCCCGGCTCCAACTCTATGGCAAAATCAACCTCCCTGTGCGGAGGTAACCCTGGAAGTTCCTCAGGAAAGACATCCGGATAGTCCCTCACTACTGGTTCTGATGACAGGGATACATCGGCCTCTCTAGTATCCACCACGCTCGCTAAGATACCCCAAGTACCCTGACTGAGCAGTTTACTGGCCCTGATGGCTGAGATTACCTGAGGCAACGACCTTGACCCTTCTCCTTTAAATTTAAAACTGGCCCTCGAGGGAGGGTTAAACGTTACCTCCTTACGGGAACAATCTATGCTGGCGTGGTTAGCGGCTAACCAATCCATACCCAGAATTACATCAAAGTCGAGCATATCCAGAACTAACAGTGTTACCTCAATCACATGGCCTGCTATCTCAATCTGGCATGTTTTCACCTTTTCCTTCGACAACATACACTCCCCGGACGGAGTAGATACTGATAGAACATGTTGTAAGGGCTCTACCTCTAAGCGGGCATGCAACACAAATGTGGACGAGATAAAAGAATGTGACGAACCCGAATCAAACAAAACTAAGGCGTAATGCCCCAACACTGGGAGCGTACCTGTCACTACCGTGCCTGCCTTCTCAGCCTCAGTCTTGTTGGTAGCAAAGACTCTACCCTAATGTGGAGCGCCTGCTCCCTGATTCTGCGCGTTCCCCGTGAGTCTCAACGGGCATCTATCAGCTGTATGACCCTCTTGCCTGCACTTAAAGCAAGTCCTGGTCCCGAATAAGCAACGGCCCAGATGGTGCTTCCCACAAGTGGTACACAACGGCTTCCCTCTGGCAGCCTCCCCTGCCTTAAAAGGTTTCTGCTGGAAGCGGCGAAACTCACCACCTGATCTGAAATTCCGCTGTGGCACTGGAACAGGCTGCTGCTCAGCCTTCCTCTTCTGTCCCGATGTCAAACCTCTACCAGCGGTCTTAGACGAGTTAGCCCTCTCCTGTAAACTGAGATCCACTGCCAGGCGCAGTGCATCGGCATGAGTAGCGGGTCGGAAAGCTCGGACCAAACCCTGAATGTCCAGTCGGAGGCCTCTAACAAACTTATCAGCTCTGGCCGCCTCGGTCGCTATCATCTCGGGAGCGAAGCGGGACAACATGTCAAACTCCGCATCGTACTGCTCCACTGTCATGTCACCCTGCTCTAAGTTCAGGAACTCCTGCCGCTTGGCGTCTCTCAGACTAGCAGAGAAGAATTTCGCATAGAAACTCTCCTTAAACTGCTGCCACGTGATCTGACTCACATCACCACCTAGCATCCTCTCTGTAGTCTCCCACCATGCAGTACCTCTGTCAGTCAACATAAAAACAGCACACTGAACTTTCTGATCCTCAGGGCATTTCATGTAACGGAATATGGTCTCGAAGGACGATAACCACATCTGAGCCCTGGTGGGGTCCTCCAAAGACCCATCGAACGTCAAGGGATTATACTTCCTGAAATCCCTCAGGTGCTTAGCCTCTGCTGACAACTGATCCGGCACAAACTGGGGCGCAACGGGTACTGGGGCCGGAGCCGGAGCAGGAGCTGGCACTGGAGCTGGCGCCGGAGTTGGCGAGGCAGGCTTCTGCTGCTCCCGCATTTGCATAATCAAATCTCTAAACCTCTGCTCCATGGCGGCTAGGTCCGCATGAGTAACTGGCGCAGCCGGGTCAGGGGCTTGGGCTACAGGCTGCACCTCAGGTTGAACGCGTCCTGCTCCCCTTCCTCGGCCTCCTCGGCCACCCCTACGTGCACCTCTCCTTGGCGGCATTTCCCTAACAACCACCAACGATCCCTTTAGTCATAATGGTAATTGAATTTACAGTTTAACTTAGGTAAGGTAATGCATGTAGAGTTATACATATACTTTCATGGGAGCGTACCTGACGAGCGGCGAGGATCGTTTCAGCCATAAGGACACAAAACACAGACTCACATTATAAGCCAGTCTACAGAACCTAAAACTTAGGCTCTGATACCAACTGTAACGACCCAACTTTCCGGACTAAGCTGAGGTCACTACCAAATACAAAACTCGACCATTCAACATAAAATTTAAAACGGACCAGTTGCGATTCATTAAAAGCATTAGGAACATTACAAAAAGACATTTTCGGACCCTATTTTAAATTAAATCATAAAAAGTCTCAAACAAAAACTCAAGTCATCAGTTCCAAAAGCACAAGTCAAATATTCTGACAAAATACATAGCAGAAGCGATAAGAAAACAAACGCGTCCATATGGCCTTCACGCGTCCTTCCTGCCTCTCGTCGGTCTGCCCCTCGCTGTGCCCTTACCTGAAAAGTTTAAAAAGAGAAAAGGGTGAGTATAAACATACCCAGTAAGGGACCCACTACTGGGCCCGTTAGGGGACAACAGTTAACTTCCTATTCGGGGGTACCCTACATAACAGTCTAGTGGTCCCGTAGAACGCACATATCAGTCTAGTGCTCCCGAAGGATGCACATCTCAGTCTAGTGCTCCCGAAGGTTGCACATATCAGTCTAGTGCTCCCGAAGGATGCACACATCAGTCTAGTGCTCTCGAAGGACACACATATCAGTCTAGTGCTCCCGAAGGATGCACATATCAGTCTAGTGCTCCCGGAGGATGCACACATCAGTCTAGTGCTCCTGAAGGATGCACACATAAGTAAGGCACACTACCCCATAGATGAAGCTAACCGTTACCCCTCGGTCTATACTCAATCGTCTACCACAGTCATACCACAATCATCAATCATTTACATTTCCCCTAAAGGCTTTACTGGCCAGGTAGTATAAGCTTAAACCATTACACCCTCAGTTGCTATACGCTTCAACTATTCGTATACCATTATGGAAGAGCCCCAAGGCTCAAACAGCTAATTAACCAACTGAACTCACTGTCCTTCCCCGTCTAATCCCATGATCAACGTCCATCAATCTAAAATTTCAATCTACAATCAGCGGTTGTGGTTCAGTTACATCAGACAAAAACATAATAACAGTGCTTAACAGTCAACATAGATACACTTATTCAGTATAATCACTAACGTGTAATCCCCTGTGGATTACTACGTTTTCGGCCTCGACCCGAGGTCCAGTAGTAGGAAAACCCTTACCTGATACTCGGTTATGCCCCTCGATTCTAATCCACGCTCAACAGCTCAACCTAAAACGAAAGCACGAAGGTTTTAGTTGATGACTTTAGTAGAAGTCGTTTTAGAAGGTCTGAAGCACATCCGTTGACTTACCCGAGGAAAGAAGGAAGCTATCTCCAACCAAGCCTACCGCGAGACCCGAGAACTCAAGCGTCAACTCTGTACTACCTTCAAGGGAGAAAAGTAGGGCCATATCTTATTCCAATATTCAAACTCTAATCGGATGTAGCAACATTAGGGAATTCATCGAAAACAATCCTTACCGAAGAATCACCGTGACCCGGAGCGGAGGAAGGAAGGCTTAGGTGGCTTGGTGAAACAAGGAGCTCGGCTCGGCTTGAAGGCGTTCGGCTCGGCTCGGCTCGGCTCCACCTCGGCTCGGCTCGGCTTGGCCTCGGCTCACAGCTCGGCTTGTGGCTCGGCTCAACTCGGCTCGCGGCTCGGCTCAACTCGGCTCGCGGCTCGGCTCAGTGCGGCTCGCGGCTCGGCTCACTCGGCTCGCGGCTCGGCTTGCGGCTCGGCTTGCGGCTCGGCTCACTCGGCTCGTGACTCGGCTCGTGGCTCGGCTCAGTGCGGCTCGCGGCTCGGCTCACTCGGCTCGCGGCTCGGCTCACTCGGCTCACTCGGCTCGGCTCGGCTCACCCGACTCGGCTCGGCTCACCCGGCTCACTCGGCTCCAGCCGCGGCTTGCTCGAATCGGATCCGTGGCTCGGGTCTGGTTTTTGCTCCACCCGACAACGCTCGAGTTAGAGACGTCGACGGCGGACGTGGGTGGCTTTCCTCGGCGTTCAGGGCTGCGTCGGGAACACAGACTGAAGTGGGGCCGTCGACGGTGACAGAGACGGAGGAAGAGGGAGGGCTATCGGCTGCCGGCGGTTGGAAGCGAATCGGAAATGGATGGGGAACCGCGGCGGACGACGGTGGAGATTTGAAGCTGCCGACGATGGAAACGGAAACGGAGATGGAGGTGCGAGCTGAAGACGAAGAAGGAGAAGGAGAAATCGAGTGGATGGTTGTCGGCAGATAAAGAAACGAAAGAGAAGGAGAAAATGGAGAGAGGGCGGCGGCGCGACGTGAGGAAGAAGAAAGCGAAAAAGAAGATGGGGGGGGGGAGACGGCGCGCGGGATGCTAGGGTTCCCTTTTTTTTTTTTTGAAAATAAATAAATAAATATATATATATATAAATAATAATAATAATAATAATATTAAATATAATAAAAATAAATAATGATATATATATATATATAAATTGAATAAAATTAATATAAATTCAAAATAAAATATTAATATTAATAAATTATAATAATATTAATAAAAATATTAATATTTATTTTAAATAAATAAAAAGAAAATATTAACATTAAAAATTGTAATAAAAATTCCCGATAATAATAATCTAATCAATATTATATTATTATTTTATCGTTTTACCAAAACTCAAATTTCCGAACAATTCACTTAAAATGCTAAAATTTTTCCTCGAACTTCGGGGCGTTACATACTCTTAGTTATACGAACGTGCAAATCCTTATTACTGTAATTAAGTTCATCTTGTAGATGTTATACCTTTGAGAAAAGCTATAATAATCATAATAATAAACAAAAAAAGAAATAGAAAGGAAAAAAAAAAAGGACACTTGACATGGTCAAGACATTTCTATTTTTAAATCTTCACAAATCCCCTGCTATTTTTAACATTGCTTCTCAAGCAACCACTACCACTAATGTAAAAATCCCTCTATTTAAAAACGTTCACAAATACACTATAAAATAAACATTTATCCATCCATAGAGATAACTTTAACAATGGCACTACGACTTACCTTATTATTAGTTATCTTGGTCCTAACTCCATTAAGAACGTCCATGGCCAAAAAAAAATCCCCAAAAAACAGAGTTCCAAAACCAGATTTACCGCTTCCAAATAATCCTCTCGTCTCGTTTGAAGGTTTTCGTGTTGAGATTCACAACGAATTGCTTACGTACATTTTAGATAGTTCTTGCTACTCGAAAGACGACGATTTGGGATTGCATAGATTGTACCCAAATGAACAACAAAATTGGTCATTTAAAGGGAATTGGATTGCCACGACCGATTTTCATTGTAAGTTGGAATGGGAAATAGCGTATTTAGAATTTGATAGTTTTAAAAGTGATCCTGATTTTGTAACCAATTATTGTGGAAACCGAACTTGTATTTGGAGTGCAAGACAAGATGGAGTTTATTTGAATAATGCTGTTGGCCAACAAGTTTTTTATGATTACTGGGAAATGCTTAAGTAGAAGGTCTAGAATTTGATTGCCTTATGGCGTTATTGTAATCTACATGTGTATTTATTTTTTGAATATATGTACGTATTATTCCGAACACCAAAATTGTTTGGTTCGAGAAAGTTTGGAAATAGTACAGAGAGTACTTTGAAATAATTTTTCATTTTTAACTAATGTTAATGTACGCTAGAAAATACTAAAATTTTATTTTGATTCTATATGGTTTTTAGTTTTTTGTTTTTGGAATGCACGTTTCTTCTCTTTTAAGTTGCAATATTAATATAAAATTTCTAAATTGCAATACTACCATATTTTCGAAACTACATCGTTTTGTTAAATAGTTTTTAAAACTGCAATATTAATATAAATTTTCCTTTGGTATGGTTGATTTATTCAAATATTGTATTTTAAAAAACTTATTAGTAAAATAAAGTCATTTTAAGGTTTAAAACTTATTAGGAATGTTTTGTAGTTCAGAAGGACGATTGTTGATAATTTATTTTAATATTGCAATTTAATTTATTTTACTTTAGTTTACCATTTGTCCTCATCCCTTCACTCGTCCCATGAGAGTGAGTCGGTTGATAAGTTTCCTCTGTCATTCTCTTTCGCTTTTACGGATAGTCGTAAATATAATAATTAGATTCAAAATAATTAAGTATACAACAACATTTTAATAAATTTGTAAATATAACAAAGTCTATCAAAGTCTATGAGTAATATACCACCATGTTGCAAATATTGGTCTATTATTAATAGATCATAAGAGTCTATTGGCGATAGAAGTCTATATCACAGATAGATTTTGTTGTATTTGTAATTTTTTGTTATTTTTCTATTTAACAATGTTTATTTTCCAATTTTTATCTTAGTTTTAAATTTTATTTTATTTTCATTTAAGATGATAAATATTTTGTTAAAATTTTAAATAAAAAAATAAAGAAAATAATCATTAGATACACAAGATTTATATCAAGAGAAAAAGGTTAATTTTCATAAATGTAACAAAGCACAAAAATATTTACGGTCCGTATGTAACAAAAAGCAAAACTCCATGAAGCCTGTACAATATTTTCATAAATTTGAAATTTGCCCTTGAATGTTGTGGCCGATTCGTCACTTCTCTTTCTTCTTCTTCTTTGCAATTTATTCATTTGCTATTCCAGATTTCTTCATCTCCTCTGCCAGATTTTCTTTCTCCTATTTTTAAAACGATTCATTTGTCTTTTAAATCTCCTATTTCATCTTCATCGTTTTCACCAAGATTCTTTGAAGCTACTTCATCTTTCTCATATTCGAAAATATCTAGATCGTCTAAATATGATTTTGATACATGATGTAAATGATCATTTACCAAAGTCAACATGATTGTTTACCACGACCAATGTGATCGTTTCAGTTTGAAGCCTTTTTCTCATTGTTTGGAATGATCTAAATGATCGTGTTAACATTATTTAAACGATTGCTTACCATAATTAACATGATCAATTAGTATGGTTAACCCGATCATTAGATTTGAAGATTTTTACTAATCATTTACATTTGATTACACGATCGCTTACCATAATTAAAACGATCGTTTTGTCATGATCAACACATGATCTTTTGCCATAGTCAATACGATCGTTTAGCATGACCAACACGATCTTTTAAATTTGAATTATTTTTCCACATCGTTAAACAAGAACTACACGATCATGTATTGATTGGGGCATTTTTGGTTTAGACTATAGTAGACGAGGGTTTTGAAGAAGATAATTCGCACGCGTGTGTGGCCGATTAATCTCGTATTGATTGGGGCATTTTTGGTATTTCTCATTGTGGACCTGTGGGTGCTTTTCACTTTTAGAATTTTTCCATTCAGTATAACAATTAGATTCAAAATCATTAAGTATATAACAACATTTTGAAAAATTTGCAAATATAGAGAAGTTTCTATCAATGGTAGAAGTCTCTCAGTAATAGACTTCCATGTTGTAAATATTGATCTCTTATTAATAGATCATAAGAGTCAATCAACGATAGAAGTCTATCACATATAAATTTTACTATATTTGTAATTTTCTGGTATTTTTCTATTCAACAATGTTTATTTTCCAATTTTTATCTTATTTTGAAAATTTTTTTATTAACATTTAAGATGACAAATATTTTGTTAAAATTTTAAATAAAAAATAAACAAAATAATCATTAGATACACAAGATTTACATAAAAAGAAAAAAGGTTTATTTTCCTAAATGTAACAAAGTAGAAAAATATTTACGATCCGTGTGTAACAAAAAGCAAAACTCCATGAAGCAGGTACAATATTTTCATAAATTTCAAATTTTCCCTTGAATGTTATGGATGATTCGTCATTTTTCGTTCTTCTTCTTCACAATTTATTCATTTTCTCTTCCACATTTCTTCATCTCCTCTTTCAGATTTTCTTTCTTCTATTTTTAAAGCGATTCAGTCTTCTTTTAAATCTCCTATTTTATCTTCACCATTTTTGCTAAGATTCTTTGAAGCTACTTCAACTTTCTCATATTCGGGAATATCTAAATCGTCTAGATATCATTTTGATACATGATGTCAACGATCGTTTACCATTGTCAACATGATCGTTTACCATGGTCAACACGATCGTTTAAGTTTGAAGCCTTTTTCGCATTATTGAAATGATCTAAATGATCGTGCTAACATTATCTAAACGATTGCTTACCATAATTTACCTGATCAATTAGTATGGTTAAAATGATCGTTAGATTTGAAGATTTTAACGATCATTTACATTGGACTACAGGAACGCTTACCCTAATCAGCACAATCGTTTTTCATGATCAACATGATCAACACGATCTTTTGCCATGGTCAACATGATCTTTTAAATTTGAATCTTTTTTCCACATCGTTAAACAAGAACTACACGATCATGTATCATGAGCTAAATGATAGTAAATTATTCGTTTAGATTGTAGTATACAAGGGTTTTGAAGAAGATAACTCCCGTTCGCATGTGGCCGATTAATCACGTATTGACTTGAAAATTTTTGGTATTTCTCATTATGGACTTGTGGGCATTTTTCGTTTTTAAAATTGTTCCATACAATATAAATATTTTATCGATTTGTAATAGTTCTGAAAAAACCCCAAGAAAAAAACCATGTGTAAAAATATGATTTGTAACAATATTTCAATATTTTAAAAAATTAACATTAGATAGATTCATAATATACTTGAAATTATAATTTTTTGTCAATATATATATTGAAACCAAGAAAATGAATTAAGAGTTTTATATTATTATTAGTTTTTATACTTAAAGAGGATTAATGTATAATTTTAGGATTTTTCTATTTTCTTTTTTAATTTTTCTGATATTTGATTTGATCAGTATTAGTTTTTTAAATTAAGAATATTAGTTTTGCTATATGATTTTTCTAATGTGAACAGTCAAATGATAGAACATATGATCAGGTGTTTTAGTATTAAGAATCACTACTATATATAAAAATAACTTTCATGACGCTACAAATCATGACATTGTGTCGTTGAAAATAAAAAATGAGTGGGGTAAGGTAAATTGTGTCATTGAAAATAAAAATATGGATTATTTCTTGACCCAATTTAATTTTTCCTGACACAATTCTTGCGTCATTAATTAACAAAAAACAATTGTGTGATTAAAAAATTTCCAAATAAAAAAATCCCAATTTTCAAAATTTTTGAATTCCCTCCCTCAATTAAAGTTAAATAAAAACAATGTATTTTCTCTCGAGCATTTTTAATCTCTCTCTTTATACCAAAAACCCAATTTTTTTGTCGTCGAATGAAATTTTGCAGCTGCTCGTTGTGAAGAACCCTTGCCTTCCAATTTTCTGGCACCGGTCGTCATTGATACAATGCTCCAACCACTACCGTCGTTGACGACACAACAAGCCTTCGTTGTCGAACCCACCAATCTAGCCATTGTAGTCAAATTTTGGGTCGCAATGCCATCTAAATCTTGTCGTTCATTGCTTCTCCTCTAGTGATTCTTCATCCTATACAAGATCTTCTGTCGTCCGGGGCTTCATTCCTATAGTGCTCATTATTGCTAGTTCGTTCCCTTCACTATTTTTTCTCCCATTTGCAGTTTTTTTGCTCTAACTTCTCTTTTCGTTCTCGGAACTCTATTCTTCTTCCCTTCGGAAATACATATTCTTGATAACAAGTCATAACGATACTTTAGCTTGAGCTTTGTCTTTGTCGTCAAATTCCTCCGTTCATCAACCTCTTTGTACACTTAATAAGTTTGACACACTTAATACACTACTGATAAACATTTTATACTTTCATTGATACATTTGACAGATTTATTACACTTGTTGCATTTCATATGTTTGAGACCCTTGATGTACTGTTGGTACATTTTCTATATCTATTGATACACTCAATTGACTAAAATACACTTGATACACTTGAGGTTCTGATAATACACTTAATATACTTCACTAGCACACTTTGATAATATTATATGTTTGCTACACTAAGTTACATCATTCATAAACTTAATAATACTACATTAAATTGCATAAAATTTGAAAAAGAATGGAAATCATGTAGTAAGTATATCAACCAACTAGTACATATAATATAAGTACATCACAAAACTGATATACAAAACTGATACAAAGTGGGAGAAAAACTAATGATTGGGGTCTTAAAAGGTGGGAGAAGAAATATGAGATGATTAGGACATTAAAAAGGGGAGTAGAAATAAACTATTGAATGGTAGATTGAGAATAATAATTTATTTAAGATGAAATGTATTTTAAAAAGTGAGAATATTGTCATATTTGAAAGCAACCATTTGAAATAAATTTGAAGAAAGAACTTAGATTTAACAAAAAATGATGATTGAAAATCTGGAAAAAAAATGGTGGGAAAAAAAAAAGAATGAGATGAAGATGTTGAAAACAGAGATTGAACAAACAATAGTTTTTTTTAAAAAATTTTTTTTAGAGAACCTATAGAAAACCAACCGGAATATAGTGTTTGAGTAGAAACAATTTTTTTTTTATTATTAGATTAATTTTTCATTATGAATACAAATATGATACAAATGTTTACAAAAATGAAGAAGAGAGTGGAAGATGAAGCATTAGAGGGAGATGATCAATAGAGAGAGAAGAATGTATGAGACAGTTTGGGAATAATCAAAATATTAAAATAGAAAATATCTTGAAAATATTTTAAAGATTAAAATTTGCCATATTTGCAAAATTTGAAAAGTATGTGCTATAATTACTAAAACCTATTCTCATAGTGCTACACAATACAATTTCCCTTAAAAAATTTAATTAATTTTTTTAATTTAAATTTATTGAAATAAAACTTATTTTAAAATAAAAAAAAAGAAAGCAAATGGATAGACCAAAAGCCTCCATCCCCTTTCCTTCTTCAAACGCAAAATCCCTCCCTATGAACGTTCTTCTTCTTCTTTCATTTTACAGGATTGGAGGTCTCCTTTATGTAGAGGGGGTTCTTTTTATTTTGTGGGTTGGTTTGTCTTTTGTGGCATGCATATGTATTTTATCACTTTGTTGGTTGTTTCTTATTAGAAAACACTTGCCCCCCTTCAAATGTTTTATTGCTTTGTGATGGAGAATCATTGTAGTTTTTTTTTTCCTATTCTAAAAATAGGTTTTTCTAAAACATGTTGTAAAAAACGTTTTGGGTACAACAATGAATGTAGAGAAGGAACGTCAAAACTCTTTTATCTTTAGAGATGAAACACATGTCAATATCATCACTGACTCTAACTCACTTTCACAAAATTATTACTATGAATGTGTTTGGCTTAACTTAAGAAAATGTATCCCAAAGTTATATCTGTATTAACTAAGATATATGGAAGTAGTTGAAATGTATGTGATACTTATTGCATTAATCCTTTTTTCTTTATGCCACATTACTTTAAGTAGGTAAGAGTCCGATATTTTTTTTGTAGATCGTTCAACATAACGAAGAAGAAAAAACCAAATTGGAGGGTCATGAAGGTATGTGAATATCTATGTTACTATAGTTGTAAATTAATTTATATTTTTAATATAGGTTAAGTCTTTTGTATGTGTATCAATAGTGTCCTAAGCAATTAGGAGTAGTAGAATGTGGTTATGTAACGACCCAACTTTTCGGACTAAGCTGAGGTCATTACTCAGTACCAAGACTCAACCACATAACACATAAACTCATAAAGGACGAGTTACGATTCATTAAAATCGTTTTAGAAATAATACAAACAAAACAGTTTCGGGCCCTATTTTAAATCAAAATCACGAGAGTTCCAAAATACAGTACTCAACTCATCAACAACAAAATCACAACCAAATATTCTAAACATGACTCGACCCGACAATGAAAATAACAAGTAACAAAATACATCAGCAGAAGCATAAAAAAAACCAGACGCGTCCATATGGCCTTCACGCATCCTTCTTGCCCCTCGTCGGTCTGCCCCTTGCTGTACCCTTACCTGAAAAGTTAAAGAGGAAAAAGGGTGAGTATAAAATATACCCAGTAAGGGACCCACTACTGGGCCCGTTAGGGAACAACAGTTAACTTCCTATTCGTGTACCCTGAGTTGAGAGCTCAGTACCCTGAGTTGTTCGAGGATTAGAACTTTCGAGGACGAAAGCTTTTCAAAGGAGGGAAGATTGTAACGCCCCAAAAAATTGAGGAATTTAATTTTATTATCTTAACTGTAATTTTGAAATTTTTGGTGTTATTTAAATGTTAAAGTATTTTACTTTATGAAGATTTGATTCTATTGGATATTTGAAAAATATCTAATTGTTGTTAAGTTGGAATTTATGTTTGTTTTGGTTATTTATGTTTAGATATTATTTGGTTTAAGGAATTAATAATTGTATTATGAAATAATATAGTTATTATCAAATCATATAGTTATTATGAAAAGATAGTTTGATAAGATCAAGATGATTGGATTGGTGGAGGAGAGAGAATATGTGATTTTATTTGGGAAAAGATAAAAAGAAGATAAAAAGGGAGATTTTGTGGGTTTTAAATGAAGAGAGAGAAAAGATTTGTTTTATTTGGATAAGTTTGAGGAGAGAGGAAAAGGAAAAGAAAAATAATAATTAATATTATTATTTTTGTTTAAATCATGCTATAATATATCAAACCATAACGTACCAACCCTAACATATCATATTACGTCATCCTCAACTACAACTATGTCGTTAGAACGAAGGTGGTAGCATCAACATACTATTCACGCTAACCATAGAGTCAATCAGCAGGCACAATTTCAATATCAGTCTCTCTCTCTCAACAACCTTGAGTTAGGTACCTAGCTACCATTCATACGTAACCATCAATTCAAACATGCGGTCCCTTTAATTTAAATGGCATGGGAAGTTGTGCCATCTTCATTGGAAAAAAAAAGAAAGAAAAAAAGAAAATCCTGATACATTGCCGCCATAACCACCTTCTTCGACGACCGTCGTCCGCCACTATCCTCCTTCGAAGTCGATCAGTCTCGCCTACCCAAGCCGTCAGCGCGCTGTTCGTAGGTCCGCCAAGCCGTCAGCGTCCCCGTCCATCGTTCCGTCAAGTCGTCAGCGTTCCCGTTGCAAGTCGTCGATCGTTAGGTCACCGTCACGATTCGTCGCTTGGTGTCGCAACAAGCGTGCTCTGTCAGATCGAAGCGTCCTTCATGCGTAGCCCGAGCCGTGAGCATTTTTACCATGCCACTGCTTTCCACTTCAAGCCGCGCGGGCGAGCTTGCTCCAGCAACCTTAGCTGCAACAGCAGCCGCCCCAACAGACAGAGTTGCGCATGCGTGTGCGCGCAAGCCCACTCTAGTCGTCCGAGCTGCGCCTTCAGCCTTAAGTCGCTAAGTTTTTTTTGCCATCTATTTATTTTTGGCCTTTTTCCCTAGTTTTGGTAGGTATTTAATGGATTTTGGTTATTTTCCCACCAAGGACTAATTTGGACCTTAAATAACTTAATTATGGATTACTCCTTCATGAAGGCTCAGCTAACTTTAATTAGAAGGAACTAAAAACGTTGTTTCCTCATCAGTTAGGGTTGAATTGGAATTCAACCTCAGCCTCGGGTAAGTTGAAGTTAATCGGATTTGTGCTCTTTAACCTGCAGTGTATTTAGTTAATGAATTTAGTATTTTCCTTTACTTTTAGGACTTCATTATTCGGAAAAGCTCGACTACCGCTACCAGGATTAAACCTCCTTATTTAGGCTAATCTTCATGTAAGAGATTCTACTACTAGACCCTCGAGCTTAATTTAAAGAGACCGCATGTATGTATGGTTATGTACTGATGATGGCTAACTATAGAACTTGTGGTTACATATTGAAACTGATATTGTAAATATCACTATTGGATGACTTTGTGGTTAGAGCTGATAATGCATTGATGTTATCACCCACGTTTTAAGTGATTGAGGATGATATGACATGATATGATATGATAGGATAGGATATGTATGGTATGACATGTTATGGCATGATATTTTATGATATGATTTGATGATGTGTTATGTCAATGCTATGGATAGGGTGTATGTTAGCTTTACTTATTAGAGTCGTACCCATATGATTGTCCTTCGGGATCACTACTCTTTTAGATGACTGCGTAGTCCGACGGGATCACCAGTCTGATATTGACATTGACATAGACATGATTTGATAGATCCGACAGGATCACTCACACTTATGACTACGTAGTCCGATGGAACCACCAGTCTGACATTGACATTGACATAAACATGATTTGAGAGATTTGACGGAATCACTCGCAGTGCGATCGTCTTAGGTATTCCTTTGGGTTCACCAAAGACCAGCTTCTTCCTACGAGATCACAGATTGCACGTGTTCAGGAACGTGCCAGTTCAGGGGTACCACTCTTGAAGACTCTAATAGGAGGTTAACAGGCACCTAGCGGGACTAGTAGTGGGTCCCTTACTGAGTATATTTTTATACCCACTCTTTCTATTTCTATTTCTATTTTTCAGAGAGAAACAGAGGTAAGAGCAAAGCTTAGCTGGTGAATGACCAGAAGTGATCGTGGCGAGCCACAAGGACACGTTTGCTTCCGCTTACGTCATGTGTCAGATTTCAGAGTTGATATTTCCTTTCATTTTATTCTATTTTATTTATTTCTTTGTTTTTCTTTCCATTTAAAACTAGTAGAGCCCGAGATAGGATTTTGTTTTAATTTACTTCCAGACATTCTATTTATGATTTTAACAATTCACAGTTTTGTTTTATTTTCTATTTACTTTAAATAAAATTTATTTCTTTTCTTTTAATGTAAAGTCCTCAACTTAGTATAAGGGGTGGGTCTTTATAAAGAGGTTGACGAATGAGGGAATTTGACGACAAAGACAAAGCTCAAGCTAAAGTATCGTTATGACTTATTATCAAGAACATGTATTTCCGAAGGGAAAAAGAATAGAGTTCTGAGAACGAAAAAGAGAAGCTAGAGCAAAAAAACTACAAATGGGATAAAAAAGAGTGAAGGAAACAAACCAGCAATAATGAGCACTATAGGAATGAATGTAACGCCCAACAATTTCGGTTTTCTTTTGTTGTTTTGACCATTAATATTAATATTAAGTGTGGTTAATATTATTCTTATTAAACTAAAGTTGTTTTTTTTTTATTATTAATTATTGAAGTTAGGGGTAAATTAGTCAATTAATTGAGTGGCAAATTAATTATTTGCCTTGGAAAGGGTCAAGGGTGGAGAGAGAAAAAGGGGGCTATTAAATTCTTTTATTATTTTTGGAAATTCTTTTAAAAAGAGGCATTGGGAGACGTGAGACTCCTCATCTCCCCAAAGAAGAAAAAAAAAGGAGAAAACCCTAGCCGCCGCCACTCTCCGCGCCGCCGCCGCCCGCCGCCGCACGCCGCCAACTTCAAGCAAGCGCCGAAGCCGATCCACCGCGCGTCTGCAAGTCGAGTGGAAGCCGAACCATCCTCCGCGCGTCTGCAGCCGAATCCGCAGCCGCCAGCCGAGCCGGAACTCGCCGCGCCGCTTCAACCTAAGGAGGACAACCGACGCCGCGCCGCTCCGATCAGGAGGATAGCCGAGCCGCGTCGCGTCGCTTCGATCAAGCCGATCCGTGCAGCCGAAGCTCGCCGCGCCGCGTCGATCTGAGAAGTTCAGCCAGCCGCGCCGCTCCGATCGAGCCGAAGGGAGCCGCTTCGATCCGCGCACAGCCGTCTCCCGCAGCCGCCACTCGAAGCCGATCCGCCATGCGTGCCTCCAGCCGACGAACGAACCCGGAGCCGCTCCACGTCCGCGCGCCCGAAGCCGAAACTGAAGCCGCGCCGCGTCCAGCCCTCTCCGCGTGTGAGCCGCGTCCGCGTGGGAAGCCGCGCCGCGCGTTTCCGCGTAGCCGAGCCGCATCTCCTCCCTGTTGCAAGCCGAGCCGCACGCGTAGCTTCCTGTACCGAGCGGAGCTGCGCCTGCGCCAAGCCGAGCCGGTCCCTGTCTTCTTCCAGCCGAGCCGCGAAGACCAAATTGGCTCCATCCACCTAAATTTTGGTAATTTAATTAATTATTGTGGCATTTCCCAGTAAGACTCCATGCTTCGGACGTCAATTAAATTAATTTGGGACTAAAATTAAGTTATTTTCCTTAAGGGACGTCTTGGACCAAGTAATTGCTGCAGCGCGGGAATTCTTCAGCAGGGGGGGCTCGAGCACTGCAACCTCTCTAGGGTAAGTTATTTCAAATGAGTCTTGAACCGATAGTCGTTGGCGACCTAATTACGAATTTTGGCATATTAAACAGTTAGGACTTCGTCGCTTGGAAAGCGTACTGCCTCGCGGTTAGGACTCGACAAGTAGATCTCCAGGTAAGAGATTCTACTACTAGCTTCATGTTTAGAAGTATGAGACCATGTATGCCCCGACTTTTCATGTTAAGAATTAGACAGTACGTTGTCTGAGATAAATGTTAGTATGATGCAAATGACGATATAGTTATACTATAGCCTGTTATGTGTGGCAAGAGCTGTTATGGCTACGACGAATGTCGGGACGGAGAGTGTAGAGATGATTTATGTGACATGTTATATGCTGATGCCATGTGTATGTAAACTGCAATTGGGGTACCTGTTAGCTTAATCTGTTAGAGTCGTACCTGCATGGGTGTCCTTCGGGATCACCACCTATTGAGGACTGTGTGGTCCGACGGGACACCAGTCTAGCATGGATATAGATATGACTCGAGTGACTCGACGGGGTCCTCGCATCCCGACTGTCCTAGGTGTCTCCCGGGGCACCGAAGACCAGAGCTACGTTCCTACGGGAGCGCATGATTGCACGTGTTCGGGAACGTGCCAGAGATTGGGTACCAGTTATGAGGACTCTAACAGGAAGTTAACAGGCACCTAGTGGGACTAGTAGTGGGTCCCTTACTGAGTATTTTTATACTCACTCTCTCCATTTTATGTTTTTAGGTAGAGGACGAGGCAAGGGCAAGGGCAAGCTGGCGAGCGACCCGAAGTGAGACCGTGAAGGGCCATAGGGACTACCGCTTCCGCTTATCTTTATTTCAGACTTTCCATTTGAGTTTGAGTACTTTTCATTACTTACCATCTTTTATGTAGATAGGGCCCGAGTAGGACTTCAGAACGCATTTACACTTTTTTTTTTGCATGGCTACCTTGTTTAATTTTTCATAAATGAAATTTCTTAAACCGTATGCATTTTAATAAATTTTATGACTTAAACCACTTGTTCTATATTGAGTAATGACTTCGATTCAGTATAAGGAGTTGGGTCGTTACAGTTGGTATCAGAGCACAGTGTTTTAGGTTCTGTAGACTGACCTACGATGTAAGTCATTTTTTTTGTTTTGGTTTTACTTCACCCTATGGCTATACGGTCCTTCGGCACTCGCCAGGTATGTCTAAAGCCTTGCTAATGTTAAGATTACAATTTTGCCTGAATAGTCTAAGACCTAGATATAGGGTGTTAAGTTCTTGTGGTGAAAAGTTTGTTGGTGAATTTTAGGGAGAATGCCGCCACGTAGGGGTGCACGCCGAGGAGGTGGTAGGGGAGGCAGAGGAGCCGGTCGTGGCCAGCCGGAGGCGCCACCTGTTGCACCGGCAGTCGACCCAAACGCACCGGTCACCCAGGCGGATCTCGCCGCGATGGAGCAGCGTTATCAGGACATGCTGCAAGCTGCTTTGGCGCCCTTCCTTGCCGCCCAGCAGAACCAGGCCGCCCCTGTCCAGGCCCAGGCCGTCGCTCCTCCAGCCCCTGAGAAAGCTCAACCAGTACCAGTTCAACTGTCGGCCGAGGCGAAACACTTACGGGATTTCAGGAAGTATAATCCTAAGACTTTTGACGGATCCATGGACAACCCCACAAAGGCCCAAATGTGGTTGACATCCATAGAGACTATTTTCCGGTACATGAAGTGCCCAGAAGACCAGAAGGTGCAGTGTGCAGTCTTCTTCTTGGAGGACAGGGGCACCGCCTGGTGGGAAACCGCTGAGAGAATGCTGGGGGGCGATGTCAGCAAAATAACTTGGGAGCAGTTCAAGGAGAACTTCTATGCTAAGTTCTTCTCTGCCAATGTGAAGCACGCCAAGCTGTAAGAGTTCCTAAACTTGGAGCAAGGCGACATGACGGTGGAGCAGTACGACGCTGAGTTCGATATGCTGTCCCGCTTTGCTCCCGACATGGTAAGGGATGAGGCTGCCAGGACGGAGAAATTCGTTAGAGGACTCAGGCTAGACCTTCAGGGCATTGTCAGAGCCCTCCGCCTAGCCACGCATGCTGATGCACTACGTATAGCACTGGATTTGAGCCTGCCTGAGAGAGCCGATTCGTCTAAGGCTGCCGACAGAGGGTCAGCCTTGGGACAGAAGAGAAAGGTTGAGACGCAGCCTGACGTAGCACCGCAGCGAACACTGAGGTCAGGAGGTGTCTTCCAGAGACACCGACGGGAGCTTGCAGCAGCCGGGAGGACTCTGAGAGAGCTACCCGCTTGTACTACCTTCGGGAGAGTCCACGGAGGTCGTTGCTTAGCTGGAAGTGGAGTCTGCTTCAGATGTAGACAGCCGGGGCACACTGCTGATGTGTGTCCTCGGAAACCCTTTGAGACGACACCGCCCCAGCCTTCTGCGGCCCAGGTGGGGTGAGTTTTCGCCACTACCCGGCAGGAGGCCGAGCGAGCTGGCACAGTGGTGACAGGTACGCTCCCAATTTTGGGGCATTATGCTTTTGTGCTATTTGACTCTGGGTCATCCCACTCGTTTATATCCTCCGTTTTCGTTCAGCATGTGGGTTTGGAGGTAGAGCCTTTGGGTAGTGTTTTGTCGGTTTCTACTCCATCTGGGGAGGTCCTGTTGTCCAAAGAACAAATAAAGGCATGTCGGGTAGAGATAGCGAATCGTATGTTAGACGTGACCTTGCTAGGGTTAGACATGCAGGATTTTGACGTGATACTAGGCATGGATTGGCTGTCAGCCAACCATGCAAATATAGACTGTTTTGGCAAGGAAGTTGTCTTTAACCCTCCCTCCGAGGCTAGCTTCAAATTCAGGGGGGCAGGCATGGTATGTATACCCAAGGTCATCTCAGCCATGAAGGCTAGTAAACTACTCAGCCAGGGAACTTGGGGCATCTTGGCAAGCGTAGTGGATATTAGAGAGCCAGAAGTTTCCTTATCGTCTGAACCAGTGGTGAGGGAGTACCCCGACGCTTTCCCAGACGAACTCCCAGGACTTCCGCCTCCCAGAGAAGTAGACTTCGCCATCGAGTTAGAGCCGGGCACTGCCCCTATCTCGAGGGCCCCTTACAGAATGGCTCCAGCCGAGCTAAAGGAGTTGAAGGTCCAGTTACAGGAGTTGCTGGACAAAGGCTTCATCCGGCCCAGTGTGTCGCCTTGGGGAGCCCCAGTATTGTTCGTGAAGAAGAAGGATGGGTCGATGCGCCTTTGTATTGACTACCGAGAGCTGAACAAGGTGACAGTAAAAAACCGCTACCCCTTGCCCAGGATTGAGGACCTGTTCGATCAGTTACAGGGAGCCACCGTCTTTTCCAAGATCGACCTGCGATCAGGCTATCACCAGTTGAGGATTAGGGATGGTGACATTCCCAAGACGGCCTTTCGATCGAGGTACGGACATTACGAATTCGTTGTGATGTCTTTCGGCTTGACTAACGCTCCTGCAGTATTCATGGATTTGATGAACAGGGTGTTTAAGGACTTTCTAGACTCGTTCGTCATAGTCTTCATTGACGACATCCTCATTTACTCAAAAACTGAGGCGGAGCACGAGGAGCACTTACACCAGGTTTTGGAGACCCTTCGAGCCAACAAGTTGTATGCCAAGTTCTCCAAGTGTGAATTCTGGTTAAGGAAGGTGACGTTTCTTGGCCACGTGGTTTCCAGTGAGGGAGTTTCAGTAGATCCCGCAAAGATTGAAGCGGTGACCAACTGGACTCGACCGTCCACGGTTAGTGAAATTCGAAGTTTTCTGGGCTTGGCAGGTTACTACAGGAGGTTCGTGGAAGACTTCTCACGTATAGCCAGCCCGTTGACCCAGTTGACCAGGAAGGGAACCCCTTTTGTCTGGAGCCCAGCATGCGAGCGTAGCTTTCAGGAGCTCAAACAGAAGCTAGTGACTGCACCAGTCCTGACAGTGCCCGATGGTTCGGGAAACTTTGTGATCTATAGTGATGCCTCCAAGAAGGGACTGGGCTGTGTCCTGATGCAGCAAGGTAAGGTAGTTGCTTATGCCTCCCGCCAGTTGAAGATTCATGAGCAGAACTACCCTACCCACGACTTGGAGTTGGCAGCTGTAGTCTTTGCACTGAAGATATGGAGGCACTATCTGTACGGTGAGAAGATTCAGATTTACACCGACCATAAGAGCCTGAAGTACTTCTTCACTCAGAAGGAGTTGAACATGAGGCAGAGGAGGTGGCTCGAGTTGGTGAAAGACTACGACTGCGAGATCCTGTACCACCCAGGTAAAGCAAATGTAGTGGCTGACGCGCTGAGTAGGAAGGTTGCACATTCAGCAGCGCTAATCACCAAGCAGACCCCCTTACTCAGGGATTTTGAGAGAGCCGAGATTGCAGTCTCAGTAGGTGAGGTTACCGCACAGTTGGCTCAGTTGTCGGTTCAGCCAACCTTGAGGCAAAAGATCATCGCTGCTCAGCTGAATGATCCTTACTTGGCAGAGAAACGTCGTATGGTAGAGACAGAGCAAGGTGAAGACTTCTCCATATCCTCTGACGATGGCCTTATGTTTGAGGGACGCCTGTGTGTGCCGGAAGACAGCGCAGTTAAGACGGAGCTTTTGACCGAGGCTCACAGTTCCCCGTTTACCATGCACCCTGGAAGTACGAAGATGTACCAGGACTTAAGGAGTGTCTATTGGTGGAGGGGCATGAAGAGGGATGTGGCAGACTTTGTCAGTAGATGCTTGGTGTGCCAGCAGGTGAAGGCACCTAGGCATCATCCAGCAGGGTTGCTGCAACCCCTGAGTGTGCCAGGGTGGAAGTGGGAGAGTGTGTCGATGGATTTTATTACGGGACTGCCCAAGACCCTAAAGGGCTACACGGTGATCTGGGTTGTGGTTGACAGACTCACGAAGTCGGCCCATTTCGTGCCAGGGAAGTCCACTTACACTGCCAGTAAGTGGGGGCAGTTATATATGACAGAGATTGTGAGACTACATGGAGTACCCGTATCCATCATTTCAGACAGAGACGCTCGTTTCACATCGAAGTTCTGGAAGGGACTTCAACTTGCATTAGGTACGAGGCTGGACTTCAGCACGGCATTTCACCCCCAGACTGATGGTCAGACAGAGAGATTGAACCAGATTTTGGAAGATATGCTGCGGGCCTGCGTGCTAGAGTTTTCAGGAAGTTGGGACTCCCATCTGCATCTGATGGAGTTCGCCTATAACAACAGCTACCAGGCTACTATCAGTATGGCACCGTTCGAGGCTCTGTATGGCAAGTGCTGTAGATCCCCTGTCTGCTGGGGCGAGGTTGGAGAGCAGAGGATGCTAGGCCCCGAGTTAGTGCAGACTACCAACGCAGCCATACAGAAGATCCGAGCTCGTATGCTGACAGCCCAGAGCAGACAGAAGAGTTACGCTGATGTACGACGTAAGGACCTCGAGTTTGAAGTGGGAGATATGGTCTTTCTGAAGGTTGCACCCATGAAGGGTGTTCTGAGGTTCGCGAAGAAGGGGAAGCTGAGTCCACGCTTCGTAGGGCCGTTCGAGATATTGGAGCGGATTGGCCCCGTGGCTTACCGCTTGGCGCTACCCCCATCTTTTACTGCAGTGCACGACGTATTCCATATCTCCATGCTGAGGAAATATGTCGCAGACCCAACACATGTGGTGGACTTCGAGCCACTGCAGATTAGCGAGAACTTGAGCTACGAGGAGCAGCCTGTCAAGGTCCTGGCAAGGGAGGTCAAGAAGCTTCGCAGTCGAGAAATTCCACTGGTCAAAGTCCTTTGGCAGAACCATGGAGTGGAAGAGGCAACGTGGGAAAAAGAAGAGGACATGAGAGCCCAACACCCCGAGCTGTTCGAGGATTAGAACTTTCGAGGACGAAAGTTTTTTTAGGAGGGAAGATTGTAACGCCCAACAATTTCGGTTTTCTTTTGTTGTTTTGACCATTAATATTAATATTAAGTGTGGTTAATATTATTCTTATTAAACTAAAGTTGTTTTTTTTTTTTATTAATTATTGAAGTTAGGGGTAAATTAGTCAATTAATGGAGTGGCAAATTAATTATTTGCCTTGGAAAGGGTCAAGGGTGGAGAGAGAAAAAGGGGCTATTAAATTCTTTTATTATTTTTGGAAATTCTTTTAAAAAGAGGCATTGGGAGACGTGAGACTCCTCATCTCCCCAAAGAAGAAAAAAAAAAGAGAAAACCCTAGCCGCCGCCACTCTCCGCGCCGCCGCCGCACGCCGCCAGCTTCAAGCAAGCGCCGAAGCCGATCCACCGCGCGTCTGCAAGCCGAGTGGAAGCCGAACCATCCTCCACGCGTCTGCAGCCGAATCCGCAGCCGCCAGCCGAGCCGGAACTCGTCGCGCCGCTTCAACCTAAGGAGGACAGCCGACGCCGCGCCGCTCCGATCAGGAGGATAGCCGAGCCGCGTCGCGTCGCTTCGATCAAGCCGATCCGTGCAGCCGAAGCTCGCCGCGCCGCGTCGATCTGAGAAGTTCAGCCAGCCGCGCCGCTCCGATCGAGCCGAAGGGAGCCGCTTCGATCCGCGCACAGCCGTCTCCCGCAGGCGCCACTCGAAGCCGGTCCGCCACGCGTGCCTCCAGCCGACGAACGAACCCGGAGCCGCTCCATGTCCGCGCGCCCGAAGCCGAAACTGAAGCCGCGCCGCATCCAGCCCTCTCCGCGTGTGAGCCGCGTCCGCGTGGGAAGCCGCGCCGCGCGTTTCCGCGTAGCCGAGCCGCATCTCCTCCCTGTTGCAAGCCGAGCCGCACGCGTAGCTTCCTGTACCGAGCCGAGCTGCGCCTGCGCCAAGCCGAGCCGGTCCCTGTCTTCTTCCAGCCGAGCCGCCAAGACCAAATTGGCTCCATCAACCTAAATTTTGGTAATTTAATTAATTATTGTGGCATTTCCCAGTAAGACTCCATGCTTCGGACGTCAATTAAATTAATTTGGTAGTAAAATTAAGTTATTTTCCTTAAGGGACGTCTTGGACCAAGTAATTGCTGCAGCGCGGGAATTCTTCAGCAGGGGGGGCTCGAGCACTGCAACCTCTCTAGGGTAAGTTATTTCAAATGAGTCTTGAACCGATAGTCGTTGGCGACCTAATTACGAATTTTGGCATATTAAACAGTTAGGACTTCGTCGCTTGGAAAGCGTACTGCCTCGCGGTTAGGACTCGACAAGTAGATCTCCAGGTAAGAGATTCTACTACTAGCTTCATGTTTAGAAGTATGAGACCATGTATGCCCCGACTTTTCATGTTAAGAATTAGACAGTACGTTGTCTGAGATAAATGTTAGTATGATGCAAATGACGATATAGTTATACTATAGCCTGTTATGTGTGGCAAGAGCTGTTATGGCTACGACGAATGTCGGGACGGAGAGTGTAGAGATGATTTATGTGACATGTTATATGCTGATGCCATGTGTATGTAAACTGCAATTGGGGTACCTGTTAGCTTAATCTGTTAGAGTCGTACTTGCATGGGTGTCCTTCGGGATCACCACCTATTGAGGACTGTGTGGTCCGACGGGACACCAGTCTAGCATGGATATAGATATGACTCGAGTGACTCGACGGGGTCCTCGCATCCCGACTGTCCTAGGTGTCTCCCGGGGCACCGAAGACCAGAGCTACGTTCCTACGGGAGCGCATGATTGCACGTGTTCGGGAACGTGCCAGAGATTGGGTACCAGTTATCAGGACTCTAACAGGAAGTTAACAGGCACCTAGTGGGACCAGTAGTACCTTACTGAGTATTTTTTACTCACTCTCTCCATTTTATGTTTTCAGGTAGAGGACGAGGCAAGGGCAAGGGCAAGCTGGCGAGCGACCCGAAGTGAGACCGTGAAGGGCCATAGGGACTACCGCTTCCGCTTATCTTTATTTCAGACTTTCCATTTGAGTTTGAGTACTTTTCATTACTTACCATCTTTTATGTAGATAGGGCCCGAGTAGGACTTCAGAACGCATTTACACTTTTTTTTTTGCATGGCTACCTTGTTTAATTTTTCATAAATGAAATTTCTTAAACCGTATGCATTTTAATAAATTTTATGACTTAAACCACTTGTTCTATATTGAGTAATGACTTCGATTCAGTATAAGGAGTTGGGTCGTTACAATGAAGCCCTGGAAGACAGAAGATCTTGTATAGGATAAAGAATCACCGGAGGAGAAGCAATGAATAACGAGATTTAGATTCCGTTGTGACCCAAAATTTGACTACAATGGCTAGATTGGTGGGTTCGCGATGAAGGCTTGTTGTGTCATCAACGACAGTAGTGGTTGGAGCACTATATCCATGACGACTAGTGGCAGAAAATTGGAAGGCAGGGTTCTTCACAACGAGCAGCTGCAAAATTTCATTCGATGACAAGAAATTTGGGTTTTTGGTATAAAGAGAGAGATTAAAAATGCTCGAGAGAAAATACATTGTTTTTATTTAACTTGAATTGAGGGAGGGAATTCAAAAATTTTGAAATTTGAGATTAATCACACAATTTTTTTTGTTAATTAATGACGCGAGAATTATGTCAAGAAAAATTAAATTGGGTCAAAAAATAATCCATATTTTTATTTTCAATGACACAATTTACCTTGCCCCACTTATTTTTTATTTTCAACGACACAATGTTATGATTGGTAGCATCATGAAAGTCATTTTTATATATAGTAGTGACTCTTAATACTAAAACATTTGATCATATGTTGTATCATTTCACTATTCTCATTAGAAAAATCATATAGCAAAACCAATCTTCTTAATTTAAAAAACTAATACTGGTCAAATCAAATATCAAAAAAATTTAAAAAGAAAACAGAAAAATCCTAAAATTATACATTAATCCTAAGTATAAAAACTAATAATAATATAAAACTCTTATTTCATTTTCTTGGTTTCAATATATATATTGACAAAAAATTATAATTTCAAGTATATTATGAATCTATCTAATGTTAATTTTTTAAAATATTGAAATATTGTTACAAATCATATTTTTACACATGGTTTTTTTCTTGGGGTTTTTTTCAGAACTATTACAAATCGATAAAATATTTATATTGTATGGAACAATTTTAAAAACGAAAAATGCCCACAAGTCCATAATGAGAAATACCAAAAATTTTCAAGTCAATACGTGATTAATAAGCCACATGATAACGGGAGTTATCTTCTTCAAAACCCTTGTATAACACAAATCGATAAAATATTTATATTGTATGGAACAATTTTAAAAACGAAAAATGCCCACAAGTCCATAATGAGAAATACCAAAAATTTTCAAGTCAATACGTGATTAATAAGCCACATGCGAATGGGAGTTATCTTCTTCAAAACCCTTGTATACTACAATCTAAACGAATAATTTACTATCATTTAGTTCATGATACATGATCGTGTAGTTCTTGTTTAACGATGTGGAAAAAAGATTCAAATTTAAAAGATCATGTTGACCATGGCAAAAGATCGTGTTGATCATGTTGATCATGAAAAACGATCATGCTGATTATGGTAAGCGTTCCTGTAGTCCAATGTAAATGATCGTTAAAATCTTCAAATCTAACGATCATTTTAGCCATACTAATTGATCAGGTAAATTATGGTAAGAAATCGTTTAGATAATGTTAGCACGATCATTTAGATCATTTCAAATAATGCGAAAAAGGCTTCAAACTTAAACGATCATGTTGACCATGGTAAACGATCATGTTGACAATGGTAAAAAATCGTTGACATCATGTATCAAAATGATATTTAGACGATTTAGATATTCCCGAATATGAGAAAGTTGAAGTAGCTTCAAAGAATCTTAGCAAAAACGGTGAAGATTTGGAGATTTAAAAGAAAAATGAATCGCTTTAAAAATAGAAGAAAGAAAATCTGGAAGAGGAGATGAAGAAATGTGGAAGAGAAAATGAATAAATTGCAAAGAAGAAGAACGAGAAATGACGAATCATCCATAACATTCAAGGGAAAATTTGAAATTTATGAAAATATTGTACCGGCTTCATGGAGTTTTTCTTTTTGTTACACACGGATCGTAAATATTTTTCTGCTTTGTTACATTTAGGAAAATTAACCTTTTTTCTTTTGATGTAAATCTTGTGTATCTAATGATTATTTTGTTTATTTTTTATTTAAAATTTTAACAAAATATTTGTCATCTTAAATGTAAATAAAACAAATTTTCAAAATAAGATAAAAATTGGAAAATAAACATTGTTGAATAGAAAAATACCAGAAAATTACAAATATAGTAAAATTTATCTTTGATAGACTTCTATCGTTGATTGACTCTTATGATCTATTAATAAGAGATCAATATTTACAACATGGAAGTCTATTACTGAGAGACTTCTACCATTGATAGAAACTTCTCTGTATTTGCAAATTTTTTAAAATGTTGTTATATACTTAATGATTTTGAATCTAATTGTTATACTGTATGGAAAAATTCTAAAAGTGAAAAGCACCCACAGGTCCACAATGAGAAATACCAAAAATGCCCCAATCAATACGAGATTAATCGGCCACACACGCGTGCGAATTATCTTCTTCAAAACCCTTGTGTACTATAGTCTAAACCAAAAATGCCCCAATCAATACATGATCGTGTAGTTCTTGTTTAACGATGTGGAAAAATGATTGAGGGGCAAATTTGAAATTTATGAAAATATTGTACCGGCTTCATGGAGTTTTTCTTTTTGTTACACACGGACCGTAAATATTTTTGTGCTTTGTTACATTTATGAAAATTAACCTTTTCTTTTGATATAAATCTTGTGTATCTAATGATTATTTTCTTTATTTTTTTATTTAAAATTTTAACAAAATATTTATCATCTTAAATGAAAATAAAATAAAATTTAAAACTAAGATAAAAATTGGAAAATAAACATTGTTAAATAGAAAAATAACAAAAAATTACAAATACAACAAAATCTATCTGTGATATAGACTTCTATCGCCAATAGACTCTTATGATCTATTAATAATAGACCAATATTTGCAACATGGTGGTATATTACTCATAGACTTTGATAGACTTTGTTATATTTACAAATTTATTAAAATGTTGTTGTATACTTAATTATTTTGAATCTAATTATTATATTTACGACTATCCGTAAAAGCGAAAGAGAATGACAGAGGAAACTTATCAACCGACTCACTCTCATGGGACGAGTGAAGGGATGAGGACAAATGGTAAACTAAAGTAAAATAAATTAAATTGCAATATTAAAATAAATTATCAACAATCGTCCTTCTGAACTACAAAACATTCCTAATAAGTTTTAAACCTTAAAATGACTTTATTTTACTAATAAGTTTTTTAAAATACAATATTTGAATAAATCAACCATACCAAAGGAAAATTTATATTAATATTGCAGTTTTAAAAACTATTTAACAAAACGATGTAGTTTCGAAAATATGGTAGTATTGCAATTTAGAAATTTCTAAATTAAATATATTAAATTTAATTATACATGGACACATAAATATATCTACAGTGAGAAGATTTCAGCTATGAGTCTTCAGTGGAGTGCTCTCATAGTTAACGAATATTTATTAACATCGTTGTAGCTTCTATCTGTAGGTCCATTGGATTCCCTTCTTAGCTTGTAAAGGGTAATGAGATATATTTTATATTGGTTGTAATTTGACATGTTCAAATTTACTTTGAGAATTATTATAATGTATAGTGATACATTATATTATAAAGTTTATACTTTAATTAAACTTTATAAATTATATTTTCGATATGATTCAAAATTAATTTATGAGAAAATAAAATATTTGAATGCGTTCATATGTTAATTTAATGCGAATTAAATTCATATTAAAATCATAAGTTAAAATTTCATGTGTATATGATACAAATTAAAACTATAAGTTATGAGATAAATTTATTTTTTAATATGATTCCAATTTAGATTAAATTAAATATATTAATTCTCTAATTAATTAATTGCTAAATTAAATATATTAAATTTAACCATTAATTAATTAGAGAATTAATTAATAGTTTAGTTTAATTTTTTTAATTAATTTTGATTTAATTAAATAAAATAAAATAAAACTATAGGTTATGTGAGAGATATTCATTTAAATATGATTTAAATGAAATATTGATTAAATATGATTTAATTAATTATTTATTTATTTTAATATTAATAATAATTTGATTTATAAATTAATAGGGAATATGGGTGACTTTTTCACGTATGTCATATTTTCTCTAACTTTCTGCTTCTTCAGTCTAAAGAAAAGGGGAGGTAAGAGTACGACACTCTCAGAATGCTTCTGTAACTCTGCGTGAAAAATCTTCTCTCTAAACAAAAATTCTTACTCAAATTTTGGTTCTCACAAACCAATATCTCAATCTCATAGGGAGCTTTCTAAGTGGTGGTAACCGAATAATGATGTTTTATTAGATACATAGACTTCAATGAGAGTAACTACATTTCCTCTTCTATGTATTTTTTTAGAAAGCATTCTTAGACTTAGCTTCTAATTGTTTTGCCAATGCAATAGTATTTTTAATATCCAAATTAAATTTTTGTGAAGGTTCTGTTTAATTTTATTCCTTCAATACAAACCCTAAATATTTAGGGGTTTTGTTATATTTATGTACATTAACTTTATTTTAAACATTTTTTTATTAATTCAAATTAAAATCGTAAATATTATTTAGGGATTTTGTTACATTTATATAAATTAACTTCATTTTAAACATTTTTTATTAATTCAAATAGACCTAACTTATGTATGATCAGATGTTTCAACTTTGTATATGTTTACAAAAGAAAAAATGTATCAAGTAGCAAATTAAGTTTAGGGTTTAGAAATTATGACTTTCACTTTTGAAACTACGCAAATATGGAAAATATGAAACATTTGAAAAGCTTCTTCATTTTGCAATTAGAATTTCTAATTATTTTTATTACAATTAATTGATAGAGATAAAACCACCATCCGTGGTCGATAGAGGTAAGCAGAGGAGAGATGGATCGATGGTCAACCACAAATGGTGTGGAATTGGTGAAAGAGAGATGTTGGAGGAAATAAAGATAGAGAGAGAAAGAGAAAACGAACAATCAATGATCGGTGACAACACGTGCAGTATTCGAACAAAGGTAAGCAATAGGGAGATGAAGTCGTGGTCTACAATCAGTGTTTTAAAACATAACAAGTTTGAGAAGGAATGAGATCGAGTTTTCTATTACGCATTCATTCATCAAAGTATGCTCTAATTATATATAAGGAAAACATTAAAACACACCATAATTGGAACAAAGTTCTAATAATACACAAAAGTATCAATACACGAAGAATAAAGTAAATCTCCTACTAACCGGTGGCACATTTAGAAATTTTGTATAAGGGGCACTATATAATAAACACACTAAAAAATTGTAAAAACAATATAAATAGCTTCAAAGATTAATTAATTTAATACATAGTAGTAACAACCCATTACAGTCGTAGGTAGTAGACTCTAACATTAAAGACTTGGTACATTTATGATGACCTAGCACATGTTGACCAGGTAGGCTTCCTAATAATCCTCTTCAAACGTGACGGGTGTTCAATAACACCAAGTTTAAACCATAAACACTAAAACTGCGGCTGAGTGAGAGCCTTAGCGTGGCAATCAATTAGTTGATCATATGTAGGAACATTCTAAATTTCTAACACACCTCATAGCAGTTCATCATAAACAAAATGGATATCTATCTTGATAAGCTTCGTGCAGGCGTAAAAGACGGGATTTGCAGGAATAGCATATGCAATCAGATTATTGCACTAGATAGCTAGAGTTTGAGAAGACGACAAGCTGAGTTTTGTCAAGATTTTTCCAAGATACACAATCATCATGGAGCCTTAGGCAAGTACCTGATACTTAGGTTCACTAATGAAGCATGCAATGACATTGTGTTTCTTGGATGACCATGACACAAAGATTGAGATCAAGAAAAACATTGTGAAACTTGCCTCTTAATAAAGGGGTTTCTTGTAAATTAATTTTTGAAGTTAGCAAAATTAAGCTTGTATAGGAATTTAGAGATAATGTAACTAAAAGGACAGAAGGCAAAGGAATCAAACAATGCGTTGTAAAGAAAGGCAACGCTATACAACAAGATAATGCAAGAAGGGCGACAATAAACACTTAACCAATTATTAGGTGATGAGCTAGGCGAGGATGAGTCAGTTAAGTGTTAAACCCAAATGATTAGTCAGCTAAACAAGGATTAAGTTTAAGTTAAGCATGGTTTAAGAAGAATACTAAACTACCACGTATAACAGACTAAGTAGGAAATGTCTAGATTAGGAGAAGTGTAATGTTGACTAACCTTATTTGAGGATAGTATAAATATGTTTGGAGAAGGATTAATTCAAGTGTTAGATAAGAGGATGTTCTATCAGAGGAGTAAAGGGTAAAGCTCATTGTAGGACCAAGCGACAAGAGAGAAGAAGAGCTAGCTAAGCAATAAGAAGGGGAGAATGGAAAAAAAAAGATTTAGTTGTGAGTGACCCTTTAAAAGAAAAACAAGCTTTTTAAAAGTGTTTTCACCACCAAAGTCATGTTATATTGTCATCTTGTTAGATATGCTCATGTTGTAATCTCATATACACATGTAAAATAACATGACGAATTTGAAGTATGTCTATGTTTATGAAGTATTTTTGTGATGCTTATATGTATACAAAATAATTAGCTTTATTCCTAATCAAAAGCTAGCTAAAATGTGCACATAAAAGTAGAGGTTGTCATAAGTAAAGGTTAATGTGATTATTGTATTGTTTAATTCGTAGTGAGGCGTTAAGATGTTTCTGTAACGACCCAACTCCTTATACTGAATCGAAGTCATTACTAAATATAGAACAAGTGGTTTAAGTCATAAAATTTAGTAAAACGCATAAGGTTTGAGAAATTTTATTTATGAAAATTCAAACAAGGTAGTTATGCAAAAAAATGAAATGCGTTCTAAAGTCCTACTCGGGCCCTATCTACATAAAAAGATGGTAAGTAATGAAGAATACTCAAACTCAGGTACTAAAGTCAAAAAAACAAGAATAAGCGGAAGCAGGAGTCTCTATGGCTCGCCACGGTCACTTCGGGTCGCTCGCCAGCTTGCCTTTGCCCTTGCCTCGTCCTCTACCTGAAAAACATGACATGAAGAGAGTGAGTATAAAATACTCAGTAAGGGACCCACTACTCGTCCCACTAGGTGCCTGTTAGCTTCCTGTCAGAGTCCTGTAACTGGTACCCAATCTCTGGCACGTTCCCGAACACGTGCAACATGCGCTCCCGTAGGAACGTAACTCTGGTCTTCGGTGCCCCGGGGGACACTTGGGACAATCGGGATGCGAGGACCCCGTCGAGTCACTCGAGTCATATCTATATCCATGCTAGACTGGTGTCCCGTCGGACCGCACAGTCCTAAATAGGTGGTGATCCCGAAGGACACCCATGCAGGTACGACTCTAACAGGTTAAGCTAACAGGTACCCTAATCGCAGTATACATACACATGGCATCATCATATAACATAACAGATAAATCATCATTTCACTCTCCATCTCGACACCGTCGTACAACCATAACAGTTCTTGTCATCACAACATCATGCTATAATATAACCGTATCATCAATCGCACCATACTATCATTAATTTCATACATCGTACAGTCTAGTCCTCAACATGCACAATTGAAGGTATACGTGACCTCATAATTCTAAACATGGAGCTAGTAGTAGAAATCTCTTACCTGGAGATTTGGTTGTCGAGTCCTAAAAGTAAGAGAAGGTGTGCTTTCCAAGCAGCAGGGCCCTAAATGGTTAAAGACAACAATTAAACCTAACCTTCAAGGAACAGAGATCCAAGAGTCGTTTGAAGCAACTTACCCCAAAATCAAGGTTGCGCTAACTCCCTTTAAGCCGAGGGAGAATCCCACGCTGCAGCAGTTACTTGGTCCAAGACGTCCCTTAAGGAAAATGATCTAATTTAATTCCGAATTAAATTATTTAGTGCCCAAACCATTGAATCTTACTGGGTAATGCCAAAATAATTAATATAATTACCAAAATTGGATGGAAGGAGCCAAATTAGGCTTGGCGGCTCGGCTGGAAAAAGGGTAGGGACCGGCTCGGCTTGGAGGTTGAAGATCGGCTCGGCTCGCGGCGCAGACAGGCGCGGCTCGCGGTGCAGGCAGGCGCGGCTCGGCTTGTACAGAGGCTACGCACGTGCGACTCGCACGCGGGCGCTACTCGGCTCACGGGTGCACGCGACTCAGGTTCTGAATCGGAGGCGCGCGGCGCGGGCTAGGCTTCGGATCACGGAGCGGGGCCTCGATCGGGTCGGGTCCTCGCGCAATGAGGCGCTGTCTTCCGGATTCGGGTGGCGCGACGGCTGCTAGTGGTCCGGCTACCCACGGCTTCGCTCGGCGACGGCTGCAGACGGGCGTTTCGGCTGCGCTGCGTTGGATCGAAGCGGCGCGACGCGGCTGGCTGACGGATCGGCTGCGGACGCGCGAAGGTGACGCTGACTCGGCTTCGGGCGACGACTGCGAGAGACGGCTGCTCCGACGGACGCTCGGCGTGCACGGATCGGCTTGGACGATTCTTCCGACGCGGCTGGAAGCTCGGCGACGGCTCGGTTTTGACTGCAGACTCGGCTGCGCTGCTGAACAGAGAGGGGAAGGCTTGGCGGCTCGGGTTCGCGGCGGCGGCGTGCGATGGCTAGGGTTTAATTAATAATAATTTTTTTTTCTTTTTTCTCTTTTCTTTTCCCCTCTTTCTTTCTTTGATTTTTCTCTTCTTCTTTACGCACGAGTCCCAAGGCTTTTTATAAGGCAATAACTTTTTTTTCTTTTCCTTTTAAATAACCCAAACCAACCATCTCCTCTCTCTCTCTCCAAATCTCACCAAAATCAACTAACCCTCCTTTCAATTAGCAATAACTCACTAAATACATTCTAAATACTAAAACAGGTAAAATAATACTTAATAATAAATAGTGGAAAATCCCAACTTTAATAAACCGGAAACTTCAAAATGATAAGGTTCTTCCAATAAATTTGTATTTTCCAAGACCATACATAAATATTAATAGTAAGATGAACAAAAACGAGTTTGTTGGGGCGTTACAGTTTCTGAAATTAAGAATGCTTTTATTGTATGTAATTGTATTTCTCAAACGTATTTCTGGACTCTTGTCACTTACTAAGCTATTAGCTTACGTTTTAAGTTTCTCCTTTCCAGGTTAAGTGAAGAAGTGATGTTAGGCGAGGAGAGAGGAGGCCACTGCTAAATACTTGATGTGTTGCATAGTAGTAGTAGTTAGCTTAAGTTTTGTAATCTTTTAAATTATAAGTTGTATGCTTATGTTGTAGCAAGATGTTAATAAAAGGATTAGTTATTTTCATATCAGCTGATGTCTTACTGCATAGTAGAAGCTTTCACAAGCATGATTACGCTTAAGGTTTAAGTTAAGTTTAAAGAAGTACCTTGGCGTTATGGTGTTTCACTTTGAAACATCAGTTCGCCTAAGTCATGTTCACACTTGGTACGTAGAGGACACATTTCGAGCGGTGGCATGACAACATAGTCTACAGCAACAGACTTCTGATCATCCACATTTGACTTCCAGTCAGCATCTGAAAAGGTCGAGATATCCAACATGGTCTTGGTTTGAAAGAGGAGATTCTAATGTTTAGTAGCTGACACATACTGCAACATATGCTTTGTAGCTTGCCAATGAAGATCCATGGGACACTGAAGGAACTAACTGAAGTGATTAACATTGTTAGCAATGTCGGGTCATGTGTATGTAAGACGCTAAAGTTCTCCAATGGTGCTCTGATATATAAACCGATCAACAAGACAACTGTCATAATCACGAGATAGTCGTTTACCTAATACACATCGAGATGCTCTTGATTTGATAGAAGATAACTCAAGCTTGGTCAGAAGTTCATCCATATACTTATCTTGATTTTTAGTGTGAATTCAGACTCAAGGTACTCCCTTGAATACCTAGAAACTAGTGCAAAGGGTCGAGATCCATTAGGGTAAATTTAGTATCCAACGTTTGAACTAAGCGATTGAAAATAGTGATATAATAACAATGACCACTACTTCATCCACACATATAAGAAGATAGGTACTGATAAACCTTATATTATTCTTCATCATTAACTGTCAGATTGTAGAGCCTTGATTACTGCATTAAACTGATTTTTTATGAGTGTTAGAAAATGATTAGAGGCAACTAGCTTATTACAATTTTGTTTTAGTGGATATATCAAAAGTATATCTGTTAAAGTTGTGAACAGATAAGACATAGTACTGATACCCATTGGAGGACGTAATCGGGGTGGATCCCTAGAGATCTGTGTGAACAAGATCAAACTTACAAGCTGCTTGAGTTGTGGAATTTGAAAAGGCAAAGCATGTGCCTTTTCACATTGACACAAATTACAAAAGAATGGTTCTTCATTAATATTGGATTTCAAATTACATTCTTTAAGTAACGTATCTAAGATTCTAGATGACAAATGACCTACCCGTCGGTACCATATTGCTCTAGACACTTCAACATTGACACTGATTCCAACACTAAACTCACTAACAACTGCTGACTTTTTATATTATTCCAAACTCTAGTTCTTTGGTTCCTTCCAAGGTTTGAAAAATCAACGACACGAACAATTGAATCATCCAGGTGGTAAAGTTCTCCGTGAAGTATTTCCCTCGCATATGTGCTTCTTGTACTATTGTCTTTGACAAGAGAACAATTATCGTGAAATTCAATATAAACATCATTATCTTGCACAAGAATGGATACACTCACAAGATTCTTCATTATGGTAGTAACATGTAAAGTACTTTCCGAAAGATTTTGAATGTATTTTGTATTGCCTTGCATTTTATTGATAATAAAGGTACCTATTTATACAAATTACAAATGAGTGAATATGGTAAAGTTACAATAGAATCAATTTACAATAAATGCCTAAATAATGGGAGAGGGTTGTGGATCTTGAAATATCAAATCAATTTACAATAAATACCTAAATAATGGGAGAGGATTGTGTTTGAAATATCTCATAATATCCTCCCTCAAACGGATGACTCAGGTTGAGTCAGTAGTTTATCTCGAAGGTGAAGGAATGTAGGAGATAGGAGTGGCTTTGTGAGAATATCAGCAAGTTGGTTGTTGGAAGAGATGTAATGGATGGAGATGTCTTTGCGAGAACTTTTTCCCAAACAAAGTGATAATCGATTTCAATGTGTTTGGTGCAAGCATGAAAAACTGGATTATGAGCCAGAGATATAGCAGAAACATTGTCACACCATAATGTTGGTGATGTCTTAAGGGGAACATGGAGATCACATATAAGCTGTCCGATCCAGTAAAGATCGGCAATAGTAGTGGCAAGGGAACGATATTCTGCTTCTGTGGAGGAACGAGAGACGGTAGATTGCTTTTTAGAAGACTAAGATATTTGATTAGAATCGATAAAGGCGATGAAGCCGAAGGTGGAACATCGATCAGATGTATCACCTGCCCAATCATAATCACAAAAGGTTTGTAGAGAAAACGAACCTTTTCGAAATTTTATTCCAAGGGTTGGAGTACCACGGAGATATCTGAGGAAGCGTTTGACGACTGAAAAGTGAATGACAGTTGGTTTATGCATGAACTGACTAACACGATTTACAGAGAATGTAATATCAGAACGAGTGAAGGTAAGATATTGTAAGGAACCAACTAGTCTGCGATAAAGTGATGGATCATTAAATAGTGGTGCAATTGTATAAAGATCAAGAGAAGTAGACATTGGTGTGATACAAGATTTGGCAGAGGTCATTCCCGATGTGTGGAGGAGATCATTGAGATATTTAGCTTGGTTAACAAATATGCCATCAATAGACGATTGGATTTCGAGACCAAGAAAGTACTTTAAAGGACCAAGGTCGGATATTTTGAATTCCAGGGCCAATTGGTTTTTAAGAACAGAAATGTATAAATAGTCAGGTTTAGTGACAATGATGTCATCTACATACAAAAGTAAGTAAGTGAGAGAGGATCCGACTGATCGAATGAATAATGAGAGATCAGCTGTAGACGCAACAAAACCCAAAGTGAATAAATAAGATGTAAAGCGTTCAAACCAAGCGCGAGGGGCATGTTTGAGACCATAAAGACTCTTGTGGAGGAGACACACATGATTGGGACATGTTCTGTCTTGGAAGCCAGTAGGTTGAGTCATGTACACTGTTTCCTGAAGAATACCATGAAGAAAGGCATTTTTTACATCTAACTGGGTTAAGGACCAATTGTATTGAGCAGCAAGAGCAAGAATGATGCGTATGGTAGGTTTCTTAACAACAGGACTAAATGTTTCATCAAAATCAAAACCTTGTACCTGATGATAACCTTAGCAACCAGTCGCGCCTTATGACGATCAATAGTGCCATCGGGATTATATTTTATTCGAAAAACCCATTTACAACCAACAACATAAATAAATGGAAGTCGAGGTACTAGGGACTAGGTACCTTGTGCTTGAAGAGCATTGAATTCCTCATGCATCGCAGTTCGCCATTCTGGATATTTGGAGGCTTCTGTATATGATGTGGTAGTTGGAAGAGCAGTTGTAATGTGAAAGGCCTTTGGCTTAAAAATACCTGATTTTGCTCGAGTTTGCATAGCATGAGTATTCCGAGGAGGAGGTGGATCAGGTAAGTTAATTGTGGTAGCATTTATCTCATTTCCTGTATCGACTGTAGATGAAACATTCAAAAACTGACAAGTGGCATTAGTATCCATAAAAGATGAGCAAGTAATGTCAACAGTGGAAGGGGGAATAGGTGCGGATTGGATATTGGGAATGAGAACAGAATTTAAGGGTGTATGTTGTGGAATGTTTAGTAAGGTGAGTAGTATACTTGGATCAGAGATGGATAGGGATTGAGATGGAGAAGAGTTGGTGGAATTTGTATAGGGAAAGATTGTTTCATGAAAGATAACATGTCGTGAAACTATGGTTTGTTTGGTTAATGGATTGTAACAAATATAGCCTTTGAAGTTATGAGGATAGCCTAAAAATACATGTTGGGTGGTTTTTGGTTCAAGTTTGTGTTTGGTGTAAGGCTTGAGAAAGGGATAACATGCACATCCAAAAACTTTTAAATGATGCAAATCAGGAGTATAACCAAAAAGCATTTCAAATGGTGATAACATTTTAAGTGAGGAAGAGGCCATTCGATTAATAAGAAAGACTGCAGTGGAGAAGGCGTAAGGCCAAAATTCAAGGGGAACAGAGGAATGGAAAATTAGAGACATTGCAGTTTCAACTATGTGACGATGTTTACGTTCAGCTATACCGTTTTGTTCTGGAGTGTAAGGACATGACTTTTGGTGAAAAATACTTTTGGAATAAAAAAAGGATTGTAAAGTGGTGTTGCAAAATTCACCACCACCATCTGATCGAAATGTTTTTAATTTTTGAGATATTTGATTTTCAATGAGAGGAACAAATTTTTGAATAATAGATGGAACATCAGATTTGTAAGCAATAGGAAAAAGCCAAGTAAATTTGCTACAGTTGTCAACAAAGCTAACATAATACCGATTTCCATTAGAAGATATTATTGGAGAGGGTCCTCATACATCGGTGTGAACAAGTTCAAATGGTGTAAGAGACGTTGATAAAGACATAGAAAAAGGTAATTTTGTCATTTTTGCTTTTAAACAACTTATGCAATTGCAAGTAGAAATAGAAGAAGACATAGACAGACCAATGCGAGATAAAATAGAACTAAGAATTTTGGGAGTAGGATGACCAAAACGAAAATGCCATAATGATGAATCTTCTTGTTTTGCATGAAAATTAAAAGATTTGAAATGCATGGTGGATGTGGATAGAGTAGAAGTAATGGGAAAGGATAGAGACCATTGATGATTTCAACGGTATAGAGAGTTCAGCCAATGACTTTATCCTGAATGAGGAACCAGTCAGTATCAAAAATAAAGACGCAATTATTGTCAAGACAAAATTTGTGAACAGATAATAGATTTGTAGCAAGTTGAGGAGCATGGAGTATGTTGGAAAGATTAAAGGTATGAGAGGGAGTTAAGAGTTTACCACTGCCGGTATTTTCAATATTTAAAGGTTGACCATTTCCCACTGTGACAGTTTCCTCACCATTATAATTATTGGATAGATTGAGATATGCTAACTCATTTTTCATGTGAACGTTGCATCCACTGTCAGATAACAAAAAATTGTTAGTATTTTAACCAGAGATTTGAGAATTCATAGAGTTTACCGCCATTGCCGCTAATTGGGAGGGTGGGTGTCGACCTTGATATGAGAAATTCATGCGATTATAGCAATCGAGAGCCCTATGTCCTTGTTTGTGACATATTTGACAAAAGATGCGGCCATTATATCCAGAATTTGTTTCAGGCCTAAAGCTGGGCTCATGTGAAATAGAAGACCCAATAATACCACGCTGATTGAGATGAACTGGGGTGAAGTTGGATGGTGGGAGAAATGGGCCATGATTATTGTAATTGGGTCAAAAGTGATTCGGTTGTGTACCAAAATTATTATTGCTTCCTAAGCCACGCGATCCTGAAGCAAAATTTGTCCCACGATTAGAAGAATTTGACGAAGAATTAAATTTAGGGTTACCAGTGGAGTGGAAACGGCGTCCTCGTCCGCGGCTGCCGTGATGCTGAGGTGGGTGAAACGCCGCCATGGCTGTTGGAATGGCTTCAATGGCTGAAGTTTTGGCCATGGTTGTTTCTTCCGAAATGAGAAGGGTGTGAAGTTCTTCAAGGGAGATGTTGTCGCTGCGAGTTCGAATAGAGGTACGAAATGCGTTGAAGGGAGCGGGAAGGCCATTGAGAGTGTGAACAAGGATTTCTTCATCTTCAAGAGAGACAGAGGAGGCAGCAAGCTTATCGACAAGGGCTTTAATGCGAGAGGTGTATTGATCAATGCTTTCAGAAGGGATTTTTTTTATGGTATAGAGAGCTGACCTTAAATCAAGAATATTGGGTCGGGTATTGGATGAGTAATGTTTCTCTAGAGAAAGCCACAATGCCTTAGAGGAGACTGAGCCGACAACGTGGGCAAGGGCAGAGAATGATAGAGTGGCGTTTATTAAGGTAATGAGAGCTTGGTCGTGAGATAGCCATTGAAGATACTCGGGGTTGATTTCGGAGTTGGTTCCAAGAGTTGATAATGGTAAATGTTTTGGAGGACAAGGAAGTGTCATCAATATGGCCAAAGAGAGAATGGGCTTTGAGGATGGAGGAAACTTGATATTTCCAGAGAACGTAATTTATAGAATCTAGTCGGATGGGTACGAGGTTGCAGATGTTGGATAACAAAAAGAGTGTAGAGGTGGGAACATATGGGTTTGATGAGGATTCCGGAATGGGATTGAAGGTTTTGGGAAGGTCAGATTGGGAGCTAGGGGTGGCCATTGAAGAAATATGTGTGAGGTATGCAAATTACTTTGAGGAAGGCTCTGATACGATGAAAGATTTTAAATGTATTTTGTATTGCCTTGCATTTTATTGATGATAAAGATACCTATTTATACAAATTACAAATGAGTGAATATGGTAAAATTACAATAGAATCAATTTACAATAAATGCCTAAATAATGGGAGAGGATTGTGGATCTTGAAATATCAAATCAATTTACAATAAATACCTAAATAATGGGAGAGGATTGTGTTTGAAATATCTCATCATACTTTCAAGACTCAGATGTGATTTAACATATTTTAAATAAAAATTTCCAACATAAGCAACTTTTAATTTCTCACCATTGCCTATTATTATTAATTTCTTACCATATGAAATACAAACTTTGCTGGATTGACTATAATGTTATAATCTGTGGTGATATGGCCACTGTCTGTGTATCGAGTTTGATCTATTTCAATCTCGTTGGTTGCTACAAAGGTGTTGCTATTGGGGGTGGTTATAAGTTAGAAGGTGGGTGATTTGTAAGATAGGATCTTAACTGTTTTTTGATTTGGAACAAACACCTCTTTTAATATGTTGTACCACACAAATGCAAAATTACCATACTTTCCACATAGCTGACACATTGGTTTGTTGCCCCATGCTTTAGCTCTTCCTAGTTTCGCTAAAAATTGTTAAGATATTATGAATGGCTATGATTTTCTTTGAAGTTTCAATTAATTGCAATATTGACAAGGGCATTGTTGTTAAATGCTCCTATGGTCTTTTAAGTGTTTTAGTGCTCGATCTAGCTGATTTTTGTACCTCAATAATTCTAACTGCGTGTTCGCCAAGGAAATGTCTTGTTTGCCTTAAATTACCTCAACAACGAGTATCCAGTTCTAACAACACCTGTGAAATCAAAGCACGATTAAGCACTGGGTTGCCCACTTGTGATAAATTGTTGGAGTGAGTTTTTGTCAAGTTTGGATATTCACTTAGTTTTTATATTTAGCTTTCCTGGTTTGTTAAAACACTTGTCAGAGGTAATCTTCCTCTACTCTAGACTAAACTTCAAACAATTGTTTGATGAATGGAAACCCATAAGTTAAACGGTAACTTCTGAAGTCATAGAGTTGTATAACCATCTGAGTAGCAATTAATTCATCGTGACTCATGCTTCATACATTGGATTCATGGTGGTTGTCGCGGTTGTGCAAGAGGAACCTTGATTGGCAGATCTAACTAGGTCCCACCTGCAACATCTTTTTGCTTGATGGTCATTGTAGCTTGTATGCACATTGGTGGGCATTGCTTTGCACCCGAAAAGTGTCCTAATTTTTTAGCTTCAAAGGATTGGTAGGGCTAACATTTTCCATAACATGAAATTAGTCCGATCAAGTTCCACACTTGTGATTTGGTTAAGTAATTAGTTAAGGGGTGGGGACTTTGTTGGAAATGACTTATGGACTTTGGCCCAAATAACAAAGTAACAATGATTTGTCCCACATTACTAAGCTTAAAGTCGAAAGAGGATATATAATCTCAAAGGTTCAAAGGGGACTACAAACTAAGTAAGTGGTGATAGTATAACCCTGTCCCACACGTGTGCCGCCGCCGTCCGTCTAATTCTATTATTCTGATCTTCACTCACGTCCTCTCTTTACCGAAAATCACTCTCCTCCATGCACTGAAATTAATTCGCTTTTGTTTCTATTCCTTGTTTTGACGAGTGCATGTTAGTGCTGGGGAGCAACCGGCATAATCATCACGACACAACAATTATCTTGGTCGATAGTCTTAATATCTTTTCCAACAGACTTGAAATTCGAAGATGTACTTCAACTATCTTTCCCAGGAATGTGGCGTTTGCCATTAAAGCTTTGATACAAATCAGTGTTTTAGAACAAAAAAAAGTTTGAAAGAGATGAGAGAGAGTTTTTTGTTTTGTATTAAAATATCGAAGTATAGCCTTATACACAAGGAACTCATACAAGGAAGAAACTGACACCCTGCCATTTGTAATAAACCAAAATCGTAAGAATGTATAAAGGGGTATCAAATGTATCAAATGTATAAAAATGTGTATCAAGTAATTAAATTTTAGAAAGAAAAATATTGTTATTTCTTTCGTACTTTCAATCAATTACAAGATCTTTTTGTATACAAGAAAGACCAAATACAAAAAAGAAAAACATCAAACATATATGGAAAAAGAATATAAAAAAATTTACAAATTTATTATAGAGAGTATAAGGAAAATATCCAACACTCTTTCTCAAGTTGGTTTGTAGATGTCTTCCATAGCAAGCTTGTTCAAGTGTTTATCAAATTCTCCTTTTGAAAGACCTTTTGTTAGCATATCGGCTATTTGTTCTTTCGTCAAAATGTAAGAAATGCAAATTACTCCAAGATCAATTTTCTCTTGTATGAAATACTTGTCAATTTCAATATGCTTCGTTATATTGCGTAAATCTAGATTATGAGTCATAGCTATGACAACCTTATTATCACAATAGACTTGAATAGGTATCTTTTAAAATAATTTAAGCTCTTCAAGTATCCTATTAATCCATTCACAAATTCCTTGAGTCAAGACTCGAAATTCTACTTCAGCACCATTTCCTCCAACAAAAGAAAGAATAACCATAAGTAGATCTTCTATCAGTAGTGCATTAAGCAAAATCTACATCAGTACACATTTCAATTTGAAAAAATAATCATTTTTCTAAAATAATATACCTTTAACCGGAGTCCCTTTCAAATGCCTTAGAAGTTTGTACATAGCTTCAAAATGAGTGGGTCCAAGTGAATGCATAAATTGACTCACCATACTTACTACAAATGTGCTATATTTGGGCATGAATGAGATAAATAGATAAGTCTACCTTAAGTCTTTGGTATATGTCTTTGCCCTTTACATCATTAGGATTTCTTGTTTGTAACATTAGATTTGGTTCAATAGGAGTTTTTGTTGTTTGACAACCAAGCATACTTGTCTCTTGGAGTAAGACAATGATGTATTTCCTTTGATTCACATAGTCCTTTTTTTAGATTTTGCAAACTCCATCTGTAAAAAATATTTTCAGACTCCTAATTCTTTGATCTAAAACTCGATTGAAAGTTTGTTCTTTAGATCAATCAAAACTTCTACATCATTACCTATGATAATAATTTCATCAATATACACTACTAGAAAAATGTGATTTAACGACACAAAATTTGTATTCAACGATGCAAATTTTGCATCCTTGAAGCCTTTATCAAGATAGGCTATTTAATTTGGAAAAAGTGTCGTTAAATTTGCATAGATAACACCAATATATTGTCATTAATTTCCTTGTATTGATGCTTTAAATGTGTCACTGATATCTATAACAAGACATAAAAAAATGTCATTGTTCAATGGTAGTTTGTTTATTCATGTCACTTTTTCATTATTGACGACACTTATTTCATGTCATGTTTTACCTTTTTGTTACACATAATTCTTGCTTAGAAATTGTCATGTCCCACCCCCAAATGTTACTTTATGCGACCTAGTAGGAACGTGGTAACAAGCAGAAGGCTTAGTAAACGAAATTAACATATCCAACCAGTAATTGGGAAATGAGAACTTTAATTGAAATAGCAAAATTCATTGATTTTCAATAAGAAAGTAGATTTAATACTTAATACAATGTTTATTCAAAAGAGACTAAATACATACTCAAAACACACTTTGATTCTTATCGCCTAACTTCTACATGTCATGCTATGCGAGTTGATAGTGGCCACTAGCAAAATGATGCTTTCGCAAATGGGCTAGTAGGCGATCAAGGTTGAAAGTCAATGTTGGATGTGTTAGAATAAAATACTTTAAATCTATATAATAGATTAACTCAAGATCATTCATGCTAAATTGTCAAGAATAAGTTACATACCAGATTATATTATCAAGAATAAGTTACATACCAGATTCCATCTCCGAGTAATTAATGATAGATATAAGATAGCTATTGTCTTCCTCAACCAAAACCCTAAATGCCCTTAGTGGGATCTTTCTCTTGATGAGATACAAGAAAACCTGAGTGCTTATTGTTTGGTATATTGGGAACAATAGCCCTAATTAAGGTTCTTTAAATATTAGTTGAATTAGGATCTCCACTAAATCCTAATCAATCTAGAAATAGGCTTCTACCCATTTAGTCCATACTCAATTAGGAATCCTATGCCTTAATTAAATAGATCACATAATAGGCCTAATTAAATAAAATAACCCAATGTGATAAATTATTAATTTACATACATAGCCCACACTTTAATACATATTATTTAAATACGTCTAACAATCTCCCACTTGGGCTATGTTTGTATTCCAAATATAATTAGATCACACGCATAAACAGGTTATTTTCATAATAGAATTCCTCTTTAGTTCAATCTGGTTCATCACTTGTATCAGCATGGAACCGATGGGCTTTTGTCACGATTCTTGTAACTAAACCTTCGTTGATCCCCAATTTCAATACATTCAATGACATAGATCAAGTATGGATGGATAGCATGGAAACTACATGCAAAGTGATCTAGATCATGCCTGTTTCCATCTAATCCAATTTCTTTAGTGAAATCATTCTTAAAAAAGTTTATGCTAAACTGCATTTGCAAAACAACATGTATGATAAATAAGATCATATAATATAACATGAACCACCAACTTTATTATATAAAGAAAACAAACAAATTAAGGTCAAAGAACATTCTTAATATCAAACTCCCACAAAACTATGGAATCAAAAAATTGACTAACACCAATATGAGCAACATGCTCATGGAAAAACTTTAGTGGTTTACTTTTAGTCAATGGATCTGTCACCATCGAGTTTCTTCTTTATGTGTTCTATCAAAACTTGACTACTCTGAACTTTTCCTTTTACAACTAGCTAAAAGCTTCATGTGTACATGCTTTCACTTTGTATTGCTTCTGTTGTTATTGGAATACATTACTGTCGAGTGGTTGTCACAAAATAATTTTATTGGTCTTTGCAACCTACTATTTGCAGCCTAATGACAAAAATTTTCAAACATATTCCATGACTAGATGCCTCATAACATGGTATAAACTTCACATCTATGGTAGAAGAATTCATAAGTTTTTGTTTAACATTTTTCTAAAATACAACTCCTTCAACCAACATGAAGTTATAGCCTGAAGTGGATCACAAAGTGTATTGGCATCCAACATATTCAGAATGATCTCCAAAATTTATGATCTCCAAAAAATGAGGATATAATCTTTTGTTCTTTGTAAATACCTTATAACCTGTTTGCCTGCTTTCCAATGATCCATCCACGGGTTGCTTAAATATCTACCTAATACTTCAACTATGAACCCGATATCTGGATGCGTGAAAATTTGAGTATACATTAGGCTTCCAACAACTAATGCATAAAGAACCTTCTGCATCTCCTTAATCTCAAGTGTGGTCTTGGGGAATTGACGGCCGAATAAAATTTATCACCTTTAGCAATGGGGTATCTCCTATTGCACAATCTTTCATGGCAAATCTACTAAAAAAATTTCAATGTAGTTCTTTTGTGATCATAATCTCAAAATACATAGAGAGCAATCTCATAGTATTTCGATTCCTAATACAAAAGAAGCATCACCAAGATCCATCATCTCAAATTTCATTTTTAGAAACCGTTTAGTGTCATGCAATAAACCTACATCATTACTTTCTATGAGTATGTCATCAACATATAACACTAGGAAAACAGATTTACTCCCATTGAACTTGTGATATATACAATCTTCCACAATATTCACCTCAAAACAAAAAGAAGTAATTACTTCCTGAAATTTGTGATACCATTGACGAGAGGTTTGTTTGAGACCATAGACGGATTTCTTCAAATTTGCACACCATAGACTTTGAATTATCAGCTACAAAGTTTTTTAGTTGTACCATATAAATCGTCTCAACAATGTTTCCATTGAGAAACACAATTTTTATATTCTTATGATGTAGCTCTAAATCTAATTCAGCTACTAATGCCATAATTACCTAGAAATAGTCTTTCTATGAAACCAGAGAGAATGTCTCTTTATAATCAATGCTTTCCTTTTGAGTAAAACCCTTTACGACAAGATGAGCTTTATGTCTTTTAATTTTGCCAAGTGAATTCCTTTTGGTTTTAAACATTCATTTACCACCTATGGGTTTCACTCCTAATGGCAATTTGACAAGTTCCCAAATGTCATTATCTTTCATGGATTTTATTTCCCCTTCCATAGCATCTATCCACTTTGAGAGTTAGAACTTTGTAGGACTTGTTGGAAGTTGATTGGATCATCTTCCATTATATCTATATCATTCTGATGTTCTTGAAAAAACATAATATAATCATTCAAAATTGCGCTCCTTTTTTCTCCAGTGAACTTCCTTAATGGCATTTCTTGTGATTGGTGAGTTTGAACTCAAGGGCCTTCATTGTTATCTTGTTCTATAATTTGTTCTATAATGAAGCCAGGAATTGGAGTCTGAACATCATCTAAGCCCACATTAGGAAGATAAACTAATTCCTCGTCATAGACAACTTTCTTTATGTTATCTTCTCTTTCAAACTTAACATCCTCAAGGAATCTAGCATTTCTAGTCTCAAAAAGACGATCTTAAAGTGGGATCATAAAACTTGAAACCCCGCGAATGCTCAAAATACCCAACAAAATAGTAGTTAATAGTTATTGGGTCTAATTTTGTTAAGCCTGTAAGGTCGAGACTCAGCTGGACAACCCCAGACATGAAGATGCCTAATACTAGGCTTCTTTTCTATCCACAACTCATAACATGTTTTAGCTACTATTTTACTAGGAACCTTATTGAGGTTATGTGTTGCAGTCTTTAGTGCTTCATCCCAGAGGGATTCTAGTAAAGAAGAATGACTAACCATACTTCTTACCATATCCCTAAGTGTTCTATTTCACCTTTCCGCTACACTGTTCTTGTTGGTAGCATAGTGTATTATGGGACGATTCCACATTCCTCTAGGTATTTGGCAAAGGGTCATGGACGTTGTTCACCTGATCCATCATATCTACCGTAGTATTCACCTCCACGATCAAACTTGACAATCTTAATTTTTTTCCAAGTTGAAGTTCAACTTCAGCAAAGATTGAGACTTCTCATGAATTAAGTATAGGTACCTATATCTTGAATAATCGTTTATGAACGTAATAAATTATTGTTGTCCATTCCAAGAAGTCGTAGGGAATAGGCCACAAATGTTTGTATGTATTAGTTCTAAGATAATGTTTGAACATCCATTGGCACCTAATTTTCTTATGCTTGTCTGGTTTTCCTTACTACATTTCACACAAACTTTAAATTTGCTTAAATCAAGGGAATCAAGAATTCCATCTAGCACAAGTCTTTGAGTTTTCTATTTAGAGATGTGACCTAAACGCTTGTGCCACAACATAGCAGAATTCTCATTTGATTTACGCTTTGTACCACATGATTTAAACAACAGAACCTTGTTAGATGAAGCATAAGAATTAAGCATATATATGTTATCAATTAATGAACCGGTACCAATAAGCTTCGAGTTTTGAAAAAGACTAACTTTATTATTTCCAAAAGAACAAGAAAACCCAAATTTGTCAAAACTGAAAATAGAAACTAAGTTCCATCTAAAGGATGGTACACTAAAAGTCTCATTCAAATCCAAAAAAATAACCAAATTTTAAAAGTTATCTTAAATTGTCAATAGCTTCAACTATAACTGCTTTTCCATCACCCACATAGATAAATCTTTCAGCATCATTTGGTGGTCTGCACCACAAACAACTCTACATGGGTATACTTATGTGAGTAGTAGCACGAGAATCTACCCATCAAGTATTTATAGGTATAGAAGCTAAATTAACTTCATAACAAACCAAAGAAGTTTACCAATCTTTACACGCCATCTGGCATACTTAAGACAATCTTTCTTGAGATGACCTTTCTTTTTGCAGAAGAAACAAGGATTCTTCGTAGCTTGTTTCTTATTCTGTTGAGATGTGTCTCTTCTACGACAGCCGTAGGTTTCCTTTTCTTCTTACCATAAAAGTTAGTTGCCAAGTGAGCACTTTATGTCCTTTCTCTCTTAATCATATCTTCTTTTTACACACATTTTGAGATAAGCTCATTAATAATCAATTTATCCTTCTAAGTATTATAACTTATCTTAAACTTAGTGAATTGTGCAAGAAGAGAGATAAGTACCAAATGTATGAGTAAATTGTCATTTATCTCGATATCAAGTGCCTTTAATTTGCCACCAAGATTGGACCTTTCCATAATGTACTCTCTTATGTTTTCATTGCCCTTGTACCTTATCGAAGTTGAAGTAGTCAAAAGACTACTTGCTTCCCCTTTTCATTTTTAGCAAAATATTTATCAATTTCGGCGAGGAACTTTTTGGCATTTTCACTTTCAGTGATAGAACCCCGAAAAAACTTTAGAATGGAGTGCCTAATAATCATTTGACACATGCGATTTTTTATCGTTCTCACTTCTCAATATTAGCCATATTCGGTTGTTCCTTAGTAAAAGCAAGTTTATCGATCCTCAATGAAGGTTCAGATCCATACACTCGAAAGGTATCTCTAGGCTTTCCTTCCAAATCTTGAAATTCGATCCATTCAACTTAGGGATTGAACTCAGATGACTAGATATTTGAGTAAGACCAACTGAACAAAGAACAAGCAAATAAATTATATACTCACAATTAGTAGGTTTCATTAAATAAAATGACAAAATAATTTAACATATATGGTGGGTCTCTTTTACAAGATACCAAACATAACATTGATGTCCAACCTTTGGGTAGTCAAATCAACTGTAAACGGTACTCTCAACGTAGTAATCAAAGTAATGATGGTAAACTCTATCAAAAAATTATCATTTTTTTGGACTGACTATTTTTCACATGAGCAATCCTTCTAACTATCACCTACTCATTACCACATGCATACTCATAATTTGACCAAATAATTATCTTCCTTTGGGCAGATAATTATTCACATAAATCAATGAATATGCACATCCTATATTTAAGAACTAAACTAATCTAGATAACCGAGGCTACTTTGGCAACATGTTATTTTCACCAATTCAATCTAAAATATAAGACACCATAATAATAATTTTATTATTGTAAAAAATAAAGGATGAAGAACACCAAATAATATTTACCAAAGTTCATCCAATAATTGGGTACATTAAAATACAATTAATGCAACATAAACATGTGAATATCCCCAAAAAAAATTTATCATTCAAGTTTAATCCATAGGATGATCAATTAATCTTGAATCTATTAATCTTGAATCAACAGCATGATCAATTAACCTTGAATTCACAACATGATTAATCAAATCTTGAATCTAGATCAATTAAACTTAAAACCTGAATATCATTAATCAAATCTTGAATCTAGAATAATTAAACTTAAAAACACAATATGATTAATCAAATCTTTAAAACCACAGTATGGTCATCAAATCTTGAATCTAGAATAATTAAACTTAAAACCACAATATGATTAATCAATTCTTGCAGTCCACAACATGATCAATTAAATTTGAATTCACAACATGATTAATCAAATCTTTAAACTACAATATGATCACGACATGATTAATCAAATCTTGAATTAAGATCAATTAAACTTAAGACCAAAATATGATTAATCAGAATCAAGAAACCAATAGAAAACAAACATATTCCAACAATTTAACATGAATTCATGCTACCACTTGTTAGAATGAAAACTTTAAATCTATATAATAGATTAACCCAAAATCATTCATGTCAAATTTTCAAGATTAAGTTACATACCAAATTCCGTTGTCAAATAATAAGTTGCATACCATATTCCATCTCCAAGTAATTAATGATGGATGCAAGATAACTATTGTCTTCCTCAACCAAAACCCTAAATGCCCTTAGTGAGATCTTTCTCTTGAAGGGATACAAGAAAGACCATTAAATCCTAATCAATCTTGGAATAGGCTTCTACTCATTTAGTCCATACTCAATTATGAATCCTAAACCTTAATTAAATAGATCACATAAGGCCTAATTAAAATAAAATAACCCAATGTGATAAATTATTAATTTACATACATAGCTCACACTTTAATTATACATATTATTTAAATACGTCTAACAGGATGTTCTTAGGTACCTGGGAGGGAGGGGGATTAAAACAAAACATTTCGAACGTTAGACGAAAATATCTAGTGAGTGCGGTCTTTTATCAACACCTTTGATAAATGAAAGTTGCCTTAATGCGCTACAAATCATTTCGCTAAATCATGCAATACAAATACTTTGTTTACATCTTTGTACCCTTTCCTTAGCTCAAATGTTTACCACACTCTTTTACTAAGTTGTAGCTATGCGGAGTAGTCTCAACACATTTAGCAAATTTCATCGATTTCATTATGTACAATGTTTCTTCCAATGCCAGTTCACACAATGAGCAAAAGGCATCCCATACAAAATCACACAGCAAGTATAAAGCGTTCTATTCCACATCACATAGTAAGAATTGAGCCTGTTATCCCAGATAACACAACAAGGATAAGGCATCCCATACCATATCACCCAGAAAGTATGAGGCATTCTCATTGCATAGAGTATAAGAGATGATCATTTCGTTATTTCAACTCATATAAATTCTGATGTGTAACGACCCAACTTTCCGGACTAAGCTGAGGTCACTACACAATACCAAAACTCGACCACACAACATAAAATTCATAACGGACAGATTACGATTTCTTAAAACGTTAGAAATATTACAAAAAAACAGTATCGGACCCTATTTTAAATCACAGTCATAAAAGTTTCAAATAAAAACTCAAGTCATCAACTCAAAATCACAAAACCACGTATTCTAACAAAAAAAACATCAGCGGAAGCAATAAGAAAACCAGACGCGTCCATATGGCCTTCACGCATCCTTCCTGCCTCTCGTCGGTCTGCCCCTCGCTGTGCCCTTACCTGAAAAGTTAAAGAAGAGAAAAGGGTGAGTATAAACATACCTAGTAAGGGACCCACTACTGGGCCCGTTAGGGGACAACAGTTAACTTCCTATTCGGGGGTACCCTACATAACAGTCTAGTGGTTCCGTAGAACGCACATATCAGTCTAGTGCTCCCGAAGGATGCACATATCAGTCTAGTGCTCCCGAAGGATGCACACATCAGTCTAGTGCTCCCGAAGGATGCACCTATCAGTCTAGTCCTCCCGAAGGTTGCACATATCAGTCTAATGCTCCCGAAGGATGCACCTATCAGTCTAGTGCTCCCGAAGGATGCACATATCAGTCTAGTGCTCCCGAAGGATGCACACATCAGTCTAGTGCTCCCGAAGGATGCACATATCAGTCTAGTGCTCCCGAAGGATTCACATATCCGTAAGGCACACTACCCCATAGATGAAGCTAACCGTTACCCCTCAGTTCATACTAAACCGTCTACAACAGTCACACCCCAACGGCATTCATATTACAGTTCCGCCATAGGCTTTGTCAGTCAGATAGTATAGGTTTAAACAACTACACCCTCAGTTGCTATACGCGTCACCAATTCGCACACCATTAGGGAAAACCCTAGACCCAATCAACTAACCAACCAAAACCGGACTCACTGTCCTTTCCCGTCCAAACTCCATGATCAACATCCAGACCAATGATTACTACATACTGAACCGTAACTTCAAGGTCCATCAACATAAAATCCCAATCTACAATTAGCAGTCACAGTACCTTTACATCAGACAAAATATAATAACAGTGCTTAACAGTCAACACACATACAGTTATTCAGTACAGTCACTAACGTGTAATCCCCTGTGGATTACTACGTTTCCAGCCTCGATCCGAGGTCCAGTAGTAGGAAAACCCTTACCTGATACTCGGTTATGCCCCTCGATCGAGTCCGCGCTCAACGGATCCACCTAAACGAAAACACGAAGGTTTTAATCGATGACAATAGCAGAAGTCATTTTAAAATGGTCCTAAGCACATCCGTTGACTTACCCGAGGAAAGGAAAGCTATCTCCAATTTAACTTGCCGTGGGACCGTAAACTTGAGCGTCAACCCCTATTACCTTCAAGGAACGAAAGATAGGACCAAAGCTTATTCCAATATTCAACTCGAATCGGATATGGCAACATTAGGGAATTCATCAAAAACAATCCTTACCGAAAACTCACCGTGACCCGAAGTGGAGGGGGGAAAATATGGCTTAGGTGGCTCGGTGAACAGGGAGCTCGGCTTGGCTTGGAGGTGAACGGCTCGGCTCGGTCCTCGACTCGGCTCGGCTCGGTCTTCGGCTCGGCTCGGCTCGGTCTTCGGCTTGACTCGGCTCGCGGCTCGGCTCGCGGCTTGACTCGGCTTGGGGCTCGGTTCGGCTTGGGGGTCGGCTCGGACAAGGATGGCGGCTCGGCTAGCTCGGCTCCACACAGCCGGCTTGGAGCCGGTTTAACTTCCACACCACCCGGCGGCGGAACACACGGCGGCGATGGCAGAAATGGGTTGCCCGGCTACTTATGTCGATGCTAGTATTACGACGGCCGACGCCGTACCACCGAGGCAGAGACGGCCGATGGCTGGCCGTGCACGCGAAACCCAGAAGAAGAACGGTCGGGGACGGCTGTCGCTGTGGCTTCCCGTCGGTGAGGTGCGGATGCAGAAATGGGCGGTCGACGAAAGCGTACGGATGGCATCTGTGTTCGTCGGGTGAAGAAGCTGAAGAGAAGAAGAAGAAGAAGAAGAAGAAGAAGAAGAAGAACGGCGGCGTCGGGCGGCTGTCGGGCGAGGAAGGGAGAAGAAGAAGGAGAAGAAAAATTTCAGGGGGGGGAGACGGCGCGCGCGGTAAGTAGGGTTTCCTTTTTTTTAAAAAAAAATATATATATATATATATATATATATATATATTAAGTTAAATAAATAATAATGATTAATGATAATAATATTTAATAATAATAATAATATAATAATGATAATAATAATAATATAATAAATAATAATATTAATTAATACTAATGTAATAATAATGTTAAATAACAATAATAATAATATTAAATAATAGTAATAATAATAATAATAAAAGATAATATTAATATTAAATTATATATAAAGATTATAATAAATATTAATGATAATAATAATATAATTACTATTATATTATTATTATATAAATTTACAAATATTAATTTCAGAATTTCAGAAATAAATCCAAAATTTAAAATTCCCGAAAAATTACATAAAACGGTAAAAGTTTACCTCGAAAATTCGGGGCGTTACATGATGCCTCTATAAATCACATGCATTTCGAGAGCATAATAGAAATCATACATCTTGGGGTTTTAATGGAAATTTCTTTAAGGATGTAAACACATTAGAAATCATTTTTTTTAACAATTTAAAGAAGAACCACTTACAATCAATAAGCTTCCTGACCTACCTCTTTAGCCGAGAACTTCCTCACTCTTCCTTACAACCGTTTGTCAGATTCAAGCTTCCGAAGAATTTCTAAAAATCTCGAAACTCCCTTAATTCTTTTTTAAGTAAGTTTAGGATAAAAGCAGCTTCAAAATGACTGGACTTCGGCTATTAATAAGCTTTTCCAGTGACACTTTTCATGTAGAAATGATGACTTCTGTCCGATAATGAGAATCAACCAATGTCAGAATGCAACGTGTCCATTTCCTTATCATGAATTTGGATTGGGTGGCAAAGTTAAATCAATCGGCAACTTCCTTATACAAGGGTAACGTCACTACTTTCTGGTGAAGTTAGCTTAGAACGCATAAAAATTTCTTTCGTAGCCTTCATTGCATCACTACAAGAAATCGGCATTTTCCTAACGCACAAAATGGCGTCGAAAGAAATAACATCAGGACAGACACCTTTCCTCGATGCCATTTTTCACACGTCGGTCAAAGGCGAACACATTATTTTATTACTACCTTTTTTCGACAGCGTGAAAGGGTCGTTGGGAAACAAGAATCCATTTTCGACATTTGGGTGTAGGACATCGAGAATAGTTAGCAATAAATAAAATATATAACTTCTCCCGATGTCCCGTACACGACATCGGGAACAGACCCCATGTTCCTGACGGCACTCCTCATTATTTGAACTTTGTTTCGGACATTATATGCTCTTATAATTTATTCAGCAGGTACTTCTCAACTATCTACGACTCCGACTCCTAGGAGACGTATGCAGTCTCGACTCATGAAGTTGGATGCTATGTTACAGTCGATGGGCGAATTTTGATGACGATTGCCTTTAGCGCGGAGAAGTCTATTTCCCCACATGTTGTTTGCTTTAGCCTAGCAATAGGCTTGTGTGTGCGAAAGATATTTCTCGTCCGCTGCTTTAAGTGGGCGGACATAGGCAGAGAATATATTGAGGTCATCAAGGGCGACCTCCAGGTAAGTCCACTACACATTTCTGTTTTCATTTGAAACATATTTAAGTTAACCAAACTAATGTGTTATTTTTGTAATGTGTAGCGATTTTATAAGCTTGATTTCAATGATCAAGTAATGAATAGGTTTGTTTAGCATCAAATGCTCAACACCTTTAAAGAGTTCCGAGGCGACTGTCACAGGCACTTCAAAAAGCACAACGACCTCGAGGAGGTTCGTGTCAACCCATCACACATATTGGTGGAACATGATGAGGATTGGTGCTACCTCTGTGATCACTACATGAGCCGTGCATTTCATGTGAGCAACTAAATCCTTTGTCATGGTTAATTATGATTTCAATTTTTAATATGTATAAGAAATAAACAATATAATTGTTTTCATATAGAAGCAATCATGGATGAACAAGGCTCCTAGAAAGAAGCAACGGGTCAAAGCCGTTTCTACAATGACAGCACAAGCTAGTTGAGCAAAGAGAAGAGTCCATCGACTATCTGAAGTTGTTCCAGCAAACACACGTTCGAGACGGGACGTTCGTGTCGCAAGCCACGAGGATGCACATTTGAGTTATCCAAGCAACACTTTTACTCTTATTTGTCCTCATTAATAATATATTTTTTACTTACTAAGATAGTTTTTAAATTTGTTGCAGAATCAAATATTGGAACTCCAGTCCCAGCCTACTCAAGAGGGTACTCGACTACTCTCTGTGGACGAGATATGCGATGGTATTGAGTAGACGATCAGACTATTCAAAAGGCCTTCGTTTGGGACCCAAGCCCAAGGCCCGCAAGACGACCAGTGCGAGCAGTTCCACGACCTCAAGTTTGCAATCCAAAGTAGAGCTCCAATTAAGGGTTGCACTTGATCAAGCTATGTAACGAATTGAAGAACAGACTCGAAATCATGATCTGTTAGCTTCAAAAGTGGAACGAATGCGGAAGCTCATAGAAGACATGAATTGGGCACAACAAGGACTACCATATGATCCTTAGCTTTGCAGTACGTATATATGTTTTCATTATTCTTAAGTTCTTGAAATGCTAGTATTCAGTGATGATATGCTTATATAAACTAAACTTAGCAACTTTTGTATCATTGTAGGACCCATAGTGTAGAATGGCGTACGAGGCTCGTTAGGAGACGTACGACTTTCTTTGTGTATTTTTTTGTGGAACGACGAATATTTTTTATTTGTACTCTGAATTTTGTTAAATTTTTTGAATTTCTTTGTCTTATGAAAATTTAATTTTTTGTTGAATTTGTGTTTGTATTTCGTAATTTACTAATTCATTTTAAATTTTCTTTAATTGAATCGAAAACGAAAGCGAATATTTCAGAAAATAAATCTTACAGGAAAATATTTTAGAAAAATATTTCAAAATAAAAAAATAAAAAAATTTACATATTTAAAATATTTTCCGACGCAGTACATATATCGGGAATATGGTGCAAACGTCAGGACGAGGATGGTTATTGTCGACGCATGGATGATGTCGGATATACAAACGTTGGGAATAATTATTTACAATGCATAGCTAATGTCAGAACAGTGGACGTTAGGAATGCCTTGTCACTGACGCATCGAAGACGTCGGTAACGATAACGTCGGGAGAAGTGTATTTTTTATGCTTGTTGGTGACGCGTTGGGAATTAGTCTCTCACCGCATTTCTTCCGATGGTCTTCCCAATGTCTCTTTTTGAGTCGGGAATTAAGTTCCTGACGTTATTAACACTTAAGCAGACATTTTTATGCATCAGGACTGGCCCCACTTCTTGTAAAGCATAGTCATTTCTTTGTGCATGCATTCCCATTGTGTAAGGCAGAATGCGTTCATCATGGCCACACAAAAATGTACTCACAACAGTACTCTTGTGCAATAAATGCTTATATTTGTCAATATTTTTTTAGCGTCATTATTTTTCAATTCAAAACACATATTTTTCTATCATATATTTATTTATTTTGACAATTTTTTGAAGTAAAAAAAATAAAATTCATGATTAAACGTTACTCACATATGCTTGGAATGATTTTTATATTGATAATAAAAATTTAAACTACTTTGTTAGTAAATGTTTTACACTAATCTAATAAGTAAACAATAATTTATGTATAGGTCACATAATCGAATCAAACTGATGTATAAATGGATTTGATCGATCTCATGGTCCACAGATTCTTCAAATACATGCAATCTATAAAGAAAATTAAAGATAATGAAGTTTTTAAATATACTTTATCAAGTGTATCATACAACAATGAACATTTATATTTCTAGAAGTTAGTGTTTAGCAAGGAAAGTTTTTACCGAGTTCAGAAAGAAGGCTATGATGTTCCAAATGAATTTTGAGCAGGCTGTGAAGGACCTTTTCCTGAGAGTATGAACTCAAGTATGCAAATCAAAGTCATAGAAGAAAGCTTGGAAGTTATGCTTTTCCATGATTTTAAAGAGATGACAAATATCAGAATCTGACCAGGATTGGGAAGTTCTGGTCATTACAGGAGAATAAATTGTCAATATAATTGCAAAGCGGCTCCATATAGATTAAATGGTATATTGTGACACAATACATTTGAATGAAAATTAATTTAAAAATAAATCCGTGCAGATAAGAGATAGAGTACAAAATTAGAATTGATGATTGAGAGATTGAAGATGTTGCCATACATACCAAGCTTAATATTGTCATCTACCTTAACAGTCTCCATAAGTCAAGGTCTTCAATTAGCGTGAGCTCAGAATATTAGACTTTCTTAGTAATATATACTATGTTTCTTTTAAAGAAGATATGGGATGGCAATGTTGAAAATTAAACATGTTTTAAATAAATAAGTTATACGTGAGTTAATTTATGTAAGTTAGAGAAGGATGTGAGTTAAAAATGTTAGAGTTAATTTAGTAAGAGTTTCACCTTAGTTAAATGTAGGATTTAATTTGTTGTATTTAATTGTGATATGAGTTATTCTTATGACAATCCTATAAATAGGATTAAAATGTTGTAATCTAAATCATCCAAGTGTGAGTTGAATACACACAACAAGTCTTCCAAAAAGTTTTTATTTTCTATCAAATATTCTATTTGGTGATTATTTGTTTGGGGTGTTCATCAAACGCTTCCAACAAAGTGGTATCAGAGCTTAAGTTTGGAGTCAAAAAAATTGGTTTTGCAAATGGCAAACAACAATTTAGTTCCCTTCCAAGTACCTCGACTTATGAAAGATAATTATAGTAGTTGGTGTATTCGAATGAAAGCTTTACTTGGTTCACAAGATGTGTGGGACATTGTTAGTAATTGTTATGAAGAAACAGAAAGTGATGCAGCTTTGAATCAAGCTCAACGAGAAGCTTTACAAAATACAATAAAAAAAGATCAAAAGGCTCTCACCATCATTCATCAAGTCATTGATGATAACAATTTTCAGAAAAATTTCTAGAGCAACTACTGCATTTTAAGCATGGAAAATTTTGGAGAATACTTATAAAGGAGTAGATCGAGTCAAGAAGGTTCGCCTTCAAAAGTTGAGAGGTGATTATGAATCACTACATATGAAGGAGTCTGAATCAGTTTCAGATTATACTTCAAGATTGCTAGCAGTAGTAAATGAAATGAAAAGATTTGATGAGACAATAAGCGATGAGCAAGTAGTAGAAAAGATACTTCGCTCATTGAATGAAAAATTTAATTTCATCGTTGTAGCTATTGAAGAATCAAAGGATTTGAGTACAATGTCCATTGATCAACTTATGGGTTCTTTACAAGCCCATGAAGAGAAGCTTCTTAAGAAGAATAAGCAGATGACTGAGCAACGTTTTCAATCAAAGTTGAAATTAAAAGACAAGGAAGATAGCCTAGAAAAAGGAAATCGAGGTCGAGGACGTGATGGTAATCGTGGACGTGGTGATTTCAAAGATCGATGTCAAGGAAGCTACGATCAAAGAAAATTTGATGAGAGTAATTCAAACTCAAATTCATCAAGAGGTAGAGGAAGACAACATTATTCGAGGTCAAGTGGGGAAAGATCAAATAATGACAGGAGGTATGACAAAAGACAGGTTGAATATTATAATTTTCATAAATTCGGCCATTATTCTTGGGAATACAGAAATAAAGTTGAAGAAAATGCAAATTATGTTGAGAAAGATGAAGAAAGCGGTGATTCCTCATTGTTTCTAGCATGCAAAGGTGCGGAAACATGTGAAAACAGTGCATGGTATCTCGATAGTGGTGCAAGCAATCACATGTGTGGAAGTAAATCAATGTTCGTGAAACTTGATAAATCTGTTGGTGGAAAAGGTAAAATTTTGATCAATTTGAAGAATAGGAAGCATGAGTTTATCTCTAATGTTTATTATGTGTCTTATATGAACAACAACATTTTGAGTTTGGGGCAACTCTTAGAGAAAGGCTATAATATTTTGATGAAGGATTATAGTCTTTTGATAAGAGATAATCATGACAAAATTATTGCTAAAGTGCAAATGACAAAAAATAGAATGTTTTTATTAAACATTCAAACTGATGTTGCTCAATGTTTAAAGTCATGTTTGAAAGATCCCAATTGGATTTGGCACTTGAGATTTGGGCTTTTGAACTTTGATGGCTTCAAATTATTAGCCAGGAAGAACATGGTGAAAGGGTTGCCATATGTCAAACATCCAGATCAACTTTGTGAAGGTTGTCTTCATGGCAAACAATTAAGGAAGAGTTTTCCACAAGAATCATCTTCGAGACCAAGGAGACCACTAGAGTTAGTTCACACGAATCTTTGTGGACCGATCAAACCAAGTTCTTTTGGTCACAATAATTCTTTCTTATTATTTATTGATGATTTCAGTCGAAAAACTTGGGTTTACTTTGTCAAGGAGAAATCAGAAGTATTTGGCATGTTCAAGAGATTTAAAGCTCTTGTTGAAAAAGAAAGTGGTTATTACATTAAAGCTTTGAGATCAGACAGGGGAGATGAATTCACTTCAAATGAATTCAAAACTTTTTGCGTAGAAAACGGAATTCGTCGACCTAAGACAGTTCCATTTACTCCTCAACAAAATGGTGTTGTTGAAAGGAAGAACCGAACAACACTTCACGTGGCTTGAAGCATGTTGAAGTGCAAGAAGATGCCAAAAGAAGTTTAAGCACAAGCTGTTTAGTGTGCAGTGTACTTGTCAAATCGTTCCTCTAGTAGAAGCTTATGGAACAAAACTTCTCAACAAGCATGGACAGGAAGAAACCCATCCATTGGTCATTTGAGAGTATTTGGATGCATGGCTTATGCGCATATACCTGATCAAAAGCGTAGTAAGCTTGATGATAAAAGTGAGAAATATGTGTTTGTTGGCTATGATGCAAGCTCAAAAGGCTACAAGCTTTTTAATCCTGTTACAAAGAAGACGATCGTAAGCAGAGATGTTGTGTTTGATGAAGAAGCATCATGGAATTGGAATGACAAACCAGAAGATTACAAATTTTTGTTTTTTCCCGACGAACGTGATGAGCCTATTGACATTGCTTCTCCACCAACATCTCCAATCACTCCAAAACAAAGCACATCTTCATCATCTGCAAGTTCAAGTGAAGGGCCTCGTGGCATGAGAAGCTTACAAGACATATATGATGAAACTGAAGAGTTAAGTCAAAGTTTTAATAACCTTACTCTTTTTTGTCTATTTGGTGACAGTGAACCTTTGAATTTTGAAGAAGCTTCGCAAAATGACAAATGGAAGATTGCTATGGATGAAGAGATAAAAGCCATAAAAAAGAATGATACGTGGGAACTTTCTACTCTTCCAAATGGAAAGAAAGCAGTAGGTGTCAAATGGGTGTTCAAGATAAAAAAAAATGAAAAGGGAGAAGTGAAGAGATACAAAGCAAGATTAGTTGCAAAAGGATATTCTCAAAGAAAAGGCATTGATTATGATGAAGTATTTGTTCCCATTGCTCATTTGGAAACTATAAGGTTGTTAATTGCTCTTGCTGCACAAAATAATTGGAAGATCTTTCAGATGGATGTCAAATCGGCATTTTTGAATGAATATCTAGAAGAAGAAGTCTACTTGGAACAACCTCCTGGTTATTCTGTGAAAGGCCAAGAGGATAAAGTTCAAAAATTGAAGAAGGCATTATACGGATTGAAACAAGCACCAAGAATGTGGAATAGCATAATCAACAAATATTTCCTTGATAATGGGTATTTAAGGTGTCCTTATGAACATTCTCTTTATATTAAGGTTAATGGTCATGGAGATATTTTGGTAGTTTGTTTGTACGTAGATGACTTAATTTTTACAGGAAATTGTGCAAGTATGTTTGAAGATCTCAAGAACGCGATGACACAAGAATTTGAAATCACAGATATAGGGCTAATGTCATATTTATCTTGGCGTTGAAGTGAAGCAGTCAGAGGAAGAAATTTTCATCTCTCAAGAACGATATACTAGAGAAATTCTAGGGAAGTTCAATATGATGAATTCTAAGCCTGTCGCAACTCCGATTGAAACTGGGACCAAACTGTCCAAACATGAAGAAGGAGATAATGTTGATCCTTCATATTTCAAAAGTTTGGTTGGGAGTTTGAGATATTTGACTTGCATACGACTAAATATTCTTTTCAACGTTGGATTGGTGAGTCAATTTATGGAATCTCCTACAACTACTCATTTGAAAGTGGCAAAGAGAATTCTTCGTTACCTCAGAGGTACGCTTGACTATGGGTTGTTTTATTCTTCATCTAAAGAATTCCAGCTTGAAGGCTATTGTGATAGTGACTGGGCTGGAGATACTAATGATCGAAAGAGCACTAGTGGGTATGTTTTCTTCATTGGCAATACTGCATTTACATGGAGTTCTAAGAAGCAACCTATTGTGACATTATCCACTTGTGAGGCAAAATACGTTGCTACAGCTTCATGTGTTTGTCATGCAGTTTGGTTAAGAAATTTATTAAAGACAGTTGGAATTCTGCAAGATGATCCAACTGTGATTCATGTAGACAATAAGTCAACAATTTCTTTAGCAAAGAATCTTGTGTTCCATGATCGTAGCAAACACATTGATACAAGATTTCACTTCATCAGAGATTGAATTTCAAGGAAGGAAGTTCAAGTTGAATATGTGAAGACTGAAGATAAAATGTAGATATTTTTACGAAGCCACTCAAAGTTAATGTGTTTAACAACTTAAGAACTTTGCTTTGAGTTTTTTAAAAAAACATGTTTAAGGGAGGATGTTGAAAATTAAACATGTTTTAAATAAATAAGTTATATGTGAGTTAATTTATGTAAGTTAGAGAAGGATGTGAGTTAAAAATGTTAGAGTTAATTTAGTAAGAGTTTCACCTTAGTTAAATGTAGGATTTAATTTGTTGTATTTAATTGTGATATGAGTTATTCTTATGACAATCCTATAAATAGGATTAAAATGTTGTAATCTAAATCATCCAAGTGTGAGTTGAATACACACAACAAGTCTTCCAAAAAGTTTTTATTTTCTATCAAATATTCTATTTGGTGATTATTTATTTTGGGTGTTCATCAAACGCTTCCAACAGGCAAGAAATTCACATTGCTAATTGGTGAAGTAATTTCTATGTATTGTTCTACTAAACCCAACTTCTTTGTACCAAGCTCATTTCTAAAATTAGTGCCCAGTACATAAAACTTCTCTAGATTTAAATGTTGCTCCCCAGATCTTAATGCTACAGTTCAAGATATCATTGTGCATTACAGTTGTAGAAGTCACGATAGCGAAACGAACTAATGGACAGGTAGTACCATTGAATACAAAACTGTCTTGATTCCCAAAATGAGGGAGTACCATAATATACCAATGGACAGGTAGTTTTAACAAATCCACCAACTAAAACAAAATAATTACCTTGCACTTGGTATCTCACACCACAGAAAAGAAGACATTTGACTCCCGCAGCATGTTGCAAGAAAAAAAAATTAATACATCTCATTAAATATACTATAGTAAAATTCAACTTCTAGTTCCCCTCTTTTCATGTGACCTTTAACAAGTTGATATAAAACCCATATGGCAGTTTAAGCATCTTGTTTGATTATTTGTTTGATTTACCAGCTTGGAATTTAACATCATTTTAGCCTAAGAAAAATGACATGAACTCACTCAAGAGAAAGCCACCTACGATAAAGAGAAGAATAAATTGGGTTTCTCTCCATCTTAATAATGGAAAAAGAAAAGCACCTCAACTAGAGCTAGGGTATTCAAGTTGGGAGTCAACGTTGACTTTACTCCTGTGGCTGCTGGGACTTCTTTTGGTGTCCTATTACAAAGGCAAGAATAATTGTAGTAGCAAATCTGGAACATTGAAGTGAACGAGAGGCTATTTGTCAATATAGTTTCCAAAATATTATTAGTAAAGCTACCAAAGATCAGTGAATAAACTTAGACAAACCTTGCTAAAATAGGCCTTGGTCTCAATCTATCCTCCAGATCACTATAATATGATAGAATAATGAAAAAAATGGCATTGGAAAAACATGCAATGAAGACCATGTTGAAAGTGTGTGATGAACATCCCAAATAAATAATCTCCAAATAGAATATTTAAGAGGAAATAAAAACTTATTGGACACTACAAAAAATAACATATACGATAGCTAACGAAAAAGGCTATAATAGACTTTTTATAGCCTTTTTCGGAAGTCCTGACAGCCCATGTTATTAAAAGTCTGGGACTTTTTATAGCATTTTTCTGAAGCTATAATGAGTGCTATTGTAGAGTATGAAGATATAGCTTATACTCGTTGTTATGAAAACATTTGATAGCGTTTTTCATTATAGCTATAATAAGTTTATATAGCTTAAATAATGTGTTGTCTTTAATATACAATAGTCATTTTTCAATGCTATAATATAGTACTTACAGCTATAACATTATGCTATAATAATGCTATTTAATCATTTCCAATTATTATAATAATTATAATAACCTTTTGATAGCATTTTGTTTTTGGCTATATAAATCTTTATATAGTTGTAACTTATGGCTATGAAAGAGGTAACTTTGTTTTCAAAAATAATTTCTGATTTAATTAGCTTTTTATAAATTTTAGTTAAAGTACTCAACTTTAGCACACATAAATACTTTGTAGCACAATAAATAATAATAACTTCCATTCATAATCTATTAAAATTACAAAATAGAGTATTTAATAATTTGCTCAAATAAAGTTGTGGTCTAAATGATACAAAGGTAGATAAAGTATTTAGTGAATGTAGCACAACACAAGATAACCCTCAAAATACAAACAAAATTCACCAAGTGTTCAAGATTATATTATCATATAAGGTATGAGCTACTGTCATCGTTAGATCTTTTTTCCACTGGTAAGACACATTTCATTCACCTGCATAAATTTATAAAACATATATCAATATGTGATTTTTTAGACACCAATAATAGTGGATATTAATTAAAAAAACATATAAAACCTTTAACAAATGTAGATAAAAAAAGATAGCATACCGATGGTCACTTTAGTTGTTGAAATTGTCGTCTCGACCTGAATTTGTTAAAAATTTGTCATGTCCATCACCCCTCAATTTTTCTTTCAATTATGAGAAAAAGAAAAAATGTTCATTATCAGAGATTAAAAAAGAATAATTCAATTTCATTTTTAATGAGCACCAAATATGACCACTGAGAGTAAATTAGATGTTCTTGAGGGACAGAGAGGGCAATCAGCCATTAGCATTATTGCAACTAACAACAATGCAACAACATGATGAGGTACACATGTTATATAAATTTCTACATAAAATTATAAATCTAAGAAATGAAATGTCAACCTTAAGCCATTTGAGTGAAAAGTTTTGACCATAATATGCAGTTCCATGTGCATATTTCCAATTGCCCCCACTAACAGAACCACCAATTCTAGACATCATCTTTTCACAAGCCTAAGCAACCAATAGCAAATCAGTATAATTATCTCAAACAAACATACTTTGTTCATCAATGACCAAGTAGCGTCACACACAAATTCAATAAGGAATGGTTAGCACCTGAAGAAGTGTAGTCCGGTTGACTGAGAAAAGCTAACATTATCACCAAAATTAAAGGCTTCATTGCTTCTTTAAGTTGCAAATGCCCCTTGTTGTACAGATAACTCCTAATTCTCAAAGTTCCACCTTTTAACAATAAAGTACCTAATCTTTCAAAAATAATTGAGGTCATTTAGAGTATTTAAAAGGTTCATGTGAGAGTCAAATTTTTTTATTTTCATTTGTTTTGCAGAATTATATTAAAAATGAGTAACCATGTCTTTATCAGAAGATGAATGGAAAAGGTTACATAACTGAAAATAATACTTCCATAGCAAAAGAAGATTGAGAAGATCAACATTTAAGATACTATAGTTCTTCAATAATATCACTCCTCGCTGACCAAAAATCACAGCAAATGCCTCCATCAATTACCAGCTTGCTCATTAAATATTATTTGGATAAATCTCACAATATCACAATCACATATGCCTGAACAAGTTTCCATCCTATTCTATCAATTGCAGCAACAAAGAACCATAAGTGTCAAAAGACCCAAAACTCAATGGCATATGTAAGCCACCTAGTTCACCTCTCTTGTCCATTGATACATTTTCAATAAAAATACAAGCCAGCTTCTTTGCAAGCACAACGAACCGTGACTAAAACTTATCACTAATTGAATTCAAGAACAAAAAACCTATAAGCACCAGCTAAAAAGCTAAGTAACTTGGTTTAATTATACACTATAGAGCAATAGTATTTATAAGAAATTGCTACCAAGAAACAACCACTCTTACTATGCTACCATCCCAAGCAAAAGCAACAAAAGTTACAACGAAGCTATGTGTGTAAAGATTAAGATAGAATATCCGTTAAATATAGTGGTCGAACCCAAGCAACAATATAAGAATAAGAAGACAGTCAAAGTTGAGGCAAAACTTTAACCAAAATTAATGAAAGAATGAATGTAAGAATGTGAAATCAAACGCAAAAAACAGACACTACAAGAAATCTAACCTTTAATGTCGGTTAAAACCGACATTAAAGGACTTTAATGTCACTTGGCAACCGACATCTTTGAGGGCGTTATTAAAGGCCTTTAATGTCAGTTAGGCTTTAATGTCGGTTTAAAAACGACATTAAAGGCCTCTTTAATGTCGGTTTAAAAACGACATTAAAGGCCTTTAATGTCAGTTTTCAACCGACATCTTTGATAGTGTTATTGAAGCCCTTTAATGTCGGTTGGGCTTTAATGTCAGTTTTAAACCGACATCTTTGATAGTGTTATTGAAGTCCTTTAATGTCGATTGGGCTATGATGTCATTTTAAAACCGACATTAAAAAGGCCAATAATGTCAGTTTAAAACCGACATTAAAGGCTTGTTTTTATCCATTTTTAGAAATTTATATTTATTTAATTGTTGTATTATTGTCCATTTTTTATAAACCAACATTGAATCTATATAGATAAATATTTTTTTCTCGCTCCAACAAATTAATAAAATTAATATTATTTTAGAAACTAGAATATTTATCTTTTACATTTGTATACACAAAATGAAAATTTAATATTGTGTTTATATATACATTCTACAATAGTACATGAAACAAGATCCTAATACAAGATTTAAATAAGAAATCCTAAATGCCTTCTCAGTCTTCAACCTTCAACTTTGTATTAGCAACATCACTTAAATGACAAAAGAAGCAAAAAAATATGCAATGTAAACAAACCCAACATTCACAAACTCTTCTTTCCTGAGCTTTAAGATCCAAATTCCGTAGTTTATGATTCTTTTAATCACAACCAGACAAGTGATTGATAGCAAAACTTTGTCATAAGGACTATTGGAAAGATGCCAACGACACAAGAACCCTACATCTGCAGCGGGAATGGACGATAACCTGAGAATTAGGAAAAGATATATATAAAACAAATCCATCCTTGGATTAACAGTTGCCAATTTCATTGAAAGAAACTGCATCAAATCCAAAACTAACTTCCATCACAGCTAATACACTAATTTATGAACCACATATAAGAATGAATAAAATGTTTCTTTAGTATTTATATCCATGCCAAACAAGCCTAATCGTACATGAGAATGTGGAACTAAAATAATTTATCACATACAAATAGAATAATGTTTCTGACCTCATTTCAATTTGTTCAATGTATCATTTACTTGTTGGTTTATGGCATGAACAGAGGCATCTCCCTATGATGTTTTTGATGGGCAGAGGTCCCCTGTTCAAGTGACAAATTTTAACAACATTGAAGATGAAGTTGAGAGAGAGAAATAAAAACTTGGGGAGCATTCAATTCCAAGAACAATGATAGATAAAAGACTTTCTTTGGAGCATTAACAGGCACACTATACAACATGAGAACTAGGGGTGAACATCGGTCGATTGGAGTCACTTTTTCAACCATATTGTCACCAAACCGACAGTGGTCAATTTAGTAAATGTTGGACCAACATTGATCATCGAGGAGTAAAGGTCAATCGGTTTTATTCTTGATTTTTTTTTTGAAATTTGTCGATTTGGAATTTTTCCAAACCAACACCAATTGACCCCTCTTTCTCCAACCAACCAACATTGGTAGCTCAAATTTTTGATCTATCATGCTGAGCCCAATCAGAACCAACAACAACCAGCAAAAATACATAATATAACGTGAAGTTAGGAACACTAACCAAATATGGGAGTCGTAGCTGTTGTTGCGATTGTCACCCAACACGTAAATACGGCCTTCTGAAATTTGCTGCAAGTGAAATTAACTACAAACTTGAAACTACAAGTCACATTCCGTAGGAAACCATATTATTCAAGTCTGATTCCACCAACAATGAAAATCTATTAGCACTTGCACATAAATCCCATTCATATCTTAAAGCAACAATAACTCAACAATGTGTTACTGTATAAAAGAATGAGAGTGTATCTTGAGGGTAAAGGTGAGTCCCTGCACTCCACATCCATTCAATAATCAAGCTTTGTGTTCTTTTAATCTTCATCCTCTTCTTCCCTCCATTTTAATCTTCTTCTTCTTCATCATCTTTGTGAAATCAATCTTCAATAATCAAACTTCTTCTTCAAACAATCTAAGAGAGGAAACCGAAAGATTGTTGTGAGAAGAAATAATAACTATAAGCTTAAGAAGAAATACATATGCCTCTTGACTATGTTCAAATTTAGAGTAAAATGTAGGGCTTTTCTTAATAGCGTGGACAAGGTTAACAAGTTCAGGCTCCACCTTGTCTAAGAATTAGCTTTTACTAGAGTTAGATACATAGTAAAGGCATAGTTTCCTGACACTAAAAACAAAGCAATAGGCACCTACAATATAGAAAATGAGAAAACACGCTTGTAAAATTAACTTCAACAAATGCCAGCAAGAGACATATATTAAATTACTTATAATCATAGCAACAAATAAGAAAGCACATGAGAAATCTCTTCTATAATCACCTATAGGTGTTTAGGGATTTCCCTTCTATTTCATTTATTTAATGAAGTGTTCCTTCTCGGAAAAAAGAAACATATATTGCACATGCACTCTAAGTTCCAAAGAACATATTTGATAGTAATTCCAAAAATATATTAGGAAAATGATATATGAGGAGTTAAGATAAGTAATAGTATGGTCTACATAACTTCACTTTTCTTTCAATTATCCTTGAGAGCTGCATCAAGTTAGTAAGCACATTATAAAAGTGATATTACCATAATCAGAGAAAACCAATGAAAAAGTCAAGAAATCATCTGTACTCAGGCTAACATTGACTAATTTCTAGGGAAACTGAAAATAAAAGGTCTAAACACCTTGTCAAACTTGTTTAGCAAAGAAAATGACATTTTTAATTTGCAAAAAATGCACAACCACCCTAAACATGAACCTCAAATTATACCACAACTTTTCAAAATGTTACCACCCATTCACATGCGCACACACTCCCAATACACTGGCTCATATAATCAGAATTATCTCCTCAAGATCATGATTCCCTTTCCACTAGCAACCAAACAGAATTATATAAATTCAAAGATCACGACATTTTAAAGGTCTCGAAAATGCTTCTTCAAACAATTATTAATATTGGAAATAGTCAACAAAACTAAACAAAATAAATACCTCGAAGATCAAGCTCCACAACAAAAGCTTTTTCATGGAGTTTATTGAATATACGTTTGGCACCCAAGCAATATCTTTTAGAAAAGTAAAACAACAGTAGAATATGAGTCGCTCGATAATATTAGAAAGGAACAGTGAGGAAGGGCAAGAATATGAGGAAGGAAATGTTGAAAGATCGGATTGTGAGACTTCTATGGATGTAATAGTTTGCTTAAGTCATAAATTATACTTGGAAGAGTTGTGAGCTTTTTGCAATCCGTAATGGTTAGATCTTTGAGGCTGGTAAGATATCTAATTGTTGAAGATAACTTTGTTATAAAACTACTATAAAACCACAAATCTTCTGTACTACTATAAAACTAATATATTGTGCAACCCACTATTTTAGAAACATCCTATGAATTTAAGATATATCTATGTGTGTGTGAAAAAGTAGTATTACAAAATGTATCATTCTCGTACAATTTAGTAAAATATTCAAGAGAGAGAGAGAAGAAGAAGAAGAAAAAGAAATTTTTTTAAAGAACGAAATTAGGGGTTAAAGGAAAGAAAATTAGAAAAGGGCGAAAAAAGAAAAATTAGAGGGTAGAGAGTTGTTGAGTTGAAGAAAACACATCTAGAAACAAAGCAGTGTATATATAAATATATATAATTATGTTGTGAAAAGTTTTGAAAAAAAAAAGAAAAAAGAATTAGAAGCAAAACCTGGGTTTCTCGTTCAGCAAAATTGTGTTGAGGAGAGAAGCAACAACGTTGGTATCGCTCCAATGTTTTGGAAGTACTAACACACACACACACAAATCAAAACTCAGTTAAATATATATAATAATGGAGATCTCATTAATTACCAAAGGATTAAAGGGTGAAAAGAAAACGAGACAAAAAAGGGGTACGATAAAGAGGCGGAAACTAAAAACCCTAAAGTTTTGATATTTATACACAGATCAGGTCTGAAAGATGATGAAGAAGAAGAAGACAGATCAAATTTCGCCCAAAAAATGAAACCTGCGAGAAGGGGAGGGGGAGGGTGGGTTATCCAAATTGATGAAAGAAAATATTAATAAAAAAATTGTGTGAAAATAAAAGGAAAAAAAAAAGTAAAGGAAAAGAATACCCAGCACTGCCGAATTCGTAGAGCTTGCCTAGAGTGGAGAAGATGATCAAAGCAACTTAAGCATCGCATAGAACAGAGAGTTCATAAGCTTTTTTTAGGAGTCTGTTTCTTCTCTTTGAATATTCGACAACGACTAGTCATGAGCTAGGCACGAGGGATGACGATGGTGCTGACCGCGGAGGCTATTTGAAGAATGGAGGGAAGAAAGTGAGATGAGATTGAAAAGAGAAGAAAGAAATTGAAAGTGAGGATGAAATCGTGTGGCATGAGAAAGGGTAAAGTAAGAGAGAGAAATATTTAATTTTTTCTAAAAAAAATTATCATAGCTTTAATGTCGCTTTTCAAAAGGCAGTAAAACCGACATTAAACATCCGCTTTTTGAAAACCGACATTAAAGCTCCGTTTTCATTTTTTCCAACTGACATTAAAGGCTAGATTTCTTCTAGTGAGATAATCTAACAACTTGAACTTGAACAAATGGAGTATGAGGAAAAGAACAATACATTTTCTATTCGCAAAAGCTACAAACCTCGAATTTGAGGCCAATATTCTCCCTATTTGATTGCCTGAATTTACAAGATTGGAAAGTTGACTATGGTTTGAACCTGGTTTTCTAGAAATAAACTCACTGAAACTTCAGTAAATCCAAGAGCATACTTTTATAAAGAGTAAAAAACTATGCATAAAAATAATGATGAAGATAAATCATAGATAACGAATTCCATTTTTCTCTTCTAATTCATATTTCACTCAAGGTAAATGTAGTAATAGTCCAAGTCATTCAATTGTCTAGAATGTGACACATGCAAGCAAAAGCAAATTTCTACTCACCAGTATTCTAACAACATCGTTACGGATCCATCCAAGAGGATTGTACACCACCATGACCTGGCTGCAGGCACATTTACTCATTCATATTGTAGTTGAAAATTTTAAAGAGAATTTCTAAAAGGAATGTAAAATAAAAGGAACATTACCAAACTATTCCCTTTTTGAATATCTTGCTCAGTTGGTGGGCAGAAACAGATATTGAGTAACATAAACTTACTCAATATTTTCTTTATTGAGAAAAATGTATGGTTTTAACAACTAAGCAAAGAAACAAAGACATACAAGAAAACCACCCAACTTCATAATCACATAAACATGTGGGAATTCAACTCTAACTTTCTTTTGGACATTTCATCAAACAGTTTAAGAGCATACAGAAAACATCATCATTAACAACAACCTACTATGTTTCCGTTATCACAAAGAATAAGACATTCTTCCTCAGGCCAAGAGATGAATTTAAATGGAGAAATTGATATGACAATCCATTAGAGTACAAAGCAACACAAACGTGTGACTGTAAGAACAATTAATTAGATGAACATGACTTGCTAAGAATGAAAGGTGACAACAGAACAAGAGTTCACTTCTAGAGCATAATGCTAAAAATTACTTGCAACTTGAATTAATAATTGGGAGAAGAGAATATTAGTTATGAAGTTTTCCAAAAGAAAACTCTACAGTTCAAGCTTAATAAGATCAACAATTTTTGCTGCCTCAAAATTTTCCTAACCATTTAAAGTCTATGCAATCACTCACAAATTGAAAGCAGTTAACAACATTCAAGATACAAACAACATTGTAAGAACTCAACTTTACCCATAAAAACATGAACATAAAAGCATTATGAATAGAGGTGATGTACACTTAAATAGTTTCATTTAAGTTATTCCTTACATACTTCACACACACTGATTTCTTAAAGTGGAGCAAGGAAAAGCTACTCACGGAGAGGTAAAATGAATAATAGGCAGTCTTGTAGTGTACAATGTTCCATGACTACAAAAGTTACATTATATGTGCATTAGAAGCACCCCAAAATAATATATGGAAGTGAAAACAACAGAAAAAGGTCGTAGGATGTGGGAGAGAGATATGTAATGAAAGATAGAGAGAGGTTGTGCAAAATTACCTATAGTTGCAAATCTCTAATTTCAATTTCATCGAGCAAATGAAGGATTTAATAATAGAAAGAGAAGCCTTTGTTGTGAGGGATTAAAACTGCAAGAAATAAGTTAACAAAGCAAAACCACAATAAATTTTTTAAGAAGAAAACATAAGAGGGATTAATGGAATTAAAAAAAATTGGAGATTAGGGCATGAAGAAAAATATGAAGAAGAAATGTGGAAGGATTTTTTAAGCTAAAACATCAAAATAACCAACTGTTTAAAGCCAAAAGACTAGAGGTGTGCAAGCCTATTCATATCAGACCACAAGTAAGACCATTAAGTTTGTTATGATCTAAAGAAACAGATCTCATTATTATAAACCTCAAAGAAAAGATGTTTACAACTTAAAACAAAATCATTCAATATGTTTAAAACTCCTTATTGATATTCAACTCAGTGCTCTCACCATAAAAACGATGTAGAAAAAAGGAAAAAGAAGACTAACCTCGAATCATAAGCTTCAAGTAAAGAGACGAGCTGGTAGACAATGAACCCTAAGCAAAACCCATGTGGACGACGATGAGAGATTAGATGAAGCCAGGATATTGCAAGTCTGAGAGATTGAAGCCGAAAAATAGGATATTCTAGGGAAATCATGTGATGAGGGTGATGACGAACAGAGACAACGAAGATGGATAGAGATGAAAGTGTCTTCATCGGTTGAATGGCAGTCGTGAGAAGGAGGGTATCGCAGAAAAGAGGGGAGAAATCGTCGTTTGAGGGTGGTGTTTTGGCGTGGGTATCGCATCTGGTTGAGCAAAAGAATTCGTGAAAGAGGCTCCAAAAAGGGGAAAAATATTGGTGGGATATTTTTATTTTCTACTTTCCACTTTTTTCTTTTTCTTTTTCAATAGCCCATTTTAAAATGGGCTATCTTCGTATGCTATTAAAAGCCTCATTTCTTGTAGTGGGAAGACTTTTTGTGTATTACTCACACTTGTATGATATAGATTACAACATTTCAATCCTATTTATAAGATTGTCACGACATAACTCATACAACAATTTAAATTCTACACTTAAATAATGTAAAAATCTTACTAAATTAACACTGGCATTTTTAACTCACATCTTTTTTGAACTCTCGTAAATTAATTTACATATAACTTATTTATTTAAGACATGTTTAATTTTCAACATCCTCCCTTAAACATGTTTTCTGAAAAACTCCAAGCAAAGTTCTTGACTTGTTAAACACATTAACTTTGAGCGGCTTTGGGAAAATATCTGCAATTTCATCTTAAGTCTTCACATGTTCAACTTGAACCTCCTTCCTTGAAATGCAATCTTTGATGAAGTGAAATCTGGTATCAATGTGTTTGCTATGATCATGGAACATAGGATTCATTGCTAGACCAATTGTTGACTTATTGTCTACATGGATCACAGTTGGATCATCTTGAAAAATTCCAACTGTCTTTAATAAATTTCTTAACCAAACTGCATGAAAGATACTTAAAGCTGCAGCAACATATTCTGCCTCACAAGTTGATAATGTCGCAATAGGTTGCTTCTTAGAACTCTAAGTAAATGCAACCAACAAAGAAAACATATCAACTAGTGCTATTTTGATCATTAGTATCTCTAGCTAACAAATCCCTATCACAATAGCCTTTAAGCTTGAATTCTTTAGATGAAGAATAAAATAACCCAGAATCAAGTATACCTTTTAAGGTAACAAATGAGTAATTGTAGGAGATTCTATAAATCAACTCACCAATCCAATGCTGAAAAGAATATTTGGTCATTTTCAAGTCAAATATGTCAAACTCCCGACCAAACTTTTGAAATATGAAGGATCGACATAGTCTCCTTCTTTATAGTTGGACAGTTTGTCCCAGTTTCAATCGGGGTTGTGATAGACTTAGAATTGATCATATTGAACTTCTCTAGAATTTCTCTAGTATATTGCTCTGAGAGATGAAAATATCTTCCTCTGATTGCTTCACATCAATATATCATATGACATCAGTCCTATATCTGTCATTTCAAATTCTTAGGTCATCATCTTCTTGAGATCTTCAAACATACTTACATAATTACCTATAAATATTGAGTCATCCACATACAAACAAACCACCAAAATCTCTGCATGGTCATCAGTCTTAATGTAAAGAGAATCTTCATAAGGACACCTCAAATACCCATTATCAAGGAAATATTTGTTGATTCAGCTATTCCACATTCTTGGTGTTTGTTTCAATCTATACAAGCCCTTCTTCAATTTTAGAACCTTATCCTCATGGCCTTTCACAAAACAACCAGGAGGTTATTCTAAGTAGACTTCTTCTTCTAGATATCATTCAAAATATCGATTTGACATCCATCTGAAAGATCATCCAATTATTTTGAGCAACAAGCACAATTAACAACCTGATAGTTTCCAAACGAGCAACGTGAGCAAATACTTCATCATAATCAATTCTTTGAGAATATCCTTTTGCAAGTAATCTTGCTTTGTATCTTTCCACTTCTCCCTTTGATAGAAAAGCATACAATCGCAGCAGAATCAGGATCAGATAATTACTCTAATTACAACTAAACTAATTTTAGTAATTAACATGCTTTATAAGAACCCTACCTATATTAAAATAGGGATGAAAAAAAACTTGCCTTTGTAGCTTCCCGACACTTCAAAAAATCCTCACGAACACAATCTCGGACCTCCACTAGAGTTGACCCGCTAATCTCCAGATTTAAAACCGGGTTGTGGGATCCATTCAATGAAGGAAAAAAGAAAGAGAAAGGAGATGAAATTTGGAGGGTTGAGATTTTTTAGGGTTGAGATTTAAAAAATATTTCTCAAATTAAAAAACAAAAAGTCTTTTTCAATTTGAAAAGTAAGCTATTTATAAGCAAATTACATGCAATTCATAAAAAACAATACCTATTATTCCACTAGCCTTTAGTGGAATTACTCACCATTCCAATTTCTCTTAGTAGGCTTGGAGTTATCACCATGAGCTTCCACATAGCCCACTAAGAGTTAGTGCAATTATCCAACAAAATGCTGGATTTTTCCACTAACTTTGGTCAAGGGGCAAAATGGTCTTTTGGTCAAAGTCAAACTTTGACTTTTCAAACCAAAAAGTCAACATTTTGACATTTTACAATTTTGTCCGTCTTGACTAATTTTGACCTTCCGAGCATGAATCCACATTTATTTTCTCTAGATTCAAATCACATTTCAATATATTGCCGGTCAAAGTTTGAATTTTCAAAGTCAAAAGTCAACATTTTGACTTTCCACAACTTTGACTATTTCCATCTTTTCCGAGCTTTCGAGTATGAATCTGCATTCATATCTTTAATATTTAAATACCATAAAACCGACGACTATATCACATATACTTGTCGGTTTCTCTCTCCTCTCTTATTTTAAACAATTCGACTCATTCCATCATACTGTTCAAAGTTAATTCTGTATGAGCTACCAGGGAAACCTAATGGACCTATAGATCATGGGCTCCAACGAATCGAGATTAACTGGCTAAACACTTTTAGACCAAGCTAATCAACATTCTTTAACTAACGAGTCATTCCACTAAAGTCTCGTAGTTGCACTCCCCTCACTATAGATATATTTCTGTCCATCTGATATAACCATGATCAGTAAGTTAATCCTTCACAAGTTATTCGTAACTTCAGCTGGGTCAAAATACTATTTTACCCACGAGGCTACATCTTGTTCTTTAAGTCCCATTGATCCACTATTGAATAATTGGTTTAAGGTCCAACCTATAAACCGAATCCCTCTCAGGCCAATGAGAGGGTAGGGCCCCTTTGTTCAAGACTTGGATTCAGTCTTTAAGGGAACAACTTATCTACTACCCCTAAAGCGAGTAAGAGTAAATTCCATCTTGCACCTTATGTTCCCTACTATCCACCCGATCTCCATAACCATTATTAACAAAGTCTCACACATCTTGTCAACCAAGTAGAGCTTCATTCAAATATACCAACTGCTATAATTTTCTTTCGTAAGTCGAGGTACTTGGAAGGGAACTAAATTGTTGTTTCCCATCGGCAAAAATAATTTTTTTAGACTTCAAACTCATGCTCTGATACCACTATGTTGGAATCGTGTGATGAACACCCCAAATAAATAATGTCGAAATAGAATATATGAGAGGAAATAAAAACTGATTGTAAGACTTTTTGTGTGTATTCTACTCGCACCTGGATGATATAGATTAAAACATTTCAATCCTATTTATAGAATTGTCGTGAGCATAACTTATACAACAATTTAAATTTTATACTTAAATAATGTGAAACTCTTACTAAATTAACTCTAACATTTTAACTCACATCCTTTTCTAACTCTCATAAATTAATTCACATATAACTTATTTATTTAAAACCTGTTTAATTTTCAACAGACCAAGAGTATTACATAGCTTATCAAAATATGTAAGCTAAGTGCAACAATATCACTCTTAAACCAACCTAAAAATCACTAGAAGAATTTGGTCTTTAATGTCGGGTGGAAAAAATGAAAAATTACCTTTAATTTCGGTTCTCAAAAGGCAGATATTTAATATTGATTTTAAACCGACATTAAAGATAGAGCTTTAATGTCGATCTAAAATCGACATTAAACACCCTGCTTTTGGAGAACCGACATTAAAGGTCCTTCTTATTTTTTTCTTCTAGTTTTGTAAAAAATTCAACTTTCTCTCTCTTACTTTACTCTTTTCTCAAACCCACCCACGAGCCATTTTTCATCTTTCTCAAATTTCTTTCACTCTTCTCAATCTCATCACTTTATTCCCTCTCTTCTTTGACAACTGCCACCACCACCACCGGCATACATCACTTTCTTCCATCCCGATCGTCGTCTGTGCCCTATCGTCGTCTTTCCATCCCTATCATCGTCTGTGCCCTATCATTTGAAGCAACTTTAGAGTAGTTAAGAAGAAACTATCAGATGTTATTAATTAGATCGACATTCCTATATTGAGGTACAAGGTATAAGTTTGGTTCTTGTATGATGACATCTGAAAAGCTTGTGTGTTAACTGTTAACTGTTGTGATTTTACTGAGCCATACTCGTTAATGGCACATTGATCTCCACCATTATGCATGGTATGACAGTTTCTACAACGGAATGTTTAAGAATTTTAAAAAGTGTATTTTGTTTTTGTTTTCGTTTTTTTTTTTTTTTTTGCCCCCTTTTCTTCAGATATCAGCTTTATGGAATTTCTTTTGCTTTAATGTTGGTGGAACAACAGCAAAGCAAAGTCGGGGAGAAATCTTTGCTTTAATGTATAAGAACGTTAAAAAGTGTATTTTGTTTTTTGCTTTAATGTATATTCAATTCATCCGTCCCCTGCAACCTTTGCAGTAAATTTGGTTAAAAATTTTCTTAATTCTATTTTTAATGGTAACAAGGATGATGAACTGCAAGCTCACATTAAGGGTGGAAATGGGGACTTATTAACTACTGTCCACATAGACATATTAATATTTATTTATCGCGAGTCATGTAGCCATGAACCAATTAGTATATATCGAATTATGCACCTGAAAAATCCAGAAACAAAAGGCGAAGGGAAAAATAGTAGTTGATGGTCAAACTAGACACAGTAATGGTGGAACAGTAGCTAATGGTGAGAAGGTGAGTTCTCCTTTTGTATCAGAATCAGTTATGGGACCAGGATACAGTTGTCTATCTATTATTTTGTTACTTCTTTTCAATATAAAGTTTGACGTTTAATTTCTTGCAGGAAGATGGCATCAATGTTGGATTAGCCTTGTTGCTTCTGAAGATGCAATTATTGATTCTCTTTCAGAGAAGGCAGAAAAAGAAATTGTTTTTGGTAATTCAAGAGGGAAGAACTTAATAGGACACTGTGCACTGTTTCTTTCCAAGCTTTGCAGAAATTTTAACTTGATACATAAGGTGAATGTTTGTGATCTGTTTCATATCTATACAATTATTCTATAGATGAATAGTTTATATGACTTTTTAAATTATTCGAGTCTTGCTATTATTTATTAAAAATAATTTACATTGTAAGAGTTGATATTATATTATAAACAAGGTTAAATTGCCAATTAGTAATTAGAGTGTGCACATATTCTTTTGCATTTTAGAACCGGTTACAGTAATCTTTTTCACCAATAAAAACAACAGTAGTCTTCTTTATTGTTATAATATGTTGTTTCTATTGGGTAATTAGTCATTTGTCTTGTACTGTCATTAATGATTGTTGTTTGGTCACCAATATAGTATGATATGGTTCGATTTAAAACATCAAAAGGTTGAAACTTTCAGTCACTCGTATAAACTTAAAATATTTTCCTAAGCTCTATTACAAGTTCAAGAGTTTTTTCTAATATTTTTGAATACTGTTATTCATGTTGCTGCAGGGGGTTTGAATTTAGTTCTCCTGATTACCACTATTTACTAAGTAGAATAGAAGAGAGGTTATTAGGAAAGAAAAAGGTTTCATCGATGCTTGTGTTGCTAGAGTACGTTACTAACCCATTTAAGTATGTTACCAACCCATTTCCATTTTGTCTTTCTTAACTATTTCTATCTTTTTCAGTTCTTCGTCATCATCAGTTCCAGATTCTCGGAGGCCCATATCATTATTTCTGTTTATATGATTCTCCAAATTCTTATTAATGGGCTAGACTTTTAGTGTTTTTCATCACAATTTTGATTTGATAAGAGGCCTAGGTATGGTTGCTTTTAAGCCCATTGTCAAGTTCACACACACACCAACTATTTGTAGAAATGTCAGATATTTTTCTTTTCCTTATTTGTGGAAACTACATATTAAAATATTTGAATTTAACATTCTGAGCTTAGTAGCTTGAAGTTTTTTTTCTTTTTCTCTTTTTTTTTTTTTTTTTGATTTAGTAGCTTGGAGTTTTTTTGTAACAATTTAATGTGTATTATTCCGTGTTTATATTACATTAATATGTAGTTTTCTATTTGTCTAGCTTGAGATGCTAATTCTTCATGTGATTTATGCCTTCTCTCTTTTGTAGGCATTTTTCTCCTCCACGTGCATTATGAACTTACCTACTTTCCATTTTGCTTCTTTACTATAACACCATCTTTCAACACTAAAAACAACTCAAGCGAAGACATAGAAGCTTTACTTAGTTCTTAAGACTGTAAACTCATAATCATTGGTTTTCAAATAATTTACCAAATTGCTTGACAAACACTCTGCTGGTGGAGATTAAAATATCCTGAATCCTTGCCACTTACGATGGTCATTATGGAAGAATGTCTTGTTGTATATCTGAGACAGCAAGCAGATCTTTGAATCACTTATGCTGAACTTTATATTTATAGTGTGTGGTTGATATTTAGATATTATCAATTAAACATAACTGTTGTAGGTGGATTACATTGGCAAACGTGTTTTATCAAAGTTGATGAATGAATGGAGATTGATGGATGAGCTTGCAGTCTTATGTGCTATTTATTTGCTAGGATCAGGTATTTGTTAAGCATTCTACTATATGATCCTGATTTAATTTTGTTAGTTTGTTTGCATACCATTGACAATATCTTCATATTTTTAAGGGATCTGCGGTAGCACTTTGACTATATTTTTCAATAAACTGGACAAGGGAGAAACGTGGGAGGATGATTTTGAGTTGAATACTATATTACAAGTGCACTCTTGTCTTTATTTTTGCAAATATCATTATTTATACTTTAAAAAATTTTCACCCTCCAGTTATGGGCCATCTTGTTTGCATAATCTAAAACTACCAAATAGCATTATCATGGTTATGATAAGTAATAGTTAATGGTTATTTGAAATGGTCTCAAAATATTTAGTTATAAACGTGGAGAATATTTAGTGGTTATTTGAAATGGTCTCAAATAATCACCTAGTTGCATGGTAGGCTAACTTTTTAAATTGTCAATTTTTAGTTATTTGAGACTTAATGAATCAAGGCTTAGTCTTAGATGTTGTAGAACTTCCTCTAGCTCAAGGTTTTCTCTCCCATGATAGTCGAAGAGTTTAGGGTTCACTTTATAATATTATAATCTATTTTAAGTCTGATCGGATTGTTTGGAAACTTTTATAGTCTATTTATTTAAAACTATGGGTCATTTGGATTAAGAAAATTAGAATGACAATAAATTGCTCGAAATTAAAGATGTCTAGAGATAATAAGTTTACGAATAAAATTGTTGGGAATTACGGATGCATGAGTTTGTTGGTTGTGCACTTAAATGTTATTAAGAATGCACGAGAATAATTTCTTTTGCCTAAATGATATTACCTCGAAAAATGTAATTTGATCCCTCTTGCAACCAAACTCATATGTCTTCCAAGTTCTAGATACTTTAATTTTTTACATTATAGTCGGCTCGTTGTGTAATCTTTTCTTGAATTTTTGCCATTGTCAGTTTAGTAAAAATTGATGTTACCTTCTTCTGTGGTACAAATTTTGGATAGTGAAAAAAAGATAGGACATATCGCCTTTTAGTCACTGTAAATAAATTTTTGAATGTTTTAGTAGTCAAATTAAATGCTTTATTTTGAAGACATATCGGGTCGAAAGCGAAGGGATTGTATAGATAGTCAGGCTATTGTTAAAGGTTGAAGATTGAGAAGACGTTTAGAATTTATTGTTTAAGTCTTGTATTAGGACCTTGTTTCATGCACTGTTGTGGAATGTATATATATAAACATAATATTAAGTTTTCATTTTGTGTATACAAATGTAAAAGACAAATATTATAGTTTCTAAAATAATATTAATTTTATTGATTTGTTGGAGTGAGGAAAAATATTTATCTACATGAACTCAATGTCGGTTTATAAATAATAGACAACAATGAAACAATTTGATAAAAATAAATTTGGAAAAATAGGCCTAGAACAAGGTAAAGATGTCGTTTTAAATTGACATTAAAGACACTACAAGAAATCAGGGCTCTCTCGACGCAGAGAAAGACGTTTGGAGAAAAATTGTCAAGAATAAAAGGATCTTCTGATGCCCAGTGTAAAACGTTGAGAGAAAACGCTATTTCCAACGTTATAAAATATACGTCGAGAACAACGTTGGATATTATATGTTTTCCCGAAGCCATGCACCATGCATCGAGGTAGGCATCGGAAATTACATGTTATCCCAACGCGTCATGTATGAGTTAGGAAAGAACCGTAAAAAATTAGGCCACATTATTTATGGCAGACATGTATTCTCAATGCCATGCATCATGCGTGGGGACGACGTCGAAAATAAAGAGCATTCACGACGTTGTTATATGTCGAAAACGGCGTTAGGAATAAGGAGTGTTCCTGATGCTGTTAGTAGGATCTTTCGATGTTTTCAGACTACGTTAGGAGATTCCCTATAATTTTCATTTCAGTTCTGTGAAACACATAACCGAAACGACAAAGAAAAAAAGAGAGAAGCGAAACGAAGAAGGATTCGCCACTGTGCCCCTCGCCGCTGTCGTCCGTTGCCGTCGTACACACTACAGGAAAAAAGGTCTACAATAGCAAACGAAAAATGCTATCATAGACATTTTATAGCGTTTAACAAAAAGTCGTGTCAGCCCACGTTATTAAAAGTCTGGATTTTTAATAGCGTTTTTCCAAAGCTATAAAAAGTGTGCATTTTTATAGCTTTTTATGTAGGTTATGAAAACAACTTTGTAATAGCGATTTTGTATTTGTATCATTTATGATAGCGTTTTCTTGAAGCTATGAAAATGTTTTTATAATGTGTTGTGAAAGCTATGAAAAATGTACATTTTGATAGCATTTTAGAACAGCTATAAAGACATCTTTTTAATAGCATTTGTTATATGTATATTATTTATGATAGCGTTTGGTTAGAGCTATGAAAAACTTTTTATAGCAAGTATAAATTGCTATTTATTGTTTATAATAGCATTTTTTAACAAGTTTAAATGTTTAATCATACCTTTAGATTAAAGCTTTAATAAAGTAGGATTTTCACATAGTTTATCGATAATAAACTTTTTTAAATATCAATATTCCATTCCCAACATCAAAATATAAAATCATCCCACTTATGTGAAGAAAGTATATTTCAAATCCTATGGTTCATGACTCATACACAAAAAGTCAAGTAACAAAAAATATCCTTACATATTGCCCTGCACAAAATACAACTCAAAAGATTTATAATGCCCTGCACAAAATGCTATTTCTATGGTTAAGTATTCACACAAAAGATAGTCACTAATATATCATCTAATCCAACACGATGATCAACCTATACTATCCATTAGTTACAAAAAGGTTAGGGCTTTGTACAATTCTTGGTCATGACATTCTTGGACTTTGTACAATTGTTCTTTCATCAACCTACAAAAAAATTATGAACAAAACTAAATGACTAACTAAGTTTATACACAAAGATTTTAGTTGAAAAAGCGAGCTACAAGTTAATAGTTAAGAATGTACATACTTAAAATAACTTTGTCAAGATGCCATGCTACTGTGCTTCCAACAGCATCCTCAATGTATGTCATCTTTGAGTTAGGTCTCCATAAAAATGCATCCGACTTCTTTGGCAAGTCCACCCAAACTCTAACAGCATGAGGACCGAGAGGAACCTGGTGAACAGTAACATTAGGATCATTTGAGGACCATCGACCTTTAGCAACCACCTCTCATGCACCACCACAATCTAGCAATGTGCACTTGCGGAGAGTATTGTTGTTATTAATACTCTACACCAACAAGGAAATATAAAATTCAATATTAAGCATAATGAGCAAGTTATAAAAATTAGAAATAAAGTATTAGAAATTAAAAATTAAAGGACCTTACCGGAGGTGAATTTCCAATCGGGTTAGTAGCAACATTGTTAACCACTTGATCATTCGTAACATTAGAAAGTTGGTCGCTTCCATTACCCTAAAGTTAGAAAATATAAAAATAATGTATACAATAAGTTCAACAATTAGAAATAAAGTTAAACAATTAGAAATAAAGAATATAAGCCTATGTTAAAGTATGCAATGAAACTTCATACTTGTGATTTAAGAAGGTGAGATATTAAAGATCTCATTCGAGTCATTTCAACCTCCATCTTCTCACACTTTTCTTCAAGTTTGGCATAATGGTCATCTTTTTAAGACAACAAAGAAAAGTTCGATGTAGTGACTCCAAATCCAAATGCTCTAATATGACCCCGATCAAAACCAAGAACCTTACTTATTGCATCGTTTGCCACATCTTTTGAAGAAATGTTTATCCCTTCATTTTCAATTTAATTGATACACTCCTAAATTACATAAATGCGTAAATACAAAAACGTAGTCAATTATTTTTACATTGGCAACTACTAATGTTTCTAAAAAAATCATAATAAACATTAACACATCATAAACTAACAACTAACAAAAATATCTTTAAATGTTTCCTTTTCCACAAACCCCCCCCCCCCACACATCTTTAAAGATCTTTAAACTCTTCATACTTATATACACGGCATATATACACAACAATACATTCAATATACAACATATATACACAGCAATACATTCAATACACGGCCTATTCACAGCATCACATTCAGCTCATATTCACATCACAATCAGCTCATATTCACAGCAACACATTCTCTTTATATACACAGCAACACATTCTCTCTATATACACAGCAATTCGTTCAATACTGCTAGCAACATTAGAGTATTACACAATATTTCATATAGTCTCCCAGCAGTGTATACAACAATTGGTCATGTACCAGCAAATATAATACCAAAAAAGACTAAGAAAATAGTGCATAAGAAGCATAAGAAAGACTGTTAAGAATGGATGGCATATATACACAGCAACACATTCAGCTTACATACATAGTAACACATTCAGCTCACATACACAGCAACACATTCATAACAGAGAAGAATGGTTCCTACATATCCTACACACTTATTTCTTTTATTTTTTAGGTCCCACAGCTGAATGGTTCTAACATGATGCAAAAATCGAGAAAGAAAATGCTATATGTAGAATACAGTGTAGAAAATAAGAAGTGGTTTGCATCTTAAAGGAGATTCATAACAAAGAAGAAAAATGGAGCATACTCTAAGTTGATTGAATAGAAGAGTATTTGCAACTTTACCAATATTTCTGCAACTTCTGAGTTAACGGGAGTTCCATCTTTCTTCCTATGTGCTTTAGTCCATAATGCGATCCTTGTCACTGATGATGAGTCCGTAGAATTTTTTTTCTTAAAAAATTGTGATGTAGTTAGATATAGTATTAGATTTATGAACATAATTATATTTTTACTTTAGAATAATGAATACCATATCTTCCGCCAGTCGAGCATAACCTTTACGGCTACATGTATGTGGAAGTTGCCTCTTTTTCATTGATTTGAACTTTGCACTTTCAGCCTAATCAAACACAAATGGATTGATCATCAAATATAAATTGTACTTATATGTATCTTTTAAAACAAATGGCCACATTGACTTACCTTGAACCGTGCACTCTATTTTTCTTTCACAAAGTCCATCCAATCTTTCGTAGATTGTATATTGGATGGCTTCATTTTACTAAGCTCTTCATTGTTGGAGGTTGATTGAATTTGTTTCACCATTCGTGATTTTCCAGTTCTCCACAATCTTCCCATCTTTTGGAAAAAATATCTTCTTTGCCAATCTTCTTTCACATTGTATCTTAACTACAATATTCCAAATAATTCCAAGTATGTATGATTAATAAAACATACTATAATCAATCAAATTATGCAAAATGAAGAAAAAAAATGTACTTACTTGAATTAAGGTCCATAAGATTTCCTTGTATCTTGTTGACAATTTTCTCCAATCATTTAAAGTCATAGGCACTACCTCTCTCACAAGTGGACCTAGAAATGAGGACAATCCAACTGAAGCTTCACCAATTGGTTGTCCAAACTTGTTAAAAGTTATATTCACTTTATCGCACTCCTCAGTTGCAAGGGTTTTCATCTTTGTAGGACCTCTACGCTTTTTTGGGAGTTGTGTGGGTACAGGTGAACTCGGAGTTGTGTGGTTTGGTTCAGCTTCATTTAGATCCTCACCTACTCCTCGTGATACCTCTACAATTGGTGAAACAACACCCCTAGAAGCTAACCTTTGAAGAGCTCCTCTTGTACGAGATGCTGGTGAATCAAATGGTACAGGTGAACTCGGAGTTGTGTGGGTACCATCGAGATTGTCTCCATCATTTGGTGGCTCAGTTTCAGGTATTGTGAGGGTAGCACCTTCTTTTTCACTCGCTTTGACTGAATCGTCATTCTCAGTCCTTTGTAACCCTCTTGAAGGAGATTTTAAGCTCTTCTTAGAACGCCTCTTTCTTGGTGCTTTCGAATCAAAATGAAGACATCTTTTGGCAACCGTATTGCTTTCTTCCTTATCCATTGTCTATAAAGAAATTATTAATGTAAGTGTAGGATTATCAAACAAATTGAGATATAGCAATCATGTAGGGAACATATAAATAAGAACTTGTAAGTTTCTTACCATTTGAGTAGACGATGAACAAAAAATTACTGCAGAAGTTATAAAGTATTGTACCAACATGAATGTACCACCCAAAATTTAGTGGAAGTTCAAATATATAAATTTCAAATCAAGAGTCCTTCACAATCATCTCTTGCATAACTACATTCTTCATTATATTCATCAACGTTCTTGAATGGAGTAGAATTACTTTCACTAATAAATGCATCATATTCTTCATCATAAATCTCCAAATCATGAAATCTTCTAGGTGGCGCCTTCAATACAACATACCAATTGGATGTCTCATTCTCTCTTGAGTAAAATACTTGCTTAGCTTGTGATGCAAGTATAAATGACTCTTTACTAAATTGATGTTGGCTTTGATGTAAATTGACAAGCGTAAAACCATCTTCAACTCTTACTCCATTTGAAATGTTTACCCAATCACATCTAAACAGAGGAATTTGATGTACATAATAGTCTAACAAAATAATCTGGGTTAGCACACCATAATAAGAAACCATATCAACAACTTCAGCTTCATCTCTACAACTTGATCTGCATAATGTTTTTGCTTGAAGAGATATACCACTGTTTTGTGTTGATCTTTCAATACTCTTCACATGGAATCTTTGACCATTAACAACAAAACCAGTGTAAGATACTGCAGATTTTCTAGGTCCATTTGCAAGCCACTTTACTAATTTTGATTCATTAGTGTTAGATGAATCCGTTTCAATCTGTCAAATCCAAATATATGATTTAGTTACTTTTAGTAGCTTATTATTTTAGAGCTTATCAACTAAGACATAAAAGAAATAATCTACCTTTGATTCAACCATGATGGAAACTCATCTGAGTGTGTTTTCCACAACAAGCTACTATCTCTAACAAGTCTTCTATTTGACGTAAGTAGCTCATTCATATGCATCCTATAAAATTATTGGGTTACATGTGTATTATACAATAAGAAAAATTCACAATCTTAGGCTTCAACCTTAAATACATACTTAACAAACGGTTCAATCTCTGTAGTGTTGAATAGCACATATCTATGTGCATTCTTTAAGTCATCATCATCCATCGTAATTGATATCCCTGCTGATATTGGACGACCTTCAAGAATGACACTATTCTCCAATTCTTCATTACGACATTCTTTACGAAAAAATTCTGGTTGCTCATTAAAAACCCACTTGAAAAGTTTACACATTCATCTGTTAAATAACCTTCAGTAATACACCCTTCTAGTCTTGCTCGATTCCTAACATATGCTTTGAGTACCTTCATGTATCTACGTCAATAAATATATCATAATTAGAATTGAAGTTACTTCGAACTCTTATGCAAGGATAAACATGGTACCTTTCAAATGGATACATCTAACGAAATTGAACTGGTCCGCATAATCGAGCTTCACGTCCCAAGTGAATAAGCAGATGTACCATAATATCAAAGAACGAAGGAGGAAAAAACTTCTCAAGAAGGCATAGTGTTTCAACAATTGCATGTTCAATCTCTACTAATTTCTCTCTATCAACCACTCGTTGACAGAGTGTATTGAACATCGAACACAATCTCATTATTGTATTTCTTTGACCCTTAGGTAGTAATCCTCTTAAAGCCATGGGCAAAAGTTGTTGAATTAACACATGACAATCATGTGATTTCAACCCCATAATTTTGCAATCATCAAGAGATATGCAATTTGAAATGTTAGAACTCTATCCATCTGGCAACTTTAAGTTGTACAGTCTTTTACAAAAAGATTGTTTCTCTGATTTAGATAACGTATACGGTGCTGCAGGAAGGTATATTTGTTTTCCTCTTTCTTGTGGGTGTAAATCGGCTCTTATGCCCATTATTCTAAATCTTTTTGAGCATTAACTCCGTCCTTAGATTTTCTTTCAATGCCTAGTAAAGTACCAACAATGCTTTCACAAATGTTCTTTTCCACATGCATGACATCAATATTATGGCATAACACTAGCTCCTATGTGAATGAAAGGAATTATGTTAGACACGTATAAAGGATTATTTACTCAATGTACCTCAACATAAGTCAAAATTGGACATAATAATTAAAGATAAATAGTTACCTTCCAATATGGTAAATCAAAGAAGATGGATCGTTTTTTCCACATTTCTTTCACTTGTGTACTTCGTTTCCTCTTATTGCACTTTCCCCAATGATTTTCAAACTTTTTAAGACGTAGATAAATTTGATTTCCATTGACCAACTTTGGCGGCAATCTCTTTTCTACTGTTCCGTCAAACCAAGATTTCTTTTTTCTATATGAATGAGAAGAGGGTAAAAACCGTGTATGAGCCATGTAAGAAAATTTTCGACTATTTTTCAACCAAACTGCATGTGTATCATCTCCACAAGTTGGACATACAGTTTTTCCTTTCGTGGTGCGCCCAGCGAGATTTTCATATGCTGGAAAATCATTTATGGTCCACATGAGAATTGCTCTTAAATTAAAAGCACTTTTGCTAACAATGTCATAACATGACACTCCTTTCCACAATTCTTCTAAATCTTTAATAAGTGGTTGCAAATAGATGTCAATGTCATTACCAGGTTGTTTAGAATCAGGAATTAGCAATGTCAGCATTATGTTTTCCTTCTTCATGCATAACCATGGTGGCAATTGTACGTAAAAAGCATTACTGGCCAACAACTATACCTGCTACTTAAACTAGAAAATGGGTTAAAACCATCCGTGGCAATACCAAACCTTAAATTACGTGGGTCCATAGAGAAATCTGGCCATTTCATGTCAATTAATTCCCATGCTACTGAATCAACAGGATGATGCATTTTACCATCATTGCTTTTATGTTGTGAATGCCATGTTAAATTCTTAGCAATCTCGTAGGTATTGAACATGCGTTTTAACCTAGATATGATAGGAAAGTATCTTAAGACTTTAATAGGCACACCTTGTCTAATTTGCTTAGTACGAGCATCCATCAACCATCTAGGCGAACCACAATTTGGACATATTTCTAAGTTCTCATTTTCCTTTCGAAATAAACAACAATCATTTACACATGCATGAATCTTTTGATATCCCAAATCAAATGTTTTGAAAAAATTTCTAACATCATAAAGAGATTGTGGGATAACATTGTTTGAAGGTAGCATATCATGCAATAATTCCAATAAGTCACTAAAACTTTTATCAGACCAACCACTCACAGCTTTAAGTTTATATAAGGCCACTGTAGCTGACATCTTTGTGAACTTTGTACAATTGGGATATAAGGGGGTCTTTGCATTCTTCATTTTTTGATGAAGTTCACTATCAGTACTTGAAAAAGTAGACTCATTATTTACTTCTTCTCTTTCATATGTAGACTGATACATGTTAAATACATCAAACATATCTACATTCTCAATTTCTTCCCTTACACAAACTTCCTCCCCATGATGGTACCAAATCTTATATGTTGGATCCATTCCCTTAATTACTAAATGCTCACAACATCAAATGATTGATGACTCATGTTTCTACAATCCTTGCAAGGGCACATAATCAAATCCACATCTGTTGCATCCTTCTTTACTTTCTCCACAAACTCCCACGCACCTTTCATATACTCGTCTGTGGCTCTAAAAAAAGAGGTAAATGTTCATCATTTCTAATAAATTATTGCATTGTTGTACCTGTTCAGATGTACCCACTCTTTATTGAACATTCTTTCTCCAAATATTATGTATAAAGGTTTGGCTTCTTATAACTTGCCACTGAGAGTTGTCTCGAATTGCATATGCAACCAGTAAAGATGCACTTCTAAAACCTATAAAACTCTTCAAATGTATCAATATCTCTTTGCCACATCTTGTGTGTGTGTAAAGCACTCCTTCTCAAATGTGTATACATATGTAAATATTAAAACAAAAAAGATGATTCTCATTATGGTAATTAAATCTTTTGTTGCAGTATTATTTACCGAACGCTATGTTCACAAGGTTACCAAGGAACTCAATTACATACTACAATTTATGACTTCGTGCAATCAAGAATTCAACTCCAATGATGATACTTTCAAAGAAAGGTCTAAAAAGTCAAAAGGTCCTACTCCTACTATTATCATAAACATACACTAGAATGACTATAAACTACTTCTTTGATAGAAAATAGTAAACAAACTCAAATGAAAGAATTCTTCTAATAACAAACAAGAAAATATCAAAAGTAAGGCGAAGAAAAGGGAAACACTAAGTCGTTAAAAAAAGAGTAATTATTTACTTGACTATAAACTACTTCTTTGATAGAAAATAGTAAACAAACTCAAATGAAAGAATTCTCCTAATAACCAACAAGAAAATATCAAAAGTAAGGAGAAGAAGAGAGAAACACTAAGTCGTTAAAAAAAAAAAGTAACTATTTACTTGACTATAAACTACTTCTTTGATAGAAAATAGTTAACAAATTCAAATGAAAGAATTCTCCTAATAACCAACAAGAAAATATCAAAAGTAAGGAGAAGAAGAGGGAAACACTAAGTCGTTAAAAAAAGAGTAACTATTTACTTCACTAAGTATCAAGATTTAAAGACTCATGCTTGACTCAAGTCTCCTAACATCAAAACCTTCGGACAACTAAAACATTAACTTACGACCAAATGAAGTTATACTTAAAGGTACTTTTTTCAAATAGAGCAGAAATAGAACATAACCACTTGCCAGTCGAAGTTAAAAATTCAGTAACTATGAAGCAACAAGGTTACCAAGCAACTCAATTACATATTATGATTTATGACTTTGTGCAATCAACAATTCGACTCCAATGATGATACTTTCAAACAAAGGTCTAAAAAGTCAAAAGGTCCTACTCTTACTATTATCATAAACATACACTAGAATGACTATAAACTACTTCTTTGATAGAAAATAGTAAACAAACTCAAATGAAAGAATTCTTCTAATAACCAACAAGCAAAGATCAAAAGTAAGGAGAAGAAGAGGGAAACACTAACTCGTTAAAAAAAGAGTAACTATTTACTTGACTAAGCCTCAAGATTTAAAGACTCATGCTTGACTCAAGTCTCCTAACATCAAAACCTTCGGAAAACTAAAACATTAATTTACGACCAAAGGAAGTTGTACTTAAAGGTACTTTTTTCAAATAGAGCAGAAATATAACATAACCACTAGCCATTCCAAGTTCAAAATTCAGTAACTATGAAGCAACAAGGTTACTAAGCATCTCAATTACATACTACGATTTATGACTTTGTGCAATCAAGAATCCAACTCCAATGATGATACTTTCAAACAAAGGTCTAAAAAGTCAAAAGGTCCTACTCCTACTATTATCATAAACATACAGTATAATGACTATAAACTACTTCTTTGATAGCAAATAGTAAAGAAACTCAAATGAAAAAATTCTCCTAATAACCAACAAGCAAAGATCAAAAGTAAGGAGAAGAAGAGGGTAATAGTAAGTCGTTAAAAAAAGGGTAACTTACAACTTAACTAAACATCCATATTAAATAATCATGCTTCACTCAAGTCTCATAACATCAAAACCTGCCGACAACTAAAACATTAATATACGACCAAAGGAAGTTGTACTTAAAGGTACTTTATTAAAAAAGATCAGAAATAGAACGTAACCACTTGCCATTCTAAAAAAGTAAATGGTCCAACTCCTACTATTATCATAAACATCCACTAGAATGAATATAAACTACTTCCTTGATAGGAAATAACACACAAACTCAAATGAACAAATCTGGCAGCAATAATGATCAACAAACAGATGGAAGCAACATGGCTTTTTTGCAATATCTAGATTAAAGAAATTGGCTACAACGACAACAACTAAATATTTTAAAAAAATGACTCCAAAGTAAATATTTGATAAAAGAAAATGGCCCTTTAATTATCCAAAAGTAACTGAAATAAACAAGATATATATATTTTAAAAAAGAGTTATTGAGGATGAGAAGAGAAGAAAATTGTGTGGCTCCCGTAACTGTCTCATGAAGAAACTGAGTCCCTATCCCAATCCCAATCTCAATTATGTGATTCTGTCTTTACCATGAAACTCATAAATAAGTGGTACAAGAAGTGATTTCTATTTAACTCTAGTTCCAAGTCCCTTAAATCTTGTGTTTGAACCTTTGCAAAGTTATTTCTATTTAAGGATAAAATATAAGAAGAGTGTTGTCTGAAATCAATGATTTAAAAGAACCAACCATCATTTCATCCCATGTTGTATTTTTTGTTTTCTTTTTTTTTTCAATTGACAATAATGATTTGTGAGGTTATACTATTTGTTCACAGGTGGTAGAATTGAAGTAGAATGCAGAGATAAAAAAAACCCCAATGCCAGTTTCAAATAGCAAGTTAAAACCAACAAAAATAGGAAATTCAAAGTTGTTTTGTAATTCTCAATTGCTAAACATATCAAAAAAATTGAAAGATGTTCTGTTAAATAGATAAAATCCAGTGTTCAGATTATTCGATTGTTCAGATTCGATTGTTCTGTTAAATAGATAAAATCTAGATATTTAAAGAAACCCAGACTTTTCCCCTCTCATTGTTCAGATTTGATTTCATATGCTAACAACTATTGATTATTGTTTATTTTATTACATATATACATATAGAAACCACAAGCAATTCAACTACTGTGTTTAAGATTAGTGAGAAAAAAAGGAAAGTAACAGGAGAGGTTATTTATAAAAGCCTAAACCCAAACTTGTATCCACAGCATGATTTCGACTCGCAAACAACACTTTACTGGGGTATTAAGCTAAAGAAACAATGAAATCACCGACACTATCACTATCTTAACAATGAAATAGAGAAAGCCGAGAAATAGAGATACTTACCCGACCGAGAGAGACGACGTCGTCGTCGGTTGAACGACTATCGAGAGAGGGAGGGATTTTTTGCTTTGGTTTTCGGCTGAACGACCGTCTTCGGTTAAACGACCTTTTCGAGAATCGCCGTCGACTGTAGAGAGACGAACAGAGATCTCGTGATCGATCGAGTAGGGTTCTTCACAGCTTCTTCGTTCAGCCGTTTTGTGCGATATAAGTCGTTCCCCTTTTTTCCCTCTTTTTCTTTTTTTATTTTGGGCTGGCTGGTTTTATTAATCCCCCCCCTTTTTTTCCTTTTTAATAATAGCCCATTGTAAAAAGGCTATCCTCCAAAGCAATTAAAAGCCCATATTGTTGTAGTGACATTGAGGTAAGTTTCAAATTGTTAATTTTTAGGTTTATTTAGATAGTTTAAGGTTTTTTTTTAAAAAAAATTGTTTTAGGACTTTTGTTTTGGAATATATTTTTGTTTGTGAAATGTATTGTTGTATTGAATGTGTGTTGAATTGAAATTTGAAGTGGGTTGAATAAAAATTTTAGTGGGGGTTTCAATGGAAAATTTGAAGTGGATGGGGATTGATTTAATTTAAAATTTGAAGTGGTGGAGGATGAATTGAAAATTTTAAATGGATTTAGTTGAGTTTAAATTTTGAAGGTGGACTTTAGGGTTGAATTGAAAATTTGAAAGGAGGTGAATTTAAATTTTGAAGGGAGTTTAGCGTTGAATTGAAAATTTGAAGTGGGGGTTGAATTTAAATTTTGAAGTATGTGTGGGGGAGGGGGTTAATTGAAATTTTGAAGAGGTGGAGGGATGAATTGAAAATTTGAAATGGGGGAAGGTTGAATAGAAATTTTGAAGGGAGTGGGGTTTGAATTGAAATTTTGAGAGGGGGCAATCCAATTTGTTTGCGTTAAAAATTACGTAATATGTGTTACGATTTGTTTTGGCTATCCTCTAATTATGGTAGTTCTGTTTGTGTTGAATAACTTTATTGTTGATTTGGGATGGCAATTCTGCAGTTATGGTAGCCTTCTTTATTTTGAATTTGTTTATATTTGGGATGGTTTCAAGGGTGGTAGTAGGATAGCTTGTAAGGTAGCGTTGTTGGAAGGGGTGGGTAGGATGCGAAGATTGAAGTATTTTGTTGTTAATAATTAGGTTGTGTTGGTTATCCTGCAGTTATGGTAGCCTCTGTAGTTTGAAGTTAGTTTTAGTGAAAATTTTGGAAGATTGTATATTAGTGAAAAATAGTGAAAATTCAAGGGAATAAGTTATGAATGTGAGAGAAGAAAGATATGTTTCTAATCAAACTTATTTATGTTTTAGAGACTTAAACGATGGACAAAGGTTGGAAGAAACTTAGGAATAAGTTTTCCCTTGAGTACAGAGAGAGAGTGACCCAATTTTTAGAATTTGCCAAGTTTCACGTTGATGCCTATGGACGATTAAGGTATCCATGCAAGAGATGTATAAATTTAAATTAAAGCTCATTAAAGAGTGGGGAATGACATCTACTGACTATTGGAATATCCCCCTACTACACAGATGGTTGTATCATGGAGAGTCATTAAGTTTTAGAGAGGTACAGGAATCTTTGAGGAAGGAACTAGTAGTAACCATTTTGATGAAGGAACTAGTAGTAGGTAATTTAATGAAAAAAATGATATGTTTGGTATGCTAAATGATTTACAAGCCCGGATTGAACAGGAAGAGGAAACAGAGGAACATCGTTTGGAAGATGAAATGCCGATGAATATTAGGGTAGATATAGATGAAGATAGAACAAACATATTTCGGAACTTATTAAATGAAGCACGTAATGAGTTAAACCCCGGTTGTTCTGAATTTTCGTCGTTGAATTTTTTGGTTAAGTTGATGCATTGAAGGTTCTAAATGGTTGGAGTAACAAGTCGTTTGACATGTTGTTAGAACTCTTAAGAGTAGCGTTTCCAATGTGTAATAGTACTATCCTTAGTTTATTTTACGAAGCAAAATGAAAATTTCGTGACTTGGGCTTGGGATACGAGACTATTCACATGTGCAAGTATGACTGTGTATTGTATTGGAAAGAATTTGCTGATTTGCGACATTGTCCTATATGTGGCAAGGCTCGATACAAGGTTAATCATAATAGAGGAAAAATATTTTACATTAGGTATTGTGTCACTTTCCTTTGGTAACTAGATTACAACGCGTGTTCGTATCGCAAGAAGGGTTTACTAACATGAGATGACATAGAGATAAACATGTTGAAATAGATGATGTGTTGAGACATCCAACTAATGTAGAGGGGTGGAAGCACTTTGATTCTGAATTTCCTAATTTTGCTTCTAATCCACGGAACGTGCATTTGGGCTTGGCTTCAGATAAATTTAACCTATTTGGTCAAATGAGTACCTCGTACAGTATGTGGTCTGTTGTGTTACTTTCTTACAATTTGCCACCATGGAAATGCACGAAAGAGACCAATTTCTTCATGTCACTGCTCATACCCGGTCCTAGATCTCCTAGAATGGAAATCTATGTGTATCTCCAACCATTGTTTGAGGAATTGAAAAGAGTCATTGACTTTTGAGGTGCGTACGTATAACTCTCTTACAGGTTAGTTCTTTCAGCTATATGCAGCCTTATTATGGACAGTTAATGACTTTCCGGCGTATGGTGACCTGGTGGAGTATAAAGGGGTATCAGACATTTCTTATATGCATGGGTGATAGATCGTCCTTCGAAATACGAGATAGAATATCTTTCATGGGAAATAGACGCTATCTTCCAAAGAACCACGTGTGGCATAGAAGTAGGTTACACGATGGAAAGATAAAGCATAAGGCTCCTCCAGTGGTAATGAATGGACAGAAAATCTTACAACGATGAAAAGATAAACCAAGGATACCACGAATGCTCGATTGGACCTCCAAGATCTGAAGATAAGAAAGGATTTACACCTCATAGAAGTTGATAATCGATTGGTGAAACCACATGCGAGCTACACGTTGACTAGTAGTGAACGAGTTGAATTTTGCAAGTTCTTGAAATCAGTTATGTTTTCCGATGGATTTGTTTCCAATATATCGAGATGTGTGCATGAAAGTGAAGGAAAAATATCAAGAATCAAAATGCACGATTGTCATGTTTTATTACATCGATTGCTACCTATTGCTATTCGAGCATTCTTACTGAAAAACGTGTACTTGCTGAATTATGTAATTTTTTTCGTGACTTTTGTGCCAGAACGATAAGAGTAAATAATATGGACAGATTGTAAGTAGATATCATAATCATACTTTATAAGTTGATAATAATATTTTCACCTGTCTTCTTTAGCGTTACGATACACCTTGCTGTTCACTTACCATATGAAACGAAGGTTACTGATCCGGTTTCTTACAGTTGGATGTATCCCATTGAAAGAAGTCTACGCAATTTAAAAAAGTATGTTAGAAACAAGGCACGTCCTGTTTGGTCAATTGCAGAAGCGTATGTGATGAATAAATCGAGCACTTTTTGTTCGCGTTACCTAAGTACTATAAAGACTCGATTCACAAGAGATGAGTGAAATGATGATACCATTGTAGAGGACGAGGTAATTGATGGCTTTGAAATTTTCAAGCAGAAAGTACGACCCTTAGGTGCGTCAAGCGTTCGTACTATATCTGTAACGACCCAACTCCTTATACTGAATCGAAGTCATTACTCAATATAGAACAAGTGGTTTAAGTCATAAAATTTATTAAAATGCATACGGTTTAAGAAATTTCATTTATGAAAAATTAAACAAGGTAGCCATGCAAAAAAAAAAAAGTGTAAATGCGTTCTGAAGTCCTACTCGGGCCCTATCTACATAAAAGATGGTAAGTAATGAAAAGTACTCAAACTCAAATGGAAAGTCTGAAATAAAGATAAGCGGAAGCGGTAGTCCCTATGGCCCTTCACGGTCTCACTTCGGGTCGCTCGCCAGCTTGCCCTTGCCCTTGCCTCGTCCTCTACCTGAAAACATAAAATGGAGAGAGTGAGTATAAAAATACTCAGTAAGGGTCCCACTACTAGTCCCACTAGGTGCCTGTTAACTTCCTGTTAGAGTCCTGATAACTGGTACCCAATCTCTGGCACGTTCCCGAACACGTGCAATCATGCGCTCCCGTAGGAACGTAGCTCTGGTCTTCGGTGCCCCGGGGGACACCTAGGACAGTCGGGATGCGAGGACCCCGTCGAGTCACTTGAGTCATATCTATATCCATGCTAGACTGGTGTCCCGTCGGACCACACAGTCCTCAATAGGTGGTGATCCCGAAGGACACCCATGCAGGTACGACTCTAACAGATTAAGCTAACAGGTACCCCAATTGCAGTATACATACACATGACATCAGCATATAACATGTCACATAAATCATCTCTACACTCTCCGTACCGACATTCGTCGTAGCCATAACAGCTCTTGCCACACATAACAGGCTATAGTATAACTATGTCGTCATTTGCATCATACTAACATTTATCTCAGACAACGTACTGTCTAATTCTTAACATGAAAAGTCGGGGCATACATGGTCTCATACTTCTAAACATGAAGCTAGTAGTAGAATCTCTTACCTGGAGATCTACTTGTCGAGTCCTAACCGCGAGGCAGTACGCTTTCCAAGCGACGAAGTCCTAACTGTTTAATATGCCAAAATTCGTAATTAGGTCGCCAACGACTATCGGTTCAAGACTCATTTGAAATAACTTACCCTAGAGAGGATGCAGTGCTCGAGCCCCCCTGCTGAAGAATTCCCGCGCTGCAGCAATTACTTGGTCCAAGACGTCCCTTAAGGAAAATAACTTAATTTTAGTCCCAAATTAATTTAATTGACGTCCGAAGCATGGAGTCTTACTGGGAAATGCCACAATAATTAATTAAGTTACCAAAATTTAGGTGGATGGAGCCAATTTGGTCTTGGCGGCTCGGCTGGAAGAAGACAGGGACCGGCTCGGCTTGGCGCAGGCGCAGCTCGGCTCGGTACAGGAAGCTACGCGTGCGGCTCGGCTTGCCACAGGGAGGAGATGCGGCTCGGCTACGCGGAAACGCGCGGCGCGGCTTCCCACGCGGACGCGGCTCACACGCGGAGAGGGCTGGACGCGGCGCGGCTTCAGTTTCGGCTTCGGGCGCGCGGACGTGGAGCGGCTCCGGGTTCGTTCGTCGGCTGGAGGCACGCGTGGCGGATCGGCTTCGAGTGGCGGCTGCGGGAGACGGCTGTGCGCGGATCGAAGCGGCTCCCTTTGGCTCGATCGGAGCAGTGCGGCTGGCTGAACTTCTCAGATCGACGCGGCGCGGCGAGCTTCGGCTGCACGGATCGGCTTGATCGAAGTGACGCGACGCGGCTCGGCTATCCTCCTGATCGGAGCGGCGCGGCGTCGGCTGTCCTCCTTAGGTCGAAGCGGCGCGGCGAGTTCCGGATCGGCTTGCGGCTGCGGATTCGGCTGCAGACGCGCGGAGGATGGTTCGGCTTCCACTCGGCTTGCAGACGCGCGGTGGATCGGCTTCGGCGCTTGCTTGAAGCTGGCGGCGTGCGGCGGCGGCGTGCGGCGGCGGCGTGCGGCGGCGGGCGGCGGCGGCGCGGAGAGTGGCGGCGTCTAGGGTTTTCTCCTTTTTTTTTTCTTCTTTGGGGAGATGAGGAGTCTCACGTCTCCCAATGCCTCTTTTTAAAAGAATTTCCAAAAATAATAAAAGAATTTAATAGCCCCCTTTTTCTCTCTCCACCCTTGACCCTTTCCAAGGCAAATAATTAATTTGCCACTCCATTAATTGACTAATTTACCCCTAACTTCAATAATTAATATAAAAAGAAAAAAACAACTTTAGTTTAATAAGAATAATATTAACCACACTTAATATTAATATTAATGGTCAAAACAACAAAAGAAAACCGAAATTGTTGGGCGTTACAATCTTCCCTCCTAAAAAAACTTTCGTCCTCGAAAGTTCTAATCCTCGAACAGCTCGGGGTGTTGGGCTCTCATGTCCTCTTCTTTTTCCCACGTTGCCTCTTCCACTCCATGGTTCTGCCAAAGGACTTTGACCAGTGGAATTTCTCGACTGCGAAGCTTCTTGACCTCCCTTGTCAGGACCTCGACAGGCTGCTCCTCGTAGCTCAAGTTCTCGCTAATCTGCAGTGGCTCGAAGTCCACCACATGTGTTGGGTCTGCGACATATTTCCTCAGCATGGAGATATGGAATACGTCGTGCACTGCAGTAAAAGATGGGGGTAGCGCCAAGCGGTAAGCCACGGGGCCAATCCGCTCCAATATCTCGAACGGCCCTACGAAGCGTGGACTCAGCTTCCCCTTCTTCGCGAACCTCAGAACACCCTTCATGGGTGCAACCTTCAGAAAAACCATATCTCCCACTTCAAACTCGAGGTCCTTACGTCATACATCAGCGTAACTCTTCTGTCTGCTCTGGGCTGTCAGCATACGAGCTCGGATCTTCTGTATGGCTGCGTTGGTAGTCTGCACTAACTCGGGGCCTAGCATCCTCTGCTCTCCAACCTCGCCCCAGCAGACAGGGGATCTACAACACTTGCCATACAGAGCCTCGAACGGTGCCATACCGATAGTAGCCTGGTAGCTGTTGTTATAGGCGAACTCCATCAGATGCAGATGGGAGTCCCAACTTCCTGAAAACTCTAGCACGCAGGCCCGCAGCATATCTTCCAAAATCTGGTTCAATCTCTTTGTCTGACCATCAGTCTGGGGGTGAAATGCCGTGGCGAAGTCCAGCCTCGTACCTAATGCAAGTTGAAGTCCCTTCCAGAACTTCGATGTGAAACGAGCGTCTCTGTCTGAAATGATGGATACGGGTACTCCATGTAGTCTCACAATCTCTGTCATATATAACTGCCCCCACTTACTGGCAGTGTAAGTGGACTTCCCTGGCACGAAATGGGCCGACTTCGTGAGTCTGTCGACCACAACCCAGATCACCGTGTAGCCCTTTAGGGTCTTGGGCAGTCCCGTAATAAAATCCATCGACACACTCTCCCACTTCCACCCTGGCACACTCAGGGGTTGCAGCAACCCTGCTGGATGCTGCCTAAGTGCCTTCACCTGCTGGCACACCAAGCATCTACTGACAAAGTCTGCCACATCCCTCTTCATGCCCCTCCACCAATAGACACTCCTTAAGTCCTGGTACATCTTCGTACTTCCAGGGTGCATGGTAAACGGGGAACTGTGAGCCTCGGTCAAAAGCTCCGTCTTAACTGCGCTGTCTTCCGGCACATACAGGCGTCCCTCAAACATAAGGCCATCGTCAGAGGATATGGAGAAGTCTTCACCTTGCTCTGTCTCTACCATACGACGTTTCTCTGCCAAGTAAGGATCATTCAGCTGAGCAGCGATGATCTTTTGCCTCAAGGTTGGCTGAACCGACAACTGAGCCAACTGTGCGGTAACCTCACCTACTGAGACTGCAATCTCGGCTCTCTCAAAATCCCTGAGTAAGGGGGTCTGCTTGGTGATTAGCGCTGCTGAATGTGCAACCTTCCTACTCAGCGCGTCAGCCACTACATTTGCTTTACCTGGGTGGTACAGGATCTCGCAGTCGTAGTCTTTCACCAACTCGAGCCACCTCCTCTGCCTCATGTTCAACTCCTTCTGAGTGAAGAAGTACTTCAGGCTCTTATGGTCGGTGTAAATCTGAATCTTCTCACCGTACAGATAGTGCCTCCATATCTTCAGTGCAAAGACTACAGCTGCCAACTCCAAGTCGTGGGTAGGGTAGTTCTGCTCATGAATCTTCAACTGGCGGGAGGCATAAGCAACTACCTTACCTTGCTGCATCAGGACACAGCCCAGTCCCTTCTTGGAGGCATCACTATAGATCACAAAGTTTCCCGAACCATCGGGCACTGTCAGGACTGGTGCAGTCACTAGCTTCTGTTTGAGCTCCTGAAAGCTACGCTCGCATGCTGGGCTCCAGACAAAAGGGGTTCCCTTCCTGGTCAACTGGGTCAACGGGCTGGCTATACGTGAGAAGTCTTCCACGAACCTCCTGTAGTAACCTGCCAAGCCCAGAAAACTTCGAATTTCACTAACCGTGGACGGTCGAGTCCAGTTGGTCACCGCTTCAATCTTTGCGGGATCTACTGAAACTCCCTCTTTGGAAACCACGTGGCCAAGAAACGTCACCTTCCTTAACCAGAATTCACACTTGGAGAACTTGGCATACAACTTGTTGGCTCGAAGGGTCTCCAAAACCTGGTGTAAGTGCTCCTCGTGCTCCGCCTCAGTTTTTGAGTAAATGAGGATGTCGTCAATGAAGACTATGACGAACGAGTCTAGAAAGTCCTTAAACACCCTGTTCATCAAATCCATGAATACTGCAGGAGCGTTAGTCAAGCCGAAAGACATCACAACGAATTCGTAATGTCCGTACCTCGATCGAAAGGCCGTCTTGGGAATGTCACCATCCCTAATCCTCAACTGGTGATAGCCTGATCGCAGGTCGATCTTGGAAAAGACGGTGGCTCCCTGCAACTGATCGAACAGGTCCTCAATCCTGGGCAAGGGGTAGCGGTTTTTGACTGTCACCTTGTTCAGCTCTCGGTAGTCAATACAAAGGCGCATCGACCCATCCTTCTTCTTCACGAACAATACTAGGGCTCCCCAAGGCGACACACTGGGCCGGATGAAGCCTTTGTCCAGCAACTCCTGTAACTGGACCTTCAACTCCTTTAGCTCGGCTGGAGCCATTCTGTAAGGGGCCCTCGAGATAGGGGCAGTGCCCGGCTCTAACTCGATGGCGAAGTCTACTTCTCTGGGAGGCGGAAGTCCTGGGAGTTCGTCTGGGAAAACGTCGGGGTACTCCCTCACCACTGGTTCAGACGATAGGGAAACTTCTGGCTCTCTAATATCCACTACGCTTGCCAAGATGCCCCAAGTTCCCTGGCTGAGTAGTTTACTAGCCTTCATGGCTGAGATGACCTTGGGTATACATACCATGCCTGCCCCCCTGAATTTGAAGCTAGCCTCGGAGGGAGGGTTAAAGACAACTTCCTTGCCAAAACAGTCTATATTTGCATGGTTGGCTGACAGCCAATCCATGCCTAGTATCACGTCAAAATCCTGCATGTCTAACACTAGCAAGGTCACGTCTAACATACGATTCGCTATCTCTACCCGACATGCTTTTATTTGTTCTTTGGACAACAGGACCTCCCCAGATGGAGTAGAAACCGACAAAACACTACCCAAAGGCTCTACCTCCAAACCCACATGCTGAACGAAAACGGAGGATATAAACGAGTGGGATGACCCAGAGTCAAATAGCACAAAAGCATAATGCCCCAAAATTGGGAGCGTACCTGTCACCACTGTGCCAGCTCGCTCGGCCTCCTGCCGGGTAGTGGCGAAAACTCTCCCCTGCTGGGCCGCAGAAGGCTGGGGCGGTGTCGTCTCAAAGGGTTTCCAAGGACACACATCAGCAGTGTGCCCCGGCTGTCTACATCTGAAGCAGACTCCACTTCCAGCTAAGCAACGACCTCCGTGGACTCTCCCGCAGGTAGTACAAGCGGATAGCTCTCTCAGAGTCCTCCCGGCTGCTGCAAGCTTCCGTCGGTGTCTCTGGAAGACACCTCCTGACCTCAGTGTTCGCTGCGGTGCTACGTCAGGCTGCGTCTCAACCTTTCTCTTCTGTCCCAAGGCTGACCCTCTGCCGGCAGCCTTAGACGAATCGGCTCTCTCAGGCAGGCTCAAATCCAGTGCTATACGTAGTGCATCAGCATGCGTGGCTGGGCGGAGGGCTCTGACAATGCCCTGAAGGTCTAGCCTGAGTCCTCTAACGAATTTCTCCGTCCTGGCAGCCTCATCCCTTACCATGTCGGGAGCAAAGCGGGACAGCATATAGAACTCGGCGTCGTACTGCTCCACCGTCATGTCGCCTTGCTCCAAGTTTAGGAACTCTTGCAGCTTGGCGTGCTTCACATTGGCAGAGAAGAACTTAGCATAGAAGTTCTCCTTGAACTGCTCCCAAGTTATTTTGCTGACATCGCCCCCCAGCATTCTCTCAGCGGTTTCCCACCAGGCGGTGCCCCTGTCCTCCAAGAAGAAGACTGCACACTGCACCTTCTGGTCTTCTGGGCACTTCATGTACCGGAAAATAGTCTCTATGGATGTCAACCACATTTGGGCCTTTGTGGGGTTGTCCATGGATCTATCAAAAGTCTTAGGATTATACTTCCTGAAATCCCGTAAGTGTTTCGCCTCGGCCGACAGTTGAACTGGTACTGGTTGAGCTTCCTCAGGGGCTGGAGGAGCGACGGCCTGGGCCTGAACAGGGGCGGCCTGGTTCTGCTGGGCGGCAAGGAAGGGCGCCAAAGCAGCTTGCAGCATGTCCTGATAACGCTGCTCCATCGCGGCGAGATCCGCCTGGGTGACCGGTGCGTTTGGGTCGACTGCCGGTGCAACAGGTGGCGCCTCCGGCTGGCCACGACCGGCTCCTCTGCCTCCCCTACCACCTCCTCGGCGTGCCCCCTACGTGGCGGCATTCTCCCTAAAATTCACCAACAAACTTTTCACCACAAGAACTTAACACCCTATATCTAGGTCTTAGACTATTCAGGCAAAATTGTAATCTTAACATTAGCAAGGCTTTAGACATACCTGGCGAGTGCCGAAGGACCGTATAGCCATAGGGTGAAGTAAAACCAAAACAAAAAAAATGACTTACATCGTAGGTCAGTCTACAGAACCTAAAACACTGTGCTCTGATACCAACTGTAACGACCCAACTCCTTATACTGAATCGAAGTCATTACTCAATATAGAACAAGTGGTTTAAGTCATAAAATTTATTAAAATGCATACGGTTTAAGAAATTTCATTTATGAAAAATTAAACAAGGTAGCCATGCAAAAAAAAAAAAGTGTAAATGCGTTCTGAAGTCCTACTCGGGCCCTATCTACATAAAAGATGGTAAGTAATGAAAAGTACTCAAACTCAAATGGAAAGTCTGAAATAAAGATAAGCGGAAGCGGTAGTCCCTATGGCCCTTCACGGTCGCACTTCGGGTCGCTCGCCAGCTTGCCCTTGCCCTTGCCTCGTCCTCTACCTGAAAACATAAAATGGAGAGAGTGAGTATAAAAATACTCAGTAAGGGTCCCACTACTAGTCCCACTAGGTGCCTGTTAACTTCCTGTTAGAGTTCTGATAACTGGTACCCAATCTCTGGCACGTTCCCGAACACGTGCAATCATGCGCTCCCGTAGGAACGTAGCTCTGGTCTTCGGTGCCCCGGGGGACACCTAGGACAGTCGGGATGCGAGGACCCCGTCGAGTCACTCGAGTCATATCTATATCCATGCTAGACTGGTGTCCCGTCGGACCACACAGTCCTCAATAGGTGGTGATCCCGAAGGACACCCATGCAGGTACGACTCTAACAGATTAAGCTAACAGGTACCCCAATTGCAGTATACATACACATGGCATCAGCATATAACATGTCACATAAATCATCTCTACACTCTCCGTCCCGACATTCGTCGTAGCCATAACAGCTCTTGCCACACATAACAGGCTATAGTATAACTATGTCGTCATTTGCATCATACTAACATTTATCTCAGACAACGTACTGTCTAATTCTTAACATGAAAAGTCGGGGCATACATGGTCTCATACTTCTAAACATGAAGCTAGTAGTAGAATCTCTTACCTGGAGATCTACTTGTCGAGTCCTAACCGCGAGGCAGTACGCTTTCCAAGCGACGAAGTCCTAACTGTTTAATATGCCAAAATTCGTAATTAGGTCGCCAACGACTATCGGTTCAAGACTCATTTGAAATAACTTACCCTAGAGAGGTTGCAGTGCTCGAGCCCCCCCTGCTGAAGAATTCCCGCGCTGCAGCAATTACTTGGTCCAAGACGTCCCTTAAGGAAAATAACTTAATTTTAGTCCCAAATTAATTTAATTGACGTCCGAAGCATGGAGTCTTACTGGGAAATGCCACAATAATTAATTAAGTTACCAAAATTTAGGTGGATGGAGCCAATTTGGTCTTGGCGGCTCGGCTGGAAGAAGACAGGGACCGGCTCGGCTTGGCGCAGGCGCAGCTCGGCTCGGTACAGGAAGCTACGCGTGCGGCTCGGCTTGCCACAGGGAGGAGATGCGGCTCGGCTACGCGGAAACGCGCGGCGCGGCTTCCCACGCGGACGCGGCTCACACGCGGAGAAAGCTGGACGCGGCGCGGCTTCAGTTTCGGCTTCGGGCGCGCGGACGTGGAGCGGCTTCGGGTTCGTTCGTCGGCTGGAGGCACGCGTGGCGGATCGGCTTCGAGTGGCGGCTGCGGGAGACGGCTGTGCGCGGATCGAAGCGGCTCCCTTCGGCTCGATCGGAGCGGCGCGGCTGGCTGAACTTCTCAGATCGACGCGGCGCGGCGAGCTTCGGCTGCACGGATCGGCTTGATCGAAGCGACGCGACGCGGCTCGGCTATCCTCCTGATCGGAGCGGCGCGGCGTCGGCTGTCCTCCTTAGGTCGAAGCGGCGCGGCGAGTTCCGGCTCGGCTGGCAGCTGCGGATTCGGCTGCAGACGCGCGGAGGATGGTTCGGCTTCCACTCGGCTTGCAGACGCGCGGTGGATCGGCTTCGGCGCTTGCTTGAAGCTGGCGGCGTGCGGCGGCGGGCGGCGGCGGCGCGGAGAGTGGCGGCGGCTAGGGTTTTCTCCTTTTTTTTTCTTCTTTGGGGAGATGAGGAGTCTCACGTCTCCCAATGCCTCTTTTTAAAAGAATTTCCAAAAATAATAAAAGAATTTAATAGCCCCCTTTTTCTCTCTCCACCCTTGACCCTTTCCAAGGCAAATAATTAATTTGCCACTCCAGTAATTGACTAATTTACCCCTAACTTCAATAATTAATATAAAAAGAAAAAAACAACTTTAGTTTAATAAGAATAATATTAACCACACTTAATATTAATATTAATGGTCAAAACAACAAAAGAAAACCGAAATTGTTGGGCGTTACAATATCACAGGAAGAGAAACGACTCTTCCATTGATACATAAAATGTAGACGAAATATCCGAGTATCGCAAGTAAGCATTCCTCATCTTTGTAATTCTTAGATATTTGTTATACATTGTTCTTAAGAAATTAAACTTATCCTCCTCCCCCTCAGGAAACATTTAAGGTTAATACGTTGACATGCTCAAAATAATATAGATTTATATAAAAGACACGAAAGGGCATTCTCTGAATGGTTTCGAGAACAAGTATATAGCTAGTTTTAGTGTGACATGTAAGCATGCACTAACATATTTAAGAACGAGAATGTCTATAATCGTTGTCACATTCATTTCAGGTGTTAGAACTGCGTGAATCTGCAAATCTATATGACAATTTCTTCTCACTTGTGATGGGACCATCATTTGATGTTCGTTGTTACAATGGATGCATTGTGGGTGGCCTAAGATTTCACACATCTGAACTTGTTTCTTGACGTACTACACAAAACAATGGACTGATGGTCATTAGTGAAAACGATGCAAGTGGAAGTGACGACAATAATTTTGTATGGTGTTCTGGACGAAGTGTTGCACGTATAATATCCGTTGGAAAGAAATGTATGGCTATTTAAGTGTCGGTGGTATGACATGGACGTAAACAAAAGTTAAAGAACACACGTTGAATTAGGGTACAAATCTATCAACACGTCCTATTTTTGGTACGCGGAGGAACTTGTAATTTTTACGACTCAAGCACATAAAGTTTTTTACTTAGATGACCCAAAAAATGGTAGCAATTGGAAAGTTGTGCAAGTCGTCCAAAATAAGCGTATATGGAACGTGCCAGAAGTGGAGGATGTTGAGAATAAACACATTAATGTAGTAGAAATCGTTGTAAGCCATCGAGTGAATGACCACATTGAGGATGATACTATGTGCAGTCGAGTGGCTTCGCCCCTCGACTGAGGTTAGGACTAACGTTGATCCCACAATTATTGAAAGATCAGTTGTGCGTCATGTCACTAACGACTTCATCGAGGATGTGGATGAACACTTGTCACATGCAAGCGACGACGACGAATTATAGTGATAAACCACGTACCCACATATTTATGTAGTTTATGAAGGGATAAAAAAATCCTTTACAGCGGAATAATTACAGAGACCCAATTTTAATTGGAACCTTAAAAAATACCAATACATTGACAAAATTACAAAACTAATTTTTATGGCTAAACATGCTTTGAATAAAATACAAAGAAGAAGAACTTACTCTCGTTGACGACTCTGAATCTACCAAACACCAACTTGGGGCATCACCACTTAGAAACCTTCCTATTCTCTGATTGAGATGGTTTGTGGGAACCAAATTGGATTGAGGGAATTTTTTTTTAGAGAGAAAATTTTTTTCATAGAGAACGGGAGAGCAACCTTGTTCGTAAAACTCACCTTCTGTTTTGTTATGCAAAGAATTCCCTCTTCTTCAGACTGAAGAAGTGGGAAGTTAGAGAGAATAGATGGAAACGTGGGAAAACCACCCACATTTCCTATATTAACTTAATAATTATTAAATTAATATATATTAAACTAGTTAATTAATTTTATTAAATAATTAATTAAATCATATTTAATTAATATTTTTTATTTAAATCATATTTAAATGAATATCTCTCGCATAACCTATAGTTTTAATTTAATTAATTTAATTAAATCAAATTAAACTAAACTATTAATTAATTCTCCAATTAATTAATTTCTAAATTAAATATCTTATATTTAATTTAATGGGAAATTGTATTGGGTGACACAATAAAAATCCAATTTAGCAATATTAGCACTAACATTTTCAATTTTCCAAATATAACAACTTTTTAATTTTGGTTGATATTTCTTATTTTATTCTTTTTATTATTCCAATATTGCCCTTCTTTGGTGTTTTCTCTTCCTCTTTCGTTTTTCTTTATTGTTCTCCTTCATTTTTCTTTTTCTTCTTCTCTTCTCTATCGTTCTTCTTCACCATTTCTCCTATTCACCTACTTCTCTTCTCCTCGTCTTCTTCTGCCTCTTCTCCACTATTCTTCTCCACCATCCTTCTCTTCTCTCTTCAGTTTCGTTCTTTTAGATTTCTCCCTCTTCGTCGGCTTCTCTTTTTTTTATCATCTTCTCCTTGTCTTCTTCTTCTATTCTCCTCACTTTTTCTTCAGAGAAAACAAGAATTATGTATGTATTTATTCCCCTTTTTTGAAGCCCTAATATTATTTCTGTAAATTGCTCATATATTATTTATTAAAATTAGGGCTACGATTAATTCTTCCTCATCTCTTTTATTTGTTCATAATATCTTTTATCGAAAGGAACATTGTAGATCAATTTGGTTTTATTTAGTTACGTTCGATTTTGTTTTTTTTTTAATTTGTATCAGTTTTTTATATCAACGGTATGATATACTTATATTATATGTATTAGTTGACCGATATACTTGCTACGTGTTTTTTATTTTTCCAAAATTGTTGCAGTTCATTGTAGTTATGGTTTTAAACTAATAATATGTATCAGTGAAGTATTAGAGAGTAAAAAAAAGTGTACAAGCAGTACATCAAATCAGGTGTATCGACGGTATATATTGGTATATCAACGGTATATATTGGTGTATCAACCGTATATATTGGTGTATCAACCGTATATATTGGTGTATCAGTAATGACTGAAGGGTAACTTCGTAATTTCGTAATTTTAAAATGCGGGCTGGGCTTCAATTTTGCTATTTTTGCAAATGTAAAAAAGATGTGCTATGGGCCTAATTTATGATACTATAAATGTCATATTTGCAAGAGCCCCTAATTTAATCCAAAATTTGAATCATATGCAAATATAAATTTCTCTCATAACCTATAGTTTTAATCTGTATCACATACAAATTAAATTTTAACCTATAATTTTAATATGAATCTAATTCACATTAAATTAATATTAGAACTCATTCAAATATTTTATTCTCTCATAATATAATATTGAATCATATCCAAAATTAAATTTATATAATAAAGTCTAATTAAAATATAAATTTTATATTATAATGTATCAACATACATTATATTAATTCCCAAAGTAAATTTGAACATTTCAAATTACAACCAATATAAATAAATCTCATTACTCTTTATGAGCTAGGAAGAGGACCTAACGGACCTACAGATCAAAAACTACAACGATATGAGATTAATTGGCTAAACTCATTAACCACATTAATCAATATTCGTTAACTGTGTGTACATTCCACTAAAAACTCACAGCTGAACTCTTCTCACTGTAGATATATTTCTGTGTCCATGGATATAGACCAATACCAGTAAGTTAGTCCTTCACAAGTGTTCGTAAAACCAGTTGGGTTAAATTACCGTTTTACCCCTAGGTTACTTCTAGTCCTTAAATATCAGTACTCCTCTAATGAACAACCTATTTATGGTCCAACAACTAAACAAAAAAACCCCTATCGTGCCATAGAGAGGGTAGGACCCTTTGTTCAAGTCCTAGAGACACTATTTAAGAGAACACTTATCTACTTATCTTAAAGGTGGAAAGAAGTGAATTTTATCATGTGTAATTATGTTCCCAGCTCCCCCCTCGATCTTGTCCCCAAAATTATAAGCATATTGAGTCGGCAATCTGGCCACTCTCACCCGTACAAATCAAATGAAAATTCCTCGCAAACAGGAGTTCATAATACACTCAGGATGAAGACTAAGTTACCTAGGTCATCCTAATGAAATAGAAATCCAACTAGTTAACGGAATTACATCTAGTGATTACTATTTCGTGGTCCAGTCTTATGCAAACTCATTGCATAGGATACCCTCACTCGCATGTCACATACATGAATGCATTGGATCAATGTGTTTGTATCAAATATAAAATGAGCCGTATCCATAGTGTTAACAAGATAAGTACCCAACCTTAACCCTATACTATAGACCCTTTAAGCCGATCTTGAACATTGATCCCCGTATGTCTCTACATATTGTTCAAAACTCATCAAACAGTTTAGGATGTTAGTTTATTGGATTTAGATTATTAAGAAAAAACTAATAATATAATCAATAATACTTATTGAAATTATAATAATAAAACACTTTATTAATAACGATCAATTGATTACATTTACTATATACGAGTTTTAGGACATAAAACCCAACAGTTTATATATTTTAATTCTTGTTATGTGTTCGTATTTTCTTATTGAATGTTTGTTTTCTATGTCCACAGGTATTATGTTGTCATACCCACGAAATAATTTTCTCTAGACGGACAGTATGTTTCTTGAGTTTGAGAACGATTTAGATAACCTTACAAGAGGATCGTCGTCAGTGGGTGACAATTCGGGTGAGTCTAATAATTTTCTACATTTTAACTTATGATTATTTCATGTTTTTTCCTAACATTATATGTTATTATAATTTATTGAGCAGGGCGTCTCCTCAACCACCGCGACTCCGACTCCTAGGAGACGTGTGCAGTCTCAACTCTTAGAGTTGGAGTGCTACTTGCAGTCAATGGGCGCATTTCGATGACGATCGCTCTTAGAACGAAGAAGCCTATTTCTCCACACGTCGTTCGCTTCAGCTAGGTGATAGGCTTGTACGTATGAAAGATATTTTTCGTCCGCTACCTTAAGTGGACAGACGTTGGCAGAGAATACATTGAAGTCGTCAAGGGATACCTCTAGGTAATTAAGTTCCACTACGCATTTATGATTTCATTTGAAACATATCTAAGTTAACAAATCTAATGTATTATTTTTGTAATGTATAGCAGTTTTTTGTGCTTGATTTCAATGATCAAACAATGAATAGTATTGTTGAGCAAAGATGCTCAGCACCTTTAAAGAGTTCCAGACTGACTGTCACAAATACTTCAAAAAGTAAAGCGACCCCAAGGAGACTCATGTCAACCCACCCAACATATTAGTAGGATGTGATGAGGATTGACACTTCCTCTACGACCACTACATGAATCGTACATTCCAGGTGAACAATTGAACCATTTGTCATGATTAATTATGATTTCAACTTTTAATAGGTATAAGAACTAAACAATATAATTGTTTTCATGCAAGAGCAATCACGGACAAACAAGGCTGCTAGATAGAAGCAGTCTTACAATTATAGCAGCGGGTCAAAGTCGTTTCTACAATGACAGCACGAGTTTGCTGAGAAAAAAGGAAAGTCAGTCGACCGTGTGGAGTTGTTCCGAGAAACACATGTTCAAGCCGAGACGTTCATGTCGCAGGTCGCAGAGGATGCGCATGTAAGTTATCGAAGCAACACTTATGCCCTTATTAATTATCCTTTTTTTGCGTTACCTAACTTAGCTTTTAAATTTGTTGCAGAATCAAATTCTGGAACTTCAGTCCTAGCCTACCCTAGAGGGTGGTCAGCCGCTCTCTAGGGATGAGATATGCGATCAAGTGTTGGGTAGACGACCAGGCTACTCACAAGGCCTTGGTTGGGGACTCAACCCAAAGGTCTGCAAGACGACGAGTGCGAGCAGTTACACGACGTCGTGTCAACAGTCTACAGAAAAAGAGATTGCATTACAAGCTAAACTTAATGAAATTTTGGAACGGATTGAATTGCAAGATAGAAATCACTAAGGGTTAGCTTCAGAAGTGGAACAAATATGAAAGCTGATACACATGATCCCTAGCTTTGCAGTACGTATATATGTCTCCATTATTTTTAAATTTTTGCAATGATAGTATACAGTGACGATATGGATATATGTACTAAACTTAGCTACTTTTGTATCATTATAGGACTCGCAGTGTACAATGGCGCATTCAAGGCTCATTAAGAGACGTATGACTTTCTTTGTGTTTCTTTGTATTTTGAATATTATATTTTTTGTATTATGAACGCTATTATATTTTTTGAACAACTTTGTATTATCAATATTAATTTTTTTTTGTTCAATTTGTGTTTGTATTTCATAATTTACTAATTTATTTTGAATTTCCTTTCATTTAATCCAAAACGAACGTGATTATTTCACAAAATAGGGAACTTGTTTGAGGAAAATATTTTAGGAAACAAATAAAAATTAAAATATTAAAAAAATACATATAAAAAAGAATTCTCGATGCAAACAACGTCGGGAATAGGTTGCACACAACACATCGGAAATAGTTTTTTCCGATGCACATCAGACGTCGACTAAAAGTACGTCAAGAGAAATCATTCCCGACGGATAAAGGGGCATCGAAAGTGATCACGTCAGGAATAACTATTCTCGACACCTCACACGCGTCGGCCAATCAGATGTCGGGATAAAGTTATTTTCGACGCATTGTTGGTGATGCGTCAGGAATACTTCTCCCGATGCATTTCTACCGACAACGGTCTCGATGTAGGAAACGATGTCGGAATATCTTTTCCCGACGTTTTTATCACATTCCCCGACTTTTTGTTGCATTGGGAATCCCTCCGCTTCTTGTAGTGAGAGGCCTTTAATGTCGATTTAGAAACGACATTAATGGTATCTTTAATATTTGTTTAAAAACGACATTAAAGACATCTATAATGTCGGTTCTAAACTGACATTAATGGTCAACCGACATTAAAGGTCTTCAATAACACCATCAAAAATGTCAGTTATAGACCGACATTAAAGACCTTTAATAACGCTCGCAAAGATGTCGATTGCCAACTGACATTAAAGACATTTAATGTTGGTTTTAAACCGACACTAAAGACCTAATTTCTTGTAGTGAATACTCAAGAAGTGTCCAAGTGCCGGTTTAACTATCAAAACTCTCAAATGAACCTATAAAGTACACAAGATGAGTGAATGGCTCATAACATTCACTTTGATTAACAACCTAAAAAGTTTCTAAATATTGTCTAAGTGGAAGTTTGAAAAACCTGAATAATAGAAATAGATCACAACAAAACTATGATTTAATGTCGGTTTAAAGCCCTTTAATGTCGGTTGTACTTTGATGTCATTTTAAAGCCGACATTAAAGAGACCAACAATGTCGATTTAAAACCAACATTATAGAGGTACGATGTCTGTTCTAAACCAACTTCTATGAACGTGTTATTAAAGCCCTTTAACGTCGGTTGTGCTTTGATGTCGGTTTAAAACCGGCATTATACATTCCCAACAATATCAATTTAAAACCAACATTGTACATTTTCTTATGTGTCCATTTTTACAAATTTATTTTCAATAATTGTTGCATTGTCCATTTTTTATAACGCCAAATAGTTAAAAGCCAACATTAATTGTCTCGGGTTATGTCAACAATCGTTTCTCTTTTACTTGTATATATGCAAAATGAATCTTAATATTGTGTACGCATAAAGATACAACATGGCTCCAAAAACAAAAAAAGTGTGAAATTTAACTAAGTAACCTATCAACAAGTTATATTGATCATCCTTTGCAAAGAAAAAAAAAAGAAAAATATACATTGAGAGAGTTGGTTGTCTAGTTTGGAAGGTCTAAATTAGTCCAAAATCTACCATAAATCTTCAGCAATTTTCTGAATTAGCCTATACCTACAACCAACAACCTTTTATAAGTTAGAATTTTTCCAATATTTGTTAACCAATATGCATTGTCTTAATTGATTGATCTAAACCAAGTCTTAACACAAAACTTACCAAAAATGACTTAAGTCATAACTGAAAAGTGACCGTGCCATCTTTCAAGTTTAGTGGGGCTCAGTTCAGGAAGGGATAATCCTACCATTAGAACCCATCACATCGACTAATGAAAGCTGAGCTGGATAATTATCATTTGAAATTTCTCTTTCAATGAAGAAAGAAGATGAAGGAATGCTTCTGTTTCATTCCACAAACCAACAGTAACACAATATAACATCAAACACATTTGAACTCTGAAAACAATTAAAAATATATAACTGCCACTGTTCCACATCTACTGGCTTGTTAGACTGATGTTTTGATTGTAATAAGCCATTGGAAACATCACTTTCCTTGGGCTCAACACGACTCTTTCCAAAGAAATTGGACCTAGATCTATAGAAATTTTTTTCATTGCATAATCCAACGACAAGAACAAAGAAACTTCTCCAAAATTAATTATAACATATGTCACTAATTCAATCACTGAAAATTGCATCGCTATTCATGAATACTGCTTACGGTTCCTAATTAACCAATTTATCCAAGAAAAGTTCGTTTCTTGATTAGAAAAAATACTTCATAAAATATTCACAAGTGATCTTATTTTATAATCCATGAGTGTCAAGAGCGACTTATTTATTATCGCATGACCATGGTCACAATCGTGCCCCAATGCATTTGGTTGAAAATAAAAACTCGCAATCTCTTAAATCTAGTTACAACAACTCATTTCTTTTAAGGCCTTCTAAGCCTTTATTAAAATGTGTCTTTATTGAGACAAGACCAACCCAAAGTGGTTAGAACCTTACTTGGTGACTAGACTATTATATAGAATTAAAATAGCTTGTCAAAGATAGACGTTTGTAGTTTTTTTATTGTGTTCTATGATAATTTTATGGATAATTGATTTATTGTATAATTATTTAATAAAAATTATTGTTCAAATTATTGTTCAATTACATGTTATTGTATAATAATTTCTGTGAATATGTTATTATATTCTAAATATCCCTAATCGGTTGTCATTGTGAGAACAATTGATTATTATTGTTGGAACAATAATAAATTAATATTAGTATGAGTTATAATTGATAATCATAGGATGTTTATATATGTAGAGACATAAATTATAATCATATTTTCTTATAAGAATTAGACTACCCTTTCTGAGATTATTACATAAATATGTGTCATAAATAATCTCAAATAATTAATTGTTTTGATCAATAGACTTGAGATTATCATAGTGTCAAACATAAAAATTAATCTATTCTGATGAAGTCGAACATTATCTTTAATCGAATAATTATAAAGGTTATACTCAAATACGTTATGATTTATATAGAAGACAATGATTAATAAAGATCAAATTTATCCCTTTTGTTATTGAGAGATGTCTTTGGGCCCCTCAATTAAGCGTGAATGTCAAAATGCATAGTCGTGCTATAAATGAATTAATAACGATATTAATGTCATTTATTATTTCAGTATGCTTATTGATCGAGAAAGCAAGTGAATTAGATAAAGTGATTTTGACCATGTTTTATATTCAATTATAGATATCGCTAGAGATGTCCATTTAACCAATGGGGCCTCAGTCCCGCGAGGACTCGCCCCGATCGAGGTGGGAAATTTCCGAATACACAGGGACTAGGGGATTGAGTGGGGAAACTTTTTCCCGTTGGCAACACGAGGCTGGGGACACATTCCCCGACCCCAACCCCAGCCTCACCCCGAACAAAAATATAATTAAATATAAATATATAAATACATATATAATTAAATATAAATATAAATATTTATTTATTTACTTATTTAATAATATGTAAAGGAGTAAAAAAAAACATTATTTTGATCTTCTTCCTTTCCATCTTTTCTCTATTCCATTTCTTTATTTTTTTCCCCTAATTCCATTTCTATGTTGTGAACTTTTCTTAAAATGTATATATAAATGTTATGTCTTAGACTTGTAATTTGTAAACTTTTCTTAGAAAAATATGTTGTTGTGTCTTAAAAAATATATATGATGTAATTAAAAGTTTTGTTAGAATACTTATGGATTGATCTTTTATTTTTCTTTTAATGGATTTTTGAATTTTATGAATGGATTTCTAAATGTATTTCATAATAGTTGAATTTTTATTTTTATAAACAATGAATTTGACATTTTAAATTGTTTTAAATAAGAAAATTGATAATATTCTATTGAAAATAAAACAACATTGGATATGTATATACAATTCAAGTAAAAGTGAACTGAAAAATGAGATTAAATTATATAAAAAAAAAAAGGAATATTTCCCTACGGGGAACTCGATCCCCGAGAAATCTCCGCGGGGAATCCCCGCCTCATTTCCTATGGGAAAATTGGTGGGGATGTGGAATATAGAATAGGGGGCGGGGATGGGGAGTGACACCCCCAACCCCGCCCGTGGACATTTCTAAATATGACGTGATAAAAGGATTAAAACAATAATTATATTAGGTTATGTTAGATCACTGACTTAATTTAGTATGGGTAGCCATAATGTTTTACTAGAAACCAATTATGACTTATAGGTCATAAAATGAGTTATTGACCTATTGTCATATTAAATTAACCTAATGGGTCGAACAAAAAAGAACTGGGTGAAATTTGTCTTTGGGCTGGGTAATTAATAAGCCCAATTGGAGAATTGAAAGCTTATTAGGAAATCATAAATTAATAGGATAGTTGCAAATGTAGCAATTATATTTAAAATAATTAAGTATATAGCAACATTTTAAAAAAGTTGCAAATATAGCAAAATTTGTCAAAATCTATCAATGATAGGAGTCTATCACTGATAGACCATGTAGCAAATGTTGGTCTATCACTGATAAACCATAGGAGTCTATCAACGATAGAAACCTATCACTGATAGATTTTTCTATATTTACAATTTTTTTAAAATATTGCTACATAGTTAATAATTATTCTAAAAATTGCTATCCGTTCTAATTACCCTTTAATTTATTAGGAAACCCTAGAAAACTTATATGAGATTCAACTAAAATAGCCTAAATTGCTATATGATATTACACAATGGGCCTTTCTTTTAAATATATTACATAAAAGTCCTAAATGGGCTAACATTTTTCACAAAAGAATTAGCGAATTTACCTTATTACCCAAATTTCATTAATCTTGAATAATATTTTTCTTAATTATCAACAATCATATTTATTATATCAATTGTAACTTCTTTAATTATTAATACATATATATTTGTATTTATTAATATAATATTTATTAACTTTATAATGATTTAAATATGGTATAAATTGTTATCTTATATGGTAATAATAATTTTAATTATCCTACAAAAATAAATATTTTAAATTTCATACACAACCAAAAGTTAATTTCTCATGTTCATCAATTCCGACGCCATAATTCTTCTTCGATTTCTATTACAAAAAAGAAACATGTTCTTTCTTCTTCCCTTCCGATTTGCTTCTTGTGATATAGTTAGTCTTTTTTTTCGTTTATTATTTATTCTTCCGTTTCATAGCATATACTTTTTTTCTTCAAAAATTTGTTTTTTCTTCTTCCGTTTCGTAGCATATATTCCGATAATGTTCCTCCTATTTTGATTTTTCACATATGCTACTAAATAATACATTTATGTTTTGTGATTTGTTACATATATATACTACTGCATATATTCAGTAATACATACACATATTTTTTTTCTCATGTTCTGTAATTTTTTCTTACTCAATTTAACGAATTGAAAACACAACCTTTCATTCATAAAATATACAATGTATTATTTTATATATAATATTCATAAATCAATTTAACATATCCTATTTTTCGGTAAATGTATGTCAATTTATATGTATTATTATATATAACAGAACCGATATATCTTATTTTTTGAAAATTGTATGTCAACATATATTTATAAATTGTATATATCAAGTGGTATATATCTAAATGCAATATTATGGAATTGAAGTTTAAAATATTTTAGGAAATATACGATATAATGGAGTAAGGAAAATATGAGGAATTGAGGAAAACAACTAACTGAAAGTATAAGGATAACAAAAAATACAAACTAAACTGATAATTGGTGAAGAACGAAATCAGAATCGGTAATGGAGGAAATAAGATTACGTGAATAAGGAAACTAGATGTATTGGAATTGAAAGAATGTTGTGATTTTTCGGTGACAGAATCGGGCTTACTTGAAGAAAACATATGATATTCTACAGTTATTGGATGTCCATATATATGTATTATGGTAAATAAGAATGGATATATATCTAAAAAAACATAACACACAGATCATATTCGTCAATTACCGTATGTCAATTTATGTATATTATTGTCTATATGAATGGATATATATTTTAAAAAAATAACAGAACACACATCATATTAATTGGTTATTGTATCTCAATTTATATGCATTATTATATATATGAATATATAAACTAATTTACATAACAAATAATTGAAATTCCTAGGTAATTGTATGTAATAAATATATGCATTGTTATATACACCGTCGGCGGATTTAGCATAGGCCCGGGGAGGCTCGAGCTCCCTTCAACTTTATTATCTTTATATAATATATATAAAGAAAACTATTTAATTATTAATATTTATCATTAGCTTAGTGGTTACTCTAGTTGTCAGCTCCCTTCTCACCCATATATGAACTATGAAATGGTATATGTCTAAAACAAATATTTTGAAATATTGTAACGACCCAACTCTTTATACTAAGCTGAGGTCGTTACTAAAAAGAAACAATGACAAGAGACACCTTTTTGAAACGAGGGAAGACTAAATTTTCATTAAAAACGGAATATGAAAACATTGAAACATAAACGCGGAAGCAAAACTGAGTCCCCATATGGCATGTCACGGATCCTTCTCTGTCGCTCGCCAGCTTTCGTCTACCTTTACCTTCGCCTGAAATGTTAAACATAGAAAGAGTGAGTATAAACATATACTCAGTAAGGGACCTACTACTAGTCCCGCTAGGTGTCTGTTAACTTCCCATTAGAGTCCTGAAAATGGTACCCAATCTCTGGCACGTTCCCGAACACGTGCAACATGCGCTCCTGTAGGAACGAAAATCTGGTCTTCGGTGTCCCGGGGGAGCACCTAGGACATGCTGGTCTGTAGTGAACCCGGGGGTAACACTAAGACAATCGGGATGCGAGGACCCCGTCGAATCACTCGAATCATATCTTTATCCATGCTAGACTGGCGTCCCGTCGGACCACTCAGTCCTAAATAGGTGGTGATCCCGAAGGACACCCATGCAGGTACGACTCTAATAGACAAAGTTAACAGAACACCCTATCCATAGCATGTAGCATAACATAACATCATAACATGGCATGAGTATTAATCTTAACGTCCTTAATCATGTGATTAATATATCATGCATTAACAATCCTCAACAGTCATCAACAACATACTACCGGTCATTAACATAACATCAGTCATCATCATCAATCATCAACATAATAATCTCAGTCATCATCATCAACATCAACTATCATCATAATCTCAGTATAATCATTATCATCAAATTATGCATTTTAGCTACCATCAATGCATAATCATAATTACATGCGGTCTCTTGAATTCAGTTCGAAGGTCTAGTAGGAGAATCTCTTACCTGGAGATTTTAGCCAAACAAAGGTACTCCCTAGTTGACAGTAAAATTCTCCAATTAACTTGATCCTAATCATAAAAGGAACACTTAGTATCTTAATTAATGAAATTAGCAATTGGCTAACATCCAAAAATCCTCCCAAATTAATTAACTTTCTAAAAATTGGGGTTGAAACCAATTCAACCTTGATTGGGAAAAATCCAAGATTTAGATCTTAAAAAGTTTAGCCAATTGAACCTTTTACAGAAAACCCAAATAGATCCAAAATTAAATTAATAAAATATTAATTTAATTTTATTGGCTTACCAAGGTTACTCAGATGGAGGTTGGAAAATCCTCTTATCCTTGATGAAAAATTCATCACTTTAAATCCTCAAGCTTCCAAAGACACCAATCTTAACTGAGGCGGCGACAGCAGAGGGTTATCTTAGAGAAGAAGATGAAGAACCTTTTTTTTTTCCTTTTACTTTCTAATTTAAGCATTCCAATGCTATTTATAGACCCAAATAATAACAATAATATTTATTATTATTATTTCCTTTTCCTTTTCCTTTTAGGATATATATATATATATATATAATACCAAAAAAATATACATATATCTTTATTCCCATTATCTTTCCTAAATAAATGCCTTAATCTTAGGCATTTATAACCATTAGTAATAATAATAATACTTCTTTATTATTACTATTTTTCTCTCACCAAAATCTACAATAAATATATATTTATTTAAACCATTATTCTCTCTTATAAATAAATATATATCTTTTTCGTCCAACCAAATCAACCATCTCTCTCCTTATGGATTATCTTCTTTTCCAAACAAATATAATTATATTCCAACATATAATTAACTTCACTTTTCCAAATTATTAATTATATATATATATATATCCATATATATATACTCAATTAATTACAATTCCACCAAAACTAACTTTTCCCTCCAAAATCTCAAATTAACTTAAGTCCTCAATTAATTTAATCAATCAAATCTTTTCCAATAAATCACTTATAACTTCCAACATGAATTATCTTAACTCAACCATAACAACTTCACTCCATAAACAATATTTATCTTTCTACATAATAATTAATTATCTTCCACAATAACTAATTATTATTTATCTTTCTTCAAAATAATTAATTATCTTCCACAATAATTAATTATTATTTATCTTTCTCCAAAGTAATTAATTATCTTCCACAATAATTAATTATTGTTTATCTTTCTCCAAAGTAATTAATTATCTTCCACAATAATTAATTATTGTTTATCTTTCTCCAAAGTAATTAATTATCCTTTTACAAATAATTATATTTTCCCAAAATATAATTATTTTACTTTTTCTCCTTTAATAAATATCCTTTCCCCAAAATACAACTATCTTTTCCTTAAATAATTATATTTCAACAAATATAATTATCTTTTCCTTTAACATAATAATTATATATATATTTCCACATATACATATAATTATTGAATCTCCGACAAACTTTCCACCCGACAATTTAATTAAATAACATCTATAATTATTTAATTAAATTCAACTTCAACAACACTAAAAATCCACAACTTTACTTAATTCTCTTAACTTACCATCTAATCAAAATCTCAACAAACAACACATGCTAAAACCTCTAATTAATTAAATATTCATCCAAGAAATATTTAATTAATTTCAATTCCCACATAAATCAAATAATTCTCATTAAATGGATTCAAAATAAGCCCAATAAATTATCTAAATTTTTGGGGCGTTACAAATATAATGTTAAATATTCTGGAAATACTACGATTTAATGGAAAAGAAAAAATATAATGAATTAAAGAAGACAATTAAACGGATGCATGAGTAGAACGAAAGGACGAAATAAATTGAGATTATGTGAATAACGAAATCGAAGTCGGTGATGGACGAAATATAAGAAGATGAAGAATGAAACTGGATGGAATTATTGAAGAAATTTAATTAATAACTTTTCGACGGAGGATGTATCGAATTGGTGGAGAAATTGAATAAATTGCAGGCAACGGATGTAACAAAGAAAAATTGACTATTGACAACGAAGATGGGAATGTAAGAAATATGCGACTAATGAAAAATTAGAAAAGAATTTTGAAAATTATTTCCACGTTCAAAGATATATTTATTTGATGATAATTAAAAATAAATTATATAAGGTATCGATTTTTCATTAATAATTAAGATTTTACATTAATTAAGATCATAATTAAAGAAATTACAATTTACACAATAATAATAAATATTATGTAAATAAGGTAAAATATACTTCTTAATTTCAAATTATCTATATAATTAATGTTAATCATAAGGTTAAAGTTGTCCTACAAATATGTGAATTTCTGATGAAGTAAAAAATCTTATTTTAAAATATTTGTGAAATTTCATAATTAAATTAGGTCTTTTCTTTAAATCTTTCAAACTTATAAATAAGACCCTAGGTGTCTTTTGAATACACACGACAATAGACATAAATTTGTTTGTTATAAAGAGAGAATTTAAAGAGTTGAAATTCCCACTCGATGAGGTTATAGTAGACCCAATTCGTATATAGATACTACTAGAGAACGCTAGTGATTTCACAACATTTTGGTGATACGAATTTGGAGAATCGTTCTTATTATAACAAAGGCAATTCAAATTCCGAAGAGTTACTAACATCAGCACAAAGGTACGTTTATTCATGATTTGATTGTATATGCATGATCTGTTTACTTCTAGTGTAAGAATTTTTTTTTTAGGTTAATTCCACTACATCTATCCCTAGTTCAATTCAATTCCTCAAAAACTTCAATGAAACACGAGCAGCGAAAACAAAGACGGAATTGCTTTTAAATATATCAAATTCAGCAGCATCATGAGTATAAAGACCAAACTGTCTAAACACCCTTAAAATGAAAAGCAAAAAAAAATTACAATATATACTTTCTAATAGTGCAGCCAAAGAAACCGTAAGTGATAAAACTTCACTCCTCGTTCCCTCAGGAAGTTCAAATTCCTCCACAAACTTTTGAAGAAAAGGTTGAAAAAGCACACAGCTAGCTAAAGCCCGACAAGATATCCACATTCGGAAGGAAATGAGTACAATTCCTGAATACAATTCCTAAATGAAGATTAAATAAAAAATACATGTAAATTAAGTTTGACTCAGGTTGGATATAGTTTTTATAAATGAAATGCAGAACTGAAAAGATTGAATAAACATAGTTCTCATTGATTGAAATAGTGGAGAAGTCTGAGAAATAAATACAACGAGCAACTTCCTTATATAAACAGAAGGAGTGCTGTAAGAGATGAATGAAAAAATTAAGTGTGACGAACAAACTAACAGTTTAATAATTGTTTACTTAATAAGAATTAAAACACACCAACATATTTTTATTGAGCCAAAAACCACCCGCCAATTCATCTTTCTGAAGTCAAAGCCTATTCAAAACTAACAGATTATATTCATCTTCCTAAAGCAAAAATCCATAATTAGAGAATGAGAAAAACTTCAGCGAGCTTCATTTGAGAGTGAATCCTGATACTATACAACGTTGGATTAAATATGTTTGCCTAAGTTCATAAAATTGAAGAAACCAAAGACAAACAATCTGTTTTCTACGATGGTTTTTCATTTAAAAGTGAGAACCCTGCATATGTACATATTCAGGTGATTTAAAAGAGAGAACCTTCATTTAAAAGATTTTTACCTAAACTTCACTTACAAATATACATATCCATCGACAGTGATTCCCCAATACAAAGGCACTTTCTCGATCTGATCCTCAAAAAAACCAAAACACAAGAAGAAATTCAAATAAAAAAGAGCAGATAATCAAAATGCATAAATGCATTAACGGATCTACAAAGATCCGTAACAACTTGTACGAACACAACGATCTGAGTACAACGAATCTACAATGAATCTAGGCACAAACACTACAGATTTGGGCACAATGAATCTAGGCACAAACACAACAGATTTGGGCACAAACACAACAACTTGGGCACAAACACAACAGATCTGGCCACGAAACGATGGTGCAACGACGCAACAATCTGCTGTCCGAAAGAAACGACGATGAGATGGGGAGACGAGCTTCTATCCGAACGAAAGACAGCGCAACGAGCTGTTGTCCAATCAAAACGACGGCACGACAAGCTTTGTGGTGCAATGGTGGCGTGACGTGCTTCGATAGATCATCTATGGTGGTGGTTTAGTAGGACGGTGGAAGAGTGAGTGAGAGAGAAAAGAGGGTTGGGGAGAGTAAGAGTTTAGATAGATACGAGATTTTAAAGAGAAATGGTAGAAAATTGATTTTCCAGAAATAAAAAAAATAAAGGTTAGCTTAATGTCGATTTTAAACAACATTAATCTTTTGTCTTTGATGCAGCTTAAAACTGACGTTAAAGATTCCCATTTTCACCGCTCATTTTTTCCCACCAATATCATAGACCACATTTCTTCCGGTGAGAACACTAAAAAATAACAGCTCATATAAGGTTTCAAAACTGGAAAAATCATAATGAACGATATATATCGACAAACTACTAGCAAACAATTGCAAAAGAAAACAGATCTTAGATATTATCAGTTGTCTAATACAATAGTTAAACACAGTTACTTTTTAACTATATAAACATTTATCAAGTACAATACCATAACACAACCATTTTTATGCATCGCAAACTAAAATTGAACCAAAACAACGAAAAACTAAAAGCCACACCAATTTTTTCCTCCAAATTTGCCGGAACAATCCTCGACATCGCAAACATTTCCACTCGGTGTTTCTAGCACCAAGCTTCCTCTTCTTAAATTCTTCAAGCTACGAGAGTTTGTTAAGTGACATTGAGGAGTTAAGCGACCTGTGTAAAACTCGTTCTTCTACTGCGACATCTGCCTAAGTATTAAAGGCTTTTGAAGGCGGCAGCTACAAAGTTGAACATCGGAAGAAGAAGAAGAAAAGGGACATTTGGTAAGGCGTAGTAAGGTAAGCGTTTTAACGCCTTACCTCAACATCTGACGACAAAAGCGTTAGAGGGTTTGGGCAAAGAGACCAATCATGAATGAGAGAGGGGGAGGACAAATTCAAGCAAAAACTCAAACACTCACAGTTAAAAACAGAGAAATCGGCTTGAAGAAATCTTCTGTTAACCGAGGGGGTGTTTCGGAACCAACCTAATCATTCCTATAGGTTGAATGACGACCGAGGACGTTCACCGCGACGAAGCACCAGACGAACGGACGGAAACCATGAATTCGTTCCCATAAGTGCACCGCGTCGAACGAAAATGGTAGAAGACGGCCGACGAAGGAATAGACTAAGGAGGGCACGACGGATAAAGATGATGGCTAACGCAAGGAGGAGGGCACGACGAATGAGAGCATGACGGAGGAGGGCACGACGGATAGAAATAACGGCGGATAGAGATAAAGACGGACGGAGGGCACCGCAAAGGGATTTTGTCAATGCGGGATTAGGGGTTTTGCTCCTTGTATCGTGAATGACAAAGACTACAAAAATGGGAATAAGGGTTTTTTCAGTGGGTTTTTTATCAAAAAAAATATAAAAAAAAGTGTAAAATATTTACGTTCTATATAATAATTTTCAAACAATTCTGAAAATGAAAAAAGGTCAAGGCGCATCGTGTAAAATACCAAAATATTACGTCAACAACTGCGATCGTTTAGATTTTGTTATTAATCGTTTAGATATGACTATAATTTATACGCGATCATTTAGATAATGACTACAATGCGATCGTTTACATATGACTATAATTTATATGCAATTGTTTAGATATGACTACAGTTTATACGTGATCGTTTAGATATGGCTACAATGCGATCGTTTAGATATGACTACAATTTATACGCGATCGTTTAAATATAGCTACAATTTATGCGGGATCGTTTAGATATGAGTTTTTCACAGTCTTATACAAAGTCGTTTAGATTGTTTAGATATGGGTTTTTTCACAGTCTTATAAAAATATAAAATTGAAAAACACACTTTCAATAAAGAACATGTAAACACGATAGTTAAGAACATGATTAAAGTTTATTAAATGTATAATGTAAAATAGTAACATATCTATTTAAAATTTCCTCAAACTCAGTCTATATCTAAAATAAAACAATAAATTAGCTCATAAATGTTCAAAGTCAATGATGAAACACGTGGACATACGAAGCTCACACATATTTACCATACAGTATGTACCATGCAACGGTCTACCATAGCAGAACGTATTAAATACATGGTCTAGAATATCTCAGGCATGATCCATATCCTCAAGGAAACATGCAGCCAAGCTAAGCTCAAGCATATTTAGTCCCTGCCACGGTGGCAACTCGGACACCATATCCACATCCTCAATATTTGTGCTCCTATGTGCAAATAAAGCCACCCTCCATGGGTTAATCTAGGCATGAAGCTAAAATAACTGTCTCCATCCATGTCCTCACCTAGGCTTAGTTTTTTTAATCTTTGATCAATGCTTCTTTCAGCTCTAGAATCCTCTAACAAACTTAGACAACACTATAGAAACACATTCATATAGTTTTTAGAGAAATCACCTTCTCGTTTCTCACAAACATCGCATAGTTAATTTTAATATGGTAAAAAACACATTAATAAATTCAGGCCATATACATTCACAAAATCATGGAAAGTAAACATATCATTCAAACGTAAATAAGAACATAGTAGTAAAGAAATTCACGCCTATGTAGTTACTAAGTCATATCGTGCAGTAACATGTATAACTTTTATATGGAAAACTTAAAAATAAACCACTCACTATCAATAACTTTATCCTTCAGAATTATAAGATTTTCTAACTTCAGTTTGACATAAAGCAATGATTAAGGTCATTAAGTTACCTTAAAATTGTAAGATGGCACATCTATCTCCAAAACACTCTATGATGTCAACTTAAGCTATTTTATACTTCTAAAGTTCTTAAATTCACCTCTCTTATTCTTAAATTTAAAATTTCCACCTACAAATCCTTAAACATCAAATCTAGATTCTTAACCAAACGAGCATCCAACTTATCTAGGTCAAACTTAATGGATCTTTTATATCAATACGCTCTTCTACCCAATATCAATAGTTTAAGGGATTAGATCCATTGACAATAATATCAACTAACGGTTCAATAACTTAAGGACTTACCTAAACTTGTTCCAAACAATCTTAAGTTTGTTGAACAATGCTTCAAAGTTTCCCAAGTTTTCAATCCTTCGTTCAGAACAATATGGGTATTCACGAAACTTGCTGAAGTTATCCAAAATTTTACCAAACATTTACCAAATGAAGTAGTCTTAATTTTGAATGGACAACACTCTAACGACCTTCTAACATCGAATTCTAGTATTTAACATCATGGGTTATTCAATATTAGCATCGAAACTCAATGGGTACTTAAGACCTACTTAATAAAGCTTAGAATCTTACTCTTTATGCCAGAATGTCTAATTTTGAGCCTTCAACCGACTAAACAACGGCTCAATCAGTTCTAAAATTCAAATCAAACATTAAATTGTGATAATTAATGTTAAATTCAAGTTAAAACTTAATGAGTGTTAAAAATTTACATGAAAGTGAACTAAAACAATGACATTTTACCTCAAAATCCAAGAATGAAACCTTTAGTGACAACCACCCATCAGAAAGACAGTGGGGGATTCAATGCTCACTAGCTCACCGAGGCTGAAACGATGTATGAACATGAAGGACAACTAGCTTGACATGGGACTCAGGTTCAAGTGGTGAGATTGGAGCACTACAACTTTAGATTCAACTGTAGCATGAACAATTTTCACAAGGTAGCGTGAATGTGAGTTGAGCGACAATGGCACGGTAGTTTCATCGTTTGAGCATCGGAGAAGGGATGAAGAACTGTCAGGTGCATTTTGCTTAATAAAAATTTGGCATCAACTTATATATAGTTAATAGTGTTAGGGTTGATGCCCTAAATCTCGTGGTCTTGTAGTTTGTAATTGTATTATATAAGTATTCTATTTATCTAATAAAATAAAGTGTTTTATTTTATTTGACGTTTAGTTGTATTAACTCACAAAACCAATAAACTAACATCTAAGGTTATCTTCTGTAATCTAAACATGTATGTGTAGGCAAACAAGTGGATCATGTTTAAGTGATAGACTAAATGGTCTATAGTAGATGGATAAGGTTGAATACCTTATTCTGGTGACAATACAAATACGATGTGCTTTGTAGTTGTTACAATTGTTCTGAAGTGCTACAAATGATTTGATCCCAATCATTCATGTCGAGACATTAGAGTAGGGTGGTCGATTGTTTTCATTTGTATGCATAAGTCATTTTTGTTGTAGATTTATCTTGTTGAGCTCTAAGTGAGTGACTATTAGGCGACTAAATAGGATATGTGTTAAAAAGTACATTCCTATGATGCGTTGCTAACTTTTTACAGATGTACATGTGCAAGTTTTCCTCTCTATTGCCCAAGTGTAAGCGAAGAGAGGTTTCCTAGTAAGTCCAGGGTCAAACATAGGGAATTAAGCTCCTAATTCTCTTTATCACACATTTAAATCATGTGGTATAAGCTATACAATAAAGTTATGCACACAATAACTATATCCTATGTATTTACATGCACTAAGGTGCTTGGCGGTGCAAGGTGAGAATGACGAGGTTATGGAAATGGAAAATGAACTCATGTCTAGGCATGAGAGGAAGGAGCAGTTTAATTAGCTACTTATAAGGAATTGTGCATTAATAATTCAAGGCAATATAAAGCATATATTAACTTTGAATTAGGGCAAGCAACCTCTCAATGTTATTGTCATACTTGTTCAACTCTCAGTATTCAAATACACAAAGTTAAGCTATGATTTACATCTAATCATTTTGAATACCTTATTAGTAATTTCTTCTTAATTAAGGTGGGCAACCTTTTGGTGCTTTTGCCACACACATTAGCATCTTTGCAATGTATGCGAAGGACAATTTTGGGGATAGGATTGTATTGCTAAAATCTTCTCGTCACTTGCTTAGTTAAATGCAAATTCTCACTTATCAGGTGATTACAATCAATACCAATGTTCTTCTCTCGAATGAACACTGTTTTGACTTTCACCTTTGGCTTATCAAAACTCATAGCGCAGACACAATGATTCTTAGGGTATCAAAACACAGTTCTTTGCTATCAAGTTAGCCAAACAGATTAAACACAGAAAGTAACATAAAAAATGGGAGAATGTAAGTAAAAATGCATCGCTTTAAATAACTTGAAATGCATCGCTTTAAATAACTTGACTTTAGACCTCTCAACCATGAGATACATTTTACAAATCAAAGCAACAAAAATAGAAAATAGAATACAGAAGAAGGTGTTATGCCTCGAAGCAGAATTTCTCGTACTCCTTGACTCTGATTTTTGCCCATTCAGTGATTGGATGGTGGATGGGATGAGCTCTCTCTTTCTTTTGTTCGAATCTCTCACTTAAAACTTTAAGAAAAAGGGAGAAGACTAATGATATAGAACTTTTCTTTCCACCCAAATTGTGCACACTTTTCTTGAAGTAGGAGGCTCTATTTATAGGCAAAGATTTAGAGTCTCTATTAATGCTTCTTAAAAGCTGCATCGACACCGTGCAAACGTCCTTTCATCCTTAATCTGACTTTCACGCCAACCAATTTTGTTTGCTAGCGACTCATATCGCCTAACTTGCTACTTTATCTTCTCATTGGCTGAACGCGTCTCTTCGTGTAATCATTATATCATTGAGTTTCACTTCATTTGCCTACAATCTTGTAATAAGAACACTAAAATGCAATAAAAACAGGGATGAGATTCTTTTGTACAATGTTATTCATAGATTAATCAAATCGCCTACTTTTTTCTTTATTTTCTCATATTCTAATGCGATTAAACTTCAGTATTTTACATAAAAAGCTACAGTAACTTGTATTTCTACAAGTTATCATGAGTTTATTCTATAAAAAGAGTTTATATAAGATTGAAACATGAAATGAGTAGTATTTCTTATTAACATCGTTACTAGTTGAGACCAAATTTCACCGAGATGACCATAGGTGACATAACCTAAATTTTGAGTGAGTTGTAAATTCCTGCCTATGAAGGCAATCCTTTAATCTACATGGGTGAGAATGACCTTTGTGGCTAACTCAATATTTCTACCATTTTGGAGATTCGTCTCATCAAGGAATTGGGAACAGAACTACACAAGAAGAAATTCACTCCTTCTCTGTAGATAGTGGAGTAAGCAAAAAAACTACTCTCTTAATAACTGATTTTAAGGCTTGAACAATGTAGTGCTACACCTTCTCTTGGTCTGAGAGGAGTTCAGTTATAGTGAGACTATAACTTAGTTTTCATTAGAGGGATCAATGGTACTTAATAAGTTAGATGTAACTATAGGAGCAAAACGATAATTGTTAACCTAGTTGTACTTATGACCAATTTGTAAAGGGTCATTGCACTATCGATTGGGTATATCTAATTGACACAAAAATATATATATAATAAAGAGAGTGCAACTATTAGTCTTTAATGGAATGACTAATAGTTAATGAATGAAGATTAATTTAATTAAGTAGTTTAATTAGTTAATCTCATATCATTGGAGCTTCAATAGGTAGGTCCATAAGGTCCCTTTGTTAGCTCAATAAGGATAGATGAGAATCAAATTTATTTTAATTTTATGAATTGTTTAAATTAATTAAATGAAATAAATTTTATATGATACAATTAATATAATGTATTTGATACATTATAAAATAAAGTTTTTGGAGAAAAATTAATATTTAAATATGATTCAAATAATAAAAACAATATGAATAAGATTCATAAATAAACTATAGATTAAATTTAATATGGATTCGATTCATATTACAACTATAAGTCATATAAGAGAACTAAACCATTGGTTATATTATATATGATATAATATAAAGTTTATATTATATGAGATATAATATAAAGTTTATATTATATGAGATATAATGTGGTTTAAAATTATATTAATTTTATTTTAATTAATAGAATAATTATATTAATTTTATTTTAATTAATAGAATAACTCCCTATTCTACATTAGTGAAGGAAGAAGCACAAAGTTTTAATAACTTCCCCCTAGATCTCTCATAATCCCCATAACGAGTTCTAAATGCTATTTGAGGCACGTCGAACTTCTTAATCCTTAATTCATGGTAACCCAAATGAAAATCGATCTTAGAGAATATTGAAGCTCCCTTCAATTGATTAAAGAGGTCATTTATTCGTGGTAATCGGTACAACTTATTCTTGATCGTCACTTTATTCAATTGGAGTAGTCAATGCACAACCTCATGGATCCATCTTTCTTTTTCACAAACAGGACAGAGGCTCCCCACCGCGAGGTACTGGCCCGAATATAACCTTTCTCTATTAACTCCTCTAAGTTTTTCTTTAACTCCTACAATTCACTTGGTGCCATGCAATAATGGATTAGAGAAATTAGTGTAGTTCCTTGTACAATTTCGACGGTGAACTCAATCTCCCTTTGTGGCAGTACCCCATTCAATTCTTCTGAGAATACATCCATGTATTTGCAAATTATAGATACCTTGTTAGGATCATCTCTTGGTGCCCGTGTATCTACTATATGTGCCAAGTAGGCGACATGTCCTTTCTTCATCAACTTCCTTGCCTTAAGTACGAATATGATCCTCCCTAAATTTACTCTTTTATCACCTTCAATTTTAATTTCAAATTTTCTAAGGTCTCTTAGTAATACCTCCTTATTGGCGATCAAGTCCAATAATGCATTGTACTTGGTGAGAAAATCCATTCCCAATATCGCATCCAATTCATCAAGCTCAAAAAGACACAAGTCAACCTTCATATCGCAACACTCCCAACTCCTACTTTGTGATCTCGGCACACTTCTTCTACTAACAACATCTCTCCAAAAGGAGTACTAATTAGCAACCCATTTTTTAGATGTTCTATTTGGTGATTTAAGGTTTTAGTGTGCAACACAAAAAATAAAAAAAATGTGTGGCCCCAGAGTCAAACAACACAGAAGTAGGAGAGTTATTACAGATCATTAACGAACCTGTCATTATGTAAGGGTTCTCTCTAGCCACACTTCGGGTCATAGCGCAAACTTTTTCCTACGACTTGGACTTTCCAAGTCCTCTGACTCCACTAGGTCCAACCACAGTTTTGTTTTGTCTATAGGGTTGATTGACCGATTGTGACATAGTTTGTGTGTTGCCTTAAGCTCCCATGTTTGGACAATGCTTGGCAAAATGCCATGGTTGTCCGAGTTAAAACAGTTCCTTGGAAGGCCACTTCTTTCCTTAAATTTTGAATTCTGCCTCTCCACTGGCCTTCGTTGAGGCTCATTCTCCATCCATATTGAGGTACCCCTTTTCCTTGGTCTCCCTATTGTGGAATCCTCCGCCACAACTGGTCCTAGAGTTGGTAGAGTTATAAGAATAAGTTTTAAAATTTTCCCGTTGCTGGACTCCTAGCACTACGCGTTGTCGCCTGGCCTCACCGCGTTGCTCGTCCCCTTTCAAGCCACTGAAGCCCAAACCACCTAGGTCCTTTTTCAGAACCATACTTTTCTTATCATCTACAATGCATCTTACAACCCTTATGGCTGCTTCAACCATGTTAGAAAACTTAAACAACAAGGATAAAGTATCATATCGTCTAGGGTACAAATTGACTTAATTAGAAACACAACGTCAAATCTCAATATTTTAAGCATAAAGCAATACAATATTTAGAAAGTATATTATCATAACATTTCTCCTACTCAAAGCTATTCAAGAAACACTTTCAAGAAACACTTTCTTTTCATAGGTAAAATCATTTACGTGGGTAAGTGGTTGAAAACCATAAGTTTCATGGGCTTGGTGCACCACTACGTGTTGCTGAGCTCACAGTGCCACTGCAGTGGTGTTGCTTGTGCTAAAGATCTTAGAGCATCGTGGCGCGTCACCTATGTGATGCTTCTAGTTTTTGCTTTACAAGGTGTCAGGCCAACGTCGCGATGCATGCCCTTGCTTTCCACAGAGCACATGCAGCTTCGTTTGTTTGTAATTTTGTATTTGCATGCTAAACTTCTCCATTTTAGCTGTAATTGCATCCAAACACGTCCAATTACTTCAGATGCTCGAATAAAAGTTTAAATATTGAAACTGATCATAATTAAGCCAAGGAAGATGGCACTCTTAAGGAGCTATCAAATCTATTTTATTTGACTGGTAATGGATATATTTAATAGTAAATTAAACGTGTAAACAAATTTATAAATAACAATAATTAACGAAACCCAAAGTACTTAAACACATCACGTGTAGAAGTTCAAAATTTTGTCATTTAATTTAAATTGCTGCATTGGGTTTGGATTATATTAACTCGACATTTTGCCAGTCATTTAATTTATTTAAAGTCTTTTCCAATAAAAACTATTTAAAATAAATTTTAAAAATTATTTTTAAGATAATATTTAGCAAAATAAATCAAAATATTTATAAATATAATAAAATATTACAAAATATCATTATAGATACTGATAAAGAGTGATGGATGTCTATCGCTATCTATTACTATATCACTAGATAGATAATGAAATTTTGTTATATTTATAAATATTTTTTATAGTTTTGTTATTTAAAATAATTCCTCCTATTTTTAATAGTTGTCAAATACTTAATTTTATTTTAAAATAACTTATTTTTAAAATAAAAGAAATCCAAAATTGAATCAAAATCACAACGAAACCTATATGTTCAAATGACAAACTAAATTCTCAACTAAAATATTCAAAATAATAAATGCGTAAGAAAAAAAACTTAAATAAATGAAAGTCACTATAATATATAGTAAAAGAAAACGTGCATATTAAAAAATTAGTAGAAGCAAAATGAATTCTTGTCTAAAATAAATAATAAAAATAAAAGAAAAGAAAACAACAAATTCATGTTCTAATCATTTCCCAATTCTGGTTGAAAACAACTTGACCATTTTGATTGGTCAAATAAACCCCATCTTGTCTTGCACTCCAACAACATGACGATTTTGCACAGAAATTCGTCAAAAACTTTACATCATTAGAAAAAGCATCAAATTCCAAATATCCATTTTCCCACTCCAATTTGCAATGGAAATTTGTAGTTCCCAACCAATTCCCTCTGAATGACCAACTTTGTTCATCATTTGGGTACAACACTTTCGTCCCCAAATCATCGTCTTTTGAATAACAATGACTATCCAACAAGTACATTTGCAGTTCATTGTAAATCCGAATATTAAACTTATGAAAGGTGACAAGAGGTTCATGAGGTTCCGGTAGTTCAGGACCTGTTTCTTGGCTTTTGATCTTGCCATTATTCGAAGCCATCGATATATCAAATGAGATGACAATGAAGAGTATTAGCAATAGCATAAGTCCGTTTGGTGACAGTATATTGTTAAAATATGCAAGACCAATTAAAGACAAGAGTTGGTGTTTGATCTAATTAATTTAGAATGATGTTTGTTTTATACTTGATGTGGATGATGCTGAAATGGAAGGGTGAGCTTCGGGGTTTTAAAAGAGTGTTCGATAAAACAAACTTTGTTGGAGAAAGGCTAAAAAAAGATGTGTGTTTGAATTTATTGTTTGTGTTTTTGGTTTGTTATCAAAGGTTGTCTATAGGAGATGTTTGGGTGGGTGTTTGAAGACAACTATTTTTATTTTCTTTCTTAATTTTTCCATTTTTGTTCGGTCAATGAGTCTTAAAAATAATGGTTAGTGTCTCAATTATTAGTACTTCTTTGTTGTATTTAGAAGCTTTATATATTATGAAACTATTTTATGTACAATAAAGACAAAAAGAAAATTGTAATAATTAAACTTACCATACACATATTTATTGTGTGCAAAAATAGCAAAAATAAAACCCAACCCACACATACAAGATATAAAATACCACAAATGTCATCTTTATTGATATACATTTGATCCACCAAATATACACCTAATATACTTGATATCCCTTCATACACTTGATACGTCTGATACTTCTTGCACTACAAGAAGAAGGAGGACTGTCGACGCAAAGATGCGTTAGCAGAAGCCAGGACTACGTCGGGAGAGGCTACGTCAACACAGAAATGGATGTCGGCAAGAGTGTCGTGAGAGACGTGTCGTGAAAGGCACTCCCGATGCGCAAACGAGACGACGTTGGCAAAGGGTTACAATCGACACATAGTTCGCTGACATGGTCAACATGTTGGCAGTAGGAAATTGCCGACATTTGGTAACAGCGTCGCAAATAGGTTATTGTCGACGTCATCAAGTACGTCGGCGTACATGAACCATCGATACGACGTCGGCAGAACAGCCATTTGCGATGCATAAGGTGTGTTGTGAAAACCTTATTATAATCTTTTTAAATTTTTTATTTAATTTTTTTTTGCAGATTGGAATCGAATTCGATTTAAATTTATTCAAATAACTAACAATTAACATAAGTTTAATAAAATACCAAATAAAATTTATATTAAAAATAATTCAAAAATACACGTTCGTAATTCATAAATTACATACATAATGAAAACTAAAAACATAATCTAAGCGCCAGTGTCCCATGAAAATTCTCCCATGCCTTCGAACCTACAGTAACACAAAGTTAAATTTAAATATATATCACAAATAATATGAAATTAAAGAACATAAAAGTTGAAAATTATGTACCTCAATGAAATAAAGATCCTTTTGATGTCCGAGAGAGTTCATCAATCATTTTCCTCATGTCTTCTATCTGCCCAGCCTGTGCTTCCATATGGCAAGCATGTGCTTCTATGAAGCGAGCACTTTCTTCATGCTTCTTGTTAACTATCTTCTTCTACTACCTCAAGACGAGTTTTTAGCTTGTTAACTTCTGGGCCAGCTCTCACTTGACAAATGTAGATGAAGAACTGCTAGCAACGTGTCAGAACTTTGGCTTACGACCCAACTAAGACCTTTTGAGTAGCCCGATCGTCTACCCAAAACAGTCTCGCATATCTCGCCTTTAGAGAGTGGTTGAGAACCCTATGGGAAAGGCTGGTACTGGAGTTCCAGCATTTGATTCTGTAAATAAATTTTTATTAATTAAGTAAAATGTGTAAATTAACTATTGTGTGAAACAAGAAAAATACAGCTTATAAACAAACATACGCATCCGCAGCTGCCTGCAAAACGAACTGGCCACCGCGAGTGTGTGTTTTCCTGAATAACTCCACATGATCGATCAGATGACCTCATTATTGTGGCTGTAAGGCTGCTTCACTCTAGCAGTCTTGTTTATCAACAATTGCTCCTATATGCAAGCAATCAAAATGTTACATAAAAGAACAACTGAAGTATCATTTGAGAACATTAAAAGTTATAAATCACTTGAAATTGTCGAGTGAGGTAGTGTTGCAGAGGAAGTGCCAATCTTGCACCTGATTCCTCAATTTGGGGGTGGGTTGGCACAAACCTATTCAGGATCATCGAACTTCTTGAAATTTTGATGCTTCTAGCCCTTGATCAACTCCTTCCACACGATGAGCATTTGATGCTCAACAAATCGAGTAAGTGTTAGATCAGTGAAATCTAGCACAAACCATTACTATAAAAGAAAAGTACACACGGATTAAAATTGAGTCTATGTATACATGTATAGGTAACATATATGTACGGGTGATTTAAATACTTACTGGTAAACCACCCTTAACGAGCTCTATGTACTTTAGTGTCACATCAGCCCACTAAAGAAAGCAGACTGGAAAAGTGTCTCGCATTAACATGTCGATGGTATTGTTAAAACGAACGATGTGTGGCGAGATAGTCTTGTCCTACCCTGGAGCGATAGATATAGAGATGTTCTCATTTTGTGCAACATATCTATCCAACTTCAGGTTCTTAGAGTACGCTTGTCTCCTAGGAGTTCACTCATCTTCTATGAGTGTGCTCGTCTCCTAGGAGTGCGAGCAGCAGGTTAAGAGACATCTAGAAAAATAGAATAATTTCATAAATATAATAAAAAGACTTATACATAAATAATTTTTTATGTAACGGTGACTAACTAGATGTGTTACCAACTGATGACGTGCCTGAAACAATATTTAACTCCTCGGCATTAAAATTGAATAGATCATCACTCTCATCGAAACCGACGAAAAAGTTATACATAGTACTTATGGACATATAAACCAAAATTAATTAAACATATGAGAGTACTTGAAATTAAATATTAAAAGCGAAAAAAACTATGAATATGTGATTCATCAGTTATCGTTCTTTGTCATTGCTTGATCCCCTTTAAATGGATAATTGTTCATCATCATCGTTTATAAAGTCATCAATGACATGACGCACAATCGGTCTTTCAACCACTGTAGGATCAACGTCGACTCTGCATAGAGTGTTATCCTCAACGTGATCAGCAACACGATGATCGATAATACCTTGTACGGAATTTTTTTCCCTCTGATAGGACTAGCCTTGTACCGAGACTCACTACAAGATGGATAATGTGCCAAATCGTCGAACTTCTTCCAATACAACACACGATGATACTTACACACATGAATAGTCTCGTATCTCAAGCCTAAGTCATGCAACTTTCGTTTTGCTTCATAGAAAGAACTAAAGATTGTAGTATTACTCTAACGCCAAAAAAAATTTTGGAATTTAATTTATTATCTTAAGTGTAGTTATTGAAATTTTGGATGTTTTGAATTAAGTGACTTATGAACATTTGATTTTTATTAGACATCAAGAAAATGTCTAATGGTGATATTTATTTGGACAAAAGATTGATGTGATTGGTTGATTTTGATTTTGATAATGGAGATTTGATGGGTTTAAATAAGAAAGAGATTAAGTGATTTTAATTGATTAAATTAGGGAAAAGAGAGAAGAAAAATAATAATAAGCATATTATTATTTTTAAATAATAATAAGCATAGTATTATTTTTAAATAATAATAAGCATATTATTATTTTTTTTCTCTTTAAAAGGCCCATTGGGACCCGTGCACCATTAAACCACCATCTCCTTCATTGAGAAAGAAAAGAAAAAACCCTAGCCGCCGCCGGTCGCAGCTCTTCCGTCCGTCATTCTCCAGCCAAGCGCCGCCTCCGTGAAGCTTCTTCGGTCGCCGCCGTCTCCGTCGCATAGCCAAGCCGTGTTGCCTACCCAGCCGACTGCTCCCAAGCGAAATGCTCATCGGACCCGTGCCTCCAACCACCCATTCACCGCAGATCGAAACCCGACCCGCATCTCCTTCGCTTGGAAGCCGTCGCCGAGTGACCACGTTCCGTCTCAGCCGTCGCCCGAACCCGAAAACTCGACCCGCGCTCGCACCTCCATCACCGCGTGAAGCTGACCCGACTCGCATCTCTTCTCCGCGACCTAAGCCGTACCCGTACCCATCCGCGTCGAGCTGCACGCGTGCTGCGCCTGCACCGTAGTCGAGCCGCACACTCGCGTGAGCTGCGCGTGCCCCAGTCGAGCCGCACCTTCTGTCGCAAGCCGCGCCTGCGTCCCAACCCAGCTGCTTCACCTGTCTCGAGCCGACCAGCCAGTTCCTTCCTTCAGCCGAGTCGCCAGTCGGTTTTCCCCTCTCCAGCCGAGCCAGTTGAGCCGCCAAGCTCCTTTCAACCCTATTTTAACCCATATTTTTTGGTAAGCCTCGGTAGGTTTGATTTGGTTTTAGTCTATCCAGCTAAGGTTTATTTTGACCCTAACTAAGTTAATTGTTGGATTAAATTGACTATAGTTAATTGGAAGCCGAGCTGGGAATTTGTCCAACTAAGTCCAAATCGAGTTTGGCCTTGATCTTGGGTAAGTCACTTTAAATGGATTTTTGGACCTAAATTCTTTGAGGGTTAAATTATTAAATTGTGGTTTCCTAACCATTTAGGACTTTCGCTACTTGGGGAGCGTGATTTTACTACTAGAACTCGTTGAGCAACCTCCAGGTAAGAGATTCTCCTACTAGACCTTCGAATTATATTAAAGAGACCGCATGTATGAATATATGGTTACGCACGATTGATAGTTAAGTATATAACTCGAGGTTATTGAGAGAGAGACTGATATTGAAATTGTGCCTACTGGTTGACTCTATGGTTAGCGTGAATAGCACGTCGACGCTATCGCCTTCGTCCTAATGACATAGTTTTGTGGTTGAGGATGACGTGATATGATATGTCATGGTTTAATATGTTAGGCATGATTTTTGACGTAATTATGACGTGTTATGATAGGTTATGATGTGATTGATGAGATGTTGTGTACATGCTATGGGTAGGGTGTATGTGAGCTTCTTATTAGAGTCGTACCCACATGGGTGTCCTTCGGGATCACCACTCTTTTGACACAGACATGATGGAGAGATCCGACGGGATCGCTCACGCTTATGACTGCGTATTTCGACGGGATTACCAGTCTGACATTGACATAGACATGATGTGAGTGATCCGACGGGACCACTCATAGCCCGATCGTCTTAGGTGTTTCCTTGGGTTCACCAAAGACCAGCTTGTTCCTACGGGATCACAGATTGCACGTGTTCGGGGACGTGCCAGTTCAGAGGTACCACTCTTTAAGACTCTAATAGGAAGTTAACAGACATCTAGTGGGACTAGTAGTGGGTCCCTTACTGAGTATTTTATATTCACTCTTTCCATTTCTATTTTCTTCAGGCAGAGGTAGAGGTAAGGGCAAGGGCAAGCTGGCGAGCGACCAAAAGTGACCGTGGCGAGCCACAGGGAACTTATGCTTCCGCTTCACGTCATAGTTCAGACCTTAACGTTTGGATTTTTAGTTTATTCTTTATTTGTTATTTTATCTCTTTAAAAATTAGGTAGGGCCCGAGTTAGGATTTTACTTTTTTACTTATCTCTAATCACTTTTGTCTATGCTTTTAAATGAAAATTTTGAGGTTTTGTTTTATTTTATTTTTCCAAACTTTACAAATTTATTTATCTTTTAAATTATTAATGGCTTTGATTTAGTATAAGGAGTTGGGTCGTTACAATTACACATTGGAAATGCACGTTTTAACAGTTGTAATAACATGTCAAACAACTTGTTACTCTAACCATTAAGAATCTTTACATGTATCAACGTAACCAAAAAGTTAAGGGATGAAAATTTCAAATAGCTAGGTTATAACTCAAGACGAGCTTAGTATAATAACTCCTGAAATATATTTGTTGTCTCCTCTTCTACACCACTATTGAATGACATGTCATTTTCCAAACCTTTTTTCGTTGTTTCTTCTTCGTGTTTGATCGAAGCTTGTAAATCATGCAGCTTTTCCAACATTCCATTATCTTCATAAAACGAATTACTACTGGTTCCTTCAATATGGAAGGGGGCACGGTTAGTTCCTTCATGGAAAGGATCACTGCTAATTCCTTTGTCAAATTTTTATATACCTCTATACAAGTTCACTAGCTCTCCACGATACACCCATTCTATGTAGGAGGAGCACATTCCAAGGTTAATAATGTCTCTCCATTCCCACTAATGAGTCTCAATTCAAGTTCATACATCGCTTGCATGGACGTCTTATCCGTCCATACTCATCAACGTGATACTTTGTAAAGTCTAAAAGTTTGAAAACTCCCTCTCTATACTCAACCGATAATTTATTCCTAATATTCATCAAACTCTTGTACATCGTTAAAGATTTAGAACATAAATACGTGTAATTATCTTGCACTAAGGACAACCATAATTCTAACTAAATAAATACTCCCTTACTTGTAACAAACAACTCGTGTTCACAAATAATAAACTACAGGCTACCATAACTGCAAGATAGCCACAATATATCAATAAAAAGTTTCAAATTCTTCAATTTCAATAATTATTATCATAATTTCAATAATAATTATTTCCTAACATATTACAATTGTTAAAATTTCATTCACACGTATAATTTGGTTCTTAAACAATTAAATATACTTTATAACTAAAAAACTCTAATAATTTCAATTTACAATTTAAATTACAAAGATATTTACTTATTCAATCTACAAAGTTTTATACAATCTACAACATACATTATTCCCTAACATACACATACAATATTTATACAATCTACAATATACATTATTCCCTAACGTACATACACAATATTTGTACAATATACAATTTATGCATATAATATACAATATACAATTTATACATACAAGACAATTTATACATACAATATATAATATACAACTTATACATACAATCTAATATATATTTTTTAGAAACAAAAAAACAAAAAGAAAAAAATTCACGATTTTTATCGGTAGAGATGACAAACCAAATAGATAACGACACAAGGGTGGTGGGCGGCGGATAAGAAAGTAACGGATGACGGCGATGAACAGTGGTGTGGCGAGCGACAACTTCCTCTCCTCTCTTTGTCTTTTCTCTTTTCTCTTTTCTCTTTTCTTCGTGTGGTTCAGTGTTCTGTGAATCACATAACGAAAATGAGAGAATATCTCCTGACACATCCCAAAAACGTCGGGAGAACCCCCACCACTTGTAATGTCGTCACTTATGGCATCGTCAATTCTCCAAGAAAATTCTCCAAGAACTACCGACGTAGTCACTTATGGCGTCATGAGAACCTTGTCAAAAGCAGTCAAAATGTCACATATCTCAGGACATTATCTATCCTATGTCGACAAAGGTACGATCTCTCATGACGCCATGCATTTTGGCGTCCTGAAATGGTTGTCATAATATTTTAAATGTGCAACCTTTGCTAATACAATCAAAGCAACGTTGGCAAAAAGTCGACCTCTCACGACGCCTTGCGTGCAACGTCGGCAATATCGCGAAAAGTCTATATTATCATTTAAATTAAACGTTTTTGCAACGTCTCCTCCCTTGAAGTTGTGGAAGCCTCATCCTCTATCGACGTCGTTGGTATGACGTCACTAGGACCCCATACTGTCGAGCCTTCTTCACGACGTCGCGGAAAGGTTCTTCTTACGACATCCCTTTTCCCAATGCCTACTTTTGCATCGACAGAGCTTCGATTTTTTTATTGTGTTGATAGATACACTTTGGGCCTTAATACACTTGATATTCTATGATACATATGATACATCTTGATACACCTAATACTTTTTGATATACTTGATACATTTGTTACACTTTGATTCTTCTGGATACTTTTAATACTCATTAACTCTTAATACACTTGATATACTCAATACTCTTTGATACACTTAATTTGCTCTCGATGTACACTTGATACACCTAATATCCTTGAAATGCACTACTGATACACTTGTTATGTTCACTAATAATACACTTGCTTTAGTTTGATACGCTTGATGTAATGTAGATACACTTATTATGCATCACCGTTACACCGGATGGATTTAATACAATTTGGTATGCTTGATTCACTTATACACTTGATGAATTTAATATGCTTGATACACATGATGTATTTCATACACCTAATGTACTACTGATACACTTTAATTTGTATGCTTTTCTGATATACTTGGTTGATTAAATATGTTTGATATACTTGAAGTCCTACTGATACACTTATACGTTATTGATATACATTTTACACTTTATTGTTGATATATTTTATACTTGATAATGATGCACTTGACAAAGGTACACCGATATATACTTTAATAATATATTTGTTGATGTGTTTGATTGAGTTGATATACCTTATAATGACATATATTTTAAAATTAAATAAATAGGCTTACTTGTACACTTTGATATTTGTGTATATCAGCTTATAAGTGATGCACACTATTAAACGTAAGTTATTTAAATGTTTTAAATTTAACATTATTTGAGTAAATATATATAGGTTTGTGGTAATTTTGAAATTAATGAATCTTCATCATGATTTAAGGCTCCTTTGTGCATCCTTTTAATTTGAAAAAGGTGGGTTGCCATACTTGAATCTACAGCGGTGAGACAGAGAAAGCTTGAGTTTGCTAAATCCAATTTCTGTGTACAAAAACTAATTTTGAACTTTAGTTTTTTATTCATAACTTTTAAATTTATTGTGGATACAAATATCAAATGGAATTCAACAAAGTATAAAAAGAGGAAGCATTAAAAGGAGATGACGCACCAAATAGAGGATAATGTAAAGAACAGTTTGGAAATAATAAAAAACTTAAAACAGAGAATATCCCCGACATATTTTCTAAACATTATTCTCAATATTTGCTACCCATACCATTTCCGATTACTTCAAAAGAGAAACTAAAATTTCAACAAATATAGCAAAATATCACAATCTATGAGTGATAGACCATGATCAGCCTAAATAGACTTACCATATGTGTTTATCATACTAATAGACAAAGATAGTAGTTTATCATTATCTATCACGGTATATGTATTATGATATTTTGTTATATTTTATAAGTATTGTTTCATTTTATTATATTTGAAGATAAGCACACAATTATATACATACATACATATATTATTACTTTTTTAAAGGAATTCTTTCATGTTTCACAAACTTATTTATTTTTGCAAAAACGACAAGAAGTTAAGCCCTGTTCACACGTTACATCTGATATACACTTGATGCACCGTTGATACATACTTCATACAATTGATATACTAGACACACTCAATACACTACTAATATAATTTGATACATTATTGATATTCACTTTTATGTGTTTGATACAAAGAGATATACACTTTGTTATACTCATAGATCAGTGATATTAAAATAGTAATTATTATATATTCGAATCGTTAAGATAGTGATGGACACAAAAACACCTGCGACTTTAGTTTCAAACTCTCTCAAATAAAATATGCTAAATTGTTTTTATATTATAAGGTTGAGAGTGGTATACGGACAAAACTTTTGTGCAGTTATAAAATAATTTTTTTATAAAACGAATTCCTTGTTGTGGGTTGTTGGCTTTTCTTCGGTGTAGAAGTTTCCATGCAAATTCTTGTAGTTTTTTTTTTTAATTTCTCAATTACTTTATGTTTATTCATTTAGAAGAAGTAAGAGGCTTTTTTTTTCCAACAATGGTATTATAAATGATGCAATCCCTTTGCTTACGACGTTGTTTATATGGAAACACCAAAAATCTATAAGGGAATTAAAAACCAAAAGGGCCGTTTGTATTGGAAATGACTTATTGGGCTTGGCCCAAATAGCAACTATCAAACTTTGTCCCACATGGATAAATCTTAAAGTGGGATGAGGAAATATAAACTCCTATCATTGAAGGTGACTACAAACCAAGTTAGTGGTGATAGTATAACCCTGTCTCACACGTGCGTTGCCATCGTCGTCCATCCGGTTGGACGGGCTCGGGAACTGGATGGACTCGGGCAACCGCAGTACGTGGTGCACATTCACGTAGTTCGAACGTACGTGAAATGTGTCCTACGTTCTCTTTGCCAGATTTTTACTCCCTCACCCCTCTATAAATTAGAGAGAACCCATTCATCAAATCACACAATTCACTTCATTACTCTCTTCCTCTCATTCATCCTATTCGCCCTGTGTTCTGAGCTTATATAAGCCCTTTCTATTCTCTTCCCTGTACTTACGAGTGCACGTTCGTATCGGGAAGCTGTGTTAACCTTGGGGAGCAAACGGCATAACGATTAGCACCACGGTCAGCCAAAATTGCTACAAGACCGTTCGAGGACACCTGTTAAACCATATGTCAGACCAGATGTTTGACCTCTTCGTAGTCCAAAAATATGCCAAGGACATCTGGAGCACCCTGGAAACACGATATGGAGAAGATGATGCTGGACGGAAAAAAATATGTGGTTGGAAAATGGCTACAATTCCAGATGACAGACGACAAACCAGTCGTGGAACAAATACATGAGTACGAGAACTTGGTGGCAAACGTCCTGTCTGAAGGCATGAAGATGTGCGAAATACTTCAAGCAAATGTCCTGTTAGAAAAATTTTCTCCATCCTGGAATGACTACCGTAATCATCTCAAGCACAAGAAGAAGGATCTAAAGCTCTAGGAACTCATCAGTCATATGCGCACGGAAGAAGCCAACAGACTGAAAGATAAGTTAGCCTCCCAAAATTCAAATTCAGTTAATGCTAACTTAGTCGAATCGTCCTTTGTAAACAGAGACAGAACGAAGCAGGAAAAAGGGCATAAAGGGAAAAACTCAGAGAAGAGACAGTTCAAGACTACTAGGCGACAAATTAAGAAGAAAAAGCTGGTTTACTACGTGTGCGGAAAGGAAGGGCACAAATCATACCAATGCAACTAGAGGAAAGGGAGGCCAAGTCAGAAACCAACACCTCAAGCCAATCTAGCAGAACAAGACAGTGAGGTCATAGCAGCCATAGTAGAGGCCAATCTGATAGAAAACAAGACGGACTGGATTCTCGATACTGGAGCCTCGAGACCCTTCTGCACCAATCGTGAACTTCTCCATGACTACGAAGACACTGCCGATGGAGAATGCGTGTTCATGGGAAACTCAGCCACTACAAGAGTAATCGGGAAAGGGAAGGTTATTTTAAAGTTAACTTCTGGCAAAACTTTATCTTTAAGTAATGTTCTGTATCTCCCTTCCCTACGTAGGAACCTAGTGTCTGGGAGTCTGTTGAATCGGGTCGGGCTTAAAATTGTGCTAGAAGGTGACAAAGTTGTCCTCACCAAAAATGGAGATTTTGTCGGTAAGGGGTATCTTTCCAATGGTTTATTTGTGTTAAACACGATTTCCATGAATGAAAATGCTTCCAGTTCTGCTTACTTGATTGAATCTGCTAACTTATGGCATGGTAGACTAGGACATGTGAACTTTGCATCAATTAGAAAACTTAAAGACTTGAGACTCATAAATACTTTTGAGTCGCATGAAACTGGTAAATGCCCCATTTGCGTAGAAAGTAAATTCCATAAGAAGCATTTCAAACCAGTTGAATATAGAACTACTGAGCTGTTAGAATTAATTCACTCGGATCTAGCCGACTTTAGAACCACTACTAGTAGAGGTGGTAAAAACTACTATGTATCCTTTGTTGATGATTACTCTAGATTCACTAAGATATACCTGATAAAAACAAAAAATGAAGTTGTCAGTATGTTCTTAAAATTCAAGGCAGAATCTAAGAATCAGTTAGGAAAAAGAATAAAAAGATTAAGATCAGATAGAGGTGGTGAGTATTCTGATAAAACTCTTAAAGAATTTTGTGAATCAAATGGTATCATCCATGAATTTACTGCTCCTTACTCACCACAACAAAATGGCATAACAAAACGAAAAAATAGAACTCTAAAAGAAATGATGAATGCCATGTTATTAAGCTCCGGCCTATCTGATAATATGTGGGGAGAAGCCGTGTTGTCTGCATGTTTTATTCTTAACAGGATTCCCCACAAAAGGCTAGACAAAACTCCATACGAACTCTGGAAAGGACATGCACCAAATCTTTCCTACCTAAAGGTCTGGGGATGCTTGGCTAAGGTACCATTTCCTGCATTGAAGAAAACTACGGTAGGATCTAAAACCTTTGACTGCATTTTTATCGGGTATGCTCAAAATAGTGCTGCATATAGGTTTATGTGTTTAAATGATAAAACTATAAACGAATCTAGAGATGCAGAATTCTTTGAGCATGTTTTTCCGTTAAAACAATCATTGTATGCTCCTAGCCTATCTAACAGAATGCATGATCCTGAAATCGTTAGAGAAACACCTGTTTCTGAAACTGTTGATACTCCAAACCTAAGTTGTGAATTAGAACTTAGGAGAAGTAAAAGACAAAGAACTGAGAAAAGTTTCGATCCAGATTTCCTAAGCACCTTCATAGTGGAAAGGCGTGATGAAATTGACTGTAACTTCACAAACTTGTACTTAATAGATGAGGATCCTAAAACTTACCAAGAAGCGCTAAACTCTGTAGATTCAAGTATGTGGAAATAGGCCAATAAAAGTGAATTAGACTCACTGGTCATGAATCATACATGGGAACTGGTGGACCTTCCTATGGGAAACAAGCCAATTAGATGTAAGTGGATCTTTAAAAGAAAAACAAAACCAAATGGATCAATAGAAAAATACAAGGCTAGATTAGTGGTAGTAGGATATACCTAGAAACAAGGTGTTGACTATTTTGACACATATTCCCCTGTAACTAAGATAAACCACAATTAGGGCCTTGATTGCTTTGGCCGCAATACATAACCTTCTTATTCACCAAATGGACGTAAAAACAGCCTTTTTAAATGGTGACTTAGAAGAAGAAATTTATATGACACAACCAGAAGGCTTTGAAATCTCTGGGCAAGGAAACAAAGTGTGTAAACTGAGAAAGTCCCTATACGGTCTCAAGCAAGCTCCCAAGCACTGGTACGAAAAATTTAACAATACGTTGATAACCAATGGATTTAAAATAAATTCCTCTGACACGTGTATTTATTCAAAGATGGTTGGAGCTGATTGCATATTAATATGTCTATATGTTGACGACATGTTAATCTTTGGAACAAACATGGAGTTAATAACTGATACTAAGTTTTTCCTCTCGTCACACTTCGAAATGAAAGACCTGGGAGAAGTAGACGTAATCCTAGATGTTAAAATCAGGAAAAACAAAACCAGTTTGTCTCTATGTCAATCTCATTACGTAGAGAAAATACTAAAGAATTTTGATTCCTTTGATGTTTCTTCTGTGAGAACTCCCTTTGACGCTAGTAAACATCTTAAGAAGAATAAAGGAGATAGTGTGTCTCAACCCGAATATGCAAAGATCATAGGTAGTGTGATGTATTTAATGAATTACACTAGACCAGATATTGCATATGTTGTCAGTAGATTAAGTAGATATACACACAATCCTAATAGATACCACTAGGATGCCTTACGCCATCTGTTGAGATATCTTAAAGGGACGATAGATTGCTGTCTACACTTCAACAAATTTCCTGCCGTACTAGAAGGATATTGTGATGCAAACTGGGTCACAGATAATGATGAGGTTAACTCTACTAGTGGGTATGTAATTTTACTCGGAGGTGGAGCTATATCTTGGAAGTCTACAAAACAGACTTGTATAGCCAGATCCACGATGGAATCCGAGTTCATAGCACTAAAGTTGGCAGGACAGGAGGCTGAGTGGATAAAAAATCTACTAGGAGAAGTACCATTATGGGGGACATCTGTACCGGTGTCCATACAGTGTGATTCGCAAGCTGCGATATGTACTGTCAAGAACAGTGTTTATAATGGTAAAAGTAGACACATACGTCTTAGGCATGCAGTAGTAAAACAACTGCTAAAGGAAGGAACCATCTCCTTGGAATTTGTTCGATCTGAGAAGAACTTGGCTGATCCTTTAACCAAAGAACTAACAAGGAAAATGGTATTAGATTCCTCTGTGAACATGGGCCTAAAGTCCTTCGGAGATCCATAGCACTTGATAAATGGGTGGTCTATTGCGATAGACTTGATGGTCCATAGCCCCTTATTGGGTGGTCTGTTGCGATAGACTTGACGGTCCATAGTCCATCGTGTGGACAGTCCTTAAATGGACTAGATGGATGATCAAAAACCTGTGAGTTCATAATCGGTATGGACAATGAAGTCTCCATAGCTCTTTTTGAGTGGTTTGACTTGACAAACTTGATGGAGCATATAACGTGACAGTGAAGGTGGGGCCGCCTTCTATGAAAGAGTTGAAAGGTCTCTTTCTAAAGCTCTCACGACGACCCGAGGTTCGGTCTATGTGCATGGCCAAAAAGGCACAAGTTTATGTTGCAGAAACAAAGGCTTTTCCCTAGAGATAGAGCGTGTAGTAAGGGTCTCAACCAAGTGTTACAAGGAGTTCAAGATATAATTCACTCCCTCTAAACAAGGTTGTTGCCTTACTTCACTACGCATCAATTCAAATCTTCGGATATTAGTGCCTAAGCTTAATATCTCCTCTATGCTCAGAACAAATCTCATTCTTTTTCACTTACCCGAAAACTTTGCTATAACAGTCATTTGTGGGGGATTATTGGAAATGACTTATTGGGCTTGGCCCAAATAGCAAAACTATCAAACTTTGCCCCACATGGATAAATCTTGAAGTGGGATGAGGAAATATAAACTCCTATCATTGAAGGGGACTACAAACCAAGTTAGTGGTGATAGTATAACCCTGTCCCACACGCGCGCCGCCGCCGTCCGTCCGGTCGGACGGACGGGCGGGACTTGGGAAACCGCGCTTGCGCGAAAGATAGGAATATAATTTTATTTCTATTTCTTATTCTTTGGAAGCTAGGACACGTGTAATCTTTTTAGGCAATCAAGGTGTCGACGCGGTTCAAACGTACGTACATGACGCACATTCATGCAGTTCAAACGTACGTGAAACGTGTCCTACGTTCTTTCTGCCAGATTTTTGTGAAGTTCGTTCTCGTCCTCTTCTTCCCGATAAAGACTCTCCTCCATGCACTTCCTCCCTCACCCCTCTATAAATTGGAGAGAACCCATTCATCAAATCACACAATTCACTTCAATCCTCTCTTCCTCTCATATCCTATTCGCCCTGTGTTCTGTGCTTATATAAGCCCTTTGTTTCTATTCCCTGTACTTACGAGTGCACGTTCGTACCGGGGAAGCTGTGTTAACCTTGGAGAGCAAACAACATAACGATTAGCACCACGGTCAGCCGAAATTGCTTTCAGGGCAGTGGTTCGTCACGACACAGCAATAAATCTGATCGACCTTACCTTTTAACAGTTTGACTCATGATTTTATGATTGCATCTTAGAATTTAAGATGCCTGGAAGAAAAAAAATGAGAATATAATGTCTAGAATTTTAAAATACTTAGCATTTGTTTGTTGCATTATAATACTATCATATTCGACATAAATAAATATTTTAATTATGTGATCCCTTTTAGAGAAAATGGTATCGATAGTTTAGAATAAAAAGTTTCGATGAAATATGGTCTATCTTTTAAAAACAAAAAAAAAAACTTCTCTTTTCTTCATTTTGCAACTTGGCTCTTTTTTACGAGATTCTTATTTTCTTGTCTTCTTCTTCTTATTTACAATTCTTTTTTTTTTCTTTTTTCGATTTGTTTTGCATATCTTTTTTTGCTTTTTCTCGTTTTTTCTTCATTTTTACTTCATTTCTTTTCTTTCTTTTTTAGCGTAATTTTGCATCGAAAATTGAGAATAGAGCATACAATATTCTTTGAGCATCGAGCATCGAGTAGCAAATATATAACATAAAGCATATAAGAATATGAAACATAGAACGTAAAGCATAGAACACCAAATATCTAGTATCTTGTATTTGGTATCGAATATCACAAATCAAGTATCTAGTGTATAGCATTGAGCATATGATATATAACATGAAGCATATATCTAATATCGACCATCGTTCATTGTGTATCAAGTGGTGTTCTCGATTGCAAGTGTGTAGATGGTTTTCAAGGTTGAACTGATAAATTCAAGAGATGCTAACGTAATCAAAAGACCACTTTTCATTGATTTAAAAAAATGTATATTTTTCATTTTTTTCCCCTAAAAGGGGTGATTTGTTATAAGAACCCGTCGCTTTAAAATGTTATTCAACAATAAAGTATTAAATTCAGAATTAATTTTCATAAATATAGCAAAACACAACAATATTTACGGCCCGTGTAATAAAAAGCAAAAGCCCATAAAGCCAGTACAATATTTTTATAAATTCTAGATTTACCCTTGAATATTGCAAACAATTCGTTACTTTCTCTTTCTTCTCTTTGCGATTTATTTATTTTCTCTTTTAGATTTCTTGATCTCCTCTTCCAAATTTTTTATCTTCTATTTTTAAACGATTCATTCTTCTGTTTAAATCTTCTATTTCATCTTTACCGTTTTTGGCGAGATTCTTTGAATCTACTTCATATGCCTCATATTCGAGAATATCAAGATCGTCTAAATATCATTTTGACATGATCTAAATGATCGTTTACCATGGTCAACATGATCGTTTAAATTTGAAGCATTTTTTCCATCATTTAAAATGATCTAAACGATCGTGTTGACATTATATAAACGATTGCTTACCATAGTCAACGCGATCATTAGATTTGAAGTTTTTAATGATCATTTACATTGGACTACACAATTTCTTACCATAATCAACACAATTGTCTTTCATGATTGATACGATTGTTTAGCATAGTTAACACGATCGTTTAAATTTGGAGTCTTTTTCCCCCATTGTTAAAAAAGATCTACATGATCGTGTATCATGAGCTAAACAATAGTAGATTATTTGATTAGACTATAGTACACGATCGTTTAGAAAAAGATCATTCGTGCGCGCGTGACCAATTAATCTGGTATTGACTACGGCACTTTTGGTATTTTCCATTGCAGGCCTATGGGTTTTTTTCGTTTTTAGAATTGTTCTATACAAAGTATGTATTTTACCAGTTTGTTATATTTTTGAAAAATCCCCAAGAAAAAAACCATGAGTAAAAACATGATTCGTAACAATATTTCAATAATAAAAGAATTAACATGAGATACATGATGGAAATCGAAACAAGTGCAACGAAAATAAGATTGGATTTTTACCCTAATTAAAATTAAACTAAATTTAGTGATTAACATGCCCTAAATAAAACGAAATTAGGGTTTTTAGAAATGACTTACCTTCGAAGCCTCCTGAACCTCGATATCATCTCACGAGTACAAACTAGGACCACCACTGGTGTTGACCCGCTATTCTCCAAACTTAGAATCAGGTGGCGGGATCCGATATATGAAGGAGATAAAGACAGAGGAATGGAAATTAGAGAAACATAATTGGGAAAAAAAATTGGTGATCTTAATATTTTTAAGTGTAAATCAAAGTGGTCAAAATTTTTGAAAATTTGAAAATATTATCCTTGTAGAAACAATTTACATGCAAAATTTGCATTGAATTGTATCACCAAAGCCCAATACCTCATAAGCCACTAACCATTTGTGGATTTATTCACCATTCCATTTCTCTTAGTGGGTTTGGTGTCATCACCATGAGCTTCTACTTAGCCCACTAAGAGTTGATAAGATTATCCAAGGACAAAATGGTCATTTAACCATTCTAGTCAAAGTCCAACTTTGACTTTTCATATCAAACGTCAACATTTTGACTTTTTATCATTTTTTCTGTCTTGACTAATTTCGATCTCTCTAACATGAATTGACATTCATCGGTTTGAAATTCAAATCACATTTGAATATAAAAGTCGGTCACATTTGATTTAGTCCTTAAGGAAACAACTTATCTATTAACTCTAAAACAGATAGGAGTGAATTTCATCTTGCACCCTATGTCCCTAGCTATCCACCCAGTCTCACCCTTGAAATGGGAGGCTTGTTGGACCAGCACCATTGAGCTGCCCTCACCTATGCAAATTTAAGGACAATTCCGTGTGAAAAGAAGTTCATAGTTAGCTCAAGATTAGGATTAAGTTACCTACACTACAAGAAATCTGACCTTTAATGTCGGTTTAAAACCGACATTAGAAGACTTTAATGTCACTTGGCGACCGACATCTTTGCGAGCGTTATTAAAGGGCTTTAATGTCGGTTGGGCTAACCGACATTAAAGACATCTTTAATGTCGGTTATAAACTGACATTAAAGGCCTTCAATGTCGGTTATAAACCGACATCTTTGAAAGTGTTATTGAAGGCCTTTAATGTCGGTTCATCTTTAATGTCGGTGGATAACCGACATTAAATGTGTCTTTAATGTCGCTTATGATACATCTTTAATGTCGTTTTTCCATCGACATTAAAGATGTCTTTAATTTTTTTTAACCGACATTAAAGCTGTCTTAAATGTCGTTTTGAAACCGACATTAACAATGTCTTTAATGTCGTTTTTTCAAATTTATTTTTATTAAATCCTTGCATTATTGTCCATTTTGTATGACACCAAATAGTTAAAAATGAAATCTTTTACTTGTACATATACAAAATGAAATCCTAATAATGTGTACATTTATATACAACTTGGATCCAAACACAGAAATTATGAAGCTTAATTATTACACTGATCATCCTTTGAAAAAAAAAAAGAAAAAGAATATATTGAGAGAGCAATAACTAAAACTGCAACTAATAGCAAACTAGAACGCTTCACAAATGACTAACTTCAAGATCTTGTCACAAAGATGAGGGTCTGGCTAATTGTACTCACTTGCAACCATTTCTTCTATTGCAGTCATTTGTTTAGTGATAACTCCCTGTAAAAGACATCAAGATGGTTGAATTGATAAGTAACAATGTTAAGACCTAGTTGCTAGTAGAAATATCAAAATATCAAAATGAGGATGATATGATAGTTCCAAACAAAGGCAAGATTTTGTTAACTTCCCATGAACAAATTGTTATCAACTTTCTATTCATGTTTTTCAAAAACCAAGTCAAATTTTGAGAAATAATCACCACCATAATAGTCTTTTCATTGCCAAACAAAAGAAATGAGACTCTAGCTATACTATTTAAATGAAAAAGGTTGGTCAGCCATGCAAGGTGCAACAATAGTTATAAGTTATAAATTTCTGCAAAGACTGCAATCAAAAGGTCCCACCACGACCATGCAAACTTAAAATAAATATTCTCTAAGATGTCTTCTCTCGATGATATTGATACTTAGATAACCAAAAGTGCCCAAAGGCAAATACACAATCCTCTCCTCCACGGAGAATTTACTTCAAAAACAAGTTAGCCTCTCACTCTAACAAACAATTATTTATGTACACACTAACTGGAAAACAACCCCCAACTCCCTCTCCCAAATGGTCCCCACAAATACTCTCTCATCTCACTCAACACTTCCCTCCCCAGCAGCACCGGTTTCACCTCCATTGACCTTTTTGCCCCTTCTTTGATATGTAACTTGAATTGGTAGCCAAACATATTCTACCCGTGGTATATGAATTAATGTAACTATCAAGTAACTACAACTCTACAAGAAACTATAATTGGGAATTGAACTCAGACTCAACAACTTCATTGACTTAGAATAAAACATAACAGTAGCAGAAAAAGGGGCTAAGAACCTAAGAAAAGTTCTTGAGAGGTTATGAACTAAAATTCAGCAAACACGGGCAAAAGCGGTGTTCATGGAAAGTGCTCATGTATATTAAAAATATTGACATACACATCTATAAACATTATATATATTGAAAATATTAAAATATCACTGGAGGCTACAATCAAAGGTTTTTTATAAGATAAAGGAATAGCTCCAGCCAATTCATGACAAAATATACAGAGAATTCAAATGCAGATGTAAAAAAACTTACTTGAGGATAAAGATCACAAGTTCCCATCTCCTTAACAGCTAAAGGCAATCTCTCTCCATCAGTAACCTATGAAGCAAAAAAAGCACACAACTAAGGCCACACCAAAAACAATTTAATGATCAATAAAAGGTTACAAATAAAACCATTCCAGACCTCAAAGTCTACTCCCACACTTTTGATGTTTACTGTTTGAATTTCATTATGCTTAGCCCATATTATCTTTCTACCATTGTCCATACTTGCAATAGGTACTTTCCGGCCAAGTTTTACCATAATAGTTCCTTCATCATAACCAATCACAACCCTGTAGGGAGTAGTAGAATTTCAGGCATGTTCAGGTCATTGTAAATTTTAAGAATTATAGAAATTTTTGGTTGAAACCCCACTGGAATTCTTCTTGATCATAACATCATGCTAATTTAACCAATACCATAGGAGGATGGGTATGGGTAGGGATCTCAAGTTAATGTTTTAAAAAAATAGAAATAAAGGTATAGTATTAAAAAATCCTACACCAGGACATGAAAGAAATGTAACAGAGATTTTAACGTAAGCAAGGAAGTCGAAAATTGATTAACTTACCGGCGTGAGCTCTTCATGTATCCAATTGCCCAAACTCGTTCAAGGCCATAATTTAATGTATTTTCAAGCCTGTAAATCAGAAATAATTACAACTAGTGGAAATGCCAATGAAGCAGACAGAATTCCACAAAATATAGATACAAAAAGTAACAAAATATATTAACGAAAAGCAACTGACAGCCCATAACAGACCAAGTCGTCTGTCTCAAAAAGAAAAACAAGCAGACCTGCGTAGTGGCAGGTGCTGTTTTGGATTCTTCCTTTGCGGATTTATTCATCTCACTGCCACCCATGATTCTATATCAAGCAGATGCCACCTTCCAATAAAAGTTCAAAACATCCTACATTAAGAAGAAATACATCATATCAGTTGTTTTTATCCCTCACTTCACACTAACCAAACTATTGAAGTCTTACTTTCCTTTGATGCATGAAAGTATGATAATTCTTTACATCGGAATATTATATTTAACCCAACAAAGAGAGGGAAGTAGAAGCACCAACTTCACTGCCAGAGGAACTTAAAAGAAGCTACACAAGTTGGCTTGAATCAATCATACCTAGTTCGAGCCATCTTTCAAAGGCAAAATTTATACACTTTGGCAACAACCTTCCTTCAAAGAGTAAAAGTTGTCTGATTTCATTGGCTGTGCTAGATTAGCAAATGAAATCAAGAAAATTTCTCTTTGAAGGAAAGTAGTGGGTTCCAACATGATGATTTCCTTTTTCCTCTCTTGATAGAAATATAGAAACTAGACATAGTACAAAAGAGAGGGCACACACAAAAAAAGAAATACCCCCAAAAGATATGAAAAGCCTTTGTAGATAACATCCCCAAAAGGAAACTTTGGAGTGAGCCACACACCAGGCTCCTCCTAATGCTCGTGCCCTTGAAGTTCCCACCTTACTTTCTGACCAAATTTTCCAAATAAAAACAAGTAGAAACCCCACTTGCCAGAGAAGCCAACCTTTATTACAAAGGAGGATAGATAATAAGCTCCTCCACCATATCCTCAAAATTTCTATTCAAATTGAATCATACATTAAAAAAAATCTGGAGAAATTTCCCACAAACCGTCATAGCAAATGAGCACAGGACTGCTTCCTCAATAAAATTAACATTTGATTTTAAAAAAGCGAAGGTGGGTGGAACACGTCTGGAATCCTTACTAGAGAAAGATACAGATAAGCCAAATGGCCGGAATAAAATGGCAAAATGAATGAAGCAAAACTACATTTTTTTTTCATCAAGTAGTTTTGGCTGGATGGAATTAGACAAAGACTCAAAAGTAAATTGGTAGGTAGAAGATAGAATCCCACGTAGATTCACTCCATAGGTAAAAGGATCAGTTGCATTTCAAGGGATATGTTAACTTTTATTGTTGCATTAACGAAACTCGGTGGGAAATTTCCTTTCAGTGATACCTGTAAATCAAAACAAATAAAAACAATTACAAAACCAAAATGTTCAATTCCTAGAATTTGTGCATACATGACACAAATAAACATGATTACAAGCGATAAAGTAAAACAAACATCACAAATTCATTGCAAGTAGGCATGAAAGTTCAATTACAAAACACAACAATTTGTTTCTACTACTGCCAGCAACTTTAACACCAAATCTGCTATTGCCACCAAATCACCACTATCAGCCCAATAAAGGTTCTGGAAATAGTCAATTAATCATAAAAGGAATTAGAACCATATTGTAAAAGAAATGGAAAATCAGCTAACAAATGCAAAATGTACCAACCTTCACATTTACATCAATATGGCGGATCAGTCTGCACTCTGCCCAATCATAGAAACATATAAAATCATTGGAACACATGGCTAACAGAGTTCCTCCATAGATGTGCTCGACTGAAAAGGTAGGTCGGATACTTCTCTTTTCCTGAAAAGTTAGTTCTAGTTAACTCCACTATCTAACAATGGAACAACAGAAAATAATTCTTTAAAGAAGCACAATAGTTGTTTGAAATTCAAACACATTAAATAGTTTTTATAAAAAAAAAATAGACTTATTTTACTGAGTAATTTAGTATCCTTGCACTTGAATGCTATAAACTCAGATGTTGCAGTAAAACCTATAGTAGATTTCTAACCACATTCTCTATGAGAACTTCGCAGCTCCATCGGAACCCCCAATCTCCTCATCTGGTACATACGATATATGAATCGTACAGACAGGGATGAAATCCCGGTTTCTGAGATTCCGAATGGAAAAATGATCCATACCAAGTCACAAGAAGAAGAGGCTTACCTGGATCGAACTCGAGTACCTGCGTATGGAGACTGATTTCTTGTGCTTGAGATCTGAGGAAGGCGACGGCGGAGGCGTAATCGGGATCTGGATGTGCAGTTTAGATTCTGAGGTAGCGTTGAAAGCGAGAGACCAGAGAATCTTGATCGGATTCATCATCAACGTACTGCAAATGGCTGAAAGAGAGAGAAAATGAAAGGAGAAGAAGATAAAGAGTAACTGAAAAGAAGCGATAGTGAAGACGGAAGTTCGACATGGGCTGTGCCGGTGGTTGCGGTGGTCAAGTAGTTCAAGTAAGTGGTAGAGCCGGTCGGAAAGTGATGAGATTGAGCAGCTATCGAAGAAGAGAGGGAAGAAAGTGATCGAGATTGAGAAGGGTGAAAGAAATTTGAGGAAGATGAAAAATAGTGTGGGGGAGGGTTTGAGAAAAGAGTAAAGTAAGAGAGAGAAAGTTGAATTTTTACAAAATTAAAAAATAAAAATAAAAATAAAATAAAAATGGGCTTTAATGTCAGTTCTAAAAAAGCAGGGTGTTTAATGTCGGTTTTAAACCGACATTAAACATCCGCCTTTTGAAAAACGACATTAAAGCCCATTTTTCATTTTTTTCACCCGACATTAAAGGCTAGATTTCTTCTAGTGCTAGGTCATCAATAATCGAAATAGTCAGTTTTATATAGTCAACGATGTTATAACTTAAAAGCGACTATTTCATGGTTACAGTCTTATGTAAACATAAGACACCCCCACTTTCATGTCTCTACATGAACGATTCAGGATCATCTCATTTGTACTAACTACAAAGCGTGCCGCATCCATAGCGTTCTCAAAATAAGGCTCCCAACTATAGACCTTTTGGACTATATACTCGAACTTGATCCACGTTTATGTCTCTACATAAAGTTCAAGTCTACGTTTGATAGCCTCGGGACCTTAGTTTATTGAATTCAAAATTCTAGTATTTTATTTTTACTAAAAAGTCCTCAATAGCTACTTTATTGAATAGAATATACCTTAACTACAAACTACGAGTTTTATGACATAAATTCCAACAATACATTCATAATATACTTAAAGTTTTAATTTTTGTCCGATACATATATTGAAACTAGTAGGAAAACTAAAAGAAAATGAAAGAAGGGTTATTATTATTATTATTATTATTATTATTATTATTAATTTTTTATACTTTAGAGGATTTGTGTGCACTTTTAGGATTTTTTTTTGTATTTTTTTTATATTTGATTTGAGGATCAGTATTAGTTTTTTAAATTAAAAAGATTGATTTTGCTATTTGATTTTTCTAACGTATACAGTGAAGTAATACAACGTATGGTGGGATGTTTTAGTATTAAGAATCATGCACCATATAAAATAACAGTACAACATTATATCATTAGATTATTTTTTTTAATCTAATATGTTATGTTTCAGATTATTTTGGAGTCATAAAAATTTATCATAGATAATTTGTCCAATATAAAACATGTGACAAACTGAAAGAACGATCAAGACATATGATAAAAGAAGAGTCTTCTCATATGTTTTCACATTGTATTGAATATAAAAACAAAGTTTAATTTCCCTTTAGTCATTTTTCAATTATAAACAATTACTATAAATATAATCTTAGATTTTCATAAGAAATGATATTAATATACTATATAGTTTACTTGTATGGACCTTGTCTATCCACACAAAACTTTCAATCAACATTTTAATTATAAAATTAGTTTGATGAAACAAATATCGATAATACTTTGATTCACGTAGTATGAAGTTCAAGACAATTTGCTGCTCGATCTACTTAGAATTTTGAAAAAACCCCTAAATTCAACCAAATTTAGTTCCCAATATTAATTTGCTGTAGTTAATTTATTATTTCAATCTATATTCTAAAATATTTTTAAACAATATAATTTTATCTTCATTCATAGTAGAAAAAATAAAGATACGAAAAGAATGGAAAACAATAGTTGGAAATAAGAAAATAAAAGGAAGTCGTGGTCAACTGATATGTTAATGCTACATATGCATGCATATTACGAATGGTGATAGTTAATTTGCACTCTCTTTTCTATTGTCTTGAATAGTTAAATTTTGTATTTAGCTCGTTGCAATTCATACTCCAAGATTAATAAATGTGAAAGTTGAGTTTGGTATACAAAAGCCATTAAGATTTTATTTTGTATATAGGTGTGAAAGAGAAATATTATTTATTTTATTCTTTTAATAAATAAACGTTTATTGGTATTTTCCGTCACAAAAATAGATATTTAATGTTGAACAAACTACAAAGCAATTTCAAATGTGATCGACGTTGAACAATGCATTGGTAAAGGTGTTTAAAGTCAGGCAATGAGGACCGCGATGGCGTGGTGGTCATTCGTTTTCGGTTGGCTTTCCCTTCTTCTTAGATCTATGAAATATAGATCTAGAAATGCACTTTAAAGGCACACTCCTGATGCAACTTGATATGCATTGGGAGTTACCCTAACTGTCGATGCTTTATTGGAGGCGTTGTCCTATCCCCAACAACTCTCGACACTTTACTAGGGTCGTTGGGAGTTTGCATATATCTTCTGATGCTATGCATGGAGGCTGGCTTCAGGAGATACAAAATCCTTTTTTTCGAAAAATCTGGTTACCTCCACTTTTCTTAAAAATTATTGGCTTTTTAAAAACACCAAAAATTTAATAGATATTATTTAATGTTATAAAAACGTCAAGTAAAAGTACATAGCACTTGACGTTTTTTAAACATAAAAAAAGGTTCCATAGTGAAAAACTTTAAGAAAATTTGCCACACCTCCATCTTTTCATAAAAATTCTTGATGTTTTGAAAATGTCAAGCATAGATATTACTTGGGCGTTTTTAAAACAACAAGGAAAAGTACACATCACTTGACGTTTTTAAATTATCAAGAAAGTCGAAAATAGACCCACGTTCGCCTTTTCATAAAAATTCTTGACGTTTTGAAAACATGAAGAAAAAAATAGATTTTGATCTTTAATCTGATCTAGTATATTTCATGGCGTACGTGGGATTGTTTTAGTATATGTAATTTAAAAATGGGTAATGAAGTTGATCATGTAAAGATAGATGTTATTGCAAACTTCCTTATCATACTAAAAGAAGCACCAATGAAAGTCCTTGAGATGAAAGAGCAGTGTTGAAAAACAAGACGGTTCTACTTGTGAATGTTCTATGAAGATATCACGAGAGGAAGAAGCAACTTGGAAAGCAGAGGAACAGTTGAGGAGAAAATATACGAATTTGTTCAATTAGGCTTTCTAAATTTTGATGATGAAATTTCTTTTAGGAGGAGGTAAATTGTAAATCTTGGACTTTGTGTTCTTAATAATTTCTAAGGGTTGAAGAAAGTCAAGTTAAGTGTTGCTTGGTTGTTTTTTGATTAGGTAATGATGTCGATGAAAAGCCTAAGTATTGAGTTGAAAGAGGTTGGCGATCGAAAGAGTGTGAAAAGAGACGACAGGAAGATTTTTGGCCTAGTACAAGAGTTGGGCGTGACGAGCATGTTAGGCGGCCAAGTGAGTTGAAGAAAACATCTAAGGAGGCTTGTCCTAGGCGGTCGAACACACGTAGGCTTGGGGTTAAATTTGTCTCTTGTCCACCTTTAAGGCAAGTTTACTTCTGTCAGGTTTAACTTTATCTCTTGCTTCATTATCTTAGTTAGTGGTGCAACAAAGTTTTTTATTTTTAAGCTTTTAACATCACCTGTTGGAGTTTATGTCCTAAAACTCGTATTTGTAGTTAAAATTATATTATATTCAATAAAGTGGTTATTGAGGAATTATTAGTGAAAATAGAATACTATAATCTTGAATACAGTTAACTAAGGTCCCAAGGCTATCTAGTGTAGACTTGAACCTTATGTTCGAGTTCATAGTCCAAACGATCTATAGTGAATGAATAAGGTTAGGCGCCTTATTTCAGAAACACTATGGATGCAACTCGCTCTATAGTTAGTACAAACGATGTGATCCTAAATTGTTCACGTAGAGACATGGGAGTGAGTGTATCATATGAAAAGAGTTTACATACAACTGCAACCATGAAATAGTCACTTTTAAGTCATAACATCGTTGACTCTATAAACTGACTATTTCGATTATAATGATCTAGGTAACTTAATCTTAATCCTGAGCTAACTATGAAATTCTATTCAAACAGTATTATCCTTAAATTTGCATAGGTGAGAGTAGCTCAACGACGTTGGCCCAATAAACCTCCCAATTCAAGGGTAAAACCAGGTGGATGGCTAGGGACATAGGGTGCAAGATGGAATTCACTCCTACCCGCTTTTAAGGTTAGTAGAAAGGTTATTTGCTTAAGGACTGAATCCAAGTTTTGAGTAAAGGACCCCACCCTCTCATTGGCCCCACAGAGATTCGGTTTATCGGTTCGACCTTAAACCAATTGTTCAATTGTTGATCAATGGGACTTAAGGAGTAAGTTGTAATCTCAAGGGTAAAACGATATTTTGACCTTGCCAAGGTTACGAACAACCTGTGAAAAATTAACTTACTGATCATGATTATATCGCATGGACATAAATATATCTATAGTGAAAGGAGTGCAACTCTAGGACTTTAATGGAATGACCTGTTAGTTAACGAATGTTGATTAACTCGGTCTAAAAAAGTTTAATCAGTTAATCTCGGATCGTTGGAGTCCATGATCTATAGGTTCATTAGGTTTCCCCACTAGCTCATATGAAATTAACTTAGAACAACATGTTCAAATAATTCGAGTTGTTCGAATTAGGTGAAGAGAAAGATCCCGACGAATATATATGATATAGGCATCGGTTATAAGTTTGAGATAGAGCTTTATTTTTAAAAGTGATTTAAATATAAAAAAATATGAGTATATGGATTTATATCCGGAAGGTCGGAGTTGATGGAAATGGTCAAAGTTGTAAGAAGTCAAAATGTTGACTTTTGACTTTAAAAGTCAAACTTTGATCGGTTTTATATTCAAATGTGATTTGAATTTCAGAAAAAAAAATGCGGATTCATAGTTGAGAGGCCGGAATTAGTCAAGAAGAACAAAATGGTAAAAGTCAAAATGTTGACTTTTTGACTTGAAAAAGTCAAAGTAAAAACTTTAACTTAAATGGTCAAATGACCATATTGCCCTTGGACTAGTTAGTGGAAAAATCCATTATGTTGTTGTAATTCCATTAACACTTAGTAGGATAAGTGGCTACATAAGATGTAGACACCTATCTCACTAAATTCCACTAATTACATGCAATTTTGCATGTAATTAGTCTATCTAAAGTGCTTTCTTCAAATATTTTAAAAACTTTTGGAAACTTGTGATTTTATGGATTTCAAAAAAAAAATTCAATATTTTTTTTCTCTCCCAAATCTCAACAAATTGGACCTTATTTTTTCATCACTCTCTTAATATTCCTTCACTTAACGGATCCCACAACCAAATTCTAAGTCTGGAGAATAGCGGATCAACACTAGTGGCGATTCCAGATTCATGATTGTGAGGAGATTTGGAAGATCGGGAAGCTTCATAGGTAAGTATTTTCCTTAAACCTAATTTGTTTTAATTAGAGCTTTTTAAGCATGTTAACTTCTAAATTAGTTTAGATGCATTTAGAGTAATTTTTTATCTGTACTTCCGCTGTGCATGTCTCGTTTTGCCATCATGTGGTGTCAGAGAATGTTTAATTTTACTCATTTGCATATAGTGGGTATTTTCAATTTATTTGATAAATTGTTGTGGTTTGTACTAAAATGGATATATTATGGCCCTAAATTAGGTTTAAATTTATAATAATTATTGTAATTAGCCCCGTTTATGGCTTACTTTATTTTTGAAAAGGGTTTGTAATTAGAATTGGAAATTAGGCCGTAGTTGGTTCAACAGGGAGATAAAAAAGCTGATTTTTTTGAAAATAGAAGAAGACATACCCGGATTACACTCCCAGACCCGTTTTGGAACCCGCCCGACCCGAAACCCGTCGTTTTTCCCCTCAGCGATCGCGTATCGTCTCGGTCCAGATGTCCAGCGAGCGGCCTACTCGGATGCCTGCAACCCGCGCCCGCTTGACCCGAGACCTGAAGCGCACTGGTTCTCGCATCCGGTTATCCCGTTTAAGCCCGGCCCGTGCGCTCTGACCCGCGTCTGGCCTTTCTCGCGTGCGTCCTGCCTTCACGCCTTCGGCCCAGATAGCACTCGCTCGGCCCACGATCCTTTAAGCCTACGCGTTTGACTTGCTGCTCGGTCCGCCAGATCGCTCCGACCCGGGTTTGACCCGGTTCACCCAACCCGCGCGTCTGCTGTTGTTCTTGGGCCGGTCCAACTTGTTTTGGGCTGGTCAAGAGTTTTTGGACCAGTTCAGTGCTGTTTCAGTCTTTATCCAGCCAGTTCGAGTTGTTGTGGAGCGGTTTATGTACTCCACTAAATTATTACTGCAATAAATTAGTTTTTAGCTTAATTTTGAAGTCAAAACTAGTCCATTAAGATGTTCTAATTAAATATGCATGTGATGCATATTTTATTTAATATTTAAATTGTATGTGTATATAGTATGCCATAAAGATTTAAAATCTCACCATTATGTATTAAAAGTGTTATAATTGTTATATTGTATAGTATGCATGTTAATTAATTAAAATGGAAATTAATTAATATGATTAATTAAATGTTTAATTAATTAAGTTAATTTTGATTCAATATGATTTAATGAAATTAATTAATTAATTAATTAATTATTGATTTATTTATTTTAATTAAATATGATTTAGTTAAAACTTAAATAAATAAAAAATCTATAATAATTAATTTGTTTATATAATGGTTATATAGTGTTTGATGAATGTTATAGAACTATTATCTAAAGTTTTTATAAGTGTTATAAAATGAATTAGACATTTAAAATCTAAACAAAGATAACTTGCATAGAATTAGGTCAATATCTTGCAAAACTGGTTACAAGAGACTCACCTAATTCGATCTTGTCAACAAGTCAAATAAGATGACTAAGGTTGGAGGTTCTTAAGTTGATGGTTTACGGAACACCTGCTACCTGGTTTTATGAGCATGCGTGTGAGAGATGAGAGGTAATAAAATTTATTTATCACCTAGACATCGTAGGTTAAAATTTGGTATAATGGTTACGTTGGATGTTTCACAGGCTTAGGATATGTTTAAGTTAGCCTAAATATGATCATACTTTTTTGATGAGTACCTTTTAAAACTGTCTTAGAACACTTCAACTAGAGAAAAGTAGCGTACTTTTAGCTCCAGTGTCCCTAAGAGTTCACACCGTGATGTCTATGCATGGGAGATTTGTTAAGAGTAGACTTCTAATATAGTTAGAAGATAACTCTTTACCTTCATGTAAGTCTTATATCTAAAGGAATAATGATTAAAAGATTTTTTTTATTAGAAAAGGTCTTAGAACAAAAATACCATCAAAACTCTACATTCAAACCTCTGTGGACCAATGAATGTCAACGTTCAAGGACGGTATGGATATTTCATCAATTTTGTTGATGACTATTCAAGGTTTGGTCATGTTTATGTATTGCTTCATACGTCTGATTCTCTTGAAAAGTTCAAAGAATATAAAGACTAAAGTTGAAAATCAATTAGGTAAAAAATATAAAGACACTTCGATCAGATCAAGGTGGTGAATATGTGGACTTAAGATTCTAAGACTATTTGATAGAGCTCTCGAATCCAATTACAACTCTCTACATCTAGTATATCTAAACAGAACGGTGCATCAAAAAGAAGAAACTAAGCCTTGTTGGACATAGTTTGCTCTATGATGAGCTTTACTCTTTGATCGTTAAGGAATAAGAAATTTGTATAGACAAATACCAGATTCTTAGAGGAAAATCTCATCATAAATCATCAAACCAAGTAGTAAATTAGTATTAGGATTTCCAAAGATATTATAGATAAACCTAGTTCATCCACTAAAGTCATTGATAAAACTAGGAAATCTTGTTAGTCTCAGCCTTCTCAAGAGTTAAGAGTGCCTCGAAGTAGTGGGAGGATTATTCATTAGCTTGGCTGTTACCTGGTTTTATCGAAAACCAAATTGTCATTCTTAATGATGGTTTAAGAGAATCCATTGACTTATGAAAAAGCAATGAATGATTTAGATTATCTATCTGACGTCTAAAAATGACTAGCTATGCACTTTTAAATAAGAGATTTGGAAATGCACATTGTGTTCTTAAGATCTAAATTGTTTGAAATGACAAGAACATAATACTAGCGAGTCTCAAGCATCTTATATAAATAAAATGTTGTCTAGATATAAAATGTAGAATTTCAAAAAGGGATGGATTGCCGTTAAGTATATTTTAAAATAGTTTAGAAATTTAAAAGATTCTATGCTCATGTATAGTTCTAAGGATCTGATCCTTATTAGATACACTGATTCTGATTTCTAAAAATGTTAGGAAGTCTACATTGCAATCAATATTTTCTCTAAATGGAGGAGCAATAGTGTGAAGAAGTGTAAAGTTAAAGTATACTACTTTATCTGGGTAATTGTGAATCGTAGTGATGTTGTAGTAACCCGAATACTTGTTGAGAAAATTCGTGACTATATGGTTTACAAAGTCCTTCACGGCTAAAGTGTTAGAAGTTTACCTAAATAGTTTAGGTTTACGAAGTTTATGCACTAGGACTAGTGGGAGAAATGGGTATATGCCTTAGTTTGTTATATTCATATGTTTATTGTAATATGAGTAATTCTCTCACGATTAAATTCTATATTTTTCTCTCACACTAGGAGTTTAAGTTAAAGTGGGAGTTTGTTAGAATTTATGTCCTAAAACTCGTTGTTTGTAGTTAAAATTATATTCTATTCAATAAAGTGGTTATTGAGGACTTATTAGTGAAAATAGAATACTATAATCTTGAATCCAATTAACTAAGGTTCCGAGACTATTTATGTAGACTTGAAATTTATGTAGAGACATAAACGTGTATCAAATTTGAGTTTATAGCCCAAACGGTCTATAGTGTATGAATAAGGTTGGACGCCTTATTTTGGGAGCACTATGGATGCTGCTCGCTCTACAGTTAGTACAAACGATGTGATCTTGAATTGTTCATATAGAGACATGGGAGTGAGGGCATCCTATGTAAAGAGTTTACATCAGATTGGAACCATGAAATAGTCACTTTTAAGTTATAACACCTTTGACTATATAAACTGACTATTTTGATTATGATGACCTAGGTAACTTAATCTTAATCCTGAGCTAACTATGAACTTTTGTCCAAATGGTATTATTCTTAGATGTGCATAGGTAAGGGCAGCTCAATGACGCTGGCCCAATAAGCCTCCCATTTCAGGGATAAGACTAGGTGGATGACTACCCGTTTTAGGGTTAGTAGATAAGTTATTCTCTTAAGGACTGAATCCAAGTCTTGAACAAGGGATCCCGCCCTCTCATTGGCCCAAGAGGGATTCGTTTTATAGGTTGGACCTTAAACCAAATGTTCAATAGTGGATCAGTAGAACTTAAGGAACAATATGTAATCTCAGGGGTAAAATGATATTTTGATCCAACCGAGGTTACGAACAACCTGTGAAAAATTAACTTACTGATCATGGTTATATCAAATGGACACAAATATATCTAAAGTAAGGGGAGTGCAACTACAAAATTTTAATGGAATGACCCGTTAGTTAATGAATGTTGATTAGCTTGATTTAAAAGAGATTAGCTAGTTAATCTCGGATTGTTGGAACCCATGATCTATAGGTCCATTAGGTTCCCCTGCTAGCTTACATGGAATTAACTTAGAACAATATGTTGAAATAATTCGAACTGTTTGAATTAGGTAAAAAGAAAGAAACCAACGAATATATATGATATAAGTGTTGGTTATAAGTTTGAGATAGAGCTTTATGTTTAAATGTGATTTAAATATAAAAAAATACAAATATGGATTCATATTAGGAATCTCGAAATTGATGGAAATGGTCAAAGTTGTAAAATGTCAAAATGTTGACTTTTAACTTTGACCGACATTTTATTCAAATGTGATTTAAATTTCAGAAAAATAAATGTGAATTCATGCTCGGGAGGTCATAATTAGTCTAGATGGACAAAACAATAAAAAGTCAACATTTTGTTGGATAGTCCCATTAACACTTAGTGGGATAAGTGGCTATATGAGATGTAGACACCTAACCCACTAAGTTCCACTAATGGTTAGTGAATTATTAGGTGCTGAGATTTAATAAACTAATTACATGCAATTTTACATGTAGTTAGTCTATTTAAAGGGCTTTTTTCAAATAGTTGAAAAACGTTTGGGAAATTTTTGATTTTATGAATTTCAAAAATTTTTTCAAACTTTTTTCTCTCCCAAATATCAACAAATTTGACCTCCTTTTTCCATCCCCTCTCAATATTTATTCCTTCACTTAATGGGTCCTACAATCCAATTTTAAGTCTGGAGAATAGCGAGTCAACACTAGTGGTGGTCCTGGGTTTATGATCACGAGGAGATTTGAAAGATCGAAAGGCTTCATAGGTAAGTATTTTTCCTTAACCCTAATTTGTTTTAATTGGGGCTTTTTAAGCATGTTAACCTCTAAATTAGTTTTGATGCACTTAGAGTAATTTTCCATCAGTACTTCCACTGCGCATGTCTCGTTTTTCTATTATACCAACCTTCAATCTCTTTGGATACTCCACGAATGATGACTCGACCTTATTATGCCTCAATTGAGGGATATAGTGCAAGATTGGAGGGTTTGAAGCTTTTTCATCTTTTGAGATCGTACTCTTTATGGTGCCAACAAATGCCTCACCCTCTTTAAAGTTAGAAGTACTTGCTTCTTTATATGGTTCTTTTCTTGTGCTTGGAAGTAACTTCAACTTTGGCTTATCCTCTCTTTTTATCAAGAGAATAATGGATGAGATATTATCATTCTTCAAATAAAACTTTTCCATCTCCGAAGTAAGACTCAACTTCTAAGAACGGCTTAGAGTCAGATTCAACCTTTTTTACGTTGTTATGATAAAACTTAAAGCACTAATGCAATATCGAAGTTACTACTCCATTCCCTTGCATGAATTCAACGAGGGCCTAGAACAACTTGTAAGCTGTCCTTGAGTCTATGACCTTGAACAATGCACTAGTGCTTAGGTCGCTAATAGTATTACTAATTGTATCATGTCTATTGCTCTTTGGCTGCTGTGGTTGAAACGTTTAATTACTAACTTGTTATTTGAGAGTTCATCCATCAAGATGCCTAACTACTTAATAGTTGGCTTTGACATTATGTTGACAGTTAATCCATTATTAATGAGAATCCGATTAACCCTCTATTCTTGAATGTATCTTGAAACATACAAGGGTCTATTGGATCCTAATAGAAAATCCTCATTTAAGAAGCCTATGGACATACGGTAAAAAAAATTCTTGCACGTTGTAGAGTTCGAAGCATTCGAACTTTATGCTTCTGAATTTAACAATGCATCTATAAGGATGGTCTTAGTTTCTTGAGGAAGTGATAATAGATTATCCACGTTGAACATCGGTAGGTCTTTTGACCCTCCCTCCTCTTCTAGGGAGTTTAAAGCGATGTTTTCTTCCTTTACCACATTGATAGCATGACATGTAAAGACTTCTGGAACTTCATCTAAATGATCACAACAAATTTTGTTTTAGAAGAAAGTCTGTAAAGGTTACTAGCCGCTGAGGTGTAGGAGAATCCTCGTCTTCCTCCTACACGAGCTTAGGGTCCAAATCTTCTTCTTATTATTATTCTTTTGGGTCATGTTCCCTCTTCTATGTTTCTGGTTGGAGTGAGACTCTTTTAGATCAGATTGTAACTATATTTTCTTTTGATGGGTCACAATTATCCACCCTTCATCGTCTTCTTCAATCAGTCTTCTTTTTATTCAGAATCTTTTGATGCAACTTCCTGATGGAACTTGGCAACTATAGGCTAAAAGGTCCCAAACTAGACCAAGCTTTCTCTTGCCACATAAAGTAACCTTAATGGAAAAACATCTAAATCTATTGTTCCCAGTGCATACCTTAGGTGCACATCTCTACATGCAGACAGTTCAATGTGTCGATGTTTGCAGTCCAAACTCAGAGCTCTTTATCGATTGATTTAGTTGATGATTGACTCTCCCTTTCATTTCTTGGTATTTGTAAGCTCCATTATACTTAGGATGCGTCTGGTGTTTTAAAAGTAATTTAGTAACTCTTTTTCTAGTTGTTCCCAACTGTTAACCACTTTGGCCTCTAGGCCAGTGTACTTGTCCAAGACATTCCTTTTCAAGCTTCGAACAAATTATCTTAGCAATTGATCTGTTATCGATCTTGCATTCTCACACGTTTCAATAAAATGAGTAATGTGCTGCTTCGAATTGCCCTTTCCATCAAACTGTTGAAATTTGGGGATCGGTACCCAAGAGGCATCCTTAAGTTGTCAATTCTTTTAATGTACGACTTAGAGTACATAAAAGAAGTTTGAGATGACCTTCAACTAAGCTCTTATTGAGCTTCTGACCATATCCTACAAATGTTAGGCTGATAAGGGCTCCATAGAGGTTGATTGTTGTTGTGGTTGATTTTCTTGCGCCACATTTTTTCCTTTGTCATTGGCTTTGACTGAGGAGTTGCTCTCAACTCACTGGTTTCACAGGTCTTCATTTACTCTCTCAAAGCTTCAATTTTGTGGTCTCGTTCCTCTACAACTTTCTTTAGAAGATTACTTTTTCCCTCCATCTCTTCCATGACAGACTCGACTGTTACATTAACCATCATGACAAACATCACATTAGGGTGTGTTTCCCTCTTTAACTTGCTAGAGGCAGAATCAGAGTTATCATACAAAGAATTTTCCTTGATGACAATCTCACCTTTAAGAGATTCCATTAATTGTTTGAGGATGCTCACGCGATGACAGAACCTTAACCATGTTGCTACATGATCCCATGTAAGCATCCTTTGCTTTGAAAAATTTAGACTACGGGTGACAAGTCTCGTGTAAGCATTGCTTCCAAAAGAAGATTTGGATGCAACTTTCTTTGGTGCCATGAATTTACTTGCAATTTTAGATGACGAGAAAGAGTTGAGAGGAAGAGAAGTCCCATTGAATGTACCACAAACAAAAGTATAAACTACTAGCTTTTTAACATCCGATTCATCTTAGCTAAGAACATGCTAGTGACAAAAGAATGCAAAGTACCTAGGTCTAGCAAAACATGAGCAAGAATATTATAGATAAGAAGAGTACCAGTAATCACATCAGTCGCATCCTCTACCCTTTACTGTGTCGTGGCATAGACCTTCCCCTATTAACGAGGTCTTCTTTACTACTCCTTTCTACTTCATGTCACTTGGTCCTTCTTGTTCAATTGTTACTGATCTAGGCTGAGTCACTGATTGCGACTCTACTCTCTGCTCAGCTGAAACCCTGCTCTCAACTGCGAGTAATTTCTATGGAAATGACCTGACTGTCTATGGTGGTAGCACACATTTACTCTGCTCAAACACTAACCTCGATTTGAAGTCTACCATAATCTCTTCACAAAGCTCCTCTACTTGAGATGGCTGCAGACTCTTTCCCGCTTGAGACATCTTTGAAGACCTAGCTGGTTGATTTGAAGACCTCAAAGCTTTCCTCTGATAGGAATTTTCTATACACTCTCCTAGATGATTGAATAATTCTAGATCAAGCTTTAAAATCCCATATACCCGACACTCCTAGCATAAAAAGGTCTCTGGTCACGACTCCTAAAACTACTTGTTGTAGAAACTACTTGACTCAGTTTAACAACCGACTTAACTTCCTCTAAACTTTGCTACACCCTCAAAGCAGTCTCAACAAACTGAGAGAAGTCTCTCTAGTTAGCTAAGCTGTCAAAGTAATACAAATCTCTTTTCCCAAACCCCTTTCGAACCTTCTACATCTATCATTCTCAGATGCAACTATCACTAGCATACTGTGAAAGCTCGATATATTTCCTCTTATACTCGACCACTAAGAGTGACCCTTGCTTCAACCTAAAAAACTCGTCCCTCTTTGCCTCGCAATAAGTACCAGGGTAGTACTTTTCCATGAAAATACTCTTAAATGTCTCCTAGTCTAGGGTACTTGCATCAATATGTCTGGCCAAAATAGACTTCCACCATTCCTCTACTTCCTTCTACAACAAGAATGTGGCTAATCTAACTTTCCTCTTCTCTGGATAACCCATCACCTTAAAGAACTTCTCTAGCAAATTCAACCATGCTTCCACGTCAGTTGGATTCGTTGAACCCTAAAAAGCTTTGAAACCTTGAGCTTTAAGCTGCTCTATGCCAAACTTCTTATTAGGATCACTAACTTTAAGCCGCTTTATACAAAACTTCTTATTAGAATCCAAACAAACATTTGGGAAAATCTAAAGTACTTCTTATCCTTTATCTCAACCTGGGCTCTAAAGGTATTGGACTCCCATTCAGACTGGCCCTGGATAAATCCTTGTGTCCCGTCTTGCTTCGCCTACGATGTCTACTAGGACATGATGGCATGACTCCCTATAACATATCTACTCATTAGACATTTTATAGATGCCTCTAATTCAGTGCATGAATCTTAACTCTCTAACTTTAATTCTAACTTGGCTTATAGCCAACTTAACCTTCTTTAGCTCTCTTAGGTAGTTCCTAAAATACATATCTTAACTCTTTAGTCCCCAAAGAACTAACTCTACTTGTAATAGTTCCAAGAGCTCACTACTCTATAGTCGAAAAACTAATCTTGCTCTGATATCAAACTGTCACACTCCTTCCCAGACCACCTCCTCTTATCCTAAGAGATGGCGTTAAGCCAACAATACCATTCTCCTTCTACAATACCTACTGGCCATAGTAAAAGTAAAGCTGAACTAAACATGGAATATATAAAACAGTAGAAATATGAACTATCTCTATATATAAAAAGTGTAGCCCAAACGATAAAACAACCATAACAAGTCAACAACTACAAACTAAAGTTCATACAACTCCAGATATAATTCCATCCAATTCAGAACTAGCACTACTCAACTGAACTTGTGAATAGACGACATGTACTACTAAAAGAACACATGCTAGTATAAAACTCAAAGTATACTATCAGGTAGGTGATGAAGTTCAGGTGTCGTCTCCACGATCTCTACTTAGAAAGTAAGAAAATATTTTTGGAAAGACTGAGCTAAAGCTCAAAGAGTGACTAGCTTTTAAATCAAACATGCTTAACAAATCAATGAGTAGTAAACAACTTATCAAATACAATTTAAGAAAAGCAAATACATAGTTCTCGAACTTAAACAATTGTCTCAAACATTTCTCTCTCACTTGCTATACCCTAAATCTCTATACTATGAGATGGAAAATCTAGGTGCCTATAGAGACCCTCATCTCTACCTAGTTAAAATTATGGAAACTCTAGGCATTTATTGAATACCCTCATCACAGGACCTCTATGCACAAGAAAAACTCCCCCGTAGGGTTGCCAAAAAAACTCTTGATATCTCTTAGGTATAGACTAAAATATACTTAAACAATCTCATGCTTAAAACATTATCTCAAACTAAAACTGCATGTTATATAAGTCTCTTGCATTTAACAAATCTTAAATCTATAAAACAAGCTTTACTTAAATAATATTCAACTTAAATACTTTCAGAAACTCAACTTTCATATGCTTGCTCATTAATCAATGTATAAAGAAACATTCTCAATAAACTTATTAGTCAAGCTCATGCTTTTCAAACCTTTTTAAACTTGAGACTCATGTTTGGGAATCAATAGTATAAATTAAGTATAGTTTCTCAAATATGTTAGCTCAAAGTATGCTTTAAACTTAAACTTAGTAAATCATTTTTTAGGAATCAATTCAAAATTCATTTTTGTCACTCATATATGGTAGTTAATTCCTTAGCCTATAAATTTGCCCAATCTGCTTTTGCCTTGAGAATTTAAACTCATTTTAAAACCCTAAAATTAGAAACATCAAAACTTAGCCCAAAAATCTTAAGAACAACAAAATTGCATAAAAATCGTGTCATAGTACGGTTGACTTCTAGGTAGGTGGCAAGTAGCACGTGCCTGCACAGGCCCTCAGGGCGTCTGACTATGTGCTTGTCTCACGCTCAACATGTTGCGTGACATAGCTCTACACCTCACTCCGTGTGCGCACTCGGACACCCCTCGCATACTGGCCTCCTACATGGCATAGGGGCATAGCCCATGTTGCCTGGCTGTGCGTTGGCCATGTCGTGTGCATGCTTCTAAGCATAAATAACCTCTTGCCTTCAAAATGTAGGCACACACAAGGCCTTACATTATGATGCCTCGACCACCTTCAATCTTGTCCATAAAACTGTGAATTTAAAAAAAAACGTCTTCCAACTTCAAGCATTCATAACTTTTAATCTAGTCATGAAAATGGAAAAGTTTTATTTTTAAACTTGATTAGCATTGTCTTAACTACATTACCTCCAAAACTCAGCATTAAATTCAAAGTAATGAATAAGTTATTTGAGGGACCTTTTAAACGTTTTGTAGACTTCAAAGAGTCCATTCTACTCAGAATCCTTAAAAAATTAACATTTTCTTCTTCGTTAGACTTGAACAACACCTTCCTCATGTCCCTTTTATCCGATAGCCTCACTTCACCTACAAGACTCTTTTAGTGAACTTTTGCAACCAATTTGAGAGAAGACACACGAGGAAATTAAGAGTACCTTCTGTTTGAAAATGACCTATTTATACAGCTCTATGCATTGTCAACCTGACCACCTCTTACTTTCTGAATTTTGGAGTCTTTTATTCCATGGACACTTGTTCTCCACTTCTACCAACTACCATGAATGTCTAAAGGTCTTCCAAAATGCCTATAACCTTAACTCCTCTCCCAAAGCCTTCTAACAAGATCATGCTACCTAGCTAACCTCGCGAAGCTTTGGTTGTATAGGTCACGTCACATGCTCTTGGGTTGCCATAATGCCTAGCTTGGCACTTTGGAGGTTCTCATCGCCTAGCATGCTTGACTCTTGACGCCTAGCCTTCTAGCCTTTTTTCCTAGGTGTGCCATAGCCACCTAAGATATGCCTTGAGAGGTTCTCACGTGCAGCATACAAATCCTCGTCTTGGTGCCGAGACATACTCTTAGAGGTTCTCAAAACTTCTTGGCTACATAGTAGTGTTCAAAATGCCTAGCCTTTTAAAACTTAGCCAAATCGACACAGTCTTCCCTTCTTTGTATCACTTGGCTATCAACCTCTCAAATCCTCAATACTTGGGCAAATTATAACTTCAACTCTTCCTTCAACATGGCAACCTCAGCAACAAAACAATAACTCAATATTAAACTTTGGTTTTCCTTTTAACTTAGAAACTTTCATGAAAGGTTAGGTTTAGGTTTATAATTTTTTTTTGAACGCTGTCAGTCAACCTTCGACACTTACTAACATCAACCTTTGGTTATCAATTTTTGGCGTTGCCACCGACTAACCTTTATCAACTATTTTTGGCAAAGTGGCCACCCAACTTTCATTGACTATTTTTCAATGACCATTGGCGACCAAATTTCGTCGATCATTGTTTGGTAACTATTGTTGGCCAATTTTTGTCAACCGCTTTTTGACGATTGTTACTGGTAAACTTTTGTTGACAATTTTTGTTGACATTGTTGGCCAACTTTCATCGGTTGTTTTCCAATAAAAGTTGTTGTCAACTACCGACGACCATTTTTTAGTGACTGTTATCGTCTAATTTTCGTCGACTATTGTTCGATGACCCTTTTGGCCAACTTTCATCAACTGTTTTTTGTCGATCGTTATTGGTCAACTTTCATCGGCTGTTTTTTGACAACAATTATTGGTAACTATCGACGACCGTTTTCAGTGACGTTATTGTCTAACTTTCATCGACTATTATTCGGTGACTATTGTCGGCTAACGTTTTTTAGTGAACTTTTTTTGTTGACTTTCGTACTCCGCTTTTTGGTGACCATTTTCGGCTTACTTGCATTGACCATTTTCAGTGATGGTTGTTGGTTAACTTTCATCGACTATTTTTTAGGGACCGTTACCGATCAACTACCAACAATAGCTTTTTTTTGACCACCACTGACTAAATTCCAACGACGAATGTCATTAGCCTCTATTTATCATTTTACAATAACCATCATCGACAACTCGAACCAACATTCGATAACCAACTCTTATCAAAATCTTCAATTAACAAATTTGTTTATTGTAATTTGAAATTATAAAAACAATTTTAGTATATAATAAATCAAACAAATTTTTACCTAAAACTACTTTTGAAAAATAGTTGCAAGCACATGTGTTTTTATTTTACGAGCTTTTTAGAATAAATGTTTTAATGAAAATACATTTTTTTGAAAAACTTTATTTTTAATGTGCTCTCTTCCCATTCTTAAATGAGGTATATGCAATTAACAAAGGGGCTCTTGCAAATTTAGCAAAATTAGTTTGATAAATTAGGTCCATAACACATCACTTTTAAATTTGCAAAAATGGAAAAATTTAAACCTAGCCCACATTTGAAAAATGAAAAATTACAAATCTACCCACTAGAATTATCAACATTTTCTCGCATTACTTGATCTGTTGTTGATACACTCGATGTGTGGTTGATACACTTGATGTGTTGTTTATACACTTTTTATGCTTTATAGATACACTCGATGAATTAAATAACATTTGATACACATCATTTGTTTGATACACTTGATATGTTGTTGATACATTTGTTAAACTTTAGAAATACAATTAATCAATTAAGGACACTTGATGCACTAAGCATGATACATTACATTATCAGTATAATTGATTAGGTTTAATAAACTTAATACACTACTGATAAACATTTTATACTTTCACCGATACACTGACAAATTTAATACACTTGATGCAGTTTATATGTTTGATACCCTTGATGTACTGTTGGTATATTTTCTATATCTACTAATACACTCGATTGATTAAAATACACTTGATACACTTAAAATTCTGATGATACACTTAATATACTTCATTAGTACATTTTGATACATATTATATGTTTGCTACACTAAGTTACATCATTCATATACTTAATAATACTACATTGAATTGCATAAAATTTGAAAAAAATGAAAATCATGTAGTAAGTATATCAACCAACTAATACATATAATATAAGTACATCACAATACTAATATACAAAACTGATACAAAGTGGTGAGAGAAAAAATTATGATTGGGGCCTTAAAAAGTGGGAGAAGAAATATAAGATGATTAGGACATTAAAAACATGAGAAAAAATAAGTTATTCAGTGGTAGTTTGAGAATAATAAAATATTGAAGATAGAATGTATTTTGAAAAGTGAAAATGTTGTCATGTTTGAAAGCAACCATTTGAAAGAAGTTTGAAGAAAGAAATTAGATTTAACAAAAAACGATGATCGAAAATTTGGATAAAAAATGATGGAAAAAAAAGAAGAAGGAGATAAAGATGCCGAAAACGGAGATTGAACGAACGATAGTTTTTTTATTGTTTTTTTTTTAATTTTTGAGAGAACCTACATAAAACCAACAGAAAAATAGCGTTTGAGAAAAAAAAGCATTTTTTATTATTAGATTAATTTTTTATTATGAATACAAATATGATACAGAGGTTTACAAAAAAGAAGAAGAGAAAGTGGAAGATGAAGTATCAAAGGGAGATGATCAATAAAGAGAGAAGAATGTATGAGAGCAGTTTAGGAATAATAAAAATTTTAAAGTAGAAAATATCTCCAAAATATTTTAGAGATTAAAATTTGCCATATTTGCATAATTTAAAAAGTATTTGCCATAATTGCTAAAACCTATTCTCATAGTGCTATCCAATACAGTTTTCCATTAACAAAATATGTATTTATTTAACTTCTCTATACCTTTGTTCACTTGTTAGTAAGATTTTCTTCAAGACCCATCTGTGATTGGTCCAATTAATTAACTACATCATTTCATTACAACAAGGATGTAGATAACGTCCAAGTACTTTGAAGTTCCCTGGAAATAATTCTATAATCCAATACTAACGACTTGCTTTTTACTCGAAGTCACGAATCATTGATAACATAGCTTAGATACGCTACAAAAATTCTTCATATTAAGACTTATAATCCAACTAGCGATCTTTCTTTCTTTTAAGCATGTTACATGTAGAACAATGTCAATCCTCAATACCAATAGTGATCAACTTTACTAGTTATTAGTAACCTTTGGTAAACACAATCTCTTATTTTTTCTTCTTCTATTTTTTCTCTTTTCTTTCTTTCTTTCTAATATAGTTCATTCCAATGTATGCACGCCTGAGTATGTTGAAGGTGAGGGGAGGTCTCACCCTCCAGGGAGCCAAAGTTCCATTGAGAGAGAGCCAAACTTGAGGGGAAGTCAAGTGAACATTTTCTAAGTTGAGCAATTCAAGTATCACTAAAAATTGTAATTTATTTAGATGTAAGTATATCGTTGCCATCGTTTGACTTTATACTGAAGAAGGAAGAGAATAAAAAGTGCAAAATAGAGAAGTAAGATAGTACTTGCAGTTTCTGTTCATCTAACAGTAATGGAAAATAGAGCGGTAAGAAAGTATTAATTGTTTATATTCATATAATATTATTAGTATTTTTTTAATCTCTTTTTCTTTTAAGTTTGGGTGATATATTTTCTAGATTCTTATTGAGCAGAACACTTCACGTAGATTTATATTGCATTGGAGAGAAAACTGAATTTTTATTCATTAATTTTTTCATTTGTATTGATAATTTTTTTACAAATTTGTTGTATTGTGATGTCGCCATTTTCTTCAAGATCATGAGTATAGAAAAACTTTGGTGAGATGTGCTTTGTTCTATCAACTTTAATATAACCTCCTTTTATTTTAGCTATACATGTCGTGTTGTCTTCGTATAGTATTGTTGGAAGGAGCTTATTAGAAGACAAACCACATGATACTTGAAGTTGTTGAGTCATCGATCTTAATCATTTTGATATAATTTAAGAGGTGGCTGTTACGGTTTGTTTCACTGATTGCCAGGATATAACAATTTCTCCACATGTGAATAGATAACCTATTTGAGATCTAGCTTTGTGTGGATCAGATAAATATCTAGAATATGCAAAACCAACTAGGTTAAAATTTGATTTATTTGAATAAAATTGTAACGCCCCAAAATTTTGAGGTATTTCTCCAACATAATTGTATTTTGTTTAAGTTTTAAATTTTGAGTGCTATTATTGTTTGTTTTTTTTTTTTTTTTTTTGTGAGGAAAAGAAGAAGATTTTATTAAAAAGGAAATGAAAAGGAAAAAGAAAAGGGGAAAAAATGAGAATGATAATATTAGTAATAATAATATAATATAAATTATTATATTGTTATAAACTGTTATTATTATTATTAAATAAGAATCTCGTTTTTTGTGCCCCACGTTTCGTCTTTCTTATTCTTCCACTTCACGATTTGGATGCCATAGTTGCCGTCGCTCTCCCTTCTCTGATCGTCTTCTCCGTCAAGTGTTCCCAAGCGTTTGTCTGTCGTTGAGTTTCAATCAACGTCGCTCGTCATAGCTCCATCTCCTTCTCCATTTGTGAAGCTCTATTTTGCGTCGCATCTCTACCTCCACCTCTATCTACTGAACTCCAAGCGTAGTCGCTCACCGTCGTGAACCATTCTTCATCCGTCGAAGGCGTTAAGATAGGGATTCGTGGCTTCGTCTTCCACCCGAGTTGAGATTTCCATAACATCGAGTCGATCGTTCTTTTCTGTTTAAGTTGCGCCTTACTTCTTTGGTTAAGTCACTCATCCTTGTATGATTGTCACCTTCAAAGCCCATTGCTTTTTGCATGCCATCGTTGGCTCATTTTGTGCTTTGTTGCCTCTATCTTACTATAAATCGCTGTGGGTGTTTGGTAAGGACGAATTTGAGATTTTTGCCAATGTTTTCATAGTTATTCTAAGTGCTAATGTTAGATTAATCATTTGGATCAGTACTTGATTCTTGAAGGTACCATTTGGGGATAGTGCTTGAATTTTTGAATTTCTAACAAGTTTGGTTAGAGTTCGACTCTCCACTACTTGGGTAAGTTTGTGGATGTTGCATTGGAGTGTTATGAGGATTTGGTTTGTGATAGTGTTTGATTTTCTTATAATTATCTTTAGATTTTGGTTTGTTGGACTTTAATTTGATCAAGGAGCTTAGGTAAAGTTAAGGTAAGGGATTTCTACTACTAGACTTATATTGAAGTTGGAATGTATTGACTGAGATGGTAGTTGGAATATATTGACTGAGATAGTTCGACTCTTATGGACTTTTATGTGTAGTTAGAAAGTATTGATGGTTTACACTATTGACTGAATTCAGATAGCTTGACTGTTATGCGTTGTCTAAATATATTGATGGATTGTACTGCTGACTTAACTGTGATATACTTTAGCGTGTTTATTTTGACTGGTTTTATGTAGAGAATGGATTGTTAGTTTTAAATGTGTTTTGATGTGATTGTCATGGACTGTTTAGAGTGGACTGAGGGGTAATTGTTAGCTTTATCTATGGGGCAGTGTACCTTGCAGGCACGGTGTCCTACGGAATCACCACATGTTGTGCATCATTTGGGATCACTAGACTAAAATGTACATCCTTCAGGATCATTAGACTGAAATGTGCATCATACGGGACCACTAGACTGATATGTGCATCTTATGGGATCACTAGACTAATATGTGCATCCTACGGAATCACTAGACTAGTATGTCTATCTTATAGGATCACTAGATTGATACTTGTACCCTCCGAGACCACAAAAGTTTATGATGTAGGGTACCCTGTAATAGGAAGCTAACTGTTTTGCCCATAATGGGATCGATAGTTGGTCTCTTACTGGGTATATTTTATACTCACCATTTTCATGTTTAGATTTTTTAGGCAAATGTAATATGAGAGGTAGACCAGCAAGGAGTAAGGACTCGTGATCGCCATATGAAACCTTTTCCTTTCAAATGCTTTTGCTTAATGTTTTTACTATTTTTAGTTTTAAGGATTGAAAATGAGTGTCATGTTTAGAACAACTTTTTGTTTTTAACAATATTTGTGAACTTTTAACTCGTTTGGAATAAGGCCGAACACAGTTTTTTCTTATTTTTGATGTTTACTTGATTTTAAACAGGGTTTTATGATTTATGTTTAGATGAAGTGTCTTTATATTAAAGTAATGACGTCAACTTAGTTTGAAAAGTTGGATCGTTACAAAAATAATCTCATATCAATTGTTCCTCGTATTAGGAAATAAATACATCTTCCCAAATCTCCCTCCATAATTTAAGTCCACAATTGTAAATTAAATTGTAATCAATTGTCATTATTTTCTACCATATTTACCTCATTGTCACAACCCAAACCTTTCTTAGAAGCATCACTGTAAATCAAAAAACTTCCTGAACCATCAGGTACAGTAAGAACCTGTGCAGTAACTAGCTTCTGTTCAAGGTTCTGGAAACTGTCCTCATAGGCCTTGCTCCAAATAAAAGGAGCTCTCTTCCTGGTCAACTGAGTAAGAGGAGTAGCTATACGAGAAAAGTTCTCCACAAATCGTCTGTAATAACTCGCTAAACCCAGAAAGCTATGAACCTCACTGACCGTGGAAGGTCGGGGCCAATTCGTGACTGCCTCTATCTTAGCTGGATCCACAGAAACACCAAATTTAGAAACCACATGAGCCTAGAAAGGATACCTGCTTCAACCAAAACTCACATTTTGAGAACTTTGCATACAGTTTATTAGCTTGAAGGGTTTATAGAACCATACGTAAATGCTCCTCATGCTCGGCCTTTGTCTTGGAATATATCAAAATATCATCAATAAACACGATCACAAAAGTTCTAGAAATTCTCTAAACACTCTGTTCATCAAATCCATGAACACTGCCGGAGCATTCGTTAAACCAAAAGACATCACAATAAACTCATAGTGCCCATATCTGGAACGAAAGGCTGTCTTCGGTACATCGCTATCTTAATCCTCAGCTGATGATATCCTGATCGAAGGTCGATCTTAGAGAACACTGTAGCTCCCTGTAACTGGTCAAACAGATCGTCGATCCTGGGCAAGGGATATTTGTTCTTAACGGTTACCTTATTCAACTCCCTGTAGTCAATACATAAGCTCATCGATCCATCTCTTTTTAACAAATAAGACTGGTGCACTCCAAGCTGACACACTCGACCGAATGAAGCCTTTATCAAGCAACTCCTGTAACTGCACTTTCAGCTCTTTCAATTCTGCTGGGGTCATTCTGTATGGAGTTTGGATATAGGAACCGTACCAGGCTCCAGCTCTATGGCAAACTCAATCTCTCTGTGAGGAGGTAACCCTGGAAGTTCTTCAGGAAAGACATCCGGATAGTCCCTCACCACTGGTTTTGATGACAAGGACACGTCAACCTCTCTAGTATCCATCACACTCCCTAAGATACTCCAAGTACCTCGACTAAACAATTTACTGGCTCTCATAGCTTAGATTAGCTTAAGTAACGACCTTGATCCTCTTCCCTTAAACTTAAAACTGGCCATCAAGGGAGGGTTAAACGATACCTCCTTACGGGAACAATCTATGCTAGCGTGGTTAGCAGCTAGCCAATCCATACCCAGAATCACATCAAAGTCGTGCATACTCAAGGACTAACAACGTTACTTCAATCACATGACCTGCTATCTCAATCTGGCATGCTTTCACCTTTTCTTTCGACAACATATTCTCCCCAGAAGGAGTAAATACTGATAAAACATGGTGTAGGGGCTCTACCTCTAAGCGAGCATGCAACACAAATGCAGAAGAGATAAAGGAATGTGACGAACCAGAATCAAACAAAACTAAGGCATAATGCCCTAACACTGGAAGCGTACCTGTCACCACCGTGCCTGCTCTATTAGCATCAGTCTTATTTGTAGCAAAGACTTTACCCTGATGTGAAGCACCTGCTCCCTGATTCTGTGCACCCCCAGTAAATCTCATCGGGCATTGGTCAGCTGTAGGCCCACCTTGCTTACACTTGAAGCAAGTCCTGGTCCCAAATAAACAACGGCCCAGATGGTGCTTCCCACAAGTGGTACATAAAGGCTTCCCTCTAGCAGCTTCTTCTGCCTCAAAAGGTTTCTGCTGGAAGCGGTGAAACTCACCACTTGATCTGAAGTTCTGCGGTGGCACTGAAATAGGCTGCTGCTCAGCCTTCCTTTTCTGTCCTGAAGTCGAACCTCTACCTGCAACCTTGGACGAGTTAACCCTCTCTTGTAAACTGAGATCCACTGTCAGGCACAGTGCATCAGCATGAATGGCTGGTCGGAGGGCTCGAACCAGACCCAGGATATTTAGCCTGAGACCTCTAACAAACTTATCAGCTCTAGCCGGCTCGGTCGCTATCATCTCGGGAGCGAAGCGAGATAACATATCAAACTCAGCATCATACTGCTCCACTATCCTATCGCCCTGCTCCAAGTTCAGGAACTCCTACCACTTGGCATCTCGCAAACTGGCAGAGAAGAATTTTGCATAGAAACTCCTCTTGAACTGTTACCAAGTGATCTGACCCACATCAAACCCCTAGCATCCACTTTGCCATCTCCTACCAGGCAGTGCCTCTGTCTGCCAACATGAAAACAGGGCACTGAACTTTCTGATCCTCAGGGCACTTCATATACCGAAATATGGTCTCCAAAGAAGATAACCACATCTGAGCCTTGGTGGGGTCCTCCAAAAACCCATCGAATGTCCTGGAGTTGTACTTTCTGAAATCCCTCAAGTGCTTGGCCTCTGCCGACAACTGATCTGGTACGACCAGGAGTACAACTGGAGCTGGAGCAGGAGCTGGCGGGGTAGGCTGCTGCTGCTCCCGCATCTGCATAATCAAATCCCTGAACCTCTGCTTCATAGCAGCGAGGTCCGCATGAGTAACTAGTGCAGCAGGGTCGGTAGCTTGAGCTACAGGCTGTACTTCGGGTTGGACACGTCCTGCTCCCCTTCCTCGGCCTCCTCGGCCACCCATACGCACACCTCTCTTTGGCGGCATTTCCCTAACAACCACCAATGATTCCTTTAGTCTCATACGATAATTAACTTCGCAGTTTAACTTAGGTAAGGTAATGCATATAGAGTTATACATATAATTTCATGAAAGCGTACCTGACGAGTGGCAAAGGATCATTTTAGCCATAAGGACACAAAAACACAGACTCACATCATAAGTCAGTCTACATAACCTAAAACTTAGGCTCTGATACCAACTGTAACGACCCAACCTTCCGGACTAAGGTCACTACGTACTACTAAGACTCGACAGTAAAGCACACAAGCTCATAAAAGATCGATTACGATTCATTAAAAACATTTAAAATATCACAAAAGCAGTTTCGGGCCCTCTTTTAAATTTCGTTCCCAAGAGTTTCAAAATATAGTTCATAAAATCATCAAAACAAAACCATCAATGAAATGTTCTAACCATGACTCCATTAAATTCTAAAAAGAAATAGAAATTTATAAATACGTCAGCGGAAGCATAAAGAAACTAGATGCGTCCATATGGCTTTCATGGATCCTTCTTGTCCCTCGTCGGTCTGCCCCTCGCCATACCCTTACTTGAAAAGTTAAAGAGAAAAGGGTGAGTATAAGAATATACCCAGTAAGGGACCCACTACCAGGTCCGTTAGGGTAATAACAGGTAGCTTCCTATTAAGGGGTACCCTACATAAACAGTCTAGTGGTTCTGTAGAACGCACACATCAATCAGTCTAGTGATCCCGTCAGATGCACATATCAGTCTCGTGATCCCAAAGGATGCACATATCAGTCTAATGATCTCGAAGGATGCACATATCAGTCTCGTGATCCCAAAGGATGCACATATCAGTCTTGTGATCCCGAAGAATACACATATCAGTCGAGGAATCCCGAAGGACACCGTGCCTGTAAGGTATGCTACCCCATAGGTAAAGCTAACGGTTACCCCACAATCCATACTGAATCGTCTACAACAGTCACAATACAATAACGTTCAAGTTAACGGTTTAGTTATAAGCTTAGCCAGTCAGATAGTTTAGGTTTAATCAACTATCTCCTCAGTTGCTATATGTATATCTAATTCACACGTCATCGTGACATTTCCTTAAATCCAGTCAATTAATCAAATCATCACTTTGTACATTCACCTGACCGTATTTCATCTCAGTTCAAACCCTAGCACATCTATAGGTAATCTATGTTAAGCATAACGCCCATATTATGCATAACAGTTGTATTCAGTCTACAGTATAGTTCAACGGTGTATACACAACCTACACAAAAGGTTTCCGATCTCTTAGTCCCTCCACGACATAACTCCACAACCAGTGCCCCGACAACATACTTCAACTTTACATAACATTAAGATTTTCATAATCCATCGGCATTACATATCCAATTGACAGCACAACCCATCAGCATAACCACAATACACAGAACAACAGACCATCAGTACCCATCAACAGAACAACTCATTACGTATATAATAGTACATAGGCTACAACTAACGATCACGTCACCTTTAATCAGTCGAGAGCCTATAAGTGATAAATGCTAGGCAAACATACATCAATCAATTCAATATAGTTTCTATCGTATAGTTTCCATGTGGGTTACTATGTTCCCGATTTCGGTCTGAGGTCTTGTAGTAAGAAATCCCTTTCCTGAAATGTAGCTAAATTCTTCTTCAAGTCCGCGTCTAAACAAATCCACTTAAACATAAACATAAAGGTTTAACAGTGACATCACCAAAATCCACAGTACAAAATGTTCCAAAGCAACAACTACCGACTTACCCAATCAGAGGAGAGTTGGCTCCTACTGCGCTTGCTGTAAAACTCTTGAACTCGAGCGTCACCTCTCTAACACCTTCAGAGGTTCAACAACTAACTCAAACAATAAGTTCAACATTTTAATCTGATAATTAAACCCGCATTAACTATAGAAAACATTAAGAATTCCTTACATTGTCCTTACCAAAACTCACCGGGGCTCAGCACAGATAGAAACGGCTTACGCGGCTCGGTGAACAGGGAGATTGGCTTGGAAAAACGACTCGACTCGACTCAGCTTAGCTCGTGGCTCAGCTCGGCTCAGTTCTTGGCTTGGTTCGGCTCGCTCACGGCTTGGTTCGACTCAGGTACGACTGGTGGCTCAGCTAGCTTGGCTCAACTCAGCCGAGTTGGAGTCGATTTGGTTTCCACATGGCAGCGAGCACACGACGGCGACGGCGAAGAAGACTTGCCATGTTACCTTTGTCGATGACAAGACGCCCGGCGGTCGACACTACATGACCAAGGCAGAGACGACCGATGGTTGGCCGTACGCGTGGAACGAAGAAGAAGGACGGTCGGAGACGGGCTACCGCTGGATGTCTTTACGTCAGTAATGTGCGGCTGACGACGTACGATGCAGAGAAGGAGGTTGAATGTGTAGCTGAGGCAAATCCGACGTCGTACGGATGAGCAGTAAAGTTTGACTGTCGCGAGGACTTGACGGCAACGGTCAGCCGAAGACGCCGACTGCAGGCGAGGTTTGGACTTGAGGCACAACTCAACGGAAAAAGAAGACGAGGAGACGCAGAAGCGACTGTGTGCTAAACGAAAGAGGAATGGAGATCGAAGGGGATGACGGTCAGGAGGAGAAGAAGAAGAAGACGGGGGGGGGGGGGGGGGCAGTGCGCGAGAGGGTCTTAGGGTTAATTTATATTATATTATTATTATATTATTTTATATCATATTATATTATAATAAATTCAAACCCTTCAATTTCTTTTTCTTTTCTCTTCTAAACCAAACAAAAATTAACACAAAAAATTTTAAATTCCCGAAAATTAACATAAAATTTTAAAACTTACCTCGAAATTTGGGGCTTTACAAAAACTCAATAGATTTCTCTTTAATTGACTAGAGAACAATGCATTATCAGTTGTGAATTTTATTCCTCTAGGCAAAATAATATTTACTTTTCCAAATCCTTCAATCAGATTTGCAAACAATTCAATCAGGCAAAATAATATTTGCTTTTCTAAATCCTTTAATCAGGTATGCAGAACATGATATTGTATTGACTTTTGCTTTTAGCATTGTTAGTTTGAAAAAATATTTTTTTATTTGTAAGTAATGTGTGTGTGGTTGCACTGTCTACTAGACATAGATCTTCTTTGTTCATTTATGAATCACTAAAGTATGAAAATGATTCATATTTTTTCATTTAAAAGGAAATAACTACAATAAGTAAAACAAACTTGTATATTAATAAAAACAAAAGATGAGGAAAGATAACAAAATAACAATATTATTCTAGATATTTTCAAAGTCGAAAGAAACACTTATTGTTTCACCAATTATGTCGATTTTCTCTTTAGAAGTTTCAAAGTAATCTACCACATCCAAATTAGTCATGTTGGATGGATTGAATATAACATTATCTTGATAGGCACAATTGACTTTTACATTTTTTCCTTTTTTCTTCTCTAGAGAAGCTTGATATAGGTCAACTAAGTGCTTCAATGTACGACAAATACGTGACCGATGTCCAGTCATACCACATCGGTAACATGTCTCTTGATCACTTTTTGAATTCTTATTTGTGGAGCTTTCCCTTTATATGATCATCGTTCCGTGTGGTTCTTTTAAAATTTGGATTATAAGAATGACCACCATAAAAATAATAATTGTTTCTTCCTCTTCCACGGTCTCTACCTCGATCATGACCACGACCTCATTGACGATTAAATTTTACAATATTCGCTTCAAAGAATGGTGTTATTCCAATTGGTCTAGATTTGTGATTTTTCATCAACAACTCGTTATTTTGTTCAGCAATTAGAAGACATGAGATGAGTTCAGAATATTTTGTAAAACCTTTCGCTCGATATTGGTGCTGTAGGAGTACATTCGAGATATGAAAAGTAGAAAATGTCTTTTCCAACATGTTTATATCAATAATTTTTTTCTCCACGTAATAACAATTTTGAACTAATTATGATTAATTCATAATTGTAATCGGTTGCTGATTTAAAATCTTGTAGCCTCAAATGTATCTAATCATAATGAGCTTGGGGAAGATGAACTAATTTTCAATTATCATACATTTCTTTCAATTTATTTCACAACGTATGAGGATCTTTTACAGTTAAATACTCTGACTTTAAATCCTCATGAATGTGATGATGAAGGAAAATCATGGCTTTCACTTTCTCTTGAGTGGTCATTGCATTTCCTTCTTTAATTGTATTTTTAAGATTCATGGCATCTAGATGCATTTCCGCATCAAGAACCCATGACAGATAATTACTACTATTAATGTGAAGAGCCGTAAATATATATTAAATATGCAAAATAATATTTATTTTATTAATTATAACGAGTAGGAAAAATCGACATACTGTTAGAACCTACCTTTGACGGAGGAGGCAATCGGAGCTCGTGCTGATAACGTGTAGTGAAAATGAGGCACAACGGATTATGGAAATCTAGAAAATATAATATTAAAATAATAAAATAATAATATATAATATACAATATAAATAATATAAATAAATAAATAACAAATTGGGAAACCTGCATAAATGTAACAAAACTGTAAACTATTTACGGCCCGTGTAATAAAGCCCATAAGGTTAGCCATTTTTTAAATATTACAGGTTTGCCCTTCCATCTTTCTATTCTTCCTCGCGATTTATCTTCGTCCTGTTATTTCGTCTTCCCCGTCTTCCCCTGCGATTTCCTCTTTCTTCTTTCCTATGATTTTTTCCATCATTTTCTTATTTTTCAATTCTTTATTTATGCCGTTTAATCTTTCCATCGTTTTTCTTCTTTTCCTCTTCGTTTTTTTTTGCTTCGATTTCTTTCCATTGTCTTTCTACTGTGCTGCGATTTCTTTCCATCGTCTTTCTTCTTTTATTTTTTTTACTCGTTTACATTTGGTAACCAAATCTAAACGACTGTGTACAACAAAATAACAAAATCTAAAAGATCGTGTATAAAGAATCTTGAAAAAAAATCATTTAGATTTGAGTAGCCAAATGTAAACGATCGTGTAAAAAAAAAGAGGTTGTGTATAAAGAATCTTGAAAAAAGATCATTTAGATTGGAGTAGCCAAATGTAAACGGTCGTTTAAAAAAGTAAACGATCGTGTAAAAAAAATTAAAGATAGTGTATAAAAAATCTTGAAAAAAATCATTTGGATTGGAGTAGACAAATGTAAACGATCATGTAAAAAAAGTAAATGATTGTGTAACTAAATCTAAACGATCTTGTAACAAAATTAAACGATGGAATTGAAAAGATAAATTGTAGCCATATCTAAACGTCGTGTATAAATTGTAGTCATATCTAAACGATAATATCTAAATGATCGCGTTGTAGCCATATCTAAACGATCGCCTTGTAGCCATATCTAAACGATCGCGTATAAATTATAGCCATATCTAAATGATCACGCATATATTGAACCATATCTAAATGATCGCATATATATTGAATCATATCTAAACGATCACCTTGTAGCCATATCTAAACGATCGCCTTATAAATTATAGTCATATCTAAACGATGACGTATATATTGAACCATATCTAAACGATAGCGTATATATTGAACCACATCTAAACGATGGTGTATAGATTGAACCACATCTAAACGATCGCTGTAACGCCCCAAAAATTAAGATAATTTTGGAGTTAATTATCTTAATTTTGTTTAATTAGATTTAATTTATTGGGTGTTATTTTGAATTCATTTAATGAGAATTATTTGATTTATGTGGGAATTGAAATTAATTAAATATTTGTTGGATGAATATTTAATTAATTAGAGGTTTTGGCATGTGCTGTTTGTTGAGTTTTTAATTAAATGGTATGTTATGAGGATTAAGTTAACTTGTGGATTTTTAGTGTTGTTGAAGTCGAATTAAATTAACTAATTATGAATTTTATTTAATTGAATTGTGGGGTGGAAAGTTTGCTGGAAATTTGATAATTATATGTATATTTGATAATTATATGTATATATATAATTATTGCGTTAAAGGAAAATATAATTATATTTGGGGAAATTGTATTGGGTGGCACAATAAAAATCCAATTTAGCAATATTAGCACTAACATTTTTAATTTTGCAAATATAGCAACTTTTTAATTTTGGTTGATATTTCTTATTTTATTATTTTTATTATTCCAAAATTTCCCTTCTTTGGTGTTTTCTCTTCCTTTTTCATTTTTCTTTATTGTTCTCCTTCATTTTTTGTTTTCTTCTTCTCTTCTCTATCGTTCTTCTTCCCATTTCTCCTATTCACCTACTTCTCTTCTCCTCGTCTTCTTCTGTCTCTTCTCCACTGTTCTTCTCCACCGTCCTTCTCTTCTCTCTTCAGTTTCGTTCTTTTAGATTTCTCCCTTTTTGTCGGCTTCTCTTTTTTTTTTTTATCATCTTCTCCTCGTCTTCTTCTCCTATTCTCCTCATTTTTTCTTTAGGGAAAACAAGAATTATGTATGTATTTCTTCCCCTTTTTTGAAGCTCTAATATTATTTCTGTAAATTGCTCATATATTATTTATTAAAATTAGGGATATGATTAATTCTTCCTCATCTCTTTTATTTGTTCATAATATCTTTTACCGAAAGGAACTTTGTAGATCAGTTTGGTTTTATTTAGTTACGTTCGGTTCTATTTTTTTTTTTAATTTGTATCAGTTGTTTATATCAATGGTATGATATACTTATATTATATGTATTAGTTGACTGATATACTTACTACGTGTTTTTTATTTTTTCAAAATTGTTGCAGTTCATTGTAGTTATGGTTAAACTGGCAGTAATTGTTTTTCAAAGTGGTCAATGGGATGAGCAACATTACTATGTGGATTACAAAACAAATTGTGTTTTGGTTGATGGAGCGATATCATCATTTGATTCTTTTGTGAACTTTATTCATACTGAAATTCAGGTTGAGTCATGTATTGAATTTTCAGTTTTAATTTGTTGACTATAGGCGATAATGATGTTCAACAAGTTATTAAGATTGTAAACATACCATAACAACTGTATCGACAATACATAAAGTGTATCATGCTTAGTGCATCAGGTGTATTTAATTAATTGAGTGTATCAACAACATATCAAGTGTTTCAAACTAATAATATGTATCAATGAAGTTTTGCAAGTGATTAAGTGTATTACATCTATCAAATGTATTAGCAAACAAACAAGTGTATCAATGATATATAAAGTGTATCATTCTTAGCACATCAAGTGTATTTAATTGATTAATTGTATCAATAGTTGAGCAAGTGTATCAACAACATATCAAGTGTTTCAAACTAATAATATGTATCAACGAAGTTTAGCAAGTGATTAAGTATATTAAATCTATCAAGTATATCAGCAAACAATAACAAGTGTATCAACGATATATAACATGGATCAACGATATATAAAGTGTATCATTCTTAGTACATCAAAGTGTATTTAATTGATTGAGTATATCAACAGTTGAGCAACTGTATCAACAACGTATCAAATGTATCAAACTAATAATATGTATCAATAAAGTTTAGTAAGTGATTAAGTGTATTAAATCTATCGAGTGTATCAAGAAACAATAACAAGTGTATCAATGATATATAAAGTGTATCATTCTTAGTGCTTCAAGTGTATTTAATTGATTGAGTGTATCAACAACATATCAAGTGTTTTAAACTAATAATATGTATCAGTAAAGTATTAGAGAGTAAAAAAAAGTGTACAAGCAGTACATCAAATCGGGTGTATCGACGGTATATATTGGTGTATCAACGGTATATATTGGTGTATCAGCCGTATATATTGGTGTATCAACCGAATATATTGGTGTATCAGTAATGACTGAAGGGTAACTTCGTAATTTCGTAATTTTAAAATGCGGGCTGGGCTTCAATTTTGCTATTTTTGCAAATGTAAAAATTATGTGCTATGGGCCTAATTTATGATACTATAATTGTCATATTTGCAAGAGCCCCTTATATTTGTTGAAATATAATTATTTAAGGAAAATATAATATGTATTTTGGAGAAAAGATATTTATTAAGGGAGAAAAAGTAAAAGAATTATATTTTGGGAAAATATAATTATTTGTAAAAAGATAATTTATTTTGGAGAAAGATAAATAATAATTAATTATTGTGGAAGATAATTAATTATTCTGCAGAAAGATAAATCCTGATTTTGAAGTGGAGTTGTTATGGTTGGGTTAAGATAATTCGTGTTGGAAGTTATAAGTGATTTATTGGAAAATATTTGATTGATTAAAAGAATTGAGGATTTAAGTTAATTTGAGATTTTGGAGGGAAAAGTTGGTTTTGGTGGAATTTGATTTAATTGAGTACATATATATGGATTTATATATTTAATTAATAATTTGGAAAAGTGAAGTTAATTATATGATGGAATATAATTATGTTTGTTTGGAAAAGAAGATAATCCATAAGGAGAGAGATGATTGATTTGATTGGGCGAAAAAGATATATATTTATTTAGAAGAGAGAATGATGGTTTAAATAAATATATATGTTTATTGTAGATTTTGGTGAGAGAAAAATAATAATAATAAAGAAGTATTATTATTATTATTATTATTAATGATTATAAATGCGTAAGATTTTGTGCATTTAAGGCATTTATTGAGAAAAAATAATGAAAATAAAGATGTATGTATATATTTGGTATTATATATATATATATATATATATATATATATATATATATATATATATATATATATATATATATATATATATCCTAAGAGGAAAATGAAATAATAATAATAAATATTATTGTTATTATTTGGGTCTATAAATAGCATTGAAATGTTTAAGTTGAAAAGAAAAGGAAAAAGAAAAAAGTTTTTCGTCTTCTTCTCTACGATAACCCTCTGCCGCTACCGCCTCACCAGTTTTAGTTAAGATTGGTCTCTTTGGCGAAGCTTGAAGATTTAAAGTGATGAATTTTCACATCAAAGATAAGACTATTTTTTAACCTCCATCTAAGTAACCTTGGTAAGCCAATGAAATTAAATTAAGTTTATTTGGGGTTTCTTTTAAGGTTCAATTGGCTAATTTTTGAAAATTTCAATCTTGGATTTTTCCCAATCAAGGTTGAATTGGTTTCAACCAATTTTTTAGAAAGTTAATTAATTTGGAAAATTTTTTGGATGATAGCCAATTGCTATTTTTTTATTAATTAAGATACTGAGTTTTTTTCTTTTATGATTAGGATCAAGTTAATTGGAGAAGTTTTATTGTCAGCTATGAAGTACTTTGTTTGGCTAAAATCTCCAGGTAAGAGATTTTCCTACTAAACCTTCGAATTGAATTTAAGAGACCGTATGTAATTATGATTATGCATTGATGGTAGCTAAAATGCATAACTTGATGCTATTGATAATGACTGTCATTTTATGGATGATTGATGATGATGACCGATGATATGTTAATGACTGATATTATGTTGATGTTGATGTTAATGCATGATATATTAATCACATGATTAAGGACATTAAGATTAATATTAATGTCTTGTTTATGATATGCTACATGCTATGGATGGGCATTCTGTTAACTTTGTCTATTAGAGTCGTACCCACATGGGTGTCCCTCGGGATCACCACCCTTTTTTATGACTGTATAGTCCGACGGGATTACCGGTCCATTATGACATTGACATTGACATAAACATGATTACGAGTGATTTAACGGGTTTACTCACAGCCCGATTGTCTTAATGTTTCCTTCAGGTACACTAAAGACCAGTTTGTCCTAGGTGTTCCTTTGGGTTCACTGTAACGCCTCGAAAATTCGAGGTAAAATTTTCTCGTTTTATGTAAATTATTCGGAAATCTAAAACGTTGGTGTAAGTTGATATAATAATAATATAATATTAATTATATTATTATTATTAATATTTATTTTATTTATTATAATATTAATATTATAATTATTATTATTATTATTTAATATTATAGTAATATTATTATTTTAAAACAATAACATTATTATTACATAATATTAATTTATTATTTATTTAATATTAATATTATTATATATTATTATTAATACTTTATATGATTATTATTATTATTGTATAATATAATTATTAAATATATATATATATATATATATATGTAATAAAACTTTAAAAAAAAAAAAAACCCTAAAGAGACGCCGCTACCCCCCCCCCCCCCGAAATTTCTTCTCCTCTCCCGTTTCCTCCTTCCTCACGCCGCGCGCCGCCCGTCCGTTTCCTCTTCTTCCTCCATCCTTCGCCCGACCACCGCCGCCGTTCGCGCACAGCCCATCTCTCCTTCTCCTCTCCTTCTTCTTCCTTACAGCCCCTCACCGACGACAACCGACGTTCGCCCGCCGCGGCTTCCATCCATTTCCGTTTCGCCTCCAACCGCCGGCAGCCGACGCTTCTCCATCTCTCTCTCTCTTCGTTTCTACCACCGCCGGCATCCTCTCCTTCATCATTTCGTGTTCCGACGCCGACAGAGCACGGAGGGGAACGCCGCCGTCGCCGGAAGAGAGAAATAAAACCGTGGCTGCCGTTTTCGTCCAACCCGACCCGGTTCCAAGCTGACCCGACCCAAAAACCCGTCTCCAGTCCGAGCCACACACAAATCCGAGCCGCGTGAGCCGAGCCGAGCGAGCCGCGAGCCGAGCCGCGAGCCGAGTGAGCCGAGCCGCGAGCCGAGCCGCGAGCCGAGCAAGCCGAGCCGAGCCGAGAACCAAGCCGAGCCGAGCCGAGCCGAGCCGAGCCGAGCCAAACCGAGCCGAGCCGAGCCGAGCCAAACCGAGCCGAGCCGAGCCAAGCCGAGCCGAACCGAGCCGAGCCGAGAACCAAGCCGAGTCAAGCCGAGCCGAGCCGAGCCGAGCCGAGCCGAGCCGAGCCGAGCCGAGCCGAGCCGAGTCCAAGCCGAGCCGAGCCGAGCCACCTAAGCCTTCCTTCCTCCACTTCGGTTCACGGTGAGTCTTCGGTAAGGGTTGTTTTGATGAATTCCCTAATGTTACCTCGTCCGATTCGAGTTTGAATGTTGGATTAAGATGTGGCCCTACTTTTCTCCCTTGAAGGTAGTACAGAGTTGACGCTTAAGTTCTCGGGTTCCGCGGCAGACCTGGTTGGAGATAGCTTCCTTTCCTTGAGTAAGACAACGGATAACCTTTTTAAAACAACTGCTACTAACGTCATCAACTAAAACCGTTGTGTTTTCGTTTAGGTTGATCTGTTGAGCGTGGATTCAATCGAGGGGCATAACCGAGTATCAGGTAAGGGTTCTCCTACTACTGGACCCCGAGTCCAGGCTAAAACCGTAGTAATCCACAGGGGATTACACGTTAGTGACTGTACTGAATATCTGTATGCAAGTTGATTGTTAAGTACTGATACTATATTTTGTCTGATGAAAATATACTGTGACTGCTATTTGTGGATTGAGAATTTATGTTGATGGACCCTAAAGCTACGGTTCAGTATGTAGTAAGACACTGGTCTGGATGTGGTTTATGGAATTTGGACGGGGATGGACCGTGAGTCCGGTTTTGGTTGGTTAGTCGATTGGACCTAGGGTTTTCCCTATTGGTGTGCGAATCGGTAATGCATATAGCAACAGAGGGTGTAGATGTTTAAACTTATACTATCTGACTGATAAAGCCTATGGCGAGACTGTGATGTGAATGCCGTTGGGATGTGATTGATGTAGACAGTTTAGTTTGGACTGAGGGGTAACGGTTAGCTTCATCTATGGGGTAGTGTGCCTTACGGATAGGTGCATCCTTCGGGAGCACAAGACTGATATGTGCATCCTTCGGGAGCACTAGACTGATATGTGCGTCCTTCGGGAGCACTAGACTGATATGTGCGTCCTTCGGGAGCACTAGACTGATATGTGCGTCCTTCGGGAGCACTAGACTGATATGTGCGTCCTTCGGGAGCACTAGACTGATATGTGCGTCCTTCGGGAGCACTAGACTGATATGTGCATCCTTCGGGAGCACTAGACTGATATGTAGGGTACCCCCGAATAGGAAGTTAACTGTTGTCCCCTAACGGGCCCAGTAGTGGGTCCCTTACTGGGTATGTTTATACTCACCCTTTCTCTTCTTTAACTTTTCAGGTAGGGGTACAGCGAGGGGCAGACCGACGAGAGGCAGGAAGGATGCGTGAAGGCCATATGGACGCGTCCGGTTTTCTTTTCGCTTCCGCTATGTATTTTGTCAGAATATTTCGACTGTGATTTTGGACTGGTGACTTGACATTTTATTTTGTGGTTTTTCTTGAATTATTTAAAATAGGGCCCGAAACTGTCTTTTGTAAGGTTTATACTGTTTTAATGAATCGTATCTGGTCCGTTTTAAAATTTTATGTTGAATGGTCGAGTTTTGGTATTTGGTAGTGACCTCAGCTTAGTCCGGAAAAGTTGGGTCGTTACATTCACCGAAGACCAGATATGTTCCTACGGGATCACAGATTGCACGTGTTCGGGAACGTACAAGTTCAGGGGTACTTTTTTACAAGACTCTAATGGGAAGTTAACAGACACCTAGTGGGACTAGTAGTGAGTCCCTTACTGAGTATACGTTTATACTCACTCTTTCTATGTTTAATATTTCAAACAAAGGTAAAGGTAAAGGAAAGCTGGCGAGCGACAGAGAAGGACCCGTAACATGCCATATGGGGATTCAATTTTGCTTCTGCGTCTATGTACCAGTGTTTCAATATTCTGTTTTTAATGAAAATTTAGTTTCCCTCCATTAAAAAAAATGTCTCTTGTTATTGTTTCTTTATAGTAATGACCTCAGCTTAGTATAAAGAGTTGGGTCGTTACAATCACGTATATATTGAACCATATCTAAACGATCGCGTATAAATCACAAATATATTACGCGCGCGTTATTGATGGCGTGATTGATGGGGCATTTTTTGTATTTTACACGTGGGCCTCTGGGCTTTTTCCATTTTTGGAATTTTTCTATAGAATGTTTGCGGCTTTTTTATATTTTTGAAAAGACCCCTAACAAATTAACAAAATCAAGAAAATTAGATATTCTAAAAAATTCTATACTTTCTCCCACTTATTTGGATTTCTCTCCAATCTTGGTGTCTTACAATCCCACCAAAAACCACCATTAATTTATAGGCAATTTGGGAAGCATGAGGTGGATTACATGACCACAAGATTAAGTGTTTGAAAGACAATGTTAGATGGCTAATGAATTGACAAGTGGCTATGGTCTCCAACACACTAACAAGCATCTATTTATATTAATAATATTTACACTAGAAGAAATCTGGTCTTTAATGTCGGGTGGAAAACATGAAAAATGGGCTTTAATGTCGTTTTAAACCGACACTAAACACCCTGATTTTTTAGAACTGACATTAAAGCCCATTTTTATTTTTATTTTTATTTTTTAATTTTGTAAAAATTCAACTTTCTCTCTCTTACTTTACTCTTTTCTCAAACCCTCCCACACACGATTTTTCATCTTTCTCAAATTTCTTTCACCCTTCTCAATCTCATCACTTTCTTTCCTCTCTTCTTCGACAGCTACCGCCATCACCACCAACATACATCAGTTTCTTCCATCCCTGTCATCGTCTGTGTCCTATCGTTGTGCTCGCCGTCGCTACCACTGTGCCTAGCCGTTGCATTTGCAAAATATTTATTGTTTGCTCCTCTCGAGCGTTTAATATTTTGGAAATCTTAGCGAACAAACATAGACAGTCAAGCCTCCTTTTCGAAGATCAACTCCCATCTCCATCTTCATCACCGACTTTCGAGAAGGTTAGACCCCTTTCTTCCTTCTAAAATCTGTATTTTTCTCTCTCTTCTTAATCGATCTCATACATTCTTTGGCCCTTTTCCAGCTTCCAATCTGCATCAACTTTAATATGGATGAAAATAGCGTGGTGTGTGTTGTCCATAAGATGCATCAACTTTAATAAAATCTCATAGATTGATAGCTAGCGCGGTGTGTGTTGTCCATAAGATCCATGTGCTGACTCTAACCAATTTTTGTGAAATTTTAATCTTTATTTTGTATTGAAATGTATGTCATGCTTGTTCTTCTAAGTAGAGCATTTTTGTGTTCTATGAATATGCTTTGGTGTATCTTTTAAATTGATGTTTTTAGATAGAGGGAATTAAAAACAGGTAGATTTTGTGGGGACTTATATGAAATTAAGTTAAATTTATTAGTTATTATTATCAGTAGTTAAATACAATTAAATCATTATCTATAAATATCTGTTCTAAAGTTAGACCTAAGATTTATAAAAAACTTATGATATAAAAAAACTCTATCCTGTAATCATTTCATTTTATATTTCTTGTTTTTCTAAAATTGAGTTTACAAGGAGGAATTGTCATGAATAGTTACCAAATGAAAATATTTAAAGCAGGGCTTAGTTATTTTTTAGGGCCAGTTGGAAAAGTAAGGGAATTTTGAGAAAAACAATTAAGGATAAGAGGTTGTTTTTAAACATATTAAAAACTGTATTCAAAACTGTATTTCAGGTATTCCCTTTAATTTGGTTGGGGATCATGGTGTATCTTTTATAGTATTAATTCAATAAATTTTAGTTATTGTTGTATGCAGGTCATGATGAGATTGTTCAGTCCGCATAAAACAACACTAATGTTTGTCATACGTGATAAAACAAGAGTCTGTTAATATTTCCTAGGTAGTTTATATCTTGAGATGTTGTAGAAAAACCATATGTTGCAAGCTTTTAATTTTCTAATTTTCTTTATTGCTTTTGTTATTTTTTCTATATGTAGATACCATTGAAAAATTTAGAGCCTGTTCTTAGAGGATGTACATAAGGTAAATTATTGGTGCTCTTAAATATTGTAATGCTTAGAAAGTGCTATTTGGTTCTTATTTGAATTCCTCCACATTTGTTATGTAATGGTTAGAGGGTAGTATTTTTTTAGATAATTGTTGTTGACATATTTTGTCTATTATTATGTTCGAAATTAGGTTGCAAATTTGAGATAGAGATTCTTCCATTCTATTGCCCTAGGAGGACTGGTTAAGGTTGGAAGAAGAAGTACAGTCCGGTCCAAACAAACTAATTGCATTTGTTGCCTTTTCTCCTGACTGTAAATCAATTGATTGCATTAATAGGTGAGCGAGGTTTCATTGGGGTTCAAATTTCTAACCAACTTAAATTGTTGGTCAAGTGTATATCTCTTTCTTTTTTGGAAATAAACAAGCGTAATGAAGTGTTTGGTGTGAAATGCATATTTGTTTCTATAATTCTTTTGTAAATGAGAACAATTCCTTAAAATGTGTTTGGTGTGAAATGCATATTTGTTTTTGCAATTCTAAAAATTAAATGATACTTCAAATGGATTGTTGATTGTTCATTGTGATTTTGTGTTGATATTTTTGTTATGAAATGCAATGGTAGGAAAGGGGAAGACCTTTAATAACACTAGAGTGAAGCATAGAGTGAAGCAGTCGATTAAGGTGCCCACGATTAGTAACAAGCTAGCAGATATGATGATTATTCATGGAAGAAATATGGCCAAAAGCCAATCAAGGGTTCTCCATACCCAAGGTATATAAATATGATTGCTTTACTTTTCAGCTTATTGTGTTGATGTTGCTTATTTCTTTATAGATTGATATTGATTTTCATAATAATGTTATGTAAAAAAATTATTCATTATTCATTTGGCGGGCAATATTATGAACTAATCAATTACAAGAATTCATAGGTTGCCCCATAAAATGTTTTTTTTTTATTTGAAAAAAAAATTGTATATGATTGCATCTATGGAATATTTCTAATATTAGATTGAAGAGATTTAGGAAAGCCTGATGGATGGGGTAGACTGAAGAGACTTATGTGGATTGGGGTGTGGATATAAAATCTTAAGAACTTTTCATCCTTCTCTGCAATTTTAGTGCTTCAAACAGCTTTATTATTCTATATAAATGGTTTATTTGGGTATTGTTTCTAGATAATTGAAGTCATATCGGGTTAAAAGCTAAGTGATTGTGTAAAGATGGCTAAGCGACCGTTGAAAATTGAAGACTGAGAAGGCGTTTAGGATTTTTAATTAATTCTTGTATTAGGATCTTTTTTCATGTACTGTTGTAGAATGTATATATAAATATAATATTAAGATTTTATTTTGTGTATTCAAATGTAAAAGACAAATATTATAGTTTCTAAAATAATATGAATTTCATTGATTTCTTGGCGTGTGAAAAACATATTTATCTACATTGACCCAATGTCGGTCTATAGGACAATAATGTAACAATTAAATAAAAATAAATTTGTAAAAATGAATCCCAAAACTAGGCTTTAATGTCGGTTTTAAACCGACATAAGAGTTTAACCGACATTAAAGGGCTTCAATAACACTATCAAAGATGTCGGTTGAAAACTGACGAACCGACATTAAAGCGTTTTTAAACCGACATTAAAGGGCTTCAATAACACCATCAAAGATGTCGGTGGAAAACCGACATCAAATGCCTTTAATGTCGTTTTTAAACCGACATTAAAGAGGTCTTTAATGTCGTTTTTTAACCGACATTAAAGCCCAACCGACATTAAAGGCCTTTAATAACGCTCACAAAGATGTCGGTTGTCAAGTGACATTAAAGCCCTTTAATATCGGTTTTAAACCGACATTAAAGGTCAGATTTCTTTTAGTGTTTATAATAGTCTGTCATTTCATGCTAATAATAGCTAATGCTCTTTAGAATAATACAGTGATATATATATATATATATATATATATATATATATATATATATATATATATATATTTATATACTAATTAAACTCAATTTATTTTAAAAAAATGTGTAAAGTTCCCACAAATTGTGTTAAATGAAAAAAAAAACTCTTTAAAATATCTACGAATGAATACAAACAAAAAATTTATATCCCAAATAATAACTCTGCAACCTTCCTTAGTGTAGTCAACACAGTTTGTTGATAGTCTTGTTAAGGTCTTATTTAACTTTTCTATATATTCAACAAACAAACAAACATTCCTCATAATAAAATCATCTCTCTTAGATGGCACTTTGAAAACGAACAATCGCAATAATCATTCAGGAAAAAAAAAAAAAAAAAAAAGAAAAAGAAAACACTTGCCATTGTCTATTTTTAATATAGCAGTACAACAAATCTTCTCACAAGACCACTAATCTCCAACTCCCTACACTTTAAAATGCTTACAAAGGAAACAACATTATGCATTATAAACAAACAAACATCCATTAATCCTTCTCATTCATACCATTCAACACAAATACATTGTTATTTCTAGAAACAACTTTAATCTTTTTCTCCCACAACAATGGCATTTCAAAGACCTATGCCATTATTGTTAGTTCTCTTGTTGCTAAATTACTTGAACATGTCGATAGCAAAGGAAAAAAAGTTTCCAAAAAACAAAAATGGGAAGCCAAAGTTACCAAACCCGAACAATCCTGTTGTCTCGTTCCAAAAATTTCGTGTTGAAATTCACAATGACTTGGATATGTACTTGTTAGACAGTCGTTGCTACTCGAAAGACAACGATTTAGGGTTGCATGTGTTGTTCCCAGATGAACAACAAAATTGGTCGTTTGAAGGGAATTGGGACGACACAACGGATTTTCATTGCAGGTTAGAGTGGGAAAATGGGTATTTAGAATTTGATAGTTTTAAAAGTGATCCTGAATTCGTGACAGATCATTGTTCCAACAGAACTTGCATTTGGAGTGCAAGACAAAGTGGGGTTTATTTGAATGATGCAGAAGACCAAGAAATTTTTTTTGATTACTGGGAAATGCTTAGATAGGATATGAGGTCTAGAATTGATTGTCTATGGCCTTGTATTCTTTATTGAATTTACATATAACTCTAATTTATATATATATACACATTGATGATTATTCTTTTACAATTACACATGCTTGTAATTGTTAGAAATTATTTTGATTTCTGATTTTGATTCATATAAATTAAGTAAATGACAATTATTGTTGTTGTACACACACGATGATGATGATTAGTGTAATGTTGAAGACACAGTCATCGAGTTTAAATTTTTTTTGAGCCATCTCATATAGGGAAATTTAAAAGTTTTGGTGTTATGCGAAGTTGGAAAAGTATAGGGGTTTTCTCTGTTAGTTTTTATTTTTTAATAATTAACCTCAAGTAGTCATTCATGCATGTAGAGAGGGAGTTGGTAGTTATCCAGAATATTACCTATTCTAGTGGTGAGTGGGTAGTTGCCCGAAATGTGTGGGCAGTTGTGTGCGTATTATATATACACGTGATAGATTGATCCTTTGGGTTCCTCTCTTTCATCTCTGTATTGTTTAATTCTTTTATTTCAAACAAATAATGCATTCTTCGTTAATCGACTTCAAAAAGTCGTGGTTCGCCCGACGGATACATGCATCGACAAAAATTGCAAAACGCATCGGGAATGTCTATCCCAACCCCAAAAGAGCCACATCGGGACAGTGTCAGCAATATTGCGTCGGGATAGGCAAGCCCGACGATGTCGACAAAAGCTTTTGCTCGACGGGTGTTTTGCCAACTGGAGCAAGATGTTGGGAAAAGCTTTGTCCAATGTCGAGTCAAAGAATTGGCAATAGGTGTCCATGCCTGTCGTGTTTTGTGCATTAGGAAAACTTTTTTTTTTCATATACATATATTTTAAAATTTGTTATTATTTAAATATTTTCACTATTGAGATCAGATTTAAATTCAATCAAATTCTAAAAACACTTAACATAAAATTAATAAAAAATTATTAAAATGTCAAATCAAATTTATATTAAAATTAGTTCAAATATTAAAATAGTATAGATTTGTAGATTCCGAAAAAACATGAATAATAAAACCTAAAAACAAAAAACAAAAAAATATAAAGCTAACCGCTGCGGACACCAGTTTCCCCAACTTCTACACATTGCCTCAACATGATTGTAGCAGCCGTTGAAAGAGGTTGTGATGTTCTTCAAATCATTAGACCCAGGAGAAAATTGCATTTTCAAGGGGTAGAAAACATTGCATGGAAAAACGTTGTGTGTGCATAAATTATCTCAACAAAGCATCCTCTAGTACCTAAGAAAGACAAAGGTGAACTAAACAATCCAAAATAATGTCATAAACAAGAATATCTGCCTGCATCTCCTAATTGAACAATACAAAACGGAAGATTCAAGTTTGATATCTACTCCTACTCAGCTAATGAGTCTAAACAAACAAATGATTTTCAGGCAACACTAAAAGATCAATCACATGATATATAACAAAACAATTCTTCCTTTCATAATGACATCTTCCCATAATTACTTTGATGGTTCAGTTTAAGCCAACATTAGTGTGTGCCACCAACCACAAACAATATTTCTTGGTAAACATCCGTGGATGGACACCTTAGAAAATAACTGGCCATCATCTTTAAGAACAATCAGCAAAGGACGAGATTAGAACAAGAAATAACACATATATATGAGATGAACAGAAATGTGCCTTGGGATCATTCAACCTACATTCATTTTAACAGACTGAATAATAAAACCATACATGTACCATATCTGTTAGTATGACATTATGTCGAGTGCCAGAAGAAAACTTTATTTGCACATTTACCCTCCAAGATTTGGAGCAGCCAAAAGCCTTGGTATAGTCTAATATAGAAAAAGAAATTATATCAAGACTAAGGACTACTTGAATGCTCTTTGACAATAAAATTTTTCAAGTACAAGGAAGGAAGTAAATATAAAAGACCAAATATGTACCACAAACGGACAAGGGAATAAGATTTGAGGCCTAACCATGAAAAAAATGAGTATTAAGACTACATTGTAATTTACAAAGATTTGAGAAGTAAGTTCAATATAATCTACAAAATTTAGGTGGCTTTATCCACCCGCCTATTGCTATTAACCTATTAAGCAACAAATTTCAAACAACAAGTATCGTTATGTATATTTTAGCAATGAGATGAATAAAATCAAATTCCACACCTTATGCATGTGTAGCTCGTAGCAAAACCGCGAACTGTGCAAAAATGCTTGCGTGAGGTAGAGTTTGGAGGTCCAATGACCGCCTTCATATTTCCTTCGATGCAACTTGTAATAATGTTCAACTTCCCTCTTTGCACATTCCTAACAACACTTCAAATTTGAATTCAATACTAAAACCTACGACTAATTCAAAATCTAAATACTAAAAATAATTTGTAATCTAAAACCTAAAACTCATTTGAAATCTAAATACAAAAACTAATAAAGTAAACCACTTACTAGAATGAAGAACGACGACAATGACGAACGACGAACAGGGATGGCGACGATTATTACAAGTTGCGTCAAAAGGGATATGGGGGTGGCGATTTCTCTCCTTTTCAGTCTCTCTCTCAACTCTCTCGGTCTTCTCCTTTTTAGCTCTGCGAATTACATAAAAAAGTTATGTGAATTACAGAACTGGAAGTGGGTTTTTATAGGGAAATTTCGACGCCAATGAAGATGTCGAGAGGCACCCCTATTCCTGGCGTAATAAGTAAGTCGTCAAAAATAGATTCCACCTCTAACAAGGTTTTACTTATGATGTCGGGAATAGGATTAGTCTCTCCCGACATCTCTTGCATGGCGTCAGGGGGAGTTGAACTATTATTTTATTTTATACTTTTAGCCGACGTAGTCAACATAGACATTGAGAACGACCACACGTTTTCTGACACCTTTCCTAGAGACGTCTGGGAAATGCAAGAATTAAATATTCATTTGTCTTCCCCTGACGTCTTGAACCACGACGTTGGGATTACTCGTCTAGACCGACATATATTTGTAGGAGTTGAGGATGGACCTTTGTTCAACGACGCCTTCGCGGACGCCTATTTTTACATTGGGAGGGCCCCAATTTCTTATAACGATTAAGATTTAATTCATTGAATTAAACAAGTCTTTATTTCATCAAAACTCAAAAGGTGTGTTTTGGGCTGGGAGAACATAGATTTAAAGAATTTCTAATATTCGTTATGGAATCAATAGTAAACGTTCATTGTATCTTGGTTGAATTAATTATCTTATTAGAATGCGCCGGTGATTGTGATTATCACTTCTCCATTGGAGTCTAATTGTTGTTATCAATTGTTCTCTAAATTTAAAAAAAAAAAAAATTATTTCTAAACTAAAGGATAATGTAAGTACTTGAAAAAAGATGAAAGTTTGACTCTAAATTGCCATTTTCTTTTAGTATATTTGAGAAATAATGGGATTAAAACTAAGAACCATGGTTTATAACTAGCGGTGTATGTTAATTAAGCTATACACGTAAGAACAAAAAAAAAATATATGTTATCTAAATGTCAAAAGTCTTCATGTTTTCAATACAATAAATAATCAATTGGAACTGAATTTTTTATCTCTAAAAACGAATGTCAAGTAGATACCACAAAAACAATCTCATTTTTGCTTCAATATTCTTTTGACGTTGTTTTAAATGACGTAAGTACTTAAATATTTACCAATATAATAAAAATTTACAATCTATTAATATTGAACAAGAATAGATATCTATCGGTATCTATCATTATCTATCATTGATAGATGATAATAATCTATCAGTATCTATCAATATCTATTATTGATACTCTGTTACATTTGTAAATATTTTGGTTCATTTTGCAATATACAACAACATTTTTTTTTTTAAATTTTAGCAAGTAATAATCAGTTTGTTTAATTTACATAGTCAATAATGCCAACCTAATCCATAAGATTATTTTTAGGGAAATTTTCATAAATATAACAAAGCGGTAAAATATTTACGATCTCTATAACAAAGCCCATAAAGTTGGTCATTTTTAAATATTCTAAATTTGCCCTTTCGTCTTTTTTCTCCTCTTCTTTTGTTCCATTGTCTTTCTTTTCTTTTTTTTTTTTTCGTTTTTTCCATCTTCGTCTGTTTCATCACCCTTTTCTTTTCTTCTTTTTTTTTTCATTGTGTTATTTGGTTCATCGTGTATCAAATATAAAAGATATATTTTTCTCAAATTTTTTTATTTGGTTGTTCAAGATCCTGTACTAAATATGAAAGACTGAAAAAAAAGACGATTTGGGTAGCCAAATCTAAACGATCGTGTAAAAGAAAAGACAAATCTAAATGATCTTGTACAAAGAATCCTAAAAAATCGTTTAGATTGGGGTAGCCAAATCTAAACGATTGTGTACAAATGTAGAAAAATCTAAATGATCGTGTATCAAATCTTGAAAAAACATTGTTGCAAAACCAAAACGATCGTGTATAGACAATTTAAAAAATAAATCGTTTAGATTTGCCTATTCAAATCTAAAGGACCAAATCTAAATGATCGTGTACCAAACAATAGCCAAATCTTAAAGATCATGTACCAAATATATTACGTACGTTGTTGACGGACCATTTTTAGTATTTTCTATTGTGGGCCTGTGGGCTTTTTCCGATTTTGAAATTGTTCTATACAGTGTAAGTATTTTGCTGCTTTATTAGAGTTTAAGACTCTTTAGAAATTTTCTAACACCTTTGCTCTAAATCTCACGCCAGCAATTTTTTTTAAAAAAAAAACCTAAAATTTCTTTTTCGTTTTCATTTTTTATTTATTAAACAAAAGTTGATTGCAATTATTTTACATATTATTTGCTGGCTTGTAAAAATTTGTCTAATATTAGTATAAATTTTCAATAGTGTATGATAAAAGTGCTGTCACACCCCATCCTGGATCACCTGCTTAGACTCGAGAGGTGGCATGATGTCAATTGAAGCCATCCACCTCTAAAACAGTTTCAGCTAACCCATGACATAAAACTATAAAAGCATTTGCTAGTCGAAGCCTTTAAACTTTGAAATCACTTATAAACATGACGATACTTTTGATAAACATTTTGTATCATGGCTGAATATTAACTGGCCTGGCAACAGTATGTCCAGCATGCAAAGATTCACAATCTGTACCTGGAAAAAGGAAAAACATTTAGAAAGAGTGAGTTAAACGAGCCCAGTGAGTGATATTTTTCTAAATAACTTTTGCTCAAACTTTAAATCATAAACCTTTGAAATAGTAAATGATAAATCATAACATGAAAACTTAAGCCTCAAAATATTCCGAAACAATAACATAAAGCCTTATTTTTCCTGTTCGAAACCCAAGTATCTACTCTTGGAGGTGGTGGAGATTACTCGACACCAACTCTATTTATTCCTGGGAGGTAGTAGAGATTACTCGATATCAGCTTAAAAACCTATTCCTTGAAGGTAGTAGAGATTACTCGATACTAACTCCAATCCTGCCCCGTAATAGGTAATTTAAAATCATGGCCCATAGTGGGTAATTTATAACCCTGGCCCATAGCGAGTAACTTTATAATCCTGACCCATAGTGGGTAATTTAAAGACATCTTGGTTATGATATAAACATTTATAAAATCAGAAACCTTAAACTTTAATTTCCTTTAAGAATCCATTTACGTAACCTTTAAACTCATTTCTCAGTAAACAGTAAACATTTCCTAGGGGGCCTTGCGTGCTAACCTCTCAGTGAGGCGCAATGTCCGCATCATAACCTTTTTCCCGCAATGTCATGCGTATAGCGTGAGCAAATGCCTTGCCGCTCGACTGTGCCATGGCCTTACCGCATGTCTCAAACCATGTCTAAATAACCTCTATAAATTAAGATCGTGCCCAAAAGGCCTAGTCATGCTTGACAATTACCTACTACCCATAGTTACTTTTTCATCCAGAAACATGCCTAAACTTTAAATGCTTATATCTTTTAATCCATAACTCTTTTAGTAAACCTTCCTTCTAGAAAGTTACTCTGAAATGGCTTAATGTTCTCACCTCAAAATTTTAGAACTATATGCTATAATATGTCCTATTACCTACTAGAAGTGAACCTTGTCAGATTGCTTCTAAAACCGACCTTCTCTCCTTCTTTTGCTTAAAACGCCAAACTTCTTTCTTTTTAATTTCTCAGCAGCCCTCTTAATTAAACAAGGCACAATTTTGGAAATTTTGAGAGTGATTTGAGAGTAATGGCATGAGTGAATTGTGAGAAACCCTTGTTCGAAGTTGCCTATTTATAGGGAGCCTTGCATGAAAATGTATTGACACATCCTACTTGCTTAATCCACCTTTAATTCTCCTTAATACACCTCCTACTTCCAATTCAGCTCCACCTTGGCCGCAAAAATGCATGTAACATACTTAAGTCACCTGAATTAGCCTTAAATTGAATGTCCTTAATTAGCCATGTAGCTTACCAAAACACCTAGCTAACCTCCATGACTTTCTCACATAGCCTTCCTTAAATTTCTAGCCTTACCCTTACCTTACTTCTCGCCCACTAACCTCTATGAATCTTCTCACATAGCCTTGTTGCCCAATGCATGTGCTTATTAATATCATAGTTCCTTCTCACCTAGCCCATGACAAACAAGATCAAACCTTGCTAACCTCTTTAATGTCTTCTCGCTTAGCCCATCAGCACCCTAAATAACCTTTATAATACAGCCTTTCTCACCTAATGCACAATCAAACTAACCTCTAAACTCCTTGACATGCTCTGAATGCCTAACTTATGCTCTAAAATGCCTAGTACAAGCCTTGAATACCTAGCTTTGGAGCTTTTTCAATCACCAATTAGGCCGTCCAATGAGTGTCATTTAGAGATTTTCCATGTGCTTTTGACCATCATCCTAACCTCTAAACGCCTAACAACTTTTTCTTTGACACTTTAGTCAAATGTTTTCGAACTCTTTTTCCTTCTTTACATAGAACTTAAATTTTTCTTTAAGTTTCTTTTCTCTCATCCTTGACAAATTCATAATAAGTTCCCATGGCTTTAGAAAGTTTGGGGTTTCAAAAATTTAGAGAGAGATAGAGAGAAGTAGTGTCACACTCACCGTCAAGGCTAGCCTTATGCGACCTAGGAAAGATGTGACCACCTAGACTCTCAACACCTATCTCATCATGAGATAATGTGCTTGGGTGCCTAGTACGCGAAAATATCTCCTGATTACTTTACCTCTTTAACGCGTCTCATAGACTTAGTTAACTTTTTAAAAAGACTTCATTCTATGAAATGCTTAGACATTAACTTAATACTATATCACCTAATGTTTGTATCGCGTGAACTAATTCCACATAAGATATGCAACATATCAAATGACTAACTTAAATGGAATGTCATTAGAAGAAAAGTACTTCATAACAACGTAAGATTCTACACAAAATAGTTTAAAGTACAATTAACTTAAGTTCGAAATATCCCATTTTCGCTCAACTAAGGTATATTGCATGTGATAAAGCTAGTGGGTGTCACTAACAAGATGTAATGCAACTATGGCACAATAGGCAATCAAGACGGTAAATCAAATGCTGGGAGTCCTTCGCCACTTGGGGGTAAGAAAGCAAAACATTTGAAAGATTAGGCAAAATACCTAGTGAATGGGAATTTTCATCAATACATTCAATTTGAGTAGTATGTTTCTGTGAACATAATGCACAAATCATAAAATACCTAGTGAATGGGAATTTTCATCAATACATTCAACTTGAATTTCATTTCGCAAAACATAATGCGATATACAAGTGTGTGCATTCTAAATCAGAAAATCATTTCATTTCCTTTTCAAAATATTAAAATTCACAACACTTGGTTCACTTTGGAAATCCAAATATATTAAAATTCATAACACTTGGTTCACTTTGGAAATCCATCTTTCTCGCATAAATTATTTCAACATAAATTATACCACGTAATTTTCAATATTTTAAAAATGTACCCATCACCTCAACTAGAAAGTCATCAACATTTTAATCACTGAGTTACAACTATGCGAAGTAATCTCAATGCATTTAGTAAACACCATTTATTTCATTACACATAACGCGTCTTCCAATGTCATATCATAAAGCAAGCAAAGAGCACCTTTTACCATATCACATGCAAGTATAAGGCATGCTTGTTTTATTATGAGGAGTTTGTTGTCATGATCTTTTGTTGGAATCTGAAAACTATAGGTTTGAAAGTCCCAAACTGAATAAAACTTTCCCTTTGACCATAAATTGGTGTCGATGGAAAAACACTTGAAGTTAGCTTGACTGCAACATGATTCGTCTGAGCTATTTCATCGACATCCAGCTCGATCTTCTTTTTACTAGGTAACTTTAGAATCGACTCCTTCAACACGAAACACTTTTCAATAGGGTGGCTAATGACTCAATCATACTTGCAGTAGCTAGGATCATCTACTTTTCCTGCTTGTTCTGGTTGTTTGCATTCTGGCAATTAAATAAGTTGTTTCTCTAATAACTGGTCAAGTATGTTTGCAATATTAGAGTCAGGAAATGGATACTCTTTTTCATGTATTTTTTTAAGAGTTAGGCATTGGTTTTTGTTGCCATCATACTTTCTTTCAACTTTTGTTTCATTTCTTTTAGATAAAGAATTCAATGGAGTCTCATGAACAACCATAGATTCTTTTATGACACTATTTGCAATCTTTTTAATGTCATTAGTTTCATTCTTGTCATTCTTCATTTTGTGAACCAATAAATATTTTTCTCCCTTGTTAGCAATTCTCAGTTCCATATCATGGGTGTGGGTTGCGAACTCTTCAAATGTGCGAGGTTTATTCCTTGCAAAATGTAAAGAATCTCCCAGTGCATGCATTGGGTGCACATTTCTATAGCAGACATTTCGGTGAATCGATCCTTGCTGTAAAGACTCAAAGCTCTCTATCGGTTGATGTAGTCAATGACTCGCTCTCCCTTTTGTTGTGTTGTATTTGTCAACTCCATCATGCTGACAACAGGCCTAGTGCCATAGAAGCGATCACGGAACTCCTTTTTCAATTGTTCACAGCTATCAATGACTTTCAGCTTCAGTTCGGTTTCACTCGAAAGCATTTTCTTTCAAGCTTCGAACAAACTACCTGACTAATTGGTCTCTTCTTAATCCTGCATTCTCGCATGTTTTAAAAGGCATTTGCAGGTATTGATTCTCTTAGTATATGGCTTGGAGTACATAAAAGAAGTTTATAGTGGTCCTTCATATTGAGCTCTTATGGAGCTTGTGATCATATCCTGCAGTTGATGGATTGACAAGGAGCTGACAAAGATGGACTATTGTATCTAGTTTTCCTACATCACAAGTTTTCCTTTATTCAACAAGTATAAGTGTGCCTAACCCAAGGTTTATTATCATCACATCTCGTCCTATGTTCAGTAAAGTTATCAAGAGAGGAGTGTGACAAAATTAAAGTTTATTTCCTAAATTTTTAATATATTAAATTAATAAGTTTTCAAGTTTAAAAATATCTAATAGCTATTAACGTTTTTAAGTCAGTTCTCTCACACATATTAGAGATGCCACACAAAAAGTTGTAACAATCACAAAAACAAGAATAAATTCAAAAACAGAGAAATAAAAATCACGCATGAAAATTGGTAACCTAGTTTGCAGAAAGCAATGGCGACAGGACTAAAGTTTAGTACATCATTTCATCACCAAACAGATGGTTAGTCTGAGAGGACCATTCAAACTTTAGAAGACATGATGAAGTTGGGATACCCACTTGCCAATTATGGAGTTTGCTTATAATAATAGCTATCAGTCTAGTATCGATATGGTACCATATGAGGCCTTATATGGCACCATATGTGTGCTCGAATGAAGTGAGAGAGCGAAAGTTAGTAGGTCCTGAGTTGGTTAAGATTACGACAAACAATATTAAGTTAATCAGAGAAAACTTGAGGATAGGCCAAGATCGACAGAAAAGTTATGCAGATAAGCGACGAAGAAACTTAGAATTCCAAGTTGGAGATCAAGTTTTCTTGAAGTTATCTCCATGGTGAGGTGTTATTCGTTTCAGAAGGAAAGGTAAGTTAAGTCCTAGATATATTGGGCCGTAGCAGATAATGGAACGAGTTGGACCAGCAACGTATAGACTTGAGTTGCCTATAGAACTTGCAGGAATACATGATGTTTTTCATGTATCCATGTTAAGGAAATATATACCAGATGCATCACATGTGTTGCAAGAGCAACCAGTTGAATTGAAAGAATATTTAAGTTATATTGAAGAACCAGTTCAGATTCTCAACAGAAAGGAACAAATTTTGAGAAACAAGACGATTCCACTCATAAAAGCTTTGTGGAGACATCACGGAGTGGAGGAGGTAACTTGGGAACAAGAAGATCAGATGAAGAAGAGATATCCTATACTTTTCAGTTAAGGACATTCTAAATTTCGAGGACAAAATTTTCCAAGGGGAAGGTAAGTTGTAAACCCAATATTTTATTATTCTATTTTATTTTATTTTATTTTATTTTTTTTATGTGAAATGAATAAAAGAAAAATGGAAATTAAGAATATATATATATATATATATATATATATATATATATATACACACACATACATACATATTACATATATCTTTAATGTTTTCATTTTATTTTATTTTTAATTACATTTTTCTTTTATAAAGGATAAAAGGAAGGAAAAAGAAGAAGAAAGTTTTCATTTTATTTTTCTTCTTCTCTTCCCTCCACCGCCAAGGTTTTCTCCATCCATTTCTACCACTTTCTTCACCATTTATGTACTAACTTTCAGAGGAATTTCAAAGGGAAGAAGGCTAAGAAAGGAAGAAGAAGAAGTTCAAGAAGTTTTGTTGAAGAAAGACAAGGGAATTGCAAGCAAAGCTTCATCCTTGGATGAAATTGATTCACACAACACACCTCTAATGTTCTATTGATTCCAAGCTACACAAAAAGAATTAAGAGGCGAGATTTATATTTACTGAAAGCTAATTCATTTTCAAACAAATTTTAAGAAGAATTTTTGAGCAAATTGGGATGTTCATTGGGGGATTTCTGATGAAGAAAATAGGACAGCTGGTTTTCACGCGATTTTAGGAGGTCTTTGGTTTTTCTTATTTTGTCGAGAGTACTGGTATATTTAGGATCTCTATTTTTTATGGTTGGAAAGCGTATTCAATTTACTACAACTTTCATGAACAAATCGAGAATCAAAATCGACTAAAAATAAGTTAATTGTAGGAACAAGTTAAAGGAGTCGTGTGGGCGCGATTATTGAAGTTGTTCTGTTTCGAGGGTTATCTGAGTTTATTCAAAGGGAATCAGATTTATATGTCTTGAGGTAAGTTTTATAGGACCTCAAAATAAATATTTTGATATAAATAAATCTCATTTTGGTTAAGTATTGGAAGAGTTGTGATCATTTGAATTTCGTGTTGCCAGTGTTAAAAATTTCGAGAAGTGTGTTGAGTATGGTTTATTGTTTTTAAGATGGACTTCTTTAGCATTATCCTTAGTGAGCCATGTTAAACATACAATTTGAAGATCGTAGTATTTAGGTTTCTAATACTCCATTCTGGTTGTCGGACAGGCCAAGAGGAAATTGGTCGAGTTTACACATCGGGAAACTAGTCTAAGACTGTGAGTGACAAAAACCAGTTTTCAAAATATTTTCTTTCTCCTAAATATTTATATGGTTGAATGATCTACACGTTTATTTACAAAGCATTGATTATTGAATATCTAGAAATTATTTGAACCACTGTGTTTCAAATAAAGTCTGAGTTACCAAATTTTGTTTTAAGAACTACAGCTTTTCACGAATAATCTAAGTAAGTTTAAGTTTTATGAAAGAAAAGGATAGCACACATGTTTTAATGTTTTCGTACGATTTTTCTGATGTTTCTATTAACTACATGACTGAGGTGTTGAGTCTGAGGCTATATGGTACCGTGTGCACACAGGTTAGATTTCGTTGTTAACGTTGAGTGTACTCCGTTACAACAATATTGTCGTGAGTATTGGGTGGGCCCCACTACGACAAAGACGATGGGAGTGCTGGGCGGGCCCCACTACATCATAGAGCTTGTAAATATCGTTGTTCTGGGTGTATCCTACACAACGTAGATTTGTCATGTTAGTTAAAATACTTTGATATACTTGATAGGCCTTGCTAGATTTCAATGACGTATATACTGAGTATTTAAGGAAGCTATTCTTATGAGTCTATGTTTACGACTTAAACAGATTTAAAATTGTAAGCTTTCACGTGCTCTTACTTTTAAATTTCTAGTTTTAAACTGAGTCACTCACTGAGCTTTATGGCTTACCCTTCCAAAATGTTTGACACACTTTCGAGGTAGAGATCGAGTTCCCAGTGCCTGATAGACTGTCTTAGTCTGTTGAAGTTTCGATATCGATTGCCAGTGTCACACCCCCTCTTGGACCACCTACTGTCTTAACCCGAAAGACAGCGTGAAGCCAACAGACATCGTGTCCTCTAACGATCCCTGTTGGTTGTACTGAAACGTTAAACCTGATAAACATACCAATCTTAGATATAGAATATTCAACATGGAACAATCCATGGAAACCTTCCCAACATACACGAGATGTAGTCCTGACATCACTTGGTTTGTAAAATAACCTGATATAAATATCACGACCAAAACCTACACAACTAGAGTTTTACGACCACGACCTCTAGGATGATATTATACAAACCTTACAAAACATTTCAACATGAACAGACTCAAAATACAACTCTAACCAAGTACTGTAGTTTGATTCGGAACTTTCAGCAGACGTTGGCAGTGTATCATGCACCGGGAGTTCGATCTCTACCTGAAAAGAGGGAAACATTTTGAAAAGAATGAGCTACGAGGCCCAGTGAGTGACTAAATTTAAAACTCTAAATACGGACGTCAAAACATGTGATAAACCCTTAGACGTATAAATATGCTCAATCAAAGCATTTAACATAAACGTGTAATAAATAACTCTTTCTAAAATATCTTCCAAGTTCATCATAAAAAATCTAGCAACGCATAACAAGTACATCAAACGTTTTAACTAACATGACCGATCTACGTGGTGCAGGACACGCCCAGTACAACCAATGTTTACTAGTCCTACGATGTAGTGGGGTCCGTCCGACACTCCCATCATCTTTGTCGTAGTGGGGCTTGTCCAGCACTCACGACAACATCGTTGTCATGGAGTACACTCAACGTCGACAACGGAAATATAACCTGTGTGCACATGTACCATATAGCCTCAGGCTCAATATCTCAGTCATGTGGTCAATGGAAATCTCCACGAAGTCACATGAAAATATTTAAACATGCCTGTTTATCGTTATCTTTTGTAAAACTCAAGTTTATTCAGCTTGCTCGTGAAAAACTTTAAATCATTATACAATATTTGCTAACGCATGCTTTACTTTAAAAGATATCTTTTCAACTACTTTTCATAAAGCCATTAGCCACGTGCTCGAATATAACCCTCATTAGAAAATCTAAGCTCAAAACTCATGTTTGAAACCGTTCACAAAAACCATGTATCATTCATAGAAAAACATGTAAAACATATAATTATGAACAACATATAATTATGAACAACTGTTTAATAACATTTTAGAAATTTGTTTTGTCACTCACAATCTTATCTAGTTTCCCGGTTTGTAGACTCGGCCTATTTCCTCTTGGCCTGACAAAAACCAAAACCGAGCATTAGAACCATAGATAGCTTTGTCTTTACATGCTCATGAATCTCTAAACAATTAGATTAAGAATCACATTACATCCCACTTTCCAGATTTTCTAGATTCGATAACCTAACTTCCAACACCCATAAATTCCTCAAAACTTAACCAAAATTAATGAAATACACATAACACTCTTCATTTTTTAATACTCTACAACTTACCTGAAGAAATGAAAACGAGATTCTCAACCAATTCGTCCAGAATTGCCCCGAACACAAACAATACAAAATTTGTGGTTCTCTATAACTCTTTATCTATCTCCTGCAATTAACCCCACTTAAAGTCATTTTTGGCTCACAAAATCTTCATGCAAGTTGTAGGATATTGAATAAGCTTTCCAACCATATAAAATAGAGCTTCTGATTTGACTTTTGCACTTCCAAAATACTCAAAGCATCAAAGAACACCAGAAATCCTCCTGGTTTGCTCGAAAATCCTGTGCTCTGTTTTCCATTTCAAAAACCATTAACTTCTCATACTATTCAGCTCAAGCTTTGTTCATAAAATTTGTTGGAAAATTAACTAACATTCATGAAAATCAAACCTCACCTCTTAGTTCCTTCTGGATAGCTCAAACCGAACAAAACAAATCAGAGGTTGACAGTTGCACCCAGATTTTGCAATGGCTGGCTTTGCATGAACTTTTTTCTATCTTCTTCAACCTCAAACCACGAAATTCTTCTTCTTCTTCCTTCACTCTCTCCTCAAAGTGCTCTGAAAGTTTGGATGGAAAATGATGGAGGAATGAAATGAAATTGGGCTGAAAAATGAGCTTCTCGGTGGTGGGCTTTGTGCTGTCCAATTCCCCTTCCTTTCTTTTCTTTTCTTTCTTCTTTTAACTTAGTAATCCCAAAAATAGATGACAAGAGAAAATGATCCTAGGGAAATCTCGGGTTTACAGCAGTACATGGTTAGAGTTGTGCATAGAGTCTGTTGTATTATAATGTATATATCTTTGTATGATATAGATCCTCCATAGTTTGTGTAAGCTTTAAGACCTGCGGTTGTATAAACCTTTGTTGGTTATATTTTGATTAAGGTGTCTCTAGGTTTACTTTTGAAATGAGTTATTTCCGACATACATTTCATGCATGCATATAATTAGTCTAGGATTCGCTGCGTTGTGTGCATGTATAATAGTTTATATACGAGGTTGGAAAGTTCATCATATTAAAGTTTTAAGCAGAGTCGACAGGTACAGGTAAAGAAAAGCATTGTCCGTTGGCTTCACGCCATCTTTCGATCTAAGATAGCAGGTAGTCCGGAAGGGGGTGTGAAAATTTGGTATCAGAGCAGTTTGCTCCATGGGAATTAAGATAGAGCAGTTAGCTCTAAGAAGAAACTGGAAAGTAAATATTTGGAAGTCAAGTTAGCTTAGAGGACGAAAATATGATGGTGAGGAAAGCTAGCACAAAGCTCTTTGAATCTTTCCCAGTACTCCGAGAGGGATTCTCCAAAGGCTTGTCTTATCCCATAAATTTCTTTCCTAATATTGTTTGCTTTAGAGGCGAGGAAAAATTTCTCTAAGAATTTCTTTTTTAGACTACCCCAAGTGGTTATGGAACCCGGTTCTAAGTAGTAGAACCATCTCTTTGCTACATCCGTAAGGGAAAAAGGAAAGGCTCGTAAATTTAGTTGTTCTTTCGAGATGTCGTGAGGCCTCATGGAATCACAAACCATATGAAAACCCTTAAGATGTTTGTGTGGGTCCTCTCCGAAATTTCCTTTAAAGATGGGCAAAAGATGGATAAGTCTCGATTTTAATTCAAAAGGTTGAGTGGTTGAGGGTATGACCATACAAAGAGGTCTTTGGTCTTCATTGGGTTCGGCAAGCTCTCTAAGGGTCTTTTCTCTAACTTCACTCATATTCCCTCTACCAAGGTTTGGATCTAAAGGAGAATCTAGACTAGGTTCTAAACCTCTTAAAGGTTCTTGGTTAGAAAGATTGGGGATGCTATTCTCTTCTCTCCTTTCTCTTTTAATTATACAAACCTCCCTATTTAAATCTTCAAATTAAGGAAATTCTAAATTTGAAGAACAAGTCATGCAAGAAAGGAGAAGAGAGAACACAAAAAATTCTACACGATCTCTTTATGCCTATATATATATATATATATATTTTACAAAATGAATATAAGAATCAAGAAGCTCTAAAAGAAAGTTTGAAATAAAAAAGTCTTGAAAACTACACTGTGCTCCCCGACAACGACGCCATTTTTTGAATTGATAGAATTTTTCTTGAGGTAAGTCGTTATCAAAATGATGGGTTGTTATGGATGTAAGTAAGAAAAACAAGAATTTATTCCTAGTCTAAAATAAAAGAATACCAGAATAGAGAAAGACTAGATGAAATATGAGGGTTAGGGATAACCTCAATTACCTTTCAAAGTTATCTTTTTGACCCTTCGTACCTTTGTGGAAATTGAGAGTAGTATAGGGAAGATGGATGTCGAACCCTAGAGAGTACTTAGGATTCAAAACTTCACAATTTACAAACAAGCTCGATTAGTAGCTTCAGGATCTAAAAGAAAATAAGAAACACAAAAAGGGGGGTTTGTGGAAGTAATTCTTGAACTAGTAAAGAACAAGCGTTAAGGGATGATTAGTGACAACAAGTAATTCAAGTAAAGTTTTTCTTTCAAGCTTAGTAGATGGACTTTTTCTTGGGAAATTACCATGTTTCTTATCATTGAAAAAGAAAGAAGAACAATTAATCTTTTCTTGAATATGCAAGAATAGAATTTTTACAAAAAGAAAGTAACCAAATCTTTATTAAAACATGATCAATCTCAGCAACCAAAGCATGTTCAAATTGAGGCAAAATTCATCCTATTCAAGATTTGCTAAGGAGGGGATATCCACTACCCTTAGCAAAATTAATGCTCACTTCAAACTTGTTATGCAAGAATCAATTAGTATAAAATTAAAGACAATCTCAACAATTAATTCGTCATAACAAACCATTGAAAATCAAAATTTAAGTTTAGCACTTTAAGAGTTTGTAAAGAAATTTCAATGAAAAATTGATAGGAAAAACTTATTTATTTTATTAAAATTTCAAAAGAAATTGCAAAAGGGAAACAAGCAATCAAATAAAAAAATTGAAAAGATATAGAAAAGAATTTAATTCTCAAAGAAAACATTGTAATTTAACCCGAGAAAAAGTCTCAAAAGATTACCTTAGCCCATGAAGATTGATGAAATTCTTAAAGAGTTGTTGAGGAAAGAATCCATTTCTTTGACAAAAGTAATCTTTTATTGATAAAGTTTCAAGAATTTAATACGAAAGAGGATTTTTTTTACATTCGAATTTCTTTTTTTTTTCCAAAAAAATATGAGGGATTTTATAGAAGAGAAAATGGGAGGAAAAAATGGAACTAGGTTAAAAACTACCATTTTGCAGTTAATTTTGGGGAAGATGATGAACTGGGTCACGAATGAGCTTGGGTCGGGACTTGGGTTGGCCCAATTGAATTGAAAAATAAAAAAAGGAAATGTGGCCACTGAGATTCGAACTCACGACGGGGGAGAGGCACGCGCAAACGAGGGCTCGACACGTGGCGGACTAGGGCTCGAGTCGCGAACCAGTTCGTGGATCGGGTTGCCAGATCGGGTTTCCGCATCGTGCGAAAAAAACGAAAGGAAAAATAGGGGCAAGCCTAGGGTTCGAACACGCAACTTTGAGGCGGACGCGTGGAGTGATCTCGTGATGCGACGTGGTGCGATTGAACTTGTTTTTTACCGTTCTTCTTCGTTATAACTTCGATTTAAGTGATTTCAGTGGCGTTGGACTCGTAACGGGGTGAAGTTTCATATTCTGCATAAAAATGACATTTTAGTGAGTAAATAGATAAAGGTTAGGAAAAATTAGTCAATAATGTTAGGTCTAAAATAGCCCTAACAAGGGAACTAGTGGAGTATTGTCTAGGTAATGGTAGAAGTAAGTCCAGTTATGATTAACATGTGAGTAGACATTTAGCATCATGCATATGAGTTAAGTATCTATAATATGTCTAATGTGTTGACATATTATAGAAGTCATGCCACCACGTACTAGCAAAGGACGCAGGCAGAATCAGGACAAGATGCAAGGTTCTACCCAAGGTCGGTCTGTAGGGGAATCTAGTACCCTAAGAGGTCGAGGTGGAGCAGGAAACGAGCAGCTTGCGAGAACTGCACAGGAGATAGGAAGACCATAGAGAGCATAGCCTAGTGATCTAGAAAAGGCATACGGAATTGAACAGCTGAAGAAGTTAGGGGCTATAGTGTTTGAGGCTTCCACAAATCCAGCTAATGCATAGAACTGGTTGAATATGCTTGAAAAGTGTTTTGATGTGATGAATTGCCCTGAGAAGCGAAAGGTTAGATTGGCCACATTTGTTTTGCAAAAAAAGGTTGAAGGATTGTGGAAATCTATTTTAGCTAGGCGCAGTGATGCACGTACTTTAGACTGGCAGAATTTTAGAGGCATATTCGAAGATAAGTATTATCCCAACACATACTGCGAAGCCAAGAGGCATGAGTTTCTGGGTTGAAACAAGGATCACTTTTAGTGGTTGAGTATGAATGGAAGTATACCGAGCTTTCACGGTATGTTGACATTATTGTGGCTTCTGAGAGTGACAGGTGCCGAAGGTTTGAAAGAGAGTTGCATTTTGAAATACGTACCCTAGTTATAGCCATTGCTAAGTGGATGAATTTTTCTCAGTTAGTGGAGACTGCCCTTCATGTGGAGCAAAGTATAACAGAAGAGACATCAACAGTAGAGCTTAGTTGTAAACCCGATATTTTCTTGGTTTAATTTCTTTAAATGTGGAAAGAAAAAAAAAAAGAAAAAGAAAATGGAAATTAACTGTAAATATATATATATATATATACATACATTTATATATTAAATAGTTTTATTAAATAAAGTAAAGAAAAGAAAGAAAAGAAAGGATAAAAAGAAGAAAAGGAGAAGAAAATTTCATTTTTTTCTTTTCTTCTTCTTCTTCTCTTCCCTTCACCGCCAAGATTTTGAAGACATCCAAGTTCCATTTTTTTTTCTTTTTCCTTCTTCAATTTGCAGAGAACTTCTAAGAGAGAGTTTGGAAGAAGAAGAGAAATTTTACTAGAATTTTTAGGTTGAAGAAGAGGAGGAGAACTCAAGCAAAGTGTATCAATGGCTGAATTTTAGTTCATTCTGCACATCACTGGTTTTTAATTCGGTTTGAACTCTTCAAAAGGAATTAAGAGGTCAGATTTACATTTACTGAAAGTTAACTCATTTTTAAACAAACTTTATGAAGAACGATGGAGCAAATTCGGATATTCATTTGGTGCTTTTTGATGTAGAAAACAGGGCAGTTGGTTTTCACTCGAAATCAGGAGGTCTCTGGTTTTTCTTGTATTTCAGAGTGTATCGGTGGAGTTAGAATCTCTATTTGGTATGGTTGGAAAGCTTATACAATTTACTACAAATTTCATGAAGAAATTGTAAACCAAAAACGACTAAAAATCAGTTAAATTGTAGGGACAAGTTAAAGAGGTCGTGTGCGAGCGATTCTGGAAGTGGTTCTGTTTTGAGGGTTATATGTGTTCATGCACGGGGAATCAGATTTATATGTCTTCAGGTAAGTTTTAGAGGATCTCAAAATGAAGATTTTGATATAAAGAACACTCATTTTGGTTATGTATTGAGAAAGTTATAGTCCTTTGAAGTTTATGTTAGAAATCTGGAAATTTTAGAGAATTGTTGAAATAGGATTTTATTTCTTAAGCTTTGTTTTCGTGAGCGTCATCTTTGGTGCGACATGTTATGTATATCTTTAGGAAACCAGAATGTTTAGAGTTTTAATACTCGGTTGGGTTGTTGGCAGGCCGAGAAGAATTAAACCGAGCTTATAGACCAAGGATCTAGCCCAAGATTGTGAGTGACAAAACCAACTTTGAAATATTTTCCATAACTGTTATTATGATTGAATGCATTAAATGTTCGTTTACGAAGCCATGAAAGGTATTTGAATTTCATGACTATTTTAAAGTATACATTTGGAGACTAGATTTCTTAAAGAAATTTATGCTAGCACGTAGATATTAAATGTTTGGAAAGTATTTAAACCACAATATTTTAAGCAAAGCATGAATTAGTATGAAGTTTTGTTTTAAGAACTACAATTTTCCACGAAAGAGCTGAATAAAGTTCGAGCTTTGTATAAAATTTATAAGCAGGCATGTTTTAATATTTTTAGATGATTTATGAAATTTTCATTAACTACATGACTGAGATCTTGAGCCTGAGGATAGAAATTACCGTGTGCACACTGGTTAGATTCCGTTGTTGACGTTGAGTGTACTCCGTAACAACGATGCTGTCGTGATGCTGGACGGGCCCCACTACGACAAAGATGATGGGAGTGCTGGGCGGGCCCCACTACATCGTAGTGCTTGTAAACGTTGTTGTACTAGGTGTACCCTACACAACGTAGATTCGTCATGTTAGTTAAAATGCTTCGATATACTTGATATGCCTTGCTAGATTTCAATGATGAACATGCTGAGTATTTAAGGAAGCTATTCTTACTACTACACATTTACATTTGCGACTTGTATAAACAGATTTATATGTGTAAATTTTTCACGTGCTCTTACCTTTAAATTCATAGTTTTAAACTGAGTCACTCACTGAGCTTCATAGCTCACCCTTTCCAAAATGTTTTACCCATTTTCCAGGTAGAGATCGACTTCCCGGTGCCTGATAGACTACCTTAGTCTGCGGAAGCTTCATTATCGATTGCCAGTACGTGTTTTGAGTTGGGCATAGAGTCTGTTGTGTTATGGTGTATATACACCCTTGTATGTTATAGATACTCCACAGTTTGTATAAGCTTTAGGAGCTGTAGTTGTGTAAATTTTGTTGGTTATATTTTGATTAAGGTGTCTTTAGGTTTACTCGTGAAATCGGTAAATTTTGAGGTACACTTCATGTATGTGTTTGACTAGCTGTGTTTGACTAGCCTAGGATCCGCTGTGTTTTGTGGCATGTACAATAGTTTATATACTAGATTGGCAAGTTCATCACATGAAAGTTTTAAGCAGAGTTGACAGATACAGGTACAGAAAAGTGTTGTTCGTCGGCTTCACGCCATCTTTCGGTCTAAGGTAGCAGGTAGTCCGGGAGGGGGTGTGACATTAGTCGTAGGACTTCAACAGCTAGTGGATTTAGAGGCAGCGAGCAGCGGAGGTTCAGACCTGGGGTAAATATTTCAGGCCGTTAAGACTTTAAGAATCGATCTGGAGGCCAAGCATCGAGGAACGTGAGTTATGGTAGTATTTTTAAGAGAAAGAGCCAGAAAATACCTAGTCAACCCACTATATCAACAGTAAGACCGCAGCCAGGTCTGGAGTCCGTTGCTAGTACTGTCAGGCAAACCCTATCCACGAGTTATTGTAAGAACCATCAAGGTTAGTGTTTAGTGGGTGCTGGTGTGTTTTACCTGTGTGGACAGTCAAGACATTTCAAGAAAGATTGTTCGCAGTTGAACATGACAATTCAGAGAGATCAGGGAGTTGGGTCCCAGACAGTTGAGCAATCGAGAGTTTCAGTGATTCCAACAGAGGGCACCAGTGGTGCAAGGCAAAAGGGAGTTGTGGAAGACCTAAGCAACAGGGAAATGTCTATGCTATGACTCAACAAGAAACGGAGGATGCACCAGACGTTATTACTGGTACGATTCTTATTTGTAATGTACTTGTAGATATTTTATTTAATCGAGGTGATACGCATTTCTTTGTTTCTAGTATATTTCTAACTAAGCTGAATAGGATGCTAGAGCTTTTATTGGAGGAGTTAGCTATATACACTCCAGTTGGTGACGTTTTACTTGTCAATGAGGTGTTGCGTAATTATGAAGTTTTAGTAGAAGGTATTAGTATGCTAGTGGACTTGATACCACTAGAGTTATAGAGGTTAGATGTAATTTTGGGAATGGATTTCTTATTTGCTCACTATACATCTATGGATTGCCATAGGAATGAAGTGGTTTTCAGAAAACCAGGCTCTATTGAAGTGGTTTTCAGAGGTATGAGGAAGGTCATTTCTAGAAGTTTAATCTCAGTTTTGAAAGCTGAGAAATTGCTAAAGAAAGGTTGCATAGCGTTTCTTGCACACGTCATACTAGTGTAGAGAGAAAAAATGAAACCTGAAGATGTTCCTGTGGTGAAAGAGTTTCTTGATGTATTTTCAGATGATCTGTCAGGTTTGCCACCTGATAGAGAGATTGAGTTCACGAGTGAATTATTACCAGGAACAACACCTATTTCACAGGCACCGTATAGAATGGCTCCAAACGAGCTTAAAGAATTGAAGATGCAGTTACAAGAACTGGTTAACAAGGGATACATCAGGCCTAGTGTATCGCCTTTGGCAGTACCAGTGCTATTTGTGAAAAAGAAAGATGGTATCCTCAAATTATGTATTGACTATAGACAGTTAAATAAGGTTACAATACGTAACAAGTATCCTTTCCCACGCATCGATGACTTATTTGATCAACTAAGGGGAGCAGCATTGTTCTCTAAGATTGACTTAAGGTCAGGATACCACCAGTTGAAGGTTAGAGAATCAGATATTGCTAAACCAACATTCAGAATGAGGTATGGGCATTATGAGTTTCGAGTTATGCCATGTGGGTTAACAAATGCGCTAGCGGTTTTCATGGATCTCATGAACAGGATCTTCCATCAGTATTTAGTCCAGTTTGTGATCATGTTCATTGATGATATATTAGTTTACTCGGTTGACAGAGAAGCCCATGAGGAACATCTAAGGATTGTTCTAAAAACTCTACGTGATAAACAGTTGTACGCTAAGTTCAGCAAGTGTGAGTTCTGGTTGGAACAAATAGTATTCTTTGGGCATGTAGTTTCAACAAAAGGAGTTAGTGTCGATCCACAAAAAGTAGAAGCAGTTGTAAATTAGGATAGACCAACAAGTGCGACAGAAGTACGTAGTTTCCTAGGTTTGGCAGGATACTATAGGCGTTTTATTCAATATTTCTCACGATTGGCATTGCCCTTGACTGCTCTGACAAGGAAGAATGCTAAGTTTGAGTGGTCAGATAAATGCGAGCAAAGTTTTGAGGAATTTAAGAAAAGACTAGTCACAACACCTATTCTGGCACTTCTTGTAACTGGGAAGGACTATGTAATTTATTGTGACGCTTCAAGGCTAGGATTAGGTTGTGTGCTTATGCAAGATGAGAATGTAATAGCTTATGCTTCAAAGCAGTTGAAGAAGCATGAGTGTAATTAACCTACCCACGATCTTGAACTAGCAGCAGTTGTTTTAGCATGAAAAATCTGGAGATACTATTTGTTCAGGGAAAAGTGCCATATTTTCACAGATCATAAGAGCCTGAAGTATATTTTTTATCAGAAAGAGCTAAATCTGAGACAAAGGCGATGGCTAGAATTGATTAAAGATGATGACTGTAATAGAGAGTACCATCCAGGTAATGCTAACGTAGTAGCAGATCCATTAAGTAAAAAGTCAAAACTTCCGAAGAGTGCCTTGTGTGGAATTCGAGTAGCTTTGTTGAGTGAGTTAAGAGTTTGCAAGGCAGTAGTAACTGTAGAGAATTCAGAAAGTCTCTTAGCTCAATTTTAGGTTAGGTCTTCTCTAGTAGCTGAGATTGTAAGAAGCCAGTCAAAGGATAGTAATTTACAGAAGAAGTTTGGGAAATCCAAGAAAGGCTTAGAGGTGGAGTTTAAACTGAGAACAGATGGAGATTGTTAAACAAGGAAGATTATGTGTTCCGAATATTAATGAGCTTAAGAATGCTATTCTAGAAGAAGCTCAGTTCAACTTACGCTATGCATCTAGGTAGCACCAAGATGTACAGAACATTAAAGAAGACTTATTGGTGGCCCAGAATGAAGCAAGAGATAGTTGAATATGTTGATAGATGTTTGATTTGTCAACAGCTTAAACTAGTGAGACGGAGGCCAGAAGGATTTTTTAATCCTTTGCCATTTCCAGAGTGGAAATGGGAGCATATTACTACGGATTTCCTATTTGGATTACCTCGTACATCCAATGGACATGATGGTATATGGGTAATAATAGACAGACTCACCAAGATGACACAATTTATATCGGTTAAAGCGACATTTACGTTAGACCAGCTAGCTAGATTATATGTCGATAAGATTATGAGTCAGTATGGAGTACCAGTGTCCATAGCTTCATATAGGAATTCGAGGTTTACTTCTAAAATTTGGCCTAGTTTTCAGAAAGCAATGGGGACAGGGCTAAAGTTTAGTACATCATTTCATCCCCACACAGATGGTAAGTCTGAAAAGACCATCCAAACTTTAGAGGACATGTTGAGAGCATGTGTCCTTCAACTTAAAGGAAGTTGGGATACTCACTTGCCACTTATGGAGTTTGCTTATAATAATATTTATAAGTCTAGTATCGATATGGCACCATATGAGGCCTTATACGGCAGACCATGCAGAACTTCTGTGTGCTGGCATGAAGTGGGAGAGCGGAAATTAGTAGGTCCTAAATTGGTTCAGGTTACGACAAACAATATTAAGTTAATCAGAAAAAACCTGAGGATAGCCCAAGATCGGCAGAAAAGTTATGCGGATAAGCATCAAAGAAACTTAGAATTCCAAGTTGGAGATCAAGTTTTCTTGTAGTTATCTCCATGGCGAGGTGTTATTCGTTTCAGAAGGAAAGGTAAGTTAAGTCCTAGATATAGTGGGCCGCATCAGATAACGAAACGAGTGGGACGAGCAACGTAGACTTGAGTTGCCTATAGAACATGCATGAATGCATGATGTTTTTCATGTATCCATGTTAAGGAAATATATACCAGATTCATCACATGTGTTGCAAGAGCAAGCAATTGAATTGAAAGAATATTTGAGTTATGTTGAATAATCAGTTCAGATTCTCGACATAAAGGAACAAGTTTTGAGAAACAAGACGATTCCACTCATAAAAGTTTTGTGGAGACATCACAGAGTGGAGGAGGCAACTTGGGAACCGGAAAATCAGATGAAGAAGAGATACCTGATACTTTTCAGTTACGGACATTCTAAATTTCGAGGACGAAATTTTCTATGGGCAAGGTAAGTTGTAAATCCGAAATTTTCTTGGTTTATTTTATTTTATTTATGTGAAATAAATAAAAGAAAAATGGAAATTAAGAATATATATATATATATATATATATATATATATATATATATATATATATAGAGAGAGAGAGAGAGAGAGAGAGAGAGAGAGAGAGAGGCTCTTGCAAATATGACAATTATAGTATCATAAATTAGGCCCATAGCACATCATTTTTACATTTGCAAAAATAGCAAAATTGAAGCTCAGACCGCATTCTAAAATTACGAAATTACGAAGTTACGTTTCAGTCATTACTGATACACCAATATATACGGTTGATACACCAATATATACGGCTGATACACCAATATATACCGTTGATACACCAATATATACCGTTGATACACCTGATTTGATGTACTGCTTGTACATTTTTTTTACTCTCTAATATTTCAATGATACATATTATTAGTTTAAAACACTTGATATGTTGTTGATACACTCAATCAATTAAATACACTTGAAGCACTAAGAATGATACACTTTATATATCGTTGATACACTTGTTATTGTTTCCTGATACACTCGATAGATTTAATACACTTAATCACTTGCTAAACATTATTGATACATATTATTAGTTTGATACACTTGATATGCAGTTGCTCAACTGTTGATATATTCAATCAATTAAATACACTTTGATGCACTAAGAATGATACACTTTATATATCATTGATACACGTTATATATCGTTGATACACTTGTTATTGTTTGCTGATACACTTGATAGATTTAATACACTTAATCACTTGCTAAACTTTGTTGATACATATTATTAGTTTGAAACACTTGATATGTTGTTGATACACTTGCTCAACAATTGATACACTTAATCAATTAAATACACTTGATGCGCTAAGAATGATACACTTTATATATCGTTGAGACACTTGTTTGTTTGCTAATACATTTGATAGATGTAATACACTTAATCACTTTCACAACTTCATTGATATATATTATTAGTTTGAAACACTTGATATATTGTTGATACACTTGCGAAACTGTTGATACACTCAATTAATTAAATACACCTCATGCACTAAGCATGATACACTTTATGTATTGTCGATACAGTTGTTATGGTATGTTTACAATCTTAATAACATGTTGAACATCTTTATCGCCTATAGTCAACAAATTAAAACTGAAAGTTCAATACATGACTCACCCTAAATTTCAGTATGCATCAAGTTCACAAAAGAATCAAATGATGATATCGCTCCATCAACCAAAACACAATTTGTTTTGTAATCAACGTAGTAATGTTGCTTATCCCATTGACTACTTTGAAAAACAATTATTGCCAATTTAACCATAACTACAATGAACTGCAACAATTTTGGAAAAATAAAAAACACGTAGTAAATATATCAGTCAACTAATACATATAATATAAGTATATCATACTGTTGATATAAAAAACGGATACAAATTTAAAAAAAAAGAACCGAATGTAACTAAATAAAACCAAACTTATCTACAAAGTTCCTTTCGATAAAAGATATTATGAACAAATAAAAGAGATGAGGAAGAACTAATCGTAGCCCTAATTTTAATAAATAATATATGAGAAATTTACAGAAATAATATTAGGTCGTCAAAAAAGGGGAGAAATACATACATAATTCTTGTTTCCCCTGAAGAAAAAATTAGGAGAATAGGAGAAGAAGACGAGGAGAAGATGATAAAAAAAAAGAAGCCGACAAAGAGGGAGAAATATAAAAGAACGAAATTGAAGAGAGAAGAGAAGGACAGTGGAGAAGAACGGTGGAGAAGAGGCAGAAGAAGATGAGGAGAAGAGAAGTAGGTGAATAGGAGAAATGGTGAAGAATAACGATAGAGGAGAAGAAGAAAACGAAAAATTAAGGAGAACAATAAAGAAAAACGAAAGAGAAAGAGAAAACACCAAAGAAGGGCAATTTTGAAATAATAAAAAGAATAAAATAAGAAATATCGGAGAACTGTGGTGCGACCCAAAACGTCCAAAAGATGGCCAATGCTTCCAACGAGTGGCGAACGCTCGTTCGGTGTCAGAAACTACTGGAAATGAACTTGCAGCGAAGGAAACAGGCTGAGCTTGAGGAATTCCGGTGCTCGTCCCAAGAAAACGCGAGCGAGAATGCCCCGGACTCAGTTTTCTCGTCCTAGGGTAAAAAGCAGTCCCACGACGGTTTATTCCTTTTGCTCCGTATTGGTCATAAGTCTTTCGATCTTTGGGGCTCGTGCTCCAAGGACTTCAACCGACACTCCTGGCATGCTCCCCGACACATTTTCTAGAGGTGTTGGTCGGGAAGCAAGCTCGTTGGAGAAAGAACTGTGGTGCGACCCAAAACGGTCCAAAAGATGGTCAATGCTTCAAACGAGTGGCAAACGCTCGTCCGGTGTCAGAAACCACTGGAAATGCACTTGCAAAGAAGGAAACGGGCTGAGCTCGAGGACTTCTGGTGCTCTTCCCAAGAAAACTCGAGCGAGAATGCCCTGGAATCAGTTTCCTCGTCTTGGGGTAAAAAGCGGTCCCCCGACGATTTCTTCCCTTTGCTTCGTATTGGTCAAAAGTCTTTTGATTTTCGGGGCTCTTATTCTCAACCTGCACTCCTGGCATGCTCCCTGACACATTTTCCGAAGGTATAGGTCGGGAAGCGAGCTCGTTGGAGGGAGAACTGTGGTGCGATCCAAAACAGTCCAAAAGATGGCCAATGCTTCCAACGAGTGGCGAACGCTCGTCCGGTGTCAGAAACCACTGGAAATGCACTTGCAGCGAAGGAAACGAGCTGAGCTCGAGGACTTCCCATGCTTGTCCATAGAAAATGCGAGCGGGAATGCCCCAGACACAGCTTTCTCGTTCTGGGGTAAAAAGCTGTCCCCCGATTTTTGCTTCCCTATGCTCCGTATTGGTCATAAGTCTTTCGATCTTCTAGGCTCGTGCTCCGAAGAGTTCAACCCACACCCCTGGCATGCTCCCTGACATGTTTTCCAGAGGCATAGGTCGGGAATCGAGCTCGTTGGAGGGAGAACTGTGGTGCGACCCAAAATGGTCCAAAAGTTGGCTAATTCTTCCAACGAGTGGCGAACGCTCGTCTGGTGTCAGAATCCACTAGAAATGCACTTGCAGTGAAGGAAACGGGTTGAGCTTGAGGACTTCCGATGCTCGTCCCAAGAAAACGTGAGCCCGAATGCCCTGGCTCAGTTTTCTCGTCTTGGGGTAAAAAACGATCCCCCGACGTTTTCTTCCCTTTGCTTCTTATTGGTCATAAGTCTTTTGATCTTTGGGGCTCGTGCTCCAAGGACTTCAACCCACACTCCAGGCATGCTCCGTGACACGTTTTCTGGAGGTATAGGTCGGGAAGCGAGCTCGTTGGAGGGAGAACTGTGGTGCGATCCAAAACGGTCCAAAAGATGGCTAATGCTTCCAACGAGTTGCGAACGCTCGTCCGGTGTCAGAAACCATTGGAAATGCACTTGCGGCGAAGGAAACGAGCTGAACTCGAGGACTTCCGGTACTCATCCCAAGAAAACGCGAGCGAAAATGCCCTGGACTCAGTTTTCTCGTCTTAAGGTAAAAAGCATTCCCCTGACGGTTTATTCCCTTTGCTCCGTATTGGTCATAAGTCTTTCGATCTTCGGGGCTCACGCCCCAGGGACTTCAACCCACACTACTGGCATGCTCCCTGACATTATTTCTAGAGGTATAGGTCGGGAAGCGAGCTCGTTGGAGGGAGAACTGTGGTGCGACCCAAAACGGTCGAAAAGATTGCCAATGCTTCTAACGAGTGGCGAACGCTCGTTCGATGTCAGAAACCACTGGAAATGCACTTGCAGCGAAGGAAAATAGCTGAGCTCGAGGACTTCTGGTGCTCGTTCAAGAAAACGCGAGCGAGAATGCTCCGGACTCAGTTTTCTCGTCCTGGGGTTAAAAGCGGTTCCCTGACGGTTTCTTCCCTTTGCTCCTTATTGGTCATAGGTCTTTCGATCTTCGGGCTCGTGTCTCGAGGACTTCAACCCACACTCGTGGCATGCTCTCTGACACGTTTTCCGGAGGTATAGGTCGGGAAGCGAGCTCGTTGGAGGGAGAACTGTGGTGCGATCCAAAACGGTCCAAAAGATGGCCAAAGCTTCTAACGAGTGGCGAACGTTCATCCAATGTCAGAAACCACTAGAAATGCACTTGCATCGACGCAAACGAGCTGAGCTCAAGGACTTCCCGTGCTCATCTAAGAAAACGCGAGCTAGAATCCCTGGACTCAGTTTTCTCATCCTGGGGTTAAAAGCGGTCCCCCGATGGTTTCTTCCTTTTGCTCCTTATTGGTCATAGGTCTTTCGATCTTCGAGGATCGTGCCTAAGGACTTCAACCCACGCTCTTGGCATGCTCCCTGACACGTTTTCGAGAAGTATAGTTTGGGAAGCGAGCTCGTTTGAGGGAGAACTGTGGTGCGACCGAAAACGGTCCAAAAGATGGCCAATGCTTCCAACGAGTGGCGAGCGCTCGTCCGGTGTCAGAAACCACTGGAAATGAACTTGCAGTGAAGGAAACGGGCTGAGCTCGAGGACTCTTGGTGCTCGTCCCAAGAAAACGCGAGCGAGAATGCCCCGAAAAGTGGGAAATTTGTGGCTGCCCAAAAAGTGGAGACCGAGAGCTCTAATACTAAGAAGGTTGAAGCTTCAAAGGAGGTAAGGGAGAAGACTAGTTTTATTCAATGTTGGAAGTGAAAAGGGTTTGGACACATGAGTAAAGATTGTATCAATAAAAGAGTCATGGTGGTGAGAAATGGCGTGATTGATTCGGAAGATGAATGTGAGGAAAATGATGCACAACTTGAGGAAGAATATGAAACACTCGTTGATGACGAGTATATTGAAGAAGGTAGTTCCATATCTCTGATTACAAGGCGGGTACATAATGTGAAAATCAAGGAAGAGAAAATTAAAGATCAAAGGGAAAACTTGTTTCACACAAGATGTTTGATTAAAGGAAGCCCATGTAACTTGGTGATTGATAATGGAAGTTGCACAAATGTGGTAAGTAGTTTTCTTGTAAAAAGGCTTCAACTTACTACTCGTCCACATCCAAAACCATATAAACTTCAATGGTTTACCAACAAAGGAGAATTGAAGGAATTTAATGACATGTTTCCACATGAAGATGCACCTACGGGTTTACCTCCTCTAAGAGGGATTGAGCATCAAATTGACTTCATTCCGGGTGCAACTCTTCCAAACATGGCTACCTATAGAACCAATCCAACCGAGACTAAGGAGATCCAAAGACAAGTTGAAGAACTCATGGATAAAGGGTATATTAGAGAAAGTATGAGTCCTTGCTCAGTTCCGGTGATTTTGGTACCTAAGAAAGATGGTACATGGAGGATGTGTGTTGATTATCGAGCTATCAACAAAATAACGGTAAAGTATCGACATCCTATTCCTCGATTAGATGACATGTTAGATGAATTGCATGGTGCTAATCTGTTTTCAAAAATAGACCTTAAAAGCGGTTATCATCAAATTCGTATGCATGTAGGAGATGAATGGAAAACGGCTTTCAAAACAAAGTTTGGGCTTTATGAATGGCTTGTTATGCCGTTTGGCCTTACTAATGCACCAAGTACTTTTATGAGGTTAATGAATCATGTTTTGAAGGAATACATAGTAAAATTTGTGGTTGTATACTTTGATGATATCCTTGTTTACTCAAAAGGCTTGAATGATAATATTTTGCATGTTAAGAAAATTTTACTCAAACTTAAAGAAGAGAAGCTTTATGCCAACTTCAAAAAGTGTAGTTTTTGTCTAGAACAAATACATTTCCTAGGGTTCATTGTTGGAAAGGATGGAGTAAAAGTTGATGAAGAAAAGGTAAAGGCTATCCGAGAATGGCCAACTCCTACCAATGCATCCGAGGTAAGATCCTTCCATGGTTTGGCTAGTTTCTATAGGAGATTTATTAAAGATTTTAGTAGCATAGCCTCACCATTAACTGAACTTGTGAAAAAGCATGTGAAATTTGAATGGAAAGAAAAGCAGGAAAATGCATTCAATGAGCTTAAAGAAAAATTGATCAAAGCACCTTGTCTTGCTTTACCTAACTTTGATAAATCTTTTGAGATAGAATGTGATGCAAGTGGGATAGGTATAGGGGCTGTTTTGATGCAAGAAAAGCAACCAATCATGTTCTTTAGTGAAAAACTAAATGGAGATCAACTCAACTACTCGAGCTATGACAAGGAGCTACATGCGCTTGTGAGGGCTTTGAAAGTTTGGCAACATTACTTATGGCCAAAAGAGTTTGTTATCCACACGGATCATGAAAGCTTGAAGCATCTCAAAGGTCAAACTAAACTTAACAAGAGGCATGCGAAATTGGTGGAATTCATTGAGACATTTCCTTATGTCATCCATTACAAAAAGGGTAAGGACAATATGGTGGCCGATGCATTATCAAGAAGGTATGCTTTATTCTCATCCCTTAGTGCAAAAGTTCTTGGTTTTAAACACATGATTGAGTTGTACAAAGTTTAGAAATCTGAATTTTATGATGTGTATGCACAATGTTTAGAAGGGAAAAATGTTCAAGATTATATTGTGTTTGATGGGATGCTTTTTAGGAAAGGAAAGCTTTGTATTCCTAAGTGTTCCATTAGAGAGTTACTTGTGAAGGAAGCTCATGGGGGAGGACTTATGGGACATTTTGGAGAATTTAAAACATATAGCATGTTGTGTGAACACTTTTATTGGCTTAAAATGAGGAAAGACGTCAACAAAGTGTGCAAGCAATGTTTCAAGTGTAAGGAGGCTAAGTCTAAGACACAACCACATGGCCTTTACACACCATTAGATGTTCCTAATGAACCATGGGTAGACATTAGCATGGATTTTGTTCTAGGATTACCAAAGACTAGAAGACATCATGATAGTATTTTTGTGGTGGTTGATAAGTTTAGTAAGATGGCTCATTTCATTCCATGTAACAAAACCGATGATGCTACCAACATAGCTAATCTCTTCTTTAGAGAAGTGGTTAGATTGCATGACATTCCCAAAACTATTGTTAGTGATAGGGATGTTAAATTTTTAAGTCATTTTTGGAAAGTTTTGTGGGGAAAATTGGGAACTAAGCTTCTATTTTCTACAACTTGTCACCCACAAACGGATGGGCAAACTGAGGTGGTTAATAGAACTTTGGGGGCCTTGCTTAGATCACTAATTTCTAAAAATCTTAAGTCTTGGGAAGAGACCCTACCTTTTGTGGAGTTTGCATACAATAGGGCAAGTCATAACACAACTCATTGTTCACCTTTTGAGGTTGTGTACGGTTTTAACCCTTTGACTCCTCTAGATTTATCACCTTTGCCGCCTAATATGTTTACTAGTGATGCAGCTTCTTCTAGGGTTGAATACATCAAAACTTTGCACAAAGAAATCAAAGAAAGGATTGAAAAGAAGAATCAAAAGCTAGTCACTCGTAAGAACTAAGGAAGGAAGGAATTGATTTTTAAACCGAGAGATTGGGTTTGGGTTCATCTAAGAAAGGAAAAGTTTCCGGATCAAAGGAAGTCAAAACTTCAACAACGAGGCGATGGCCCTTTTTCAAGTGCTTAAACGGATCAATAACAATGCATACAAGTTAGATCTATGAGGTAAGTACAATGTAAGTTCTAATTTTAATGTGGCTGACTTGACTCTTTTTGATGTAGGCAATGAAGACCTTGATTTGAGAACAAATCCTTCTAAAGAAAGGGGGGATGATGTGGATTCACTCAATAATTTATTGCATGTACCTGAAGGACCAATCACAAAGCGCAAGGCAAAGAAGATACAAGAGGCTTTCACACTGCATGTTCAAAAACTGGCAAATCACAACGAGAAACCAAGAATTTTGAACTCAAATTCTTGTATAATGTTAGTTGAGCAAGTCAAGAAGAGCATGGAGTCAAGATGGCACGGGAAAAGTTGTGTAATTTGGAAGATGGCACGAGAAACGAAAAAAGTGTGCAGAATTTGTTAAGAGGTGGCTATCCAACTTGCATCTCTTGGAATTCCGTGATGTCAAGGTTGTCAAACATTACCATTATGAGGGGCGGATTACATAGCACATATTTAAGACAATTTAAAAACAATTCTATCTTTTAATTTTGAGAAATGGTTGCTCGTTTGATGTGTAATCAAGTTTTAAGTTCCTAGGTCTTATTTTCTACAATTTGCAATTAAGTGTATTTGAATGACTTTTGAGTTCCTTAGTCTATCCATGACCATTTGGCCTATAAAAAGGCTTGTAATGCTTATGAAATGATATATATTGAATACTAAAAAGCTTTTGCTTATTCAACCCCTTTGGTGTTGTCTTTTCTATCAAATCTTGTCTTAGGTTTGATGTTCAATCGATTAATTGGATTAGTTTTGATCAATCTAATTCTGGAGTGAGTCGTCTTAGGGTCTAGGAGAGACCATCATAGATTCTAAGTTTGATCTAAGAGTGATTCATCCTCTAACTAAACTCTTGGTTGGAACCCTTCGGTAAGTTAGACTCATTTGTGTCCGTTTACAAGGATCCTAGAAGGACCTCTAGCTTTGTAAACTTAAAGCATATTGGGGGCTTATCAATAAGCCTTTCGATCTTCGGGGCTCGTGCTCCAAGGACTTCAACCCACTCTCCCGGCATGCTCCCTGCACGTTTTCCGGAAGTATAGGTCGGGAAGTGAGCTCATTGGAGGGAGAACTATGGTGCGACCCAAAACGGTCCCAAAAATGGCCAATGTTTCCAACGAGTGGCGAACGCTCGTCCGTGTCGGAAACCACTGGAAATGCACTTGCAGCGAAGGAAACGGGCTGAGCTCGAGGACATTCGATGCTCTATTCAGGAAAACGGGAGCAAGAATGCCCCGGACTTAGTTTTCTAGTCCTGGGGTAAAAAGCGGTCCCCCGACGGTTTCTTCCCTTTGCTCCGTATTGGTCATACGTATTTCGATCTTTGGGGCTCGTGCTCCCAGGACTTCAACCCACGCTCTTAGCATGCTCCCTGACACGTTTTCCGGAGGGAAAACTGTGGTGCGATCCAAAACTGTCCAGAATATGGCCAATGCTTCCAACGAGTGGCGAACGCTCGTTGGGTGTCATAAACCAATAGAAATACACTTGCAACGAGAGAAACGGGCTGAGCTCAAGGACTTCCGGTGGTCGTCCCAAGAAATTGCGAGCGAGAATGCCCCGGACTCACTTTTCTCGTCCTGGGGTAAAAAGCGATCCCCCGACGGTTTCTTGCCTTTGCTCCGTATTGGTCATAAGTCTTTCGATCTTCGGGGCTCGTGCTCCGAGGACTTCAACCCACACTCCTGGCATGCTCCCTGACACGTTTTTCGGAGGTATAGGTCAGGAAACGAGCTCGTTGGAGGGAGAACTATGGTGCGACCCAAAACGGTAAAAGTGATGGCCAATGCTTCAAACGAGTGGCGAACGCTCGTCTGGTGTCAGAAAGCACTGGAAATGCACTTGTAGCGAAGGAAACAGGCTAAGCTCTAGGAATTTTGGTGCTCGTTCCAAGAAAACGCGAACGAGAATGCCCCGGACTCAGTTTTCTCATCCTGGGGTAAAAAGCTGTCCCCCGGCGGTTTCTTCCCTTTGCTCCGTATTGGTCATAAGTCTTTCGATCTTTGGGGCTCGTGCTTCGAGGACTTCAACCCACGCTCCTGGCATGCTCCCTGACCTGTTTTCCAGAGGTATAGGTCGGAAAGCGAGCTCGTTGGAGGGAGAATAGTGGTGCGACCGAAAACGATTCAAAAGATTGCCAATGCTTCCAACGAGTGGCGAACGCTCGTCCGAGGTTAGAAACCACTGGAAATGCACTTGCAGCGAAGGAAACGGGCTGAGCTCATGGACTTCTGATGCTTGTCCCAAGAAAACGCGAGCGAGAATGCCTCGGACTCAGTTTTCTCGTCTTAAGAAAAAAAGCGGTCCCCCAACGGTTTCTTCCCTTTGCTCCGTATTGGTCATAAGTCTTTCGATCTTCGGGGCTCATGCTCCAAGGACTTCAACCTATATTCCTTTCATGCTCCTTGACACATTCTCGAGAGGTATAGGTAGGGAAGCGAGCTCGTTGGACGGAGAACTCTGGTGCGACGCAAAACAGTACAAAAGATGGTCAATGCTTCCAACAAGTGCCGAACGCTCGTCCGGTCTCAAAACCACTAGAAATTTACTTCCAGCAAAGGAAACAAGTTGAGCTCGAGGACTTCCTGTGCTCGTCCCAAGAAAACGCAAGCGAGAATGCCCTAGATCAGTTTTCTCGTCTTGGGTAAAAAGCGGTCCCCCGACGGTTTCTTCCCTTTTCTCCGTACTGGTCATAAGTCTTTCGATCTTCGGGGCTCGTGCTCCAAGGACTTCAAATAACACTCCTTGCATGCTCTCTAACACGTTTTCCAGAGGTATAGGTCGGGAAGTGAGCTCGTTGGAGGGAGAACTGTGGTGCGACCCAAAACGGTTCAAAAGATGGCTCATGCTTCCAACGAGTGGAAAACGCTCGTTCGATGTCAGAAACCACTGGAAATGCACTTGCAGCGAAGGAAACGGGCTGACGTCGAGGAATTTTAGTGCTCGTCCCAAGAAAACGCCAGCAAGAATGCCCCGGACTCAGTTTTCTCCTCCTGCGATAAAAAACGGTCCCCCGACGATTTCATTCCTTTGCTCTGTATTGGTCATAAGTCTTTCGATCTTTGGGGCTCGTGCTCCGAGGACTTCAACCCACACTCCTGGCATGCTCCCTGACACGTTTTCCAGAGGTATGGGTTGGGAAGCGAGCTCGTTGGAGGGACAACTTTGGTGCGACCCAAAATGGTCCAAAAGATGGCCAATGCTTCCAACGAGTGGCGAACGTTCGTCCGGTGTCAGAAGCCACTGGAAATGCACTATCAGCGAAGGAAACAGGCTATGCTCGAGGACTTCGAGTGCTCGTCCCAAGAAAACGCGAGCGAGAATGCCCCGGACTCATTTTTCTCATGATAGAGTAAAAAGCAATCTCCCGACGGTTTCTTCCCTTTGCTCCGTATTGGTCATAAGTCTTCTGATCTTCGGGGCTCGTGCTTCGAGGACTTCACCCCAAACTTCTGGCATGCTCCCTGGCACGTTTTCCAGAGGTATAGGTCGGGAAGCGAGCTCGTTTGAGAAAGAACTGTGGTGCGACCCAAAATGATCCAAAAGATGGCCAATGCTTCCAACGAGTGGCGAACGCTCGTCCGGTGTCAAAAACCACTAGAAATGCACTTGCAGTGAAAGAAACGGGCTGAGCTCGAGGAATTCCGATGCTCGTCTTAAGAAAACGCGAGCGAGAATTCCCCGAACTCAGTTTTCTCGACCTGGGGTAAAAAGCGGTCGCACGTCGGTTTCTTCGTTTTGCTCTGTATTGGTCATAAGTCTTTTGATCTTGGGGGCTCGTTCTCCGAGGACTTCAACCCACACTCCTGGCATGCTCGCTGACATGTTTTTTGGAGGTATTGGTTGGGAAGAGTGCTAGTTATAGGCAGAATTGTGGTACGACACAAAATGGTCCAAAAGTTGGCCAATGCTTCCAACTAGTGGCGAACTCTCATCTGGTGTCAGAAACCACTAAAATGCACTTGCAGCGAAGAAAACAGGCTGAGCTCGAGGACTTCTGTTGCTCGTCTTAAGAAAACGCGAGCGAGAATTTCCCGGACTCAGTTTTCTCGTCCTGGGGTAAAAAGCGGTCCCCCGACGATTTCTTCTCTTTGATCCGTATTGGTCATAAGTCTTTCAATATTCGAGGCTCGTGCTCCAAGGACTTCAATCCACACTCCTGGCATGCTCCCTGACATGTTTTCTGGAGGTATGGGTCGGGAAGCGAGCTCGTTGGAGGGAAAACTATGGTGCGACCCAAAACGGTCCACAAGATGGCCCATGCTTCCAATGATTGGCAAACGCTCGTCCGATGTTAGAAACCACTGAAAATGCACTTGCAGCGAAGGAAACAGGCTGAGCTTGAGGACTTTTGGTGCTCGTCCCAAGAAAATGCGAGCGAGAATGCCCCAGACTCAGTTTTCTCGTCTTGGGTAAAAAGCGGTCTCCCGACGGTTTCTTCCCTTTTCCGGTATTGAGCATAAGTCTTTCGATCTTCGGGGCTCGTGCTCCGAAGACTTTAACCCACACTCCTGGCACGCTCCCTGACATGTTTTTCGAAGGTATAGGTTGGGAAGCGAGCTCGTTGGAGGGAGAATTGTGGTGCGACCAAAAACGATCCAAAAGATGGTCAATGCTTCCAACGAGTGGCGAACGCTCGTCCGGTGTTAGGAACCATTGGAAATGCACTTGTAGTGAAAGAAATGGGCTGAGCTCGAGGATTTGCGGTGCTCGTCCCAGGAAAACGCAAGCGAGAATGACCCCGACTCAGTTTTCCCTTGCTGAGGTAAAAAACGGTCCCCCGACGGTTTCTTCCCTTTGCTCCATATTGGTTATAAGTCTTTCAATCTTCGGAGCTCATGCTCCAAGGACTTCCACCCACCCTCCTGGCATGCTCCATGACACGTTTTACGAAGGTATAGGTTGGGAAGCGAGCGCGTTGGAGGGAAAACTGTGGTGCGACCCAAAACTATCCAAATTATGGCCAATGCTTCTAACGAGCGGCGAACACTCGTCCCCCGACGTTTTCTTCCCATTGCTCAGTATTCGTCATAAGTCTTTTGATCTTCGGGGCTCGTGCTCCAAGGACTTCAACCCACACTCTCGGCATGCTCCCTGACATGTTTTCTGGAGGTATTGGTCGGGAAGCGAGCTCGTTGGAGGGAGAATTGTGGAGCGATCCAAAACGATCCAAAAGATGCCCAATGCTTCAAATGAGTAGCAAACGCACGTCCGGTCTCACAAACAACTGGAAATGCACTTGCAGCGAAGGAAACAGGCTAAGCTCGAGGACTTTCGGTGCATGTCCCAAGAAAACACGAGCGAGAACGCCCCGGATTTAGTTTTCTCGTCTTGGGGTAAAAAGCGATCCCCTGACATTTCTTCCCTTTGCTCCGTATTGGTAATTAGTCTTTCGATCTACAGGGCTCGTGCTCCGAGGACTTCAACCCACACTCCTGGCATGCACCCTGACACGTTTTTCGGAGGTATAGGTCCGAAAGCGAGCTCGTTGGATGGAGAACTGTGGTGCGACCATAAATGGTCCAAAAGATGGCCAATGATTCCAACGAGTGGGGAACGCTCGTCCGGTTTCAGAAACCACCAAAAATGCACTTGCAGCGAAGGAAACGGACTGAGCTCGAGGACTTTCAGTGCTCGTCCCAAGAAAATGCAAGCGAGAATTCCCTGCACTCAGTCTTCTCGTCCTAGGGTAAAAAGCGGTCCCCCGACGGTTTCTTCCTTTTGCTCCGTATTGGTCATAAGTCTTTGGATCTTCGGGGATCGTGCTCCGAGGACTTCAACCCACACTCCTGGCATGCTCTCTGACATGTTTTCTGGAGGTATAGGTCGCGAAGCAAGCTCGTTGGTATGAGAACTGTGGTGCGACCCAAAACGGTGCAAAAGATGGCCAATGCTTCCAACGAGCGGCGAACGCTCGTACGATGTCAAAAACAACTTGAAATGCACTTATAGCGAAGGAAATGGGCTGAGCTCGAGGACTTCAGGTGCTCGTCCCAAGAAAACGCGAGCGAGAATGCCCGAACTCATTTTTCTCGTTTGGGGTAAAAAGCGGTCCCCCGACGGTTTTTTTCCTTGGCACGGTATTGGTCATAAGTTTTTCGATATTCGAAGCTCGTGCTCCGAGTACTTCAACCCACACTCCTAGCATGCTCCCTGACACGTTTTTTGGACGTATAGGTCTGGAAGCGAGCTCGTTGGAGGGAGAACTGTGATGCGACCCAAAACGGTCCAAAAGATGGCAAATGCTTCCAACGAGGGGCGAACGCTCGTCCGGTGTCAGAAACCACTGGAAATGCACTTGCAGTGAAGGAAACAGACTGAGCTAAGAGGACTTCCGGTGCTCGTTTCAAGAAAACGCGAGCGAGAATGGCCCGGACTCAGTTTTCTCGTCCTGGGGTAAAAAGCGGTCCTCCGACGGTTTCTTCCCTTTGCTACGTATTGGTCATAAGTATTTCGATCTTCGGGACTCATGCTCTGAGGACTTCAACCTACACTTCTGGCATGCTCCGTGACACGTTTTTCGAAGGTATAGGTCGGGAAGCAAGCTCGTTGGAGGGAGAACTTTGGTGCGACCAAAAACGGTCTAAAAGATGGTGAATGCTTCCAACGAGTGGCGAACGCTCGTCCGGTGTTAGAAACCACTGGAATGAACTTGTAGCGAAGGAAACGGGCCGAGCTCGAGGAGTTCCAGTGCTCGTCCCAAGAAAACGTGAGCGAGAATGGCCCCGACTCGGTTTTCTCGTCTTGGGGTAAAAAAGGTCCCCCGACGGTTTCTTCCCTTTGCTCCATATTGGCCCTAAGTCTTTCAATCTTCGGAGCTCGTGCTCCAAGGACTTCAACCCACCCTTCTGGCATGCTCTATGACACGTTTTACGGAGGTATAGGTCGGAAAGCAAGCTCGTTGGAGGGAGAACTGTGGTGCGACCCAAAACGGTCCAAACGATGGCCAAAGCTTCTAACGAGCGGCGAACGCTCGTCCGGTGTCAGAAACAACTAGAAATGCACTTGTAACGAAGGAAACAGGCTGAGCTCAAGGACTTCCAGTGCTCGTCCCATGAAAACGCGAGCAAGAATGGCCCGGACTCAGTTTTCTCGTTCTGGGGTAAAAAGCGGTCCCCCGATGTTTTCTTCCCATTTCTTCGTATTGGTCATAAGTCTTTCGATCTTCGAGGCTCGTGCTCCGAAGAGTTCAACCCACACTCCCGGCATGCTCCCTGACATGTTTTTTGGATGTATAGGTTGGAAAGCGAACTCGTTGGAGGGAGAACTGTGGAGTGACCAAAAACGGTCCAAAAGATGCCCAATGCTTCCAACGAGTGGCGAACGCTCGTCGAGTGTCACAAACTACTGAAAATGCACTTGCAGCGAAGGAAATAGGCTGAGCTCGAGGACTTCCGGTACTCGTCCCAAGAAAATGCGAGCGAGAATGCCCCAGATTCAGTTTTCTCGTCTGGGGGTAAAAAGCGATCCCCTGACGTTTCTTCCCTTTGCTTCGTATTGGTAATTAGTCTTGCTTCACTCTCTCTTCAATATGCTCTTAAAGTTTGGATGGAAAATGATGGAGGAAAGAAATGAAATTGGGCTGAAAAAACAAATGGGCTTGCGGTGGTGGGCTTGCTGTCCAATTCCACTTCCTTTCTTCTCTTTTCTTTCTTTTTTTTTTCTTTTTTCTCTCTTTTTTTCTTTTTTTTTTCTTTTAACTTAGTAATCCCAACAATATATGACAAGAGAAAATGATCCTAAGGAAATCTCGAGTTTACAACTTTCCTCCCCTTATGAAATTTTGTCCTCGAAATTTAGAAGTCCTTAGATGAAGAGTGTCGGGTAACTCCTTCTTATTTGATCTTCTGACTCCCAGGTTGCCTCCTCTATTCCATGATGTCTCCAAAGAACTTTCACGAGCCGGATCGTTTTGTTCCTCAAAACTTGCTCCTTTCTGTCGAGGATCTGAACTGCTTCCTCTCTATAACTCAATTCTTCTTTCAATTCAATTGGTTGTACTTGCAACACATGTGATGGATCTGAAATATATTTCCTCAACATGGACACATGAAAACATCATGTATTCGAGCGAGTTCCGTTGGCAATTCAACTCTATAGGCTACTGGTCCAACTCGTTCTATTACCTTTCCTCCCAAAACGAAGAACACCCCTCCACGGAGATAACTTTAAGAAAACTTGTTCTCCAATCTGGAACTCTAAATTTCTTCGTCGCTTATCTGCATAGCTCTTCTGTCGATCCTGAGCTATTTTTAAATTTTCCCTAATCAGCTTAATATTGTCTGGCGTAACTTGTACTAACTCAGAACCAACTAGCCTTTTCTTCTCCCACCTCGTTCCAGCACACAGAAGTCTTGCATGGTCTGCCATACAAAGCCTCAAATGGTGCCATGCCGATACTAGACTGGTAGATGTTATTCTAAGCGAACTCCATAAGTGATAAGTGGGTATCTCAATTTCCCTTAAACTGAAGGACACCTGCTCTCAACATGTCTTCTAAGGTCTGGATGGTCCTCTCTGACTGACCATCTATCTGGGGATGGAACCCGGTACGGAACTTCAACTTTGTTCCCATTGCTTTTTGCACACTAGGCCAAAACTTAGAAGTAAACCTCGGGTCCCTATCTGAAACTATGAACACTAGCACTCCATATTGACTAAAAATCTTGTCGACGTATAACTTAGCTAGCTGATCTAGTGTAGACGTCGCTTTAATCGGTAAAAACCGCACTCTCTTGGTGAGTCTATCTACTATTACCCATATACCATCATATCCTCTAGATGTACGGGGTAATCCAAATAGAAAATCCATGGTAATATGCTCCCACTTCCACTCTGGCACTGACAGGGGATTAAGTAGTCCTCTTGGCCTCTGCCTCACTAGTTTAACCTGTTGACAGATCAAATATCTATCGACATATTCAGCTATCTCTCGCTTCATACCAGGCCACCAATAAGTCTTCTTCAGAGTTCTATACATCTTGGTGCTTCCTGGATGCATAGCGTAAGCTGAATTGTGAGCTTCTTCTAGTATAGCACCCTTAAGCTCACTAATATTCAAAACGCATAGTCTTCCCTACTTAACTATGGCCCCGTCCGTTCTCAACTCAAATTCTGCCTCTAGGCCTTGCTTGGCCTTTGCAAGTATCTTCTGTAAATTACTATCCTCTGGCTGTCTTCCTTAATCTCTGCTACTAAGGAAGACCTAACCTGAAATTGAGCTAAAAGACTCCCTGAGCTTTCTTCAGTCATAATTGCTTTAAAGCCTCTTAACTCACTTAGCAAGCTTGCTCGAATACCACACAAGGCACTCTTCGGAAGTCTCAACTTCCTACTTAATGCATCTGCTACCACGTTAGCCTTACCAGGATGATATTCTATGGTACAATCATAGTCTTTAATTAGTTCTAGCCATCGCCTCTGTCTTAGATTTAGCTCTTTCTGATCAAGATGTACTTCAGACTTTTATGATCTGTGAAAATGTGGCACTTCTCACCGAATAAATAATGTCTTCAAATCTTTAGTGCTAGAACAACTGCTGCTAGCTCAAGATCATGGGTAGGGTAATTACACTCATGCTTCTTCAACTGCCTTGAAGTATAAGCTATTACTTTGCCTTCCTGCATGAGCACACAACCTAATCTTTGTCTTGAAGCATCACAATAGATCATATACTCCTTTCTTGTTACAGGAAGTGTCAGTATAGGTGCTGTCACTAATCTCTTCTTCACCTGCTAAAAAATTTGTTCACACTTATCCGACCACTCAAACTTAGCATTTTTCCTTGTTAGAGCTGTCAAGGGTAATGCTAATCATGAGAAATCCTCAACAAAACGTCTGTAGTATCCTGCCAGGCCTAGGAAACTACGTACCTCTATTGCACTGGCTGGTCTCTCCCAATTGGCAACAACTTCCACTTTCTGTAGATCAACATTAACTCCGCACGCTAAAACCACATGCCCTAAGAACACCACTTGATTCAACCAGAACTCACATTGCTTGAAAATCCTATTTTCTGTTTTCCATTTCAAAAACCATTAACTTCTCATACTATTCAGCTCAAGCTTTCTTCATAAAATTTGTTTGAAAATGAACTAACTTTCAAGAAAATCAAACCTCACCTCTTAGTTCCTTCTAGATAGCTCAAACCGAACAAAACAACTAGAGGTTGACAGTTGCACCCAGATTCTGCAATGGCTGGCTTTGCATGAAATTTTTCCTATCTTCTTCAACCTCAAACCACGAAATTCTTCTTCTTCTTCTTCCTTCACTCTCTCCTCAAAGTGCTCTAAAAGTTTGGATGGAAAATGATGGAGGAAAGAAATGAAATTGGGCTGAAAAAACAAATGGGCTTGTGGTGGTGGGCTTGCTGTCCAATTCCACTTTCTTTCTTCTCTTTTCTTTCTTTTTTTTTCTTTTTTTTTTCTTTTTTTTCTTTTTTTATTTTTTTTTATTTTTTTTTTCTTTTAACTTAGAAATCCCAACAATAGATGACAAGAGAAAATGATCCTAAGGAAATCTCGAGTTTACACTTGAGCTTTATGGAAAGACATAAACATGGATTAAGTTCAAGTTAATAGCCTAAATGGTCTATAGTGTATGAATAAGGTTGGGCACCTTATTCTGGATAAACACTATGGATGCGGCCCACTCCGTAGTTAGTACAAACGATGTAATTCTGAATCGTTCATGTAGAGACATCGGAGTGGGGGCATCCTATGTAAATGGTTTGCATAAGACTGGAACCACGAAGTAGTCACTTTTAGTTACAACACCATAAACTAAAATATATATAGTGAGGGGAGTGCAACTAAGAGTCTTTAGTGGAATGACTCTTTAGTTAACGAATGTTGATTAACTTTGGTGTAAAAGAGTTTAGCCAGTTAATCTCGAATCGTTGGAGCCTATGATCTATAGGTCCATTAGGTTCCCCTACTAGCTCATATGGATTCAACTTTAAGTTTTGAGTGTTGAAGTAATTCGAATTGTTCGAATAAAGATAAAGAGAGAGAAACCAAAAAATATATAAGATATAAGTCAATAAAAATAAACTTTAAGTTTTGTGTTTAAATATGATTTAAATAGATATGAATATAGATTCATATTTAAAAGCTTAATAAGTTTAGAGAACGGTCAAAAAGTCAAGATGTTGATTTTGAACTTTGACTGGATTTATTTTCAAATATGATCTGAATTTTAGAGAAGTGAATACGGATTCATACTTGAGAGGTTAGAATTAGTCAAGACGGAAAAATTAGTAAAATGTTAAAATGTTGACTTTTGATTAAGAAAAGTCAAAGTTTGACTTTGACTAAAGTTGGTCAAATGACCAAAATGCCCCTTTGGTTAATTATTCCATTAATTAATGGTTAATGGGAAATGTGGCAATTAATTGTGAATTTGAAGCTACTAATCCCATTAATAATTAATGGAATAATGAGGTGTTGAACTTATATGAAATAATATTGCATGTAATTTGCATGTAGATTTCATATAAAATTTCTCATTACCAAATGAGAAAAGGATGAGCTTTTTGCTCTTGTAACACCTAAAAAAATGATTCCATTTTCTCTCATAAAAATTCTCTTCATATAGTTGAGTCCCACAACTCAGTTCTTGGTCCTGAGCATAGTAGGTCAGCTTGGTGATTGTCCTTGCTCGTGATTTTCAGGAAGAGAAAAAGCTTTGAATCAAAGAAGAAGTTGAGAACTACAAAGGTAAGTTCATCGTTTACCTTCCTCTCTCTTCGTTTAGGTCCATTGCATAGCATATGCGTGTTAGCTTATAAATCTTTTAGATGCATATATAGTAAAGTATGATCTTATATCTTCCGCTGCTACATGTCTGTGCTTTGTTTTTGTTTTACCATCATGTGGTATTAGAGCATGATAAGCTTCACTCATATGTATATGGTGGGTTCTTACAATTTATGTGATAAATTTTTATGGTTAAACTAAAATAGATTAGTTTTGATTTTGGCTCGAAATTAAGTTGTTTATTTGCTTTAATTATTTGTAATAGCCCTGTTGGTGGCTTAATTTATTTTTTGCAAAGAGTCCGTAATTTATTGGAGTCATTAGATTTGAGATTAGGCTGTAATCTTACATGCGGGAAGAAGATGATGTTGTTTAAGAAGCTCAGAAGGAGATGAATCAAACCTATCGTTCATCCTCTCAACGATCACATATGGTATGCGCATCGCTTGGGCTAGTAAACATTGCTTGCAAGCTAAACAATTGCGTATGGTACGCATATCGTTTTAAGATGACTCTATCGTTTATATGCTAAACGATCGCGTAAGGTATGCGTATCGTTTGCAAAAGAAACGATCGTATACCTGCTAAGCGATCGCGTAAGGTATGTGTTTGTGCTAAGCACTAAACGGTCGTTTACCTCTGAAGTGATTGTATATCCGCTGAGCGATCGCGCAAGGTACGCGTAACACTAAGCGTTCATACGATCATGTACATGCTAAGCAATTGCATATGGTACGTATATCGCTGGCATCTACAAACGATCGTGTACTTGATAAGCGATCGCATAAGGTATGTGAATCGCCTATGCCCGTAAATGTTGTCTGCCTACTCAACGATCGTGCAAAGGTTGTTATGCGATTACTGTACTCCATCAAATTATTATTGTAATAATTTAGTTTTAACTTAATTTAGAGAGCCAAAAATCAATCTATTTTAGGGTATTTTAATTTATCTTTCATGTGATGTATGGTTGAATTATTACTAAAATTGTATGTGCATATTGTATGACATATAGTTTTAAAATCCCACCATAGGTTAACATGTACATGCATGTTGAGTAAATTAATATGGAACTTAATTAATATGATTAATTAATGATTAAATTAATTTGATTAATTTATAAGATAATTGAATTAATTTTAATAAATATGATTTAACAAAATTATTCAATTATTAAGCCATATTAATTTGTTTTCTAGATGAATGGTTATAGGTTAGTCTAAGAATTTTCAAATTGTTATAAAATGAATTAGACATTAAAATCTATAACAAAGATAAGATGCATGCTCACCTAGGTTAATACCATATCTTCCAAAATTAGATTTAGGTCGATATCTAGTAAAACTAAGTTACAAGAGGCTCACCTGATTTGATCTTGTCAACAAGTCAGATAAGATGACTAAGGATTGGAGGTTTTTAAGTTGATGGTTCACGAAACACCTCTTACCTGGAGATCATAATCGGTTCTTGAGCCTAGTTAACCTAGTTTTATGAGCATGCGTGAGAGATGTAAGGTAATAAAATTGGTTTATCACCTAGACATCGTAGGTTAAACTTCAGTATAAATGTTATACTTGGATTTAGGATTTGTTTAAATTAGCTTAAATTAAATCCTGGATAATTCACCCAAAATTTTAGAACACTTCAGCTGGAGAAGAGTATTGTACTTTTAGCTCTAGCGTCCCCAAGAGTTCACACCGTGAGGTTCATGCAGGGCTTTGGACCGTACGTAGGAGCGGACTCCATTCGGAGTGTTTGCATGAGCTACGAACAAGGTGAATGGGGGAAGTAGTTCATAGTAAGTGGGTAAGGGATTTATGACAATACATCTCACAGTCTCTTCCATTGGGTCGCACCGTGAGATTCCTATAATGCGCCTACTTGTCTGCCCTGGAGCGACGTTCCCTTCAGAGGGCTGTATTATAGAATTCGAAACACCGCAAACTCCATATTTGGATAGGGTCTCTTAGATATGTTTTCATATTGTCTTTCCACCTTCTGGAGCATAATGATTCTCATCTTTGAGGACTGAAAATGGAGGGTCACACTTACAAGAATTACTAAAATAGTTAGTATATTCTTGACCGAAGTAAATGGTAACTAAATGCTAAGTAAATATAAGATATTTGTGAGTTAGCATTTGGTCAAGATTGTCTTGATTCAAAGGACGAGTAATCGGCTACCCCTAGGTAGAGGTTATTTTGAACCTTTGAATTATCATTGCAAAAATAATAAAAGGGTATATTATTTAAAGTTTTGCTAAAATGATTGGTTTATTCAGATTATAGTTTCTAAACAAAGTATGTTTATTTTTCAGCACGAATAGCTCGATAGTTCAGTTACTAGCTTTCGAAAAACTTAGCGGCGATAACTATGCGGCATGGAAATCAAATCTTAACACAATACTAGTAGTTGATGATTTAAGATTTGTCTTAACTGAGGAATGTCCTCAAACCCCGACCTCAAATGCAAACCGAGCTAGTCGAGAAGCATATGATCGATGGATAAAAGCTAATGAGAAAGCCCGAGTCTACATTCTTGCTAGCATGTCAGATGTTTTAGCAAAGAAACATGAATCCTTAGCCACGGCTAAAGAGATTATGGATTCATTAAAAGGAATGTTTGGGCAACCAGAATGGTCCCTAAGACACGAGGCAATAAAAAATATTTACACTAAGCGAATGAAGGAGGGGATCTCTGTTAGAGAACATGTCATAGACATGATGATGCACTTCAATATTGCTGAAGTAAATGGTGGTGCCATCGATGAGGCTAATCAAGTTAGTTTTATCTTAAAGTCTCTTCCGAAGAGCTTCATACCATTCCAAACGAATGCGTCCCTGAATAAGATAGAATTTAACCTGACAATCCTTTTGAATGAACTCCAGCGTTTCCAGAATCTTTACCAAAGGTAAGGAAAAAGAATTAGAAGCAAATGTTGCTACTACAAAAGGAAAATTCAAAAGAGGATCGTTCTCTAAATCTAAAACTGGACGATCAAAACCCAACCGAAAGATTGAGAAGAAGGGAAATGGGAAGACTCCCAAGCAGAACAAGGTAAAAAAAACTACAGAAAAAGGTAAATGTTACCACTGTGGTGAAAATGGGCACTGGTTGAGAAACTGCCCAAAATACCTTGCTCAGAAAAAAGCAGAGAAAGAAGCACAAGGTAAATATGATTTACTTGTACTTAAAACATGTTTAGTGGAAAATGAAAATTCTAACTGGATATTAGATTCAGGAGCCACTAATCATATTTGTTTCTCATTTCAGGAAACTAGTTCTTGGAAAATGCTTTCTGAGGGCAAGATCACTCTCAAAGTTGGAACTGGAGAAATGGTCTCAGCTAAAGTAGTGGGAGATTTGAAGTTGTTTTCTAATGATAGATATATATTACTCAAGAATGTATTGCATGCACCTCAAATGAAGAGGAATTTGATATCTATCTCTTGTTTAATAGAACATACATATAAAATATCTTTTGAAATTAATGAAGCGTTCATTTTAAGAAAATATATTTACATTTGTTCTGCTATACTTGAAAACAACTTTTATAAGTTAAGACCAACATGAGCAAATTTTGTCTTAAATACTAAGATGTTTAGAACAGCTGAAACTCAGAATAAAAAACAAAAAGTTTCTTCTAATGCCTTCTTACGACACTTAAGACCTTGTCACATAAATCTCAATAGGATTGGAAGATTGGTTGAGAGTGGACTTCTAAATCAATTAGAAGATAACTCTTTACCTCCATCTTATTCTTGTCTTGAAGGAAAGATGACCAAATGATCTTTTACTGGAAAAGCTCGTACATTCGGACCTTTGTGGACCAATGAATGTCAAGGCTCGAGGAGGATACGAATATTTCATCAGCTTTATTGATGATTATTCTAGGTATGGTCATGTTTACCTAATTCAGAACAAGCCTGATTCTTTTGAAAAGTTCAAATAATATAAGGCTGAAGTTGAAAATGAATCAAGTAAAACAATAAACATACTTCGATCAGATCGAGGTGGAGAGTATATGGATTTGCAATTCCAAGACTATTTGATAGAACATGGAATCCAATCACAACTATTTGCACCTAATACGCCTCAGCAGAACGGTGTATCAGAAAGAAGAAACCGAACTTTGTTAGACATGGTTCGCTCTATGATGAGTTTTGCTCAGTTGCCATGTTCTTTTTGGAGATATGCTTTAAAGACAGCTATCTATATTTTGAACAACGTTCCCTCTAAAAGTGTTTCTGAAACACCTTATGAGCTATGGAAAGGGCGTAAAGGTAGTTTACGTCACTTTAGGATTTTGGGATGTCCAGCACACGTGTTGGTACAAAACCCTAAAAAATTGGAACATCGTTCAAAATTATGCCTATTTGTAGGTTATTCAAAAGAATCAAGAGGTGGTTTATTTTTTGATCCTCAAGAAAATAAAGTATTGTATCAACAAATGCTACGTTCTTAGAGGAAGACCACATTAGAAATCATCAAACTCGCAGTAAACTAGTATTAGAAGTAATTTTCAAGAATTCTACAGATAGACCTAGTTCATCTATTAAAGTAGTAGATAAAACTAGGAATATTGGTCAAACACATTATTCTCAAGAGTTGGGAAAGCCTCGTCGTAGTGGAAGGGTTGTACGATAGCCTGATCGATATTTGGGTTTAAGTGAAGCTCAAATTATCATACCTGATGATGGCATAGAGGATCCATTGACCTATAAACAGGCAATGAATGATGTGGATTATGACTAATGGATCAAAGCCATGGACCTCGAAATGGAATCTATGTATTCCAATTCTGTCTTGACTCTAGTAAATGAACCAAATGAGGTAAGACCTATTGGTTGTAAATGGATCTACAAAAGAAAACCAGACCAAGCTAGTAAAGTACAGACTTTCAAAGCTCGACTAGTGGCAAAAGGTTACACGCAAAGGGAGGGAATAGATTATGAAGAAACTTTCTCTCCTGTTGGCATGATAAAGTCAATACGAATACTCTTGTCCATCGCCACTTTTTATAATTATGATATTTGGCAGATGGATGTCAAGACAGTCTTTTTGAATGGTAATCTTGTAGAGAGTATTTATATGGTCCAACCAGAGGGGCTTATACAAAAAGGTCAAGAACAAAAGGTTTGTAAGCTTCAAAAATCCTGGAATATAACAAGCTTCTAGATCCTGTAATATAAGATTTGATATTGCGATCAAATCTTATGGTTTTGAATAGAATGGTAATGAACCTTGTACAAAAGGATCATCAATTCTACTATATCATTCTTAGTTCTGTTTGTAGATGACATTCTACTAATTGGGAATGACGTAGGTCATCTAACTGACATTAAGGAATGGCTAGCTACGCAATTCCAAATGAAAGATTTAGGAAATGCACAATATTTTCTTGGCACTACTACAAATTTGGGTTTCAACGACGCAAAATATGTGTCATAAAGAGTTTCAACGACACTTTTCGTGTCATTGAAGCCACTGTCAAGAAAAGCTCTTTAACGACACTTTAGAAAATGTGTCGTTAAATATGATTCCATGACACTAAAATTGTGTCATTAATACCTTTACCTTGACGCAATAAATATGTCACTATCATCTATAAAACGACACCAATATAGTGTCATTAATACTCTTACATTGAAGCAAATTATGTGTCACCGTTATCTATACCTTGACAGAAATATATTGTCATTAATACACTTACATTGACGGAAATCAGGTGTCGCCGTTATCTATACCTCGACACTAATATACTGTCATTAATACTCTTACATTGACGCTGTAATTGTGTCACTGTTATCTATACATTGACACAAATATATTGTCATTAATACACTTACATTGACGTAAATCAGGTGTCACCGTTATCTATATCTCGACACTAATACACTGTCATTAATACTCTTACATTGACGCTTTAATTGTGTCACCGTTAGCTATACATTGACACAAATATATTGTCATTAATACACTTACATTGACGTAAATCAGGTGTCATCGTTATCTATACCTCGACACGAATATATTGTCATTAATACCCTTTTATTAACGCTTTAAATGTGTCATCGTTATCTATACCTCGACACGAATATATTGTCATTAATACCCTTATATCGACACTTCAAATGTGTCACCGTTATCTATACCTCGACTCGAATATATCATCATTAATACCTTTATAATGACACTAATATATTGTCATTGTAAATATTTCGTTACACATAGTTCTTGCCAAGAAATGTGCTTTGACGACACTGTTGCTGTTTACTAAAGGTTTATATGTCGACACATGTTTGGTGTCATTATTATTCATTTTCGCAGCACGTATTTCCTGTCATATATTTCTTCTTTCAAAAAAATTAATTACTAAATTTTAACATTATGCACATTTGTTTGGAAAGATATTTATATTGATAATAAAAAATGTAAATTACATTGTCGGTAAAGGTTTTCCAATAATCCAAAAGGTAAATTAACTGTAATATATGTACGACCTAATCTAATCAAACTAATGTAGGAATGAACTTGATCGATACCATAATCCATCTATTCTTCAATTACCTACAAAATTGAAGAAAATGAACCTTAGTCAACTTTCATTACGGAAAATGCATAAGCATAAGCATAAGCATAAACATTAAGTACATTCCAAATAGGAACTTTTTAACATAAACGTCAAAAGTTCATACAACCAACGTTCTTTATAAAAGACCCATAAAGAACACAAAAGATAAAAGAAAAACACTGACTACATAAGCATAAGCATAAGCATAAACATGGTTGCAAATAAATATGTTTCAATTCAATCTTTACAGACCTAACAATATTATGATTTAAATTTAAAACTTAAGCATTCACGTATCCTTAGCCCCCCCTTCAAAGTCATTTATAAACTTAAACCTTAACTTAGCATCTCACTCACTCCTTCCAAGGTCATTATCAAAAATAAATGTATCACTCCCCTCCCACCCAAGTCATACAACCAAGTTTCTTAGTAAAAGATTCATAAAGGAAGCAAAAGAGAAATAAAAAAAACTTCATAAGCATAAGCATAATATATAAGTAATGCAATAACTTGTTTTGATTCATTCTTTACAGACCCAGCAATGTTTTAGTTTGCATCAAAGAACAACTTAAGCATAAACGTACCCCTAGTCCCAACCCCCCAAGTCATTTCTAACCTTAGCAACTCACTCCTCCTTCCAAGGTCATTATTAAACATAAAGGTATCTCCCCCCCCCCCCCAATTTCCCACTCTCTCACCCCTTCTAAAGTCAAAGTTGAGCTTAAACATGAACTTAGCACTCCCACCGTCTCGCTCCCCACTTCCAAGGTCATTAATAACCTAAACATAGACTTACCTCCTCCATTCCACAAACACCTATGCTACGAATAAAACTTTACAAGTAAACGAAGTGAACGAGAAATTAACAAAACAAAACAATGTCAACACGGTTCCTAAAACATGTGTAAGCAGATTGAACAAAATAGCTAGCTTATCAATGACTACCATAACTGCAACACTACTAAGAACAGAGATCCAAAGTACATGTTAACATGATTCCTAAAACATATGTCTAAAAATCAACAAAAGAGCATTTCAATGACTACCATAACTGCAGGATAGACGACGCAACAACACGTGTTGTAATAAAATCCACACAAAAAAGCATATAAAATTGTCTCGTTTACAAATTTTACCTTTGAGATTGGGAACAGAAAATATATTTGTTTACGAATTCAGCCCACTCCGTTCTTACGACATCTAAATCGTCCTGTGAGTATGTTGAGGTTGATCCTTCCATCTATTCATCATTTAAAAATGATTTAATATGCAACAATTGTAAATAACATAAGTAGTTCAAAAAGGTAAAATGAAATACTTACTACTTCAATGATTGTCCTGTTGCTTGACAATATTATATCACGCATGAATCGCATCACATAATAGCCGCACTCCACAATGCCACCTTGCTTCGAACACTATCCATCAGAGAAAAAGAACAAAATACCCATGTTACAGTTGCAAAACATAAAGTATGTTTACCTATTTCTTCTACTAAATCCCTACTCCCCATACCTTGATTATCCTCCAAACAGGCTTCTTCTTGTTTGAAATGACGAAAGCCCTAAGAATGCATATCAAACTACGTAAGTTATACAATCATTGTCTCATATGCAATATATTAACTCATTATTGTTTTATCATAGATAAAAGTTCCAACATACATCCGGATGACATCAAAGGCATCATTGTTAATTCAGTTTCTCAAAGGATCCATCCAATATGCAGTGCCTCTTGAAAAATCGATGGCTATTAGACACCAATGGTTTCTATATTGATAGGTAAATGTGAGTTAAACTTAGAATGAAGGTCATATAATTCATTAGGTGTAAACCCGATATTTTCTTGGTTTAATTTCTTTAAATGTGGAAAAAAAAAAGAAAAAGAAAATGGAAATTAAGTGTAAATATATATATATATATATATTTAATAGTTTTATTAAATAAAGTAGAGAAAAGAAAGAAAAGAAAGGATAAAAAGAAGAAAAGGAGAAGAAAATTTCATTTTTTCTTTTTTTCTTCTTCTTCTCTTCCCTTCACCGCCAAGATTTTGAAGACATCCAAGTTCCATTTTTTTTTTCTTTTTCCTTCTTCAATTTGCAGAGAACTTCTAAGAGAGAGTTTGGAAAAAGAAGAGAAATTTTACTAGAATTTTTAGGTTGAAGAAGAGGAGGAGAACTCAAGCAAAGTGTATCAATGGCTGAATTTTAGTTCATTCTGCACATCACTGGTTTTTAATTCGGTTTGAACTCTTCAAAAGGGATTAAGAGGTGAGATTTACATTTACTGAAAGTTAACTCATTTTTAAACAAACTTTATGAAGAACGTTGGAGCAAATTCGGATATTCATTTGGTGCTTTTTGATGAAGAAAACAGGGCAGTTGGTTTTCACTCGAAATCAGGAGGTCTCTGGTTTTTCTTGTATTTCAGAGTGTATCGGTGGAGTTAGAATCTCTATTTGGTATGGTTGAAAAGTTTATGCAATTTACTACAACTTTCATGAAGAAATTGTAAACCAAAAACGACTAAAAATCAGTTAAATTGTAGGGACAAGTTAAAGAGGTCGTGTGCGCGGGATTCTGGAAGTGGTTCTGTTTTGAGGGTTATATGTGTTTATGCACGGGGAATCAGATTTATATGTCTTCAGGTAAGTTTTAGAGGATCTCAAAATGAAGATTTGATATAAAGAACACTCATTTTGGTTAAGTATTGAGAAAGTTATAGTCCTTTGAAGTTTATGTTAGAAATCTGGAAATTTTAGAGAATTGTTGAAATAGGATTTTATTTCTTAAGCTTTGTTTTCGTGAGCGTCATCTTTGGTGCGACATGTTATGTATATCTTTAGGAAACCAGAATGTTTAGAGTTTTAATACTCGGTTGGGTTGTTGGCAGGCCGAGAAGAATTAAACCGAGCTTATAGACCAAGGATCTAGCCCAAGACTGTGAGTGACAAAACCAACTTTGAAATATTTTCCATAATTGTTATTATGATTGAATGCGATAAATGTTTATTTACGAAGCCATGAAAAATATTTGAATTTCATGACTATTTTCAAGTATACATTTGGAGACTAGATTTCTTAAAGAAATTTATGCTAGCACGTAGATATTAAATATTTGGAAAGTATTTAAACCACAATATTTTTAGCAAAGCATGAATTAGTATGAAGTTTTGTTTTAAGAACTACAATTTTCCACGAAAGACCTGAATAAAGTTCGAGCTTTGTGTAAAATTTATAAGCAGGCATGTTTTAATATTTAAAGATGATTTATGAAATTTTCATTAACTACATGACTGAGATCTTGAGCCTGAGGCTAGAGATTACCGTGTGCAAACTGGTTAGATTCCGTTGTTGACGTTGAGTGTACTCCGTAACAACGATGCTGTCGTGAGTGCTGGGCGGGCCCCACTACGACAAAGATGATGGGAGTGCTGGGTGGGCCCCACTACATCGTAGTGCTTGTAAACGTTGTTGTACTAGGTGTACCCTACACAACGTAGATTCGTCATGTTAGTTAAAATGCCTCGATATACTTGATATGCCTTGCTAGATTTCAATGATGAACATGCTGAGTATTTAAGGAAGCTATTCTTACTACTACACATTTACATTTGCGACTTGTATAAACAGATTTATATGTGTAAAGTTTTCACGTGCTCTTATCTTTAAATTCATAGTTTTAAACTGAGTCACTCACTGAGCTTCATAGCTCACCCTTTCCAAAATGTTTTACCCATTTTCCAGGTAGAGATCGACTTCCCGGTGCCTGATAGACTGCCTTAGTCTGCGGAAGCTTCATTATCGATTGTCAGTACGTGTTTTGAGTTGGGCATAGAGTCTGTTGTGTTGTGGTGTATATACACCCTTGTATGTTATAGATACTCCACAGTTTGTATAAGCTTTAGGAGCTGTAGTTGTGTAAATTTTGTTGGTTATATTTTGATTAAGATGTCTTTAGGTTTACTCGTGAAATCGGTAAATTTTGAGGTACACTTCATGTATGTGTTTGACTAGCTGTGTTTGACTAGCCTAGGATCCGCTGTGTTTTGTGGCATGTACAATAGTTTATATACTAGATTGGCAAGTTCATCACATGAAAGTTTTAAGTAGAGTCGACAGATACAGGTACAGAAAAGCGTTGTTCGTCGGCTTCACGCCATCTTTCGGTCTAAGGTAGCAGGTAGTCCGGGAGGGGGTGTGACATTAGGTGCATTAGCTGAAAAAAGTTTTGCACATACCCTGAATTGTATGGAAACATCAAAATCTGACGATGGTCGGTCCCAAGCAATCTAGCATTCAGGATCTGTGCTCGATCTTCTTTACTTATACCAACTAAAACAGAGCCAGCGTCTGCAAACTTGTAGGATCCCAACGTTCCATTCTCTTCCATCACTTTATAGAGGTGACTACCAATATTTACTCGACTTTACTGCGTGGTACACGTTATTATACTATATAATTGATGTACAAAAGAGGTAACTTACAACATGAATGCATCAATGCATTGGGTTGATATAGGCTGCATTTGACAAAATTCTTGGAGTGCCTCGAGGAATATGCAACATTTTCGTTCATACCTAAAAACTTTAGTAGGTACGTGAATTTGAATTTTTGACCCAATATAATCAAGTTCCCATAGCAATAATCGTAGTGTAACTGGTGCTCTCTTTGTATTCAGTGTCAACGACGGTAATCGCGGATCAGCTTGGTACACGCTTTTCATCTGCCACAAACATAAAATCTCATCCATATGAAATATATTTAAACCAAATCCATTGTGAAAAACACATTACCTTCTCGTCTGGGGGAATGACTAAATGACGAGGCCATAACAACTGTGAACTAACTTCTTGGGAAAGCATAGTCCTACCTTCCCTTGTTGGAACAGGAACGAAGCAATTACCATCGTAACCTTGTCCACTGATACCTTCACGTTGTCACCGTCCATGTCGTAGTCGAAAATAGTTCCAGCACCGACAACATTGTCCTTAGTCCCAATTGCAAGTCGACAAGAAGTGCCATCCTACAATATACAGTGAAAGAAAATATGATCATATTACTATATTGCATCCAAGAAATTGGAAACTATAGGAATCAAATTCATACTGACCTTCACTTTTGTCAAAGTCTCAATCGATGCACAAACATATTTGTTCTCCTTACCAACCTTCGCCGCACATAAGTGTTAATTGATTAGATATTTAATCATTAAAAACATAACGTTTGAGTAAAAAAAATAAAAGTAGATGCCTTCTACCTTATCTTGTTTTTCTATTGTCAAGTCCTCTATTGTCAAGTCTTCTAGAACTTGTCTATTTTCTTCTTTTGTGTCATGATCATTTGCATCATCTGACGTGTCAATGCTTTTAGAAGCCATTTGACTCTTGATCTTGCTCTCGTCACTTTCTCCCTTTGTGGCCACTTCAGGAACCCTCTTATGCTTCATTAATTCTGCTTCCAGTTCTAAGATACGAGCAGTCATTCTCGCTCGCTCTTCAGCATAATCTTCTTCTTTACCGACCTTCTTTCGTTTTTCTCTTGCAGTGTGGAAGTATTTACTCGGTGTGACGTATTGACCCACCCCTCGAATCCTTCCTGGTGGACCATTCCCTCCGATGGCTTGCGATAATATATCACAAGTTACGTTGTCCATTGAATGAGACGCACGTTTTGAAACAAGTAGGTTGTCCTATCATGAAAAGGTTATAGTATTTTTAGTAAGTACAAAAAAAAAAACACCCTTACAAGAGGAAAGTACTTACAATTTTATTGGCCACCTCCTTTGTATCTGTGTCTGGAATCTCTCCATCTTTAGTAGTTCGTGCTTTCTTCCACACTAAAGCACGATCAATTAACTCACCATTAGATGTGCTTGCTTTCTGAAAAAGGAAAGAACATTATGATTAGTTATAACGCATTACATGTTGCATTATTCGAACTTATATATACTATTCCTTGCGTACCATCTCTTCAGTAAGGTTTGCATAACCTTTTCGCGACATTCGGTGGTTGTACTTGTTGTTCTTTCTCCGCTCACGACCCTTGTTCCTAACCATCTTCACACATAAACTACATTTTAGTATAATTACTATCATATATGAATGAAGAGAATGGTGATTATAGTTACCTCAAATTGTTCGGTTAATCTGGAAGCGACAAATATGTTCCAATGCTCACGATCGATGAAAGAGTATTCTGTTGGTGGGTCTTTTAGTTTCTCCAAATATTTCTTATATGATAATACATGCTTTGTAGTTAGCGACGACTTGAAGTTTCGAAAACATACACTCGCATTTTGTAAAATACTCTTTTTGGATCTGGGGTCTACTACGAAGCCACCCTATTACATTACATTATATAGGGACAAAATGCGAACAACGTTACTACTAAAGGTCAGAAAATTACCTCAATTAGTTCATAAATTTTATCTTTGAGCTCTATAGGTACATCCTTCCAGGATTGGTAACTGATAGGAACATGAACCTGCACAGTTGTTCCAATGAAACTCTTTAACTTGGTTGCACTTTCACCAATGGGCTGACCGAGCTCATTGTATTCAACCACTCTCTTGTGTCCATCACAACTAACCCGTGTGATCTCAGACATTCCCGTAGGTCCATGTGTACCTTTACCTTTAATAATGACTCCCTCGGTACTCGGTATGCTCGAGCAACCAGCTTCTAATCTAGCTTGTTTTCCAAGTGTCATTGTTTGGTAAGTGATGGTCCACCTGCATGAAATGACACATAATTTTCAGTGTAATACACTATTCATCAACATATCAATTAATTAGGCGAAATGAAAATGAAAAACAATAATCATAAACAACAATAATCCATTAGTGAGATCCATCGGAAAGTTGACATAACATATAGATCAACATACACGAATATTTGATAAGTTTGTTACAAGACGTAAAAGAAAATGTTTACAAGTATCACTAATCGCTCAATGGAAATACTAAAAAACAAAGCTAAGAACTGCCAAGTGGACTATTGAATATTACAAGTAGGTCTTCCAGATTGGAATTAAAAGTGTCCTGCAAAGAAAGAAACAATAATATTATTTATTAGGCTTAAAATGAATGTTTTTCAATGACTAGAATGAATGATGGGAAACTTTGGAGAAACATTATATTACCAAATGTTTATGTGTTTACCCAAGTGCCTTCACAGTCGACCCTGATATATGGGATCTCTTCATCTTCTCTAGTCATGTCTGCCGGACATTCTAAAATTGCCGGACAATGGAGGGATGTATCGCCTAGCTCGTCGTTGTAACAATTATCAACAAAATCTTTTTCTTGTGGCTTCATAACGACGGACCATCTGTCATCACTGGGATCTTTAACATAGAACACTTGTCTTGCTTGTGATGCTAATATGAATAAATCTGAATAGTGACCTATACGATTGAGGTCAACTAGTGTGAATCCAAGATCGTCTACTCGTACTCCATTCTTCGTATCGACCCAGTCACATCTAAACAGTGTGACCCCAAAAGTGTTGTAATTGACTTCCCATATTCCTTGAATCACACCATAGAAGGACATGTCAGCAATTATCGGGTTTTTGTCTTTCGCACTAGCCACATGCATTGTTGATGCAACGAACATAACCCCACTATTTTGAACCGTTCTAGTGTCATCACGGGGCTTTGTGTTGTAGTAAATTCCATTGACTTTATATCCCTCATATATCATCACAACGGGATGTGGGCTATATGCAATCCATCTGATTGTCGTGCTCACAACTTGACCTTCCTGGATTTCATGCATGACCTATTATGGCGATCATAATTAGTCACGGTTGTTCGTACTTTCTATTATGTGTCAATAACATGAAAGTACATTTAAACAACATACCTCGTCTCGTATCCAGTTAGGAAATGATCTATTGTGCTCATCTCGCAACCATTTTTCATTTCTTGCCCTTCGTGGGTTGGAAGATTTCAAGATTTCCATATGTCGTCTATGTAAGGCCAATCGAGATGGAAGTAGTGAGTACCATTTATTTAAAAGAATGTATATAAAAGTAAAATAACTTGTCAACGGTAATGAATCGTACTCTCTGTATGGATGAACTTCTTCAATGTTTTCTAGTATGTGTAGATGAGCTTGTTTTAGTACAACTTGACTAGGTGTAATAGATGATCCAGCAGATAACGTTATTTCGATCCGACCTTCCTCTCGAGATTTAAATGAACCTAGTCCAATGGGGTCAAGCCTAGATAGAAACTCAGAACAAAATTCAACAGCTTCCTCACATATGTGTACTTCTGCAATCGATCCTTCCGGACGATTTCTATTACGGACATAACTTTCAACACTTTCATATATCTTTCGAATGGGTACATCCACCGTAGGTATATGGGTCCACAAAGTTTTGCCTCTCGCACAAGGTGGACGCATAGATGTACCATAATGGTGAAAAATGATGGTGGAAAGTACTTTTCAAGCAAACATAATGTTTCAACAACGTCTTGCTGCAATTTATCTAAATCTGATATTCGCAAAGTCTTGAAGCAAATAGTGTTGAAAAAAGAACACAATCTAGTGATAGCCACTTTAACATTGTTAGGTAAAACTCCATGTATTGTAATTGGGAGAAGTTGTTGCATTAGAACATGGCAATCATGTGATTTAAGACCAGAGAGCGTTAGGTTCTCTAAAGATACCAAACTTCTGAAATTCAACGAATAACCTTCTGGAACCTTAAGATCAGACAAAGTTCTGAAAATGGATACTTTCTCCTCTCTTGACAATGTATAACATGCTGCAGGTATGTAAGTTCTACTTTCATTGGACACAGGGGCCAACTCGGGTCGAATGTTCATTTCTACCAAATCAAGTATAACACTCAATCCATCCTTACTCTTCCCTGGTATATCAAGCAGTGTACCAATTATATTCATCAATACATTCTTCTCAATATGCATAACATCAAGACAATGTCTTACATGTAATTTTTTCCAGTACGCTAACTCATAGAATGCAGAAATCCTCTTCCAATAGTCGTTCAAAATATCTTCATTCAACCTCCTACTAGACCTTTTATGTCGTATCTTGGTTGCTTAGGTCCTGAGATTAACATAGTTAACATCAAATACTTCCTCCTCATACATAGCCATGGTGGAAGGTTGTATATTGTAGCAATCACAGGCCAACAACTATATTTCGTTGATAAATCTCCGTATGGATTGATGTCATCTGTGGACAACCCCAAGCGGAGGTTTCTCGGTTTGGACCCAAAATCTGGCCACAAATGGTTTACCAACCTCCAAGATGGAGTATCAGCTGGATGCCTTAACACACCGTCTACTTTTCTGTCATTTGCATGCCCACACAAGTTCTTTGCATATTCGGAGTTCTTGAACATCCTTAAGAACCTCGAACAATTGGAAAATACCACAGTTGTTTAACTGCAACTCCCTTAATCTCTTCATTTGAGTTCTTACTTGTCTTCCACCTCGAAATGTTACATTTAGGACACCTACTGATGTCTGCCAGATCTTTTCTATACAAGCAGCAATCGTTAGGGCATGCATCTATTTTTTAATAACTAAGGCCCAACGCAGTAAGCGTTTTTTTTGCTTCATACATGGATATCGGCATTTTATTATTTTTAGGCAATAACTCGCTAATCGTTGCCAGTAGTTCGGAGAAGCTAACATTACTCCATCCAAATCTAACCTTCAGGTTGAATAGCCTAACTAATGCTGATAACTTTGTGAATCTTTTACAACCAGGAAATAGAGGCGCCTTTGCATCATCGAACATATTGTCAAACGTATTAGGTACTTCAGAAAACTGATCGCGGACATTTTGAACCATATTTATCACATGAAATAAATCGTCGTCGACCGTTTCTTCGTTCGTGTAAGCCTGTCGATTACATGAAGTCTCTTATGTAAAAGATTCGCCATGCCAAAACCATATCTTATAGCTTTGATCGATCCCATTGGCATATAGATGATATCTGACTGTTGATTCGTCTTGCGGCAAACGGTTCACACATTTCAAACATGGACACCTGATAGTACTGGAACCTTTGGCATTACGAAAACCAAATTGAATGAACGCTTCCACTCCCAATTCATACTCCCTGGACATCCTATTCTCCATCATCCATGATTTGTCCACTAGACGATATTACACGGTTTATATATAAGTCAGAAGTTAGGACTTAGTCAAACCTGTTTGCAAAGACATAGTAAGAAAACTCACCAAATCCACTGAAAGAAAATAAAAAGAAACCAAATGGCTATCAAATTCCTGACAAAAAATTTGCGTCTAAAACAAACTCCTTTTTTGGTCTAGAGCACATTAAATTACTTCTCAACGTATAATTTTAGCATGTTAGAACTTAGAAAGACACTCCAAAGTTCCAAACCTAGTCTAATTTAGAGAAACCATGCACCTAGTAAGTGGAGAGTGATTGAGAGTTTAAATAGTTCGTTAAGAGAAGATAGGTGACGAGGAGGGGGAGTAGTGGGGAGACCATCTAGAGAGAGAGGTTGAGGAGGAGATGATCTCCTGTGGGGAGACCATTTCGATATCTTTCCCTCACCAACCTGAAGCCTTTGTAGAGAAATTTCCACAACAAACTAGTCATTCAGCATGATTTTAACTTCTTCCCACACCCTTTCCCTTGACAGCAGCACCGTAGCCTAGGATCACTCCATAATTGTGTGTTAGTCCACAATCAATGAGCACAACAACTTTTTCTCCATGGATTGTTCCTCTCACCTTCATTGTAAGTTCAAACGAACCTAAAAAGTTCTAAAAACATGTCTAAGTGTCACTTAAACTTTCAAATGACCTAACAATGCTCAAGTGTTAGTTCGTAACTCATAACCTCCCAAAAAGTTAAAAGAAGTTGAAAAAGAGCACTTTCTGGCCTAATTGGCAACCAAGTGTGTAAGTTCAACAAACTTAGTCTTAAACCAACCTACAAAGTATTCACAACGTGCATAAGCATAACTTTCAAAAGGACCTAACAAAACATAAGTGTAAGTTTGTAAGTCATCACCTACCAAAAAGTTAAAAACATCTTAAAAAAACACTTGAAGTTCGTAACTCATAACCTACCCAACCAAAAAAGTGTTCAACACATTTATAAGTATCACATTACTTTTCAAAATGACCTAACAATGCTAAAATGCAATTTCGTAACTCATAACGTACCCAGAAGTTCAAAAAGTGTGGAAAAAACACTTAAAGACCCAAAATGGCAACCCGGTGTGTAAGTTGAACAAACTTAGTTTCAAACGAACCTAAAAAGTGATCAAAAGGTGTCTAAGTATCACTTGAACTTTGGGGTACTCAACTTTATAGTTCTCTGCTAAATGTCAAACAACTGTTGAAACTATGAAAATATCACAACTTTGATAAGCAAAAAAAAAAGAAAGAAAGGAAGAACGTTATGCAGCAGTCATTTACCTGTGACAACCCCTAGATTGGCTGCTAAAGACTGAATGATGACAGTAGCAAAGGAAGCCACTAATATGATCCAAAGCAACTGTACGAAGAGAAGCAACATTAGTTGTCAGGTCCACTAGGAATATAACAAGCAAGTGAATTCTAGTAACATGACAGGACTTACTAGCTTCAACAAGAAAAGATAAATATAAATAAAATTGGAGCCTATTAAAAAACATTACATAATTGAAAACTTTAGGAAATTCCTAGTTCTGAAACTTATCTTGATTAGATTTATGATTAGGCTAGAGGCAGCACCATACATATGTTTACAAACAAAAAGGGCTATGGTGAATATGGGTCATCTCAGCTCTTCATAGCAGCATGCAAAATCTTTTAGGGGAAGGAACGACATTAAGCAAACAGACATTGTTGATTCTTCCAAGTCCAATGAGAATGCCAAAGAAACTAAACAAGCTAGAAGTCTAGAGGAAGAGAATGTTGAAAATGTTCACAGTGAAGAGAAGATTATAAGAAAACAAAAACGTACCGTAATGAACGAAAAGAAAATCTCAGTAATTCAGAGAGCTCTCTTTGATGAACTTGAAATGCAGCAGAAATTCCTATAAGGCAGCACAAATTTAAGATTTTCAATGAAACAAACCTAAGAGTTGTGATTGTTCATTATATACCCCATTATTCTTGCTATAATTAGTGTTTTACACATTAAATATTCTGCTGAAACTCTGCCTTTAGCACAATTATTATTTGTAAATATATATCCTTTCATTGGCAGCACCATAGATTTATTATTTTAATGGTTTCTTTGAGATTTTGCTCCTTTAGTTTCTCCATTCAGCCATACAATTAAACATGATTTGAGACATGTACTTTCACAGCCTTGAAGAGAAACTACACGATCTACCTTCACTATAACGGTTGTCAAACAACGTTGCTTTAGGTGAGCTTACTGACCATTCACGTAGAACAAACAGCTACTAAGCCGATGCGTGACTGGCTAACTAGCCACCAGAATAACAACAAACAGTGTAAAAAAACAGCAAAACGGGAAATCAACAATCATTCTTCATTTCTTTAAAGGAAACAGACAAACAGCGCTCTTCTTGGCCACAAAGAGAAAAGAAAAAACAATCATCGAACATCACTTCTCAGGTATTTAAGGTAAAAAGATCATTTCCAGCAGTAAAAATAATAAAAAAAACACACAACAAAAATTGAAGAATACAAACGAGAGGAGTGACAAGAAAAAATTAAAAATGCTAAAAGCTAAAAGCAGTCTCTTTTTTCCGTGTGTTTTGCAATTACTTCTTAGACCAATATCTTTTAAATGAAGCATTTGTCTCGTTATTGTTTGGTAAGTGTAAGTCTGTAATTCATCACCTACCAAAAAGTTAAAACCATCTAAAAAAAACACTTGAAGTTCGTAACTCATAACCTACCCAACCAGAAGTATGTTTTAGTGTTCTTGGGCTTTCAATGTCCAAAGTAGTTTGCAAGACCAAACGCATTGGTGGTGGATTTGGGGGGAAGAAAACAAGGGCAGCTGTGTATGCTGCAGCAGCATCTGTCCCCTTATTTTTATTGAATCAGCCTGTGAAGTTGACACTAGACAGCGATACAGACATGATGATTATAGAGCAGCGGCATAGCTTTCTCGGAAAGTATAAGGTGTTCTTTTACACTCTGACTTTACTGTTGGATTTTAATTTGATGTTGATCTTTACGAAGTTGGGAAAATAAGCACGGGAATGGGGTCAATGTTGTATCATATAATTCGGAAGAAACATTCCCTCTTTCCTGGACAGTAATATACGGCAAGCCAGTATGAAAAAGGGAGAGACTTCCTCCTCAATAACTGGTTAAGCATATAGTTAAACAAAAATACTTGACAATGCCTTCTTTTGTATTTTAAATCTTTTACATATGAAATTATTTTAGAATCATAGAGGGAGAAGACAGGGCCTTTTTTAATCTCATTGAGTACCAATGATCATGTTTAATAACCATTAAACAATATACTCAATAGCACAAGCTGATACTACGAAAAATTTAGTTTCTTTACTCTTCCCCTGATTTGTGGTTTCAAGAATAACATCAATAAGGATCAGTTTTAATTAATGAGAAAATGACCTAACAGAAGTTTGAACACATGACCTCCTAGTCGATGATTTATGGTCAATATAATTTCTTAACATATCAATTGGTTGCTTTTGCAAGTATCATTTCTTTAATTGAAATGTTATGAAACCATATAACAATAAGATTTTTAACAACTGACCTAGGTTGGGTTAACAAATGAGGGAAAAGTGATGGCTCTTGATTTGAAAATCTACAACAATGGTGGAAATTCATTAGATCTATCTCTTGCTATCCTTGAACGTGCTATGTTTCACTCAGATAATGTATATGACATACCAAATGTGAGGATTCAGGGAAAGGTTTGTTTCACAAACTTTCCTAGTAATACTGCTTTCCGTGGATTTGGTGGTCCTCAAGGCATGCTTATTACTGAAAATTGGATTCAAAGAATTGTTGTTGAACTCAAGAAAAGCCTTGAAGAGATAAGGGTAAGTTTCATAATGGTGATCGTTATTACTATGGTATCTTGTTAATAATAGCGATAATTGTTCTTAAGTCGCTCTCTTGGCCCAGTGACCATTACTTTACCACGCTATATTTATGTAGGAAATCAATTTCCAAGGCGAGGGGTATATGCTTCACTATGGTCAGCAAGTTGAATACTCTACCCTGGCCCCACTATGGGATCAACTTAAGACATCTTGTGACTTTGCTAATGCTCATAAAGAAGTCGAATAGTTTAACAGCCAAAATCGGTGGAGGAAGCGTGGTGTAGCTATGGTTCCTACAAAGTTTGGCATATCATTTACACTAAAGCTAATGAACCAGGTGGGAAAAGACCATTGCTGAAAATACCCGTGCTATTATTTGGGTAATATTTCATCCATAAGTAATCTGACCTCATACATTTTATTGACCGTAGGCAGGTGCTCTGGTTCATGTCTATGCTGATGGGACAGTTTTAGTTACGCATGGAGGTGTTGAAATGGGCCAAGGATTGCATACAAAAGTTGCACAGGTTGCTGCTTCTGCCTTTAATATTCCTCTAAGTTCTGTCTTCATATCAGAGACAAGTACGGACAAGGTAATATGAGATTTATTTGTAATATTTACACCTTTTTAGTTGGATACTTGAGCAATGTATACCATTTTACAGGAAATTCACTTGATTTCACTTAAACATCAACTATATTTTCCATAAGTTCACACAAATTTTATTTGTGGAGATATTATTTTCAATATTTTCTCCCAGTCACAGAAAATTTATATGAGATATCTCATCATAAATTCTTACTCTTAAAAGTGAGCAGAAGTAAAATATTTATCAATCTTCCCTATGGCTTTGATACTTCTCTCCATAATTGTCTTCTATGAATTCTTGGAATCACAGTGTTATGCATGCTATTTCCTGGTATTAGAACCATCAATTATTAGAGAACTGAGAAACATTACAAAATGGACTCAAGGACCACAGAAATTATCTAGTAACGACTCTGGATTATACAACATGTACATGGACAACAATGAGACTAAAATAGGACCCTAATCCTTCTTTCCTTTTTTTCTTGGGATGAATAACCGAAAACTAGGAGTCACGACAATAATCTCGTACAACAAATAATGGGGAAGGGATGGAAATAGTCAGAGAGCTTGAGAGTAAAGTTGAGTCGCTTCCTTGAACGATGTCAAACTTTGTAAAAACAGAATTGCGCTGCTAGATTGATTGAGTTGGTAAAAAATTTCAAGGAGCAGAAGGTAGGAAGTAGTCATGGCATCAGAGTGTGGGTGAAGTTCTCTTCATTTCTCTGGTAGGTTGCAGGAGATTAAGAACATGATAGTGTGTTACATCACCGATTGATTCAAAAGGTTAAGTGAGGACCCAACAAGTAAAAATCAATGTTAAGAAAATAACTTTATAGGGGTTTGATTTAACACAAAGCAGAGTATTATTAATATCTGATCAATTTCATTCCCTGTTTAGTGTGAACAATCCTCAAATTTGAAGGATTTATGATCGAAATGCATTAGGCATCAATGTTGTGCAACTAAACACAAGTACAAAGAATGAACCATGGATTCTAATTCAAGGATCGTTGCCCAACAAGGAAATAAATTGCTCTGACACTAAAATTCGGACCTTGATAGAGGCTAGAAGAATGAATCCTCCACTGTCTGTTGGAAACTGAAGAAACCTCAATTTTGGAAAGCTCTTGGCAATCCAAATGCACATCAAAGGCTTTTTAATGTGTGTAAAGCTCTCCTGAGTTATATGTAAGGTACCTAGATAAGTATGACATTAGGCAAGAGGGTATAATGGTAATTATATTAGTAAGGGATATAATGGTAATTAAATAGGGTGTAGTTAGTGAATCGTGTTATAAATAGGAGGGTGAGTAAGTAAAGGGGACATGTTTTGTGTTTCGTTAAGTTGTGGAGAATATCCAAAATTGGGAGAGTACCACCCTCTCGAAAGGTGGCTGTTGTAATCATTTCTGTTATTATCAATATATTATGACGTCCAAGGTAGAGTCTTCACATTATACAAAAATGCATTCCCTTGTGATCCCTGGTCTTGGTTGTAGCCTTGCAAAATGTTCCATGGAGTATAGAGCAATGCTTCAGTGGCATAGGCATCAAGGAAAAAATTTTGAAGCTGATTTTCACTCTGGCTATTGAGAGGTTTGGCCACTATTATGGAGTTTCCACAAAAGCCAACTCCAATATTAGATTGAATAATCCTTGCCATCCGTTAAGAGGTGAATTCCTAATATGAGAGTAGTCTATCATTCTCTCATTGGCAACCTAGAAATGTAAACCCCCAAAATTCCTAAGCAACCCACTTATTCTTCTAGAGTTCCCAGCACCTACGGAGCTCTCTTTGGTAAGAAAATTTTCCTTTTCCTGGATCATCATCTTTACTCGTACACTTATAGTGTGTTTGGCCCAATGAGTTTGTGGGTTCCATTGCTAAATACAAATAATTTTATACCTTATCAACTCCTTACACTGGGGTCCTAGAAGTTCACAACTTCCTAGACTTCATAACTCAATTTTTTTTAAAGGAAAATACATTACACACTTATCATTGAATTAATGAAAAGAAAGAAAAAATTCTCCTAGTACAAGTACATAATAGGATCAAATGGTGCACCTGAACATCTCAACTAGATTGACACCCTCTAGCACCCTCATCATATGTAAAAAGAAAATCAAAATACATAAAAGCTCCAAAGTAAAGCTCTCTATAACTATTACAAGAGAAGAAAACTCCAAAGCACTAATAAAACAGAATCAGCAACAGTAAAATCAGAATTACAAAACAGAGAATAAAACCAAAAATAGCGCAGCTTCTAAAAAGAGGAGAAGATAAACGCCTGACAATTTCAAATGACCTAACAATGCTCAAGTGTTAGTTTGTAACTCATAACCTCCCAAAAAGTTAAAAGAAGTCGAAAAAAAGCACTTTCTGGCCTAATTGGCAACCAAGTGTGTAAGTTCAACAATCTTAGTCTTAAACCAACCTACAAAGTATTCACAATGTGCATAAGCATAACTTTCAAAAGGATCTAACAAAACATAAGTGTAAGTCTGTAATTCATCACCTACCAAAAAGTTAAAACCATCTAAAAAAAACACTTGAAGTTCGTAACTCCAACCTACTCAGTTTCTCCATTCAGTCATACAATTAAACATGATTTGAGACATGTACTTTCACAGCCTTGAAGAGAAACTACACGATCTACCTTCACTATAACGGTTGTCAAACAACGTTGCTTTAGGTGAGCTTACTGACCATTCACGTAGAACAAACAGCTACTAAGCCGATGCGTGACTGGCTAACTAGCCACCAGAATAACAACAAATAGTGTAAAAAAACAGCAAAACGGGAAATCAACAATCATTCTTCATTTCTTTAAAGGAAACAGACAAACAGCGCTCTTCTTGGCCACAGAGAGAAAAGAAAAAACAATCATCGAACATCACTTCTCAGGTAGTTAAGGTAAGAAGATCATTTCCAGCAGTAAAAATAAAAAAAAAACACACAACAAAAATTGAAGAATACAAACGAAAGGAGTGATAAGAAACAATTAAAAGTGCTAAAAGCTAAAAGCAGTCTCCTTTTTCCATTAAAAGTGTGTTTTGCAATTACTTCTTAGACCAATATCTTTTAAATGAAGCATTTGTCTCGTCATTGTTTGGTAAGTGATGGAGTTAAAGAAAGGAGATGAGAGATCAAGAAAAAAACATCTGCTGGAAACCAAGACTTGTTTTATATGTTGGAATTATGGCTTGGTTCTCTTACATGTCAACTAACCTAATTTAAGTTTATAATTTAAGCATTATCCATGTAACATGCCTAGGATGATTTTTCGTAGGTTGTTCTCTCTTAGTAGTAACTATTTCATCCTATACTTTGTCATGGAAAGTTGAAGGGTCCAAGTAGTTATGAGAAAATGTGATGAATGTGATGTTTTCTTTAGCCGTTGTGTCATTGGTATGGTGTATGAGTTAGGTAGCTGAAGTGTTTGAAAAAAGTACCTAATCTTCAACAAGCTTCAGATTGGATCATTAGAAATGGTTAGTGTATTGCCATTATATATCTTGTATTGCAATTCTCAAGTGCCAGAAGTTCCAAGTCTTTATATTTCAAGGACATAATTCTATTATCAATGTTCCTAGACTTAGAAGTTAAAGTTCTTAGTTTTAACACTATTCTCATTTTGTGCTTTGTTACTTGCTAAATCATGCTCGTCGACAGTGTGCATTTATAATCTAAACTGGATGATAAATTTGCAAAGAATGGCAGCAGTGGACAGTAAAAAATAACATAGGATTCAAAATAGCAATCAAAGAACTCAAATTTCAGCCAAAAAATGTTAATGGAAGAAAAGAGAGTGAAGGGAGCGAACCGGAATGAACGGAGAACGAAGCGGATGAAAGAGGGAGCAAGGAGAAGCAATCAACAGCGGAAGACAACTTCACGGAGGTAACCAGAAATTGAATCTGACGGTGTTGCAAATGTGATGCGCTTCAACAACTACTCCTAAAACACAAAGACTTGCAAGTGTCAAAAACGAGTTTCAAAATGGAGCTAACCTAATGGCTACCATAAAACTTGATATTTTAAACCGTCCTTAAAGAATACTCATGTCTTACAAACCATAAAACTGAAAGATAAGAAACTCCAACAAGGCCCTACGACCATAAAGTATCTCTCTCAATCTAACAGTAAAAAAACAGAAAAAAATCCCTCTCAATCTAACAGTAACAAAAAAAAAAAACAGTTCACGGAATTAGAACCACAATGCAAGCAGCCTACGAAACAGACAATGAACTAGCCAAGCAAACTTGGTATTAGTTAGTAATCCGAGCGATTAGACATAGCTTGGTATTCTGATAGGAAACATGTTTGAATGATTTTTTGTATCTAATAATGATTAGTTTATTGTGTTTTTATGTAAATAGGAGCAAGAAAAAGCTCCCTAAAAAGATGATAGTTGATAGTGAAATTCAACGTTGACTAGTAAAAGTTAGGATACAAGTGTAGAAGGTTATTCTATTCAATGTATAACTTTGGTCCAAAGAAAACACAAATGAAGTGCATGAACCATTCAAAATGATATGAATAATCACTAGATCTTGTCAAAGAAGATGTGGTAGAAGTTCTCAGGTGTTGTACCAAGTTTTTGTTAACTCAATCAAACTCAAAGCTATTGATTGTGTTCTACTTCAATGTATGACTAAGCAAAAACGAACAATACAGGGGTGCCTCTTCTGAGTCTTATCTTAAATATTTATGCACTTATGAGAAAGCTATCAATGATGAAAAGCAGAGAAATATTTGCTGAAGAGGTTGCTAAGCTATTTTGCACTTAAGTTTCTAATGTGATCACATTAAAACTGTTGCTGGTGACGATGGAACACTAAAATAAGCTTCAAATATCTCCTCAATTCAATCCTTTTACTGAAATTTACTAATAAAAAGCTGCTGGAATTTCATATTGAAATTCGGTTCCTATCACAGTTCCATATTTATTTCTACCTATTATATTATGATCATTGCAATCGATCATTATTGCTAATATAGAAGGGACCAGAGACAATAAATGATATCTCATTTGTCTAATATGGTCAAACTTTACTTCTTTTTTCACTCAGAAACGAAATTTAAGGAGAAATATTAGTCTGATTTCCTTTCCAATCATCCTCTGTTCATTGCTCGCTGCAATTTAAACGTTGTTATAAATTTATTCTTCAAACTGATCAAAAGTCACCGATAATTAATTGGATTAAGGAGATAAAGGGATGAGTGTCTGAAGAATATATGTGAACTTTGTGAAAACAGAAAAGTAGTACTTGAAGAATATCAACGTCGAGTTTGAACTTTAGAACTTGTTCCTTCAAATAGACCTGCTGTCAACGGAGTAAGAAGTATATTGAATAAGAATTGAAAAGGAGTGGGTAGAATCTTATAACAAATAAATACTTAAACAATATTCTTGTAAACTGCTCTAAAAAGGCTATAAATCAAACATGATACAGCAAAAGTTGTACAACTATCAAATCGACTAAATAACAACAGTATCAAAAGAATTAACAGTTATTGTTGAAATTGCAAAAGTGGTGAACATTTTCAGGTACTTTCTATAAACCATGTGGGCAGAGCAAAGGGTTTTTCATATCCTTAGTAGTTAAGCACATGTCTTGCATCTGATAGATTTAACTCCACAAAAGGAAAATACAAAACTGCACTATTCGTACTAGATTATTCCCATAGATTCACACGACACCTTTTAAGTTGAGAGTTGGTGAAAGATGGAATTCCACCAATATAAAAAAAAAAAGAACAACAATATTAAACTGAAGACAAGAGAGGTAATGAGTTAACCATTATAAAGTTTCTCGATTAACATGCTAATAGAGATTATGATGTAAACACTGCAAAATAGCTTTTATCTAAATCAAATAGTCTATTCACACATTCTGGAATAGCAGTAGTTTTGGGTGTATGCATTTCTTCAACTATTAGACCAACCTTCCTTAGTGTTCGTATTCGAAACATTATGGTTATTCATTAAGTAACAACAGAATGATCAAACAATGCAATTGGATAGCCTTCATTTCTGAGATCATGATTCCATTTTCCATTACCATTCCTTCTTAAATCTAGAGCTTTGCCATTGCATCTGATGTGATACAACCCAAAATGTTTCCCCACTCTAAATCTTTTTTCTGATTTTTCTTAGAGCTCTGACCAAGTAGCGATAATGGGATTTGGATACTGACAAGAAATGACTAAAGGAAATATATCTATACCTCAATGTTGGTGCAACACTTCCATCTAGTTGTTATTAGAGAGAATGCCTTCTGGCTTTTGCCTTTTTCTCTACACTGCAGGCTTGGTAAGTGAAACCATTAAAAGGGTTTAATTCCTAACCATCTCAATTGTCTCTCTGAAAGTACTAATCCAATTTATGTCCTGTCAAGGTCAACTGGCATTTCAGGTTCAAGAAGAAGTTCCAACCAAGACATCTTTCTCTCATAAAGAGGGCTTTAATAATTACTCGAGTAAGAACAGAAAGCGAAGGTTCTTCTTAATGAAGAGTTTAATATACAATATGCTTCAAAGAGTACGGTTCTTGAAAGGTTAAAGAGAAATTATGTTTTTCACAGAAAAGACAGTACATTTATTAAAATCAAGTGTAATTATCATTCAGCTTCCACATTAGATAATAAAGAAACTCAAAACTCGAGATTGAGTTTCGAAGAACAAATTCTTTGAGAGCACAATGACAAAAAAAAAATCCTCTTTTGACTTTCAACTATCTCAAATCAATCATAAATCATAAACTTAAATTGATACCCACGTCAAAGACCCAATAACATTTTCTAAGTTACACAAAACAATGCTCAAAGAGTTTACCGGAGCTATCATTTACTCTGAAACCATCTCAAACCTCATTCTTACAATACGAACCTAAACAGGACAAAATTTTAAAAGTTGGACCGAAAACCACAGCAACAATAAACTCGAAAGGGATCAAAGTCTCGATACTCACAGAGAATTTACTAATTGAACCTTAACCAGGACAATATACTAACACCATTCAAAACTCGATAACTCAAATCTTAAGACACAGTACCATGTGTAAATAAAAGGAGTCAAATGGACTGTAGGTAACAAGAAAATAGCGAGAATAATGCTGAAACGCCACAACACGAGCTGGACATGGAAGATCAAATGAGATTATGAAGCGCGAGGAAGTTAAAAGATAGAAATTATACCTTCACATATTGCCATCTTACTTTTAAAAATGAAAGGAAAAATAAAACACGCATTTTAGAATACTATGAAAAGTTGACACCGAAGCACCAAAGTTTAGAAAAGTTTCGATAGTCTTATTCTACATACAGAAGAGAAGATAATCTTCGAACATGGATCATAGAAAACAAAATAACAGACCCAAAGGATGAAGCCAAAATAAGAGATGACAACCACAATTGATCCACTAAAGATGAGTGATGATCTAATGCAACCAAACACTCTGCATTCCAAGGAAGCCTTAACAGCTCAATGTGCAGTAAATACACACAAATCTACAAGATTTCAAAAACAACTCGAACGAGAAGAACCCCAAAGTTACAACCAAAATAAACAAACACTATCAGTCTTAAGTTAAAAAAGAAAAAAAGAGCCCAACAAGTTCAACGACAGAAAAAGGCCACCAGAAAAATGTCTTAGCTCTCAATTCCACTAGACAACTTTTTTTCTGGTTCTCTTATTGCGTTCCATTAAGGTCTTTTTTCCCTCACTTGAAGAGTTTGTATGTCAAAAGTATCAATCACTTTTCAATTATACATTGAAAATTTTATGTCTATAATTCTATATTGTATACGTTCCAAGTGATTCTTCATTGTTCCATAGACAATAAGGTCACTCCTTTGTAGTTATATAACAAAATAGCTCCATGATTGAAGGGATTAAAAAACGCTCCATAAACAAGAGAAAAACAATCAAAACAAGAAATAGAAAAAACCAAGATCGGTCACCAACTTCAGTTCACACCCAATAGAATTTTCATGAACAAGATGCCAAAAAACAGCTAAATAACAACCAACCAAATTCCCAATATTCCAACAAATGGGAAAAAGAAACCCAATAGATTAGGAAAACAGAGAATCAAATTCATGTTAGAATTCCCAAAAAAATGGTATGGTATCATAAGACCAAAAAGAGAGGTCAAAGAACAATACCCATATCCCAAAACACCATAAATTGAACAAAAACAAAAACACAGAATGTTACATTGACGACGGAATTACCTGAACGATGGCAGAGATTGGATTGAGAGAGACGACGTCGGCGACCGGAAATCAGATACGAGCGGTGGATGGTGGAGGGAGAAAACGACAACGATCGATCGGTTGGTGGAGGGAGAAAACGGCAACGATGGTGGAAGGAGAAAACAGCTGAGGTCGATCTGTTGGCGGAGGGAGAAAACGACAACGATGGTGGATGGTGGAGGGAGAAAACGGCTGAGGTCGGAGGGCTTTGAGTGGTGGGTGGCAGACGGAAATGACGGCTAAGGTATGCGAGTGGTGGAGGGCGTAGGGAGACGACGGCAGAGATTGGATTGAGAGAGACGACGTTGAAGGCAGGGAGGCGGCACGAATGGTCAAGTTAGGGATTTTTTTTACACTTGTAATTTGTGTCAAGAAATAATTTTGTCAAGGAAATTTGTGTTAAGAATTAATAAAATTATTTTTTTTATTTGAATAACTTTTTAATGACACATAAATTTTGTCGTTAATTAGCGACGCAAAATTTTTGTCAAGAAACATTAAATAACGACGCAAAAAATGTGTCGTTAAAAATTCTGCATTTGTTAGTTTTAACGACACATTTTTCTTCCACCCCACCCTTTTTTACTTTTAACGACACAATAATTTGATTACTAGTGTCGTTGAAACCCAAATTTGTAGTAGTGTGGTATCCAAATAGTTCGGAACCGAAAGAACAAAACTCTAGCCATGTCTCAAACATCTTATATAGACAAAATGTTGTCAAGATATAAGATGCAGAACTCCAAAAAGGGTCTGTTGCCGTACATATATGAAATTTATTTATCAAAAGAACAATGTCCAAAGACACCTCAAGAAGTTGAGGATATGAGTAACATTCCCTATGGCTCTGCTGTTGGGAGCCTGATGTATGCAATGTTATGTACTATACCTGACATTTGCTATTCAGTGGGGATTGTTAGTAGATATCAGTCCAATCCTGGACGTGATCATTGGACAGCCGTTAAGAATATTCTAAAATATCTTAGAAGAACAAAAGATTACATGCTTCTGTATGGTTCTAAGGATCTTATCCTTACTGGATACACTGACTCCGATTTTCAAATTGATAAAAATGCTAGAAAGTCTACATCAGGATCAGTTTTCACTCTGAACGGAGGAGCAGTAGTATGGAGAAGCATAAAACAATCTTGTATTGCTGACTCCACTATGGAAGTTGAATATGTAGCTGCCTGTGAAGGAGCCAAAGAAGAAGTATGGCTTAAAAAGTTCTTAACAGATTTGGAAGTCATTCCAAATATGCATATGCCAATCACCTTATACTGTGCAAAACAGTGGTGCAATTGCAAATTCACGAGAACCTAGAAGTCATAAACGAGGAAAGCATATTGAACGAAAGTACCATCTGATGAGGGAAATTGTACATCGAGGAGACATTATAGTAACAAATATCTCCTTCGAGAAAAACATGGTTGATCCGTTTACAAAAGCTCTCACTACTAAAGTGTTTGAGAGCCACCTACATGGTTTAGGTCTACGCGGTTTGTAAACTAGGACAAGTGGGAGACTTATTGGGATTATGCCCTAGTTTATATATGTGTTTATTGTGCTCATGTATATATACTTTTCTCTCATGATAAAATTCTAACTTACTTGGAGTTTCAGTCCAAGTGGGAGTTTGTTGGAATTTATGTCCTAGAACTCATACTTTGTTATTTTATTCAATAAATTTTATTATTGAATGCTAAAATCTTAAAACCAATAAATTTAAAGGTCCCGAGGCTATTTACTAGTTTGTCATATATACTCGAGCTTTATGTAAAGACATAAACATGGATTAAGTTCACGTTAATAGCCTAAATGGTGTATAGTGTATAAATAAGGTTGGGCGCCTTATTCTGGATAAACACTATGGATGCAACCCGCTCCGTAGTTAGTACAAACGAAGTAATTCTGAATCGTTCATGTAGAGACATGGGAGTGGGGGCGTCCTATATAAATGGTTTGCATAAGACTGAAACCACGAAATAGTCACTTTTAGTTATAACACCATAAACTATAAACTGATTATTTCATTTATGATGACCTAGGTAACTTGATCTTAATTCTGAACTAACTATTAACTTCTGTTCATTCGGTAGTATCCTTAGATCTGCATAGGTGAGGGCAGCTCAACATCGCTGGCTCAATAAGCCTCCCATTTCAGGGCTAAGACCGAGTGGATAGCTAGGGACATATTGTGCAAGATGGAATACACTCCTACCCACTTCTGGGATAGTAGATAGGTTGTTCTCTTAAGGACTGAATCCAAGTCTTGAACAAGGGGTCCCACCTTCTCATTGGCCAGAGAAGGATTCTGGTTTATAGGTTGGACCTTAAACCAATTGTTCAATAATAAATAAGTGGGTCTTAAAGAGCAAGATATAATCTAGGGGGTAAAATGGTATTTTGACCCAGTCAAGATTACGAACAACCTGTTAATCTCGACTCGTTGGAGCCCATGATCTATAGGTCCATTAGGTTCCCCTACTAGCTCATATTGATTCAACTAAGAACAAGTATGTTAAAGTAATTCGAATTGTTCGAATAAAGATAAAGAAAGAGAAACTGACAAATATATAAGATATAAGTCAGTAAAAATAAACTTCAAGTTTTGTGTTTAAATATGATTTAAACAAATATGAATATAGATTCATATTTAAAAGCTTATTAAGTTTAGGGAACGGTCAAAAAGTCAACATGTTGATTTTGAACTTTGACCAGATTTATTTTCAAATATGACTTGAATTTTAGAGAAATGAATACGAATTCATACTCGGGAGGTTAGAATTAGTCAAGACGGGAAAATTAGTAAAAATTCAAAAAGTTGACTTTTGGTTAATAAAAGTCAAAGTTTGACTTTGACTAAAGTTGGTCAAATGACCAAAATGCCCATTTGGTTAAATATTCTATTAATTAATGGTTAATGGGAAATGTGGCAATTAATTGTGAATTTGAAGCTACTAATCCCATTAATAATTAATGGATTAATGAGGTGTTGAACTTATATGAAATAATATTGCATGTAATTTGCATGTAGATTTCATATAAAACTTCTCATTACTGAATGAGAAAAGGATGAGTTTTTTGCTCTTGTAACACCTAAACGATTAACTCCCTTTTCTCTCATGAAAATTCTCTTCATATAGCTGAGTCCTACAACTTAGTTCTTGTTCCTGAGCTTAGTAGGTCAGCTTGGTGGTTGTTCTTGCTCGTGATTTTTAAGAAGAGAAAAAGCTTTGGATCAAAGAAGAAGTTGAGAACTACAAAGGTAAGTTCATCGTTTACCTTCGTCTCTCTTCGTTTAGGTCCATTGCATAGCATATGCATGTTAGCATAGCATATAGAGTAAAGCAATCTTTATCTTCCGCTGCTGCCTGTCTCTGTTCCGTTTTTATTTTTCCATCACTCGTCCGGTATCAGGAACCACTGGAAATGCACTTGCAGCGAAGGAAACTGGGCGAGCGAGAATGCCCTGGACTCAGTTTTCTCGTCTTAGGCAAAAAGTGGTCCCCCGACGATTTCTTCCCTTTGCTTCGTATGTGTCATAAGTCTTTCTATCTTCAGAGCTCGTACTATGAGGACTTCAACCCACACTCCTGGCATGCTCCCTTACATGTTTTCCCAAGGTATAGGTCGGGAAGCAAGCTCGTTGGAGGGAGAACTGAGGTGCGACACAAAACGGTCAAAAAGATTGCCAATGCTTCCAACGAGTGGCGAACGCTCGTTTGGTGTCAGAAACCACTTGAAATGCACTTGCAGCAAATGAAACAGGCTGAGCTCGAGGACATCCTGTGTTCGTCACAAGAAAATGCGAGCAAGAATTTCCCAAACTCAGTTTTCTTGTCCTAGGGAAAAAAGCGGTCCCCCGACGATTTCTTCTCTTTGCTTCGTATTGAACATAAGTCTCTTGATCTTGGGGTTTCGTACTCTAAGGACTTTAACCCACACTCCTGGCATGTTCCCTGACACATTTTCCAAAGGTATAGGTCGGGAAGCGAGCTCGTTGGAGGGAGAACTGAGGTGCGACCCAAAATGGTCCAAAACATGGCCAATGTTTCCGACGAGTGGTGAACGCTCGTCCGGTGTCAGAAACCACTGTAAATGCACTTGCAGCGAAGGAAACGAGCTGAGCTTGAGGACTTCCAGTGTTCGTCCCAAGAAAACCCCAGCGAGAATGACCCGATATCAGTTTTCTCTTCCTCGGGTAAAAAGCGGTCCCCCGACGGTTTCTTCCCTTTGCTTCGTATTGGTCATAAATCTCTCGATCTTCAAGGCTCGTACTCAAAGGACATCAACCCACACTCCTAGCATGCTCCCTGACACGTTTTCCAAACGTATAGGTCAGTTTGAGGGAGAACTGAGGTGCGACCCAAAACGGTCCAAAAGATGGCCAAAGCTTCCAACGACTTGCGAATGCTCTTCCGGTGTCAGAAACCACTAGAAATGCACTTGTAGTGAAGGAAATGGGTCGATCTTAAGGACTTCCATTGTTGGTCCCAAGAAAACGCAGCGAGAATGCCCCGGACTTGGTTTTCTCGTCCTGGGGCAAAAGCGGTCTCCCGAAGGTTTCTTCCCTTTGTTTCGTATTGGTCATAAGTCTCTCGATATTCAGGGCTCGTACTCCGAGGACTTCAATCCACACTCCTGGCATGCTCCCTGAAACATTTTCCCAAGGTATAGGTTGGGAAGCGAGCTGGTTGGAGGGATAACTGAGGTACAATCCAAAACGATCCAAAAGATGGCCAATGCTTCCAACGAGTGGCAAACGCTTGTGCGGTGTTTGAAACCACTAGAAATGCACTTGCAGCGACAGAAACGAGCCAAGCTTGAGGACTGCCAGTGTTCATCCTAAGAAAACGCGAGTGAGAATGCCCCGAACATAGTTTTGTCGTCTAGGGGTAAAAAGTTGTCCCCCGACGGTTTCATCCTTTTGCTTCATATTGGTCACAAGTCTCTCGATCTTCGGACCTCGTACTCCAAGGACTTCATCCCATACTTCTGGCATGCTCTCTGACACGTTTCCCAAATTATGGGTCGGGAAGCAAGCTCGTTGGAAGGAGAAATGAGGTGCTACCCAAAACGGTCCAAAAAATGGCCAATGCTTTCAACGACTGGCGAAGGCTCGTGCGGTGTCAGAAACCACTAGAAATGCACATGCAACGAAGGAAACGGGCCAAGCTCGAGGATTTCCAGTGTTCGTCCCAAGAAAACGCAAGCAAGAATGCCCCGAACTTAGTTTTGTCGTCCTGGGCTTAAAAGCTGTCCCCTGATGGTTTCTTACCTTTGCTTCGTATTGGTCACAAGTCCCTCGATCTTTGGAGCTCATACTCCAAGGACATCAACCCACACTCCTGTCATGCTCCCGGACATGTTTATCCAATGTATAGGTTGGGAAGCGAGGTCGTTGAAGGGAGAACTGAGGTGCGACCCAAAACGATCCAAAAGATGGCAAATACTTCCAACGAGTGGCGAACACTCGTCCGGTATCAGAAACCACTTGAAATTCACTTGTAGCAAAGGAAACGGGCCGAGCTCGATGACTTCCGGTCTTCGACCCAAGAAAACACGAGCGAGAATGCCCCGAACTTAGTCCTGGGGCAAAAGGCGGTCCTCCGATGGTTTCTTCCCTTTGCTTCATATTGGTCATAAGTCTCTCGATCTTCTGGACTCGTACTTCGAGCACTTCAACCCCCACTCCTGGCATGCTCCCTAACACGTTTTCCCAAGGTATAGGTCAGGAAGCGAGCTCGTTGGAGGAGAACTGTGGTGCGACTCAAAACGGTCCAAAAGATGGCCAATGCTTCCAACGAGTGGCGAACGCTCGTCCGGTGTCAGAAACCACTGGAATTGCACTTGAAGTTAAGGAAACGGAACGAGCTCAAAGACTTATAGTGTTCGTCCCAAGAAAACGCGAGCGAGAATGCCCTGAACTCAGTTTTCTCGTCCTCGGGCAAAAAGAGATCCCCCGGTGGTTTCTTCCCTTTGCTTCGTATTGGTCACAAGTCTTTCGATCTTCATGACTCATACTTTGAGGACTTCCACCCACACTCCTGGCATGCTCTCTGACACGTTTTCCTAAGGTATATTTTAAGAAGCGAGCTCGTTGGAAGGAGAACTGAGGTGCGACCCAGAACAATCCAAAAGATATCCAATGCTTCCAACTAGTGGCGAACGCTCGTCCAGTGTCATAAACCACTGGAAATGCACTTGTAGTGAATGAAACAGGCCGAGCTCGAGGACTTTCAGTGTTTGTCCCAAGAAAACGCGAGCGAGAATGCCTCGAACTCGGTTTTTTCGTCCCGGGGCAAAAAGCGGTCCCTCAAAGGTTTCTTCGTATTGGTCACAAGTCTCTCGATCTTCGGGGCTCGTAGTCCGAGGACATCAACACACACTACTGGCATGGTCCCTGACACATTTTCCCAAGGTATAAGGCAAGAAGCGAGCTCGTTGGAGGGAGAACTGAGGTGCGACCCAAAACGGTCCGAAAGATGGCTAATGCTTCCATCGTGTGACGAGCGCTCGTCCTGTGTCAGAAACCACTGGTAATGCACTTGCAGTGAAGGAAATGGGCCGAGCTTGAGAACTTCCGATGTTTGTCCCAAGAAAACACGAGCGAGAATGCCCAGGATCGGTTTTCTTATCTTGGGGCAAAAAGCGGTCCCCCGAAGGTTTCTTTCCTTTGCTTCGTATTGGTCATAAGTCTCTCGATATTCGGGGCTCGTACTCCGAGGACTTCAATCCACACTACTGGCATGCTCCCTGACACGTTTTCCCAAGATATAGGTCGAGAAGCGAGCTGGTTGGAGGGAGAACTAAGGTGCGGCGCAAAACGGTCCGAAAGTTGGCCAATGCTTCCAACGCGTGGCAAACGCTCGTTCGGTGTCAGAAACAACTGGAAATGCACTTGCAGAAAAGGAAACGGGTTGAGCTCGAGCACATCCGGTGTTCATCCCAAGAAATTGCAAGCGAGAATGCCCAGACTCAGTTTTCTCGTCCTGGGGCAAAAAGCGATCCCTCGACGGTTTCTTCCCTTTGCTTCGTATTGGTCAAAAGTCTCTCGATCTTGGAGGCTCGTACTCCAGAGACTTCAACCCACACTACAGGTATGCTCCCTGACACGTTTTCCCAAGGTATAGGTCGGCAAGCGAGCTCGTTGGAGGGAGAACTGAGGTGCAACCCAAAACGGTCTAAAAGATGGCCAATGCTTCCAATGAGTGGCGAACGCTCATGCGGTGTCAGAAGCCACGGAAAATACACTTGCAGCAAAAGAAACGGGTTGAGCTCAAGGACTTCCAGTCTTCGTCCCAAGAAAACACGAGCGAGAATGCCCCGAACTCTGTTTTTTCGTTCTGGGGTAAAAAGTGGTCCTTCGACGGTTTCTTCCCTTTGTTTTGTATTGGTTACAAGTGTCTCGATCTTCGGGGTTCGTACTCAGAGGACATCAACCCACACTCCTGGAATGCTTCCTGACACGTTTTCCCTAGGTATAGGTCGGGAAGCAAGCTCGTTGGAGGGAGAACTGAGGTGCAACCCAAAACAGTCCAAAAGATGGCCAATGCTTCCAACGGGTGGCGAACGCTCGTTCGGTGTCACAAACCACTAGAAACGCATTTGCAGCGAAGGAAACGGGATGAGCTTATGGACGTCATGTGTTCGTTTGAAGAAAACATGAGCGAGAATGCCCCAAACTCAGTTTTCTCGTCCTAGGGCAAAAAGCGATCCCCCGACGGTTTCTTCCTTTTCTTCGTATTGGTCACAAGTCTCTCGATCATCGGGCCTCATACTCTTAGGACTTCAACCCACACTCCTGGCATGCTCCCTGACACGTTTTCCCTAGGTATAAGTTGGGAAGCAAGCTCGTTGGAGGGAGAACTGAGGTACGACCCAAAACGGTCCATAAGATGACCAATACTTACAACGACTGGGGAACGCTCGTCCGGTGTCACAAACCACTAGAAATGCACTTGCAATGAAGGAAACAGGCCGAGCTCGAGGACTTTCGGTATTCGTCCCAAGAAAATGCGAGCGAGAATGCCCCGGACTCAGTTTTCTCGTCCTGGGGCAAAAAGCGATCCTCCAAAGGTTTCTTCCCTTTACTTCGTATTGGTCATAAGTTTCTCGATCATCGAGCCTCGTACTCTGAGGACATCAACCAATGCTTCTGGTATGCTCTCTGACACGTTTTCCCAGGGTATAAGTAGGGAAGCGAGCTCGTTGGAGGGAGAACTGAGGTGCGACCCAAAACGGTCGAAAAGATGGCCAATGATTCCAATGAGTGGCGAGCATTTGTCCGGTGTCAGAAAGCACTGGTAATGCACTTGCAGCGAAGGAAATGAGCTGAGCTTGAGGAATTCTAATGTTCGTCCCAAGAAAATGCAAGCGAGATTGCCCCAGACTCAGTTTTCTCGTCTTGGGATAAAACGCTCTCCCCTGACGGTTTCTTCTTTTTGCTTTGTATTGGCCATAAGTCTCTCGATCTTGGGGATCGTAGTCTGAGGACTTCAACCCACACTAATGGCATGCTCCCTGACACATTTTCTCAAAGGTATAGGTCGAGAAGCGAGCTGGATGGAGGGAGAACTGAGGTACGATCCAAAACGGTCCGAAAGATGGCCAATGTTTCCAACGAGTGGCGAACGCTCGTCCGGTGTTAGAAACCATTGGAAATACACTTGCAATGAAGGAAACGGGCTGAGGTCGAGGACTTTCAGTGTTCGACCCAAGAAAACGCGAGCGAGAATGCCCTGGACTCAGTTTTCTCTTTCTGGGGTAAAAGCGGTTCCCCGACGGTTTCTTCGCTTTGCTTCGTGTTGGTCATAAGTCTTTCGATCTTCGGTGTCACACCCCCTCCCGGACTACCTGCTACCTTAGATCGAAAGATGGCATGAAGCCGACGAACAACGCTTTTCTGTACCTGTATCTGTCGACTCTACTTAAAACTTTCATGTGATGAACTTGCCAATCTAGTATATAAACTATTGTACATGCCACAAAACACAGCGGATCCTAGGCTAGTCAAACACAGCTAGTCAAACACATACATGAAGTGTACCTCAAAATTTACCGATTTCACGAGTAAACCTAAAGACACCTTAATCAAAATATAACCAACAAAATTTACACAACTACAGCTCCTAAAGCTTATACAAACTGTGGAGTATCTATAACATACAAGGGTGTATATACATCACAACACAACAGACTCTATGCCCAACTCAAAACACGTACTGACAATCGATAATGAAGCTTCCGTAGACTAAGGCAGTCTATCAGGCACCGGGAACTCGATCTCTACCTGGAAAATGGGTAAAACATTTTGGAAAGGGTGAGCTATGAAGCTCAGTGAGTGACTCAGTTTAAAACTATGAATTTAAAGATAAGAGCACGTGAAAACTTTACACATATAAATCTGTTTATACAAGTCGTAAATGTAAATGTGTAGTAGTAAGAATAGCTTCCTTAAATACTCAGCATGTTCATCATTGAAATCTAGCAAGGCATATCAAGTATATCGAAGCATTTTAACTAACATGACGAATCTACGTTGTGTAGGGTACACCTAGTACAACAACGTTTACAAGCACTATGATGTAGTGGGGCCCGCCCAGCACTCCCATCGTCTTTGTCGTAGTGGGGCCCGCCCAACACTCACGACAGCCTCGTTGTTACGAAGTACACTCAACGTCAACAACGGAATCTAACCAGTGTGCACACGGTAATCTCTAGCCTCAGGCTCAAGATCTCAGTCATGTAGTTAATGAAAATTTCATAAATCATCTTAAAATATTAAAACATGCCTGTTTATAAATTTTACACAAAGCTCGAACTTTACTCAGCTCTTTCGTGGAAAATTGTAGTTCTTAAAACAAAACTTCATACTAATTCATGCTTTGCTTAAAATATTGTGGTTTAAATACTTTCCAAACATTTAATATCTACGTGCTAGCATAAATTTCTTTAAGAAATCTAGTCTCCAAATGTATACTTGAAAATAGTCATGAAATTCAAATACCTTTCATTGCTTCGTAAATAAAGATTTATCGCATTCAATCATAATAACAGTTATGGAAAATATTTCAAAGTTGGTTTTGTCACTCACAGTCTTGGGCTAGATCCTTGGTCTATAAGCTCGGTTTAATTTTTCTCGGCCTTCCAACAACCCAACCGAGTATTAAAACTCTAAACATTCTGGATTCCTAAAAATATACATAACATGTCGCACCAAAGATGACGCTCACGAAAACAAAGCTTAAGAAATAAAATCCTATTTCAACAATTCTCTAAAATTTCCAGATTTCTAACATAAACTTCAAAGGACTATAACTTTCTAAATACTTAACCAAAATGAGTGTTCTTTATATCAAAATCTTCATTTTGAGATCCTCTAAAACTTACCTGGAGACATATAAATCTGATTCCCCGTGCATAAACACATATAACCCTCAAAAAAGAACCACTTCAAGAATCGCGCGGACACGACCTCTTTAACTTGTCCCTACAATTTAACTGCTTTTTAGTCGTTTTTGGTTTACAAGTTCTTCATGAAAGTTGTAGTAAATTAAATAAACTTTCCAACCATACCAAATAAAGATTCTAACTCCACCGATACACTCTTAAATACAAGAAAACCCAGAGTCCTCTTGATTTCGAATGAAAACCAACTGCCTTGTTTTCTTCATCAAAAAGCACCAAATGAATATCCGAATTTGCTCCAACGTTCTTCATAAACTTAAATTTCAGTAAATGTAAATCTCACCTCTTAATTCCTTTTGAAGAGTTCAAACCGAATTAAAAACCGGTGATGTGCAGAATGAACTAAAATTCAGCCATGGATACACTTTGCTTGAGTTCTCCTCCTCTTCTTCAACCTCAAAATTCTAGTAAAATTTCTCTTCTTCTTCCAAACTCTCTCTTAGAAGTTCTCTGCAAATTGAAGAAGGAAAAAGAAAAAAAAATGGAAGTTGGATGTCTTCAAAAATCTTGGCGGTGAAGGGAAGAGAAGAAGAAGAAGAAAAGAAAAAAATGAAATTTTCTTCTCCTTTTCTTCTTTTTATCCTTTCTTTTCTTTCTTTTCTTTACTTTATTTAATAAAACTATTTAATATATAAATATATATATATATATATATTTATTTACACTTAATTTCCATTTTCTTTTTCTTTTTTTTTTCTTTCCACATTTAAAGAAATTAAACCAAGAAAATATCAGGTTTACATTCGGGGCTCATGCTCCGACGAATTCAGCCAACACTCCTGGCATGCTCTTTGATCGTTTTCCCAAGGTATAGGTCGGGAAGCGAGCTCGTTGGAGGGAGAACTAAGGTGGGACCCAAAACGGTCTAAAAGATGGCCAATGCTTCTAACGAGTGGCGAATGCTTGTCCGATGTCAGATACCACTGGAAATGCACTTGCAGCAAAGAAAACGGGTTGAGGGAAGGAAAAAACAACAAAGAGCTTGCAACAGCGGAAGAAAAGGATCATCCTTTACTCTATATGCATCTAAACGATTTATAAATTAACATGCAAATACTAAACAATGGACCTAAATGAAGAAATTAAAACGTAAACGATGAACTTACCTTTTGTAGTTCCGAACTTACCATACGCGATCGTTTAGCAAGTAAACGATGGGGTCTTATTTAAACGATACGCGTACCATTTGCGATCGTTGAGAGGGTGAACAATAGGCCTGAAACAGCTCCTTCTCGGGTTTGGGCTTCAAAACAGCACTTCTTCTTCCCGAATGAAGTAATTACAGCATAAAATCAACTCTAATGACTCCAATATATTACAAAATCTTTGCAAAAAATAAATTAAGCCACCAACAGGGTTGATTACAATAATTAATGCAAATTAACAACTTAATAAGAAATCATCATCTTCTTCTCATTCTGTGATGAGAAGTTTAAATATAAAAGTTACATGCAAAATGCATGCAATTTGTTTCATATAATCTTAACACCTAATTAATTCATTAACCATTTAATAAAATTAGTGGCTTCTAATTAATAATAAGCTGCCACATCTCCTACTAACATTTAGTTAATAAAGAAATTAGTCAAAGGGCAATTTGGTCATTCGACCAATTAAGTCAAAATCAAACTATGACTTTTCTAAGTCAAAAAGTCACTTTTTTTACTTTTTTCTATTTTACCCATCTTGACTAATTCTAACCTCCCTGAATTTGCATTCATTTTTCTAAAATTCAAATCATATTTGAATATAAAGTTTAAAGTTTATAATTACCAAATAATATCATATATACTTGTCGGTTTCTTTCTCTTTTCCTAATTCGAACAATTCGAGTTACTTCAACAAATTGTTGTTAGTTGAATCCATATGAGCTAGTAAGGGTACCTACGGACCTATAGATCATGGGCTCCAATGATTCGAAATTAACTGGCTAAACTCTTTTAGACCAAGCTTAACAACATTTGTTCACTAAAGACTCTTAGTTGCACTCCCCTCACTATAGATATATTTCTGTCCACCTGATATAACCATGATGAGTAAGTCGATCCTTCACAGGTTGTTCGTAATCTTGGATGGGTCAAAATACCGGTTTACCCCCGAGATGACATCTTGCTCCTTAAAACCCATTGATCCACTATTGAACAATTGGTTTAAGGTCCAACCTGTAAACCTGAATCCTTCTCAAGCCAATGAGAAGGTGGGGCCCCTTGTTCAAGACTTGGATTCAGTCCTTAAGGAAACAACCTATTTACTATCACAGAAGTGGGTAAGAGTGAATTCCGTCTTGCACCTTATGTCCCTAGCTATCCACTCAGTCTTATCCCTGAAATGGGAGGCTTATTGGGACAGCGATGATGAGTTGCCCTCACCTATTCAGATCTAAGGATACTACCGAATGAACAGAAGTTCATAGTTAGCTCAGGATTAAGATCAAGTTACCTAGGCCATCATAATTGAAATAGTCAGTTTATAGTTTACGGTGTTATAACTAAAAGTGACTATTTCGTGGTTCCAGTCTTATGCAAACCATTTACATAGGATGCCCCCACTTCCATGTCTCTATATGAACGATTCAAGATTACATCGTTTGTACTAACTACGGAGCAAGCCGCATCCATAGTGTTTTTCCATAATAGGGCATCCAACCTTATTCATACACTATAGACTATTTGGGCTATTAACTCGAACTTAACCCATGTTTATGCCTCTACATAAAGTTCAAGTGTATTGACAAACTCAGTAAAATAGCCTCGAGACCTTAATTTATTGGTTTTAAGATTATAGCATTGAATAATAAATTTTTTTGAATCAAATAACAAAGTACGAGTTTTAGGACATAAATTCCAACACTGAGGTCGAGGACTTCCGGTGTTCCTCTCAAGAAAACGCGAGGACGGTTTCATTCCTTAGCCTAGTATTGGTCATAAGTCTTTCGATCTTCGAGGCTCGTACTTCGACAACATCAACCCACACTCCTGGCATACTCTCCGACACATTTTCCCAAGGTATAGGTCGTGAAGCGAGCTCGTTAGAGGGAGAACAAAGATGCGATCTAAAACGGTACAAAAGATGGCCAATGCTTCCAACGAGTGGCAAATGCTCGTTCGATGTCAGAAACAATGCAAATGCACTTGCAGTGAAGGAAACAAGTTGAGCTCGAGGACTTCTGTTGTTCATCCATAGAAAATGCGAGTGAGAATGCTTCGGACTCAGTTTTCTCGTCCTGGGGTCAAAAGCAGCCCCCAGACGGTTTCTTCCCTTTGCTACGTAAACGTCATAAGTCTTTCGATCTTCGAGGCTCGTACTCTGAGGACTTTAACCCACACTCCTGGCATACTCTCTGACATTTTTTTCCATGGTATAGATCGGCAAGCAACCTCATTGGAGGGAGAACTAATGTGCGACCAAAAACGGTCGAAAAGATGGCCAATGCTTCCAACGAGTGGAGAACGCTCGACCGATGTCAGAAACCAATGGAAATGCACTTGCAGCGAAGGAAACGGGGTGAGCTCAAGGACTTCCCATGTTCGTCCCAAGAAAATGCGAGCAAGAATGCCTCGAACTCAGTTTTCTGGTCTTGGGGTAAAAAGCGGTCCCTGACGGTTTCTTCCTTTTGCTTGCTATTGGTATCAAGTCTTTCAATCTTCGAGGCTCATACTCTGAGGACTTCAGCCCATACTTCTATCATGCTCCCTGACACGTTTTCCCAAGGTATAGGTCGAGAAGCGAGCTCGTTGGAGGGAGAACTAAGGTGCGACTCAAAACGGTCCGAAAGATGGCCAATGCTTCCAACGAGTTGCGAATGATCGTTCGGTGGCAGAAACCACTGGAAATGCACTTGCAGCGAAGGAAATAGGCTGAGCTCGAGGACTTCCAGTATTCTTTCGAAGAAAATGAAAGCGAGAATGCCCTGGACTCAGTTTTCTGGTCCTGGGGTAAAAAGCGGTCCCTTGACGGTTTTATCTCTTTGCTTCATATTGGTTACAAGTCTTTCAATCTTCGGGGTTCATACTCCAAGGACTTTAGCCCACACTTCTAGCATGCTCCCTGACATATTTTCCCAAGGTATAGGTCGGGAAGCGAGCTCGTTGGAGAGATGACTAAGGTGCGATCCAAAACAGTCCAAAAGATGACCAACACAACACAAAATAAAGAAACCGTCGCAGGACCGCTTTTTACCCCACGATGAAAAAACTGAGTCTGGGGAATTCTCGCTCGCACTTTCTTGGGATGAACACTAGTAGTCCTTGAGCTTAGCCCATTTCATATTTTGAAATGCATTCTCATTGGTTTCTGACACCGAACGAACGTTCGTCACTCGTTAGAAGAGCATTGGCCATCTTTTCGATCGTTTTGGGTTGTATCTTAGGTCTCCCTCCAACGAGCTCACTTCCCGGCCAATATTTGAGAAAACAAGTGAGGGACGATGCCAAGAATGTAAACTGAAGTCCTCGGAGTATGAGTCCCGAAGCTCAAAGTGCATATGACAAACACAACACAAAACAAGAAACTGCCGCATGACCGCTTTTTACCCTGCGATGGAAAAAATGAGTCTGGGGCATTCTCGCCTGCACTTTCCTCAGATGAACACCAGAAGTCCTTGAGCTTAGCCTGTCTCCTTCGCTGAAATGCATTCTCAGTGGTTTCTGACACCGAACGAGCGTTCGTCACTCGTTGGAAGAGCATTAGTCATCTTTTTTATCGTTCTGAGTTACATCTTAGTTCTCCCTCCAACGAGCTCGCTTCTCGGCCTATACTTTCTAAAAAACAGGTGAGATACGATGTCAGGAATGTAGACTAAAGTCCTCAGAGTATGAGTCGTGAAGCTCGAAGCGCTTATGCCCAACACAGCACAAAACAAAAAAACTGCCACAGGATCGCTTTTTACTCCGTGATGGAAAAACTGAATCCGGGGCACTTTCATTGGACGAACATAAGAAGTCCTTAATCTTAGCCCATTTCATTTGCTGAAATGCATTCTCAGTGGTTTCTGACACCGGACGAGCATTCGCCACTCGTTGGAAGAGCATGGGCCATCTTTTCGATCGTTACGTGTTGCACCTTAGTTCTCCCTCCAACGAGCTCGCTTCTCGACCAATACTTTTGGAAAATTGATGAAGGGGGATGTCATGAATGTAGACTGAAGTCCTTGGAGTATGAGTCTCGAAGCTCGAAGCGCTTATGACCAACATAACACAAAACAAAGAAATCGCCCCAGGACCGCTTTTTACCCCGCGATGGAAAAATTGAGTCTGGGGATTTCTTGCTCACAGTTTCATGGGACGAACACTAGAAGTCCTTGAACTTTACCCATTTCCTACACTGAAATGCATTCTTAGTGGTTCCTGACACCGGACGAGCGTTCGTCACTCGTTGGAAGAGCATTGGCCATCTTTTCAATCATTTCGGGTTGCACCTTAGTTCTCCCTCCAACGAGCTTGCTTTCCAACCTATACTTTTGGAAAACAGGTGAGGGACGATGCCAGGAATGTAGACTAAAGTCCTCGGAGTAGGAGTTTCGAAGCTTGAAGTGCTTATGACCAACATAACACAAAACAAAGAAACCGCCACAAGACCGCTTTTTACCCTACAATGGAAAAACTAAATCTGGAGCATTCTCACTGCACTTTCATGTGACGAACACCAGAAGTCCTTGAGCGTAGCCCATCTCCTTCGCTGAAATGCATTCTCAGTGTTTTCTTGCACCGGACGAGTGTTCGTCACTCGTTGGAAGAGCATCGGCCATCTTTTTATTGTTTCGGGTTACATCTTAGTTCTCCATCCAACGAGCTCGCTTCCCGACCTATACTTTGGGAAAATATGTGAGGGATGATGCCAATAATGTAGACTAAAGTCCTTGGAGTATGAGTCCCAAAGCTCGAAGCGCTTATGACTAATACAACACAAAATAAAGAAACCGTCGCAGGACCACTTTTTATCCCGCTATGGAAAAACTGAGTCAGGGGTATTCTCGCTCACACTTTCCTGTGACGAACACCAGAAGTCCTTGAGCTTAGGCCGTTTCCTACTTTAAAATGCATTCTCAGTGGTTTCTGACATCGGACGAGCATTCGTCACTCGTTGTAAGAGCATTGGCTATCTTTTCGATCATTTTGGGTTGTACCTTAGTTCTTCCAGTAACGAGCTCGCTTCCCGACCGATACTTTGGGAAAATGGGTGAGGTTCGATGCCTGGAATGTAGACTGAAGTCCACGGAGTATGAGTCTTGAAGTTTGAAGTGCTTATAACCAACACAACACAAAACAAAGAAACCGTCGTAGGACCGCTTTTTACCCCGCGATGGAAAAACTGAGTGCGGGGCATTCTCGCTCGCACTTTCCTAGGACGAGCACTAGAAGTCCTTGAGCTTAGCTTGTTTCCTTCATTAAAATGTATTTTCAGTGGTTTCTGACATCGGACGAGCGTTCGCCACTCGTTGGAAGAGCATTGGCCATCTTTTCGATCGCTTCAGGTTGTACCTTAGTACTTCCTCCAACGAGCTCGCTTCCCGATCTATACTTTGGGAAAACGGGATAGGGACAATGTGATGAATGTAGACTGAAGTCCTCGGAGTATGAGTCCTGAAGCTCAAAGCGCTTATGACCAACAAAACACAAAACAAAAAACCGTCGCAGGACCGCTTTTTACCCCGCGATGGAAAAATTGCGTCCGGGGCATTCTCGCCATACTTTCCTCGAAAGAACAATAGAATTCCTTGAGCTTAGCCCGTTTCCTTCGCTAAAATGTATTTTTTAGTGGTTTCTATCACCGGACGAGCGTTCACCATTCGTTGGAAGAGTATTGGCCATCTTTTCGATCGTTCTGGATTGCACCTTAGCTCTCCCTCCAACGAGCTCACTTCTCGACCTATTTTTTTGAAAAATAGGTTGGAGACTATGCCAAGAATGTAAACTGAAGTCCTCAGAGTATGAGTTCCGAAACTCAAAGCGCTTATGACCAAAACAACACAAAACAAAGAAATCATCGCAGGATCGCTTTTTAAGTTGCGATGGAAAAACTGAGTCCATGGCATTCTCGCTCACACTTTCCTAGGATGAACAATAGAAGTGTTTGAGCTTAACCCGTTTCGTTTGTTCAAATGCATTTTCAGTAGTTTCTAACACCGGACGAGCGTTCGCCACTCGTTGGAAGAGCATTGGCCATTTGTTCGATCGTTATAGGTAGCACCTTAATTCTTCCTCCAACGAGCTCACTTCCCAACCTATACTTTGGGAAAACGAGTGAGAGATTATGCCAGAAGTGTAGACTAAAGTCCTTAAGCTTAGCCCGTTTCTTTCACTGAAATGCATTTTACCCATTGCGCTATCTCTTACACAAGTATTTTAGGGTAATAACATCAAAATAATTTTATTCCTCTTTTAAATCATGTAATGGAAAAGAGTGAAATAGAAAAAGAGATATGGAATAACCCATTTGAGATAATTAGCAAGAGGGAGATGTGGAGTGACAATTACTTGAAAGATATTTATGTTGGATTTTATGTCCAAAAACTCATAGATAATAAATTTAATTCATTGATCGTCATTAATAAAGTGTTATTAATTATTAGTTTTCTGTTAATAACGTAAATCCAATAAATTAACATCCTAAGTTGTTTGATGAGTCTTGAACATGTATGCAGAGACATACATGGATTAATGTTCGAGATAAAGCTTAAAGGGTCTATAATAAGAGAGATAAGACTGGGTACCTTATTCTGGTCACACTATGGATATGACTCACTTTGTATTTTGATACAGGTGCAATGATCCACCATGTTCGTGTAGATGACATGCAAGTAAGGGTATCCTATGCAATGAGTTTTCATAAAGTCGGACCACGAAATAATAACTACTAGATGTACCTACGTTAACTAGTTAGGTATCTATTTTCATTAGGATGACCTAGGTAACTCCGACTTAATATTGAGTGTATTATGAACTTCTGTTCGCGAGGGATTGTCTTTTGATTTGTATGGGTGAGAGTAGCCAGTTTGTCAATTCAGTATGCTTATCATTTTAGGGATAAGATCGAGGGGGGAGCTGGAAACATAATCACACAAGATGGAATTCACTCCTTCGACCTTTAGGATAGGTAAACGAGTGTTCCTTTAAATGGTGTCTTCGGGACTTGAACAAAGGGTCATACTCTCTTTCTATGACAGGAGAAGAGTTTTAGTTTACTAGTTGGACCATAAACAGGGTTGTTCATTAGAGGAGTACTGGTATTTAAGGTCTAGAAGTAACCCACGGGTAAAACGGTAATTTGACCCAACTGGTGTTACAAACACTTGTGAAAGACTAACTTACTGTTATTGTTCTATATCCGTGGATACGAAAATATCTACAGTGAGAAGAGTTCAACTGTGAATCTTTGATAACTTGTAGAAATACAAGTTATTATAGCCTCTTTTATAGAATAACAAGGCCAAAATATAGAAGAAGTGTACCAAAATACCATGTATGTTGAAAAAGCATAAGGATTTAGAAATACACTTTACATAAGCCTCTCCATACCTATCGTGTTTTTATTGCCTTAATGTAGAAATAAAAAAAAAAACTAGTGAGTAAAGGATTTCATGCAAGAACTGTGAGAAGAGCCCATCTGGCAAGAACAACTGCTAGGCGATGATCTATGTCATAAAGTGAGAAAGGTTCAGTAGAAAACAAGAATGGTAGTTGGAGTTGATGCGACTGACAAAGGTTGCAATTGATGTTGACATGATTAGAAGGATAGAAATTTCCCGCTAAAAGTTACGTATAAAATTAACTCCTTCCCTACCAAGCAAAGGAGGTCGGCTGTGTGAAGAGCAATATGTTTGTGTCTGACCGAGGTCTGAATAGACCAATTCCAAGAGAAAAGGGCAGAAAGGAGTAACCTTTCTGTCGTCTATAAATAATATTCTTCTTCTTCTCCAGTCAATCTGAAAGTGAGAGCTTATAGTATGAGTAAAAAAATGTCATTTTCCATTTCTCTTAACTTGTAATGTTCATTTCTATACTTGTCATTTTTGTATTTCTTTGTAATGTATTTGTTCATATTGTACAATGGCCTAAGACCTACATTTTTTAATATATTGCATGATTATACCTTCTCAATCTATCATTTCTTTAATGTTCATCTATCAATGTGTTATCCGTAGTTTGGTCTTGTGATAAGTTCTTGATAAGAAGCTTAGCTTATAACTCTTATCGCGTTAGTTGAGCTATGGTCATCACTTGGGCCAATGCTTATCGTTAACTACACAAGAGGGCAAGTAGCAAGGATATGGCTAACATGCACAAGGAGGAGTTTGGCAAACTCCACCTTAGCGAGATAACTTCCATCACTTATATCTCAAAAAGAATATCAAGTGTAGGTATTGGGCGCCGAGAGGTTGTCACCCTTAAAAGAGAAGTTCTATAAGTCTTATAAATGAACTTTCTAGATACATCTCACATAGCCAAGTTTAGTCATTTGGATCCTAAAAGGTGAGCAAGTGTGGCGTTTAAGACACCGAGAGGTGCTCACCTTAATCATAAGCTAGTTATTTGAGACATATTGCATCAAGATTATTGCATGGTCTAAACGCCTAGTAACACGGAGAATTCCTGCACTTTCCATTATACTAGTTAGTTCGTAATTCTATCTCGCCTCTATATTTATCCCTTTTTACGGATTCTCTAGTGTAGATAGGTAAATGTAGTTTACACTTATACTTCGTCATACTGTGTAGGTAATTCTTTTATACCGTCTGAATGAATCCTATAACTAATCTTTGATATCAATTCCCTGTGTTCGACTCTAGATCACTTAGATAAACCTATTGTTTCTCTTATACTTGAGCAAGTAATAGGAAAACTTATAATCAACACAAGGACTTAGTAATTACATGAGCCACGAGATATAGAGAGCATACTGCATACCATGGCCACGTCTTATCGCGTAGAATACGATTCTCGCATGCCATGACCATGACCATGACCATAACCATGGATATGCACTCTATGTCTCACATATCATGTAATTGCTAAGTCTTTAGTAGAGTATACACATACAATTAACAAATATTGATTAATGTGGTTAATTAGTTTAGTAAACTAATCTTAAATCGTTGTAGCTTCCTATATTTAGGTCCATTAGGTCCCCTTCCTATGTCATAAAGGGTAATGAGGTTAATATATATTGAATGTAATTTGAATGTCCAAATTTACTTTATGAATTAATATAATGTATGATGATACATTATAATATAAAGTTTTTTTAATTAAACTTTATTATATAAATTTAATTCTGGATATGATTTAAAATTAATTTATGAGAGAATAAAAATATTTGAATGAGTTCAAATATTAATTTAATGTAATTAAGATTCTTATTAAAACTATAGATTAAAATTTAATGTGTATAGTATACACATTAAAACTGTAAGTTATGAGAGGAATTTATAGATATGAATATGAATCATATTTGAATTAAATTAAATATAGGGGTTTTTTAAAGAATATAACAAATCGGTAAAATATTTACATTATATAGAATAATTTCGAAACGGAAAAAGCCCACAAGCTCACGATGAAAAATACCAAAAGTGTCCTATTCAACACACGATTAATTGGTCACTTGCACGCATAATATATTTGGTACACGATTTTGTACCAAGAACTTTTAGATTTGGCTACATGATCGTTTAGATTTGACTACATGATGGTTGATCATTTAGATTTGACTACCCAAATCTAAACGATCATGTAGCCAATGTACCAATATTCCAACAAATTTTTTTCATGATCTTTTATATTTGTAAGATTTGGTTGTAGCCAAATCTAATCAATTGTGTGTCAATATCCCAACAATTTTTGTTCAAAATCATGTACCAAGATCTTTTATATTTGGTACACGAGAAAAATTGTAGAAGAAGAGAAGAAAGAAGATGGAAAGAAAGAGCAAACTTGAAATATTAAAAAATGGCTGGCTTCATGAGTTTTTTTATTTTGTTACACGGACCGTAAATATTTGGGTGTTTTCTTATATTTATGAAAATTAACATTAAATATAAGATATTTAATTTAGCAATTCATTAATGGTAGAATTAATTAATAATTTAATTTAATTCCAGGGGTCTTTTAAAAAATATAACAAAGCGAAAAAATATTTACACTGTATAGAACAGTTTCGAAAACAGAAAAAGCCTATAGGCCAACAATGTAACATACCAAAAATGCTCCTGTCAATAATGCACGTAATATATTTCGTATATGATCGTTTAGATTTGGCTATTGTTTGGTACATAATCGTTTAAATATGATCGTTTATATTTGGATAGTCAAATCTAAAGGATTTTTTTCAAGATTCTTTTTACATGATCGTTTAATTTGGTTACACGATCTTTTATATTTGGTACATGATCGTTTAGATTTGGATAGCCAAATCTAAAGGATTCTTTTTTTCAAGATTCTTTGGTATAGGATCGTTTAGATTTGACTACACGATTGTTTGTTTCTTGTACACAATGGTTTAGATTTGGCTACCAAAATCTAAATTATTTTTTCAAAGATTATTTGGTATACGATGTTTTTTTTTTCAAGATCTTTAATATTTAATACATGACCTTCAACAACCAAATAACATTTTGAAAAAATTAAAAAATAGATATTTTATATCTGGTAAACGATCTTGAGCCAAATAACAGTTTGAAAAAAATTGGAAAAAAAGAAGAGGAAGAGAAGAAAGACGATGGAAAGAAAAAAAATCGCAGAAAAGGAAAAGAAGAAAGACGATGAAAAGGAAGGGAAAACTTGGAATATTTTAAAACATGGCCATCTTCATGGGTTTTTTCATTTTGTTACATGAGCTGTAAATATTTTACCGGTTTGTTATAAATAAAAAAAAATTTCTTAATTCTATTTAATTAAATTAATTTTTAAATGAAATATTAATTAAATACGAATTAATTAATTTAATATTAATATTAGTATTAAATTAAATTAATAACTCCCTTACGTAAGGGAGTTATTTAAAGGAATACGAGATGTCTTCCCACATATCCCAAAGTCTCTCCACCTTCTTCTTCTTTAGAAGGAAGAAAGGGGAGGAATGTACGTAAAAATGTTTTGAGAAACCTAAAGGTTTTCTTCGAAAAACTCTTTGTGAAAAAAAAATCTCTTTTTTTCCAAATTATTTTTTGTTCTCACAAACTAAAATCTATTACACAGAGGATAGGAAGATTTTCAAGTGGTGATGACCCCAGTTTTGGAGATTAGTAGATACAAAGTCGACAATGAGAGTAAGTCCAATTATCTATGTATTTCTATTTTTTTAAAGCATGCTAAGTTTTTAGGTTACAATATGAGAAATTGCATAAGATGACAAAAAAATTAGAAAAAACGGCTCATAGCACCTTTTTTTTTTTTTTTTTTGCATATTGCGAATATGACAAATATGACAAGTAATTAAAGTTTTTAGGTTATTAGATGTTTATTCGCTTTTAAATTTACTCAATTTGCAATTTAAAAAATTTAGTGACATGAGCCCTATTACCATAAATTTTGTTCTATTTTTGCAAATGCCTCTTACAAAATATTTTAGATTCTCTAATTTTTTCAATGTATTGGTTTTTCTAAATCCTAATTAAATTTGAGTTTAATAGTTCTATTAAATTATTTCCACTATAAAGGGCTTTTATCCCTTTAATTTAGGGATAGATTATGAAAAGGAAAACTTTCCTACATATAACAAACTATTGAAATATTTACGGCCCGTGTAACAAAGCCCATAAATTTAGCCATTTTTTAAATATTCCAGATTTTTCCTTCCATCTTTTTCTCCTCTGCGATTTTTTTATCTTCTTCCTCTGTACTTTTCATGCGATTTCTTCCATCTTTTTTTTTTTAAGATTTGAGTAATCAAATTATTTCTTTCTATAGTCTTTCTTGTTTTTCTCTTTTTTTTAAAAGTATGTGCATGTCATTCTTCCTTTTTCTTCTTTTTCCTTTTATTTTCATTCACTACATGCACCGTATCGTCTTTTTTTTCTTTTTATACGTTTACATTAGGTAACCAAATCTAAAGGATGTTGTATAAAGAATCTTGAAAAAATTGGTTAAGAGGTAACCAAAACTAAAAGATTGTGTATAAAGAATATTGGAAAAACTCGTTTATACCAAATTTTGAAAAAAAATCATTTAGGATTTAGGGTAGCCAAATCTAAATGATCATGTAGCCAAACTAAACGATCGTGTAGCTCAATCTAAACGATCGTATACCAAATTTTGAAAAAAAATCATTTAGATTTGAAACCCCAAATCTAAACGATCGTGTAGCCAAGCCTAAACGATCATATACCAAATTTTGAAAAAAAAAAAGAAAAAGATTTATATTTGGGGTACCCAAATCTAAATGATCATGTAAGCCAATTATTTAAATGACTGTCTAACCAAATTAAATGATAGAATTGAAAAAACAAATCTAAATGATCGTGTACCAAACCGATCGTTACCAAATATATTACGTGCATTGTTGACAGGACATTTTTTATATTTTACACGGTGGGCCTCTGGGCTTTTTCCATTTTCGGAATTTTCCTATACAGTGTAAATAGTTTACCGCTTTTTTATATTTTTGAAAATACCCCTTATGAAAATTAATGTAATCAAAGATTTCTTTGGTGTTAATTCAATTACTATATATTCATTCCTATCAGGATTTGATTTTGATTATGAATTGCGCTGATTCTAAGGGTTAATTTACATATATAGACAAAACCTAAAAGTATTTACGATCAATGTAACAAAAAATAAAAACCTAGGAAGCCACCATTTTATTTTCATAAATTCCAGGTTTTCCCTTATTGGTTTTGAATTTCGCGTTGAATCCATGCACATCTTCTTCATATTATTACTTCTCCTTTTTCATATTCTCACTCATCTTGTTCGCGATTTCTTCATCTTCTCTTCTCGAATTTCTTCTTTCTTTGTCATCTCTCGTATTCAATCTCTTCTCCCCCAAAAATGAAATTTGAAAACGAATTGAAAGGAAATTGAACTTTTATTGAAAGCTCTTATACCAATTGCTCAATGCTAACCGCAAAAAGAATTAGGATCGATAGATTACAAGAAGGAAGCAGTCGGAATATTAGGAGTTTAGTGTTTTAGAGCTCGATAATATTTCGTGATGTGCTTTGCATTACAACTTGGAAGTCTATTTATAGACCCCCGATTTCAAACACAATGGAAATAGAAAAAATTAAAACAAAAATTGTATCAAATAGGATAAAACTCCTTATCTGATAAGATTTTAAAAAGAAGATAAGATCAAATCAGATAGGACAAGACCCCTTATCTGATAAGATTCTCTTTTTTCCTAAAATACTTAAAACTAAATTTACAAAAGGAAAATGTAAAGATATTGGAAAACTAAAAACTTATTTACACTTATTTAATATCCATAATGGATATTTATTAAAACCTATTACCTAACTTTAATAAGTAAGGATATTTATACATATTTATACAACAATTTATTATACATTGATATGGCTTACACATTCATGTTATTTGGAAAGACTTAGCTGATGCATTTCTAAAGCAATACAAACACAACATTGATATGGCTCCAGACCGTTTAGACTTGCAACGAATGGAGAAGAAGAGTTCGCATCAAAGAATATGCTCAATGATGGAGAGATATGGTCGTCGAGGTTCAGCCATTGTTAACAGACAAAGAAATGAAATCTATGTTTATGAATACTTTGCGGGCTCCATTCTATGATCGAATGATTGGTAATGCATCAACCAATTTTTCTAACATTATTGTTATTGGCGAAAGAATTGAATACGGGATAAAGCACGGGAGGTTGAGGCTCCAACTAAATATGGTGGAATAAAGAAATGAACGATATCTAAGAAGAAAGAAGTAGAGGTTCATACAATTGGTTTTCCTAATTCAGCGAAGCACAAATCAATTTTTGGTCACAGAAAATATGAGCAAAACTTTTCGTCATATATAAGCAATGTTTCTCATATCCCTTATAATAGCTATATACCAGTCCATACCTTCTCTGAAACTCCAAAACCTGTTAACTCAAATTCTCCTCGACCATTTATACAAGATCAAGGTAGCAAGACCAATTCAGATACATGGAGGTTTGATCCAATTCCCATGACTTATACAAAGCTTTTACCTCAGTTAATTCAAAATCAACAGTTAGCTTCTATTCCAATGATTCCTATACAATCTCCTTATCCAAAATGGTATGATTCAAATGCTCGATGTGATTATCATGCTGGAGGAGCGGGACACTCAACTAAAACTTGTTTGGCTTTGAAAAGAAATGTGCAATCTCTAATTAATGTTGGATGGTTAAGCTTCAAAAATTCTGGTGAGAAGCCGAATGTCAATGAAAATCCGCTACCTAATCCTGAAAATCCAAAAGTGAACGATGTGGATAGCTTTGTTGAAAAGTACAAAAATGAAGTCCATGAGATAATGATGCCTATGGAAGCACTTTTTAAAGATCTATTTGAAGCGGGATATGTTAGTCAGGAATATCTAGACCCCAACATAAGATATGAAGAGTATGATGAAAGTAAACATTGTATATTCCATCAAGGAGTTGCAGGCCATGTTGCCCAACAGTGCCAAAAATTTAAATCCAAAGTACAGCAACTTATGGATTCAAAGATACTCACGGTATATAGAGGACAAGGAAAAGATGAGATGAAAGATAGTAAAACATGTGCTTTAATGGATGAAGTTTCAAAAAGGGAAGATTCCTTTTTACTAAGACCTTTGACGGTCTTTTATCAAGAAAGTCATAATAAGTCAACCTTCTACAATCCTTAAAATCACGATCCAAGTGTCAAGTCCTTTCAAATTTAAGGATCTAAAAGCAGTGCCATGGTGGTATGATTGCCAGGTCATAACAGGTCCATCAGTTGATAACATTATAGGAATTAGCAGGATAACCCGAAGTGGAAGATGCTACAAACTAGATGATTTAACAGTCTCTTTAGATGGTCTAATACTAGAGCAAGGGAGGAAAAATGAGAAAAGAAATGTGAAGGAGTATTGCAAAGAGCAAGATGTGGAGATGCCTATTATTGCAAAAGATATAGAATACAAAAAACCTGTCACGGATGAGGAAGCAAATGAATTCTTGAAAATAGTAGAACAAAGTGAGTATAAGATCATAGAGCAAATGCATCATACTCCAACTCGAATTTCTTTGTTATCGTTGTTTTTTAATTCAGAGCCTCATCGCAAAGTTTTCTTAGATTTTTTGAACAAGGCACATGTTGGACATGACATTTCAATGGAAAAGTTCAGTAGAATTATTAGAAACATGACATCTTCAAATTTCATAGTCTTCACAGATGACGAAATTCCTCCTGAAGGCTTAGGCCATACAAAAGCACTGCATATTCAAGTGAAGTGTAAATACTACGTCATTGCAAGAGTTTTAGCGGATAATGAATGCCTAAATCTACACTATTGAAGCTTCCAGTGGACATGTCACACTTAATCAAGTACTATGGTTGTGAAAGCTTTTAATGGGTCACGTAGAGAAGTAATGGGTGACATTGAACTACCGATTAAAATTGGCCCATGTATTTTCAATAGTCTTTCAAGTCATGGAGATAACACCCACATACAGTTTTTTATTAGGATGTCCTTGGATTCACTCTGCAGGAGTGGTGACATCCACGTTGCATCAAAAATTGAAATTTATTGTTGGGAGTAAGTTGATTTGCGTGATGGGAGAGGAAGATTTCTTAATAACAAAACCGGTCTCAACCTCATATGTTGAGACGACAGAGGAAGCATTAGAGTGTTCTTTTCGCTCTTTTGAAATTGCTCATGCAACTATGATGGAAACAACTGTAGATGAAGTGATAAAGCCACACAAGTCTAAAATTGAAGTTATGACCACTAGGATAATGGGAGGTGGAGGATATTCTTTGAATCAAAACTTTTAAAAACACCGAGCAATGATGGGAGGTTTGGTTTGGGCTATAAGCCATCCATATATGACAAGATTAGGCTCTATGAGGAAAAGAAAAAAAAGCGTTTGGTAAAGCTGGAGATGAGGGAGTTTGATCCAAGTATAAAACTTGTACTAGAATTATATGATACTTTCAAGAGGGCTGGTATAAGTTACTCATCACACAACTTTGATTTGAAGGATGGTTTGTTAACGAAGATGGAGAGTTTATCGATTGCAGCAGTTACACAAGAAACATCATTTGAAGGCAACACAGTTTATGTATGTTGCCTGATTTTGAGCTTAACAATTGGGATATTGTAGATCTACCTACATTTTCAAGAGATTTTCAAGAGTAATGATTATGCTTTTATTTGTTTAAATTTTTATTTTTCAAATGGCTCTATCCAAGGCCATAGTATTTATTTGCTTTACAACATTGATGTACTGCTTTCTTGTTATTTAATAAAATTTCCCCGGTTTCATTTCATTCATTCTAATTTCTTCTTCTCTCTGCTTTCTTTCTTGCATTTGCAAATTAAACACAAAAGTCTAAACCCTTTTATAGACAATATTCATAAGAATGAAGATGTTAGTAATTCCAGTTCTACCCTTGATGCCTTAATATACACTATGGAATCTAACAAGGAAAGTGACGATGAAAATGATGTGGGAATATCCTCAGAATTATTAAGAATGGTAGAAGAAGAAGATAAGGTTCTAAGGTCCTCATCAAGAACTAGTTGAAGTAATCAATTTGGGTTCTAAAAGAGGAATCAAAAGAGGTAAAAATTGGCACATCATTCACCAGTGAATCTAAAAAAAACTTATCAATTTGTTACGTGAGTACTCAAATATTTTTGCTTGGAGTTATCAAGATATATCGGGATTAAATACGGATATTGTCGTACATCAAGTTCCTTTAAAACCAAAATGCAACCCAGTGAGACAAAAGCTACGAAAAATGAAGCCTGATGTACTGATTAAAATAAAGGAGGAAGTACAGAAGCAAATTGAAGCAAGATTCCTCACAGTTTCCAAATATCTTGAATGGGTGGCAAACATTGGTGTAGTGCCCAAAAAAGACGGAAAGGTGAGAATGTATGTGGATTATAGAGATCTAAATCGTGTAAGTCCAAAAGATAACTTTTCCTTACCTCATATCGATATGTTGTGGATAACACTGTAGGATACTCAACTTTCTCCTTCATGGATGGTTTTTCAGGATATAATCAGATCAAAATGGCTGAAGAAGATAGAGAAAAAACGACATTCATTACCCTTTGGGGAACATTCTACTACAAAGTAATGCCCTTTGGTTTGAAAAATGTTGGGGCAACATATCAGGGACCAATGGTTATACATTTTCATGATATGATGCATAAGGAAATAGAGGTGTATGTTGATGATATGATTGCAAAATCCAAGGCAGATGAAAATCATACAACCACACTTCAAAAATTATTTAATCGGTTGAGAAAACATCAATCGAAATTAAATCCATCTAAATGTACATTTAGGGCAACCTCGGGAAAGCTATTGGGATTTATCGTTAGTGAAGAAGGGATCAAAGTAGACCCAAATAAAGTAAGGGCTATCATGGAAATGACATCCCCTAAAACAGAAAAAGAAATTCGAGGTTTTCTTAGAAGATTGAACTACATATCCAGATTTATCTCACATTTAACACCAACATGTGAACCAATTTTCAAGCTCTTACGTAAAAACAACTCAGGAAAATGGAATAAGGATTGCAAAGAAGCTTTCAACGAAATTAAGCAGTATTTGCAAAGCCCACAAGTACTGATACCTCCAGCTCCAGGGTGACCGTTAATCCTATATTTAACAGTATTAGAAAGTTCCATGGATGGTGTTCTAGGACAACATGATTCATCAGGGAAGAAAGAGCATGCCATTTATTATTTGAGCAAAAAGTGCACTGATTATGAGTCTAAGTACTCAATGTTAGAGCGAACTTGTTGTGCTTTGGTATGGACCGCTCATCGTTTGGGCAATATTGGATCCAATAAAATACATTTTTAAGAAACCATCATTATCTGGAAGGATTGTAAAATGGCAAGTTTTGTTGTCAGAGTATGATATTGTTTATGTTACTAAAAAACAATAAAGGGAAGCGCACTTGCTAATCATTTAGCTGTCCAACCAATAGCAGATTATGAGCCTACGAGGGTTATTTCCTGGATGAAAACATATTTCTAGTTGAAGAGAATGCTACAGATCATGAGACATGGACTATGCTTTTCGATGGTGCCTCAAATGAGTTGGGACATGGGATTGGAGTTGTACTAATTTCTCCAGAAGGAAAGATTTTCTCCCTAACGACCAAGTTATGTTTTGAATGCACTCACAATATCACTGAATATGAAGCTTGCATTATGGGACTTCAAGTAGCATGCGATATGAGAATTAAAAAGTTGAAAGTTTTGGGTGACTCAATGTTAATGATACATCAAGTCAAGGAAGAATGGGAAATAAGAGATGCTAAATTGGTGCCTTACAGCCAATACGTTACAAAATTATCTCAAAATTTTGAGAAGATTTCATTTGACCATGTTCCTAGGGAAGACAATCGATTAGCAGATGCATTAGCCACCCTGGCAATGATGTTTGATCTTAATCTTGAATGTGAGCTTCATCCAATCCAAATTAGAAAGCGAGATGTGTCATCATATTGCATGAATGTTGGAAATGATAACAAGCCATGGTATTTTGACATTAAGCAATACATAAAGTGTAGAGAATATCCATATGAAGCTTCAGGGAATGACAAATGCACAATAAGGAGGTTGGCCATGAACTTTTTCTTAAGTGGCAAAGTTCTTTATAAAAAAAACCACGATATGGTGCTCCTTCAGTGTGTTGATGAGGAGGAAGCAAAACAAATTATGACAGACATTCATGAAGGAATATGTGGAACACATGCTAATGGACATATGATGGCTAGACAAATACTTAGATTTGGTTATTATTGGACAACAATGGAATCAGACTGCATAAAATATGCAAGGGAATGTAAAAAATGTTAAATTTATATGGATAAGATCCATGTAGCAGCATCTCCATTGCATGTCTTGTCAGCACCCTGGCCATTTTCTTTGTAGCTAATGGATGTTATTGGACCCATTGATCCTAAAGCCTCAAATGCCCATCGTTTTATTCTTGTGGCCATTGATTACTTCACTAAATGGATAGAGGTTGTACCTTATTGCAATGTTACAGGGGGAGTCGTGCTCAAGTTTATCAAAAAAAAAGCTGATATGTCGTTATGGTCTCCCAGAGGGTATTATTACGGATAATGCCAAGAACCTTAATAACAAAATGATGGACAGAATTTGTGAGCAGTTCAAGATCAATCACAAAAATTCGACTCCGTATCGCCCAAAGATGAATGGGGCAGTTGAGGCAGCTAACAAAAATATTAAAAGAATCATTGAGAAAATGACAATAACATACAAAGATTGGCATGAAATGCTACCGTTTGCGCTGCATGGATATCGCACATCAATTCGTACTTCAATAGGGCAACACCATTTTCTTTAGTTTATGGTACGGAAGCTATCTTACCTTTAAAAGTTGAGCTACCTTCATTGAGAGTTCTCATGAAAGCTAAGTTAGATTAAGTTGAATGGATACGTGGTTGCTATGAGCAGTTGAATTTCATTGAAGAAAAATGGTTGGCAGCATTAAATCATGGGCAACTTTACCAAAGAAGACTAATGCGAGCATACAATAAGAAAATGCACCCTCAAAGCTTTCGAGAGGACGATTTGGTATTAAAAAGAATACTTCCATTTCAAAAGGATCATCGAGGAAAATGGACTCCTAATTATGAAGGTCCATTCGTAGTGAAAAAAGCTTTTTCAAGAAGAGATTTACTTTTGACTAATATGGATCACGTTGAGTTAAAAAATCCTGTGAATTCAGATTATGTTCGAAGATATTATGCATGAGTGAAAGGATGTAATTTTAGGTAAGTCATTATCAAAATGATAGGTTGTTATGGATGTAAGTATGCAAAACAAGAATTTATTCCTAGTATAAAATAAAAGAATACAAGAATAGAGAAAGACTAGATGAAATATGAGGGCTAGGGATTACCTCAATTATCTTTCAAAATTATCTTTTTAACCCTTCTTACCTTTGTAGAAATTGAGATTAGTATGGAAAAGAAGGGTGTCGAACCCCAGAGAGCACTTAGGATTCAAAACTTCAAGACTCATAAACAAGGTCGATTAGTAGCTTCAAGATCTAAAAGAAAATTAGAAACACAAAAAAGGGGGGTTTCTGGAAGTAATTTTTGAACTATAGTAAAGAACGAGTATTGAGGAATGATTAGTGACAACAAGTAATTCAAATAAAATTTTTCTTTCAAGTTTAGTAGAGGGACTTTTTCTTGGGTAATTACCTTGTTTCTTATCATTGAAAAAGAAAGAAAATTAATTAATCTTTTCTTGAATTTACAAGAATGGAATTTTTACAAAAAGAAAGTAACCAAATCTCTATTAAAACATGATTAATCTCAGCGACCAAAGCATGTTCAAACCGAGGCAAAATTTATCCTATTCAAGATTTGCTAAGGAGGGGATAGCCATTACCCTTAGCAAAATTAATGCCCATTTCAAACTTGTTATGCAAGAATCAATTAGTAGAAAATTAAAACAATCTCAACAATTAATTCAACATAACAAACCATTGCAAATCAAAATTTAAGTTCAGCACTTTAAGAATTTGTAAAGAAATTTTAATGAAAATTTGATGGGAAAAACTTATTTGTTTTATTGAAATTTCAAAAGAAATTGCAAAGGGAAACAAGCAATCAAATAAAAAATTGAAAAGATATAGAAAGGAATTTAATTCTCAAAGAACATATGGTAATTTAATCTAAGAAAAAGTCTCCAAAGATTACCTTAGCCCATGAAGATTGATGAAATTCTTGAAAAAATGTTGAGGAAATGATCCATTTATTTAACAAAAGTAATCTTTATTGATAGAGTTTCAAGAATTTGCTACAAGAATTGAATGAGAAAGAGAGTTTTTTTTACTTGGAATTTCTTATCTCTCTCCCAAAAAATATGAGGAATTTTATAGAAGGGAAAATGGGAGAAAAAAGTGGAATTAGTTTTAAAAACTGCCAGCCACGTGGCGCGATCTGGTTCGTCCAATTTCCCGGTTTTGCCCTTGAACTTGTTTTTTACCGTTCGTCTTCGTTACAACTCCGATTTAAGTTATTTCAGTGGCGTTGGACTCGTATCGGAGTGAAGTTTCATATTCTGCATAAAAATAACATTTTAGTGAGTAAATGGATAAAAGTTGGGAAAAATTAGTCTAATAATGTTAGGTCTAAAATAACCATAACAAAATACCCCCAACTTAAGACTTGTTCGTCCTGAGCAAGAAAATTAAAAATGTGCTAACATTCAGTCATTCATCATGCAAGGGATTCACACATTATTTTGCAAGAATTGAACTCAAACTATCATGCAAAAATTTTGATGATGTTTTCAAATAAATATGCAAAGGATGTTACTCATGCCTTAACAATTCAACAAAGTAATTTTTTATTATCAATTAAATATTCAAGAGAAGCAAGTAGTCAATTTGAGGTTGATTTTTAATAAAGTTCATTTATTGAAATCATGTTTAGATAAAACATCTAAGTTTTGCTATTTTGACTCACTAGACATGCTTCGAAAGAATTAAAAAATGCCCTAGGCTTGTTTTCCCTCTACTCTGAAGTGGGAAGGATCTCTCCTTAAACTCGGCCCTCGGTCAAAACATTGAAACTAGCTAGAAAAATTCTAAGATAGAATTGTACGGGTTTTATTAAGGCAAAGGATAGGCTTTTTTTGTAGGGATTCGTACCTCACTAACATCGGGTAATCCTAACTGATCACGGAAAAAATCCTAACGTTCGACTTAATTGTACTTTTTTTTTATAGAAGTATTTTGCTAAAAGTATGCATTTTGCCACTTTTTTTTTAGGGATTCTATTTTTGGTAGCAAGCTTTTTTCTTAGCTCCGGCTTGGCTAACTCTAATCTTACATTTAATCTATTAGGTTCTATGATTGACCGTTCTTTCGAGGTGACAACAAGCGAATTTAAGCATTCTATCCTTTTCTAAAGAGTTCTAGGTTCGTCATGGCTCAACAAAGGGGTTTTTTCTAATTCATGAGTCAAAGGGATGAAAAGTTTAAAAATTAACCTCAATTTCATAAATGGTTCTTTATCCCATTTAAAATCAAAGCAAAAATTGCTAAGAGAGGTGTATCATAGGCAATCATCATAAGAAACTTTGCAAAAAAATTAACATCCATGCATTTTCTTTTGCAAGCATTCATTCAAGCAAACAACATTCATGCATTCAGAATAATACTAAAAAACATTTTGGTCAATTTTAATCTACCCAAGTCATGCAAATGCTTAAAAGAAAAAAAATTAGCAACCTAGTTTAACTAGTTACCCACCCCCAACTTAAAAACTTTGCTTTGTCCTCAAAGCATATTTATGTAAAAAATGTCTGAAAATACCGAGGAACAGAAAACTCCCCTGGATTTGAAGACTTTGATTTTAAAGCTTGCTTCAAAGCGAAGTGGTTGCTTCCTTTTATGATTCTTTGATTTCTTCAAGTAAATTTGTCCTACATATTAAAAAAGGGATTCTCTCAATTTTATTCAATGCAAAACTAATTTAGGAAAAACTAAAAAGACGGAAATTAAAGAAAAGTAAAGACAGAAAGTGATAAAAATTTTGACGCCTGGCTGTATGTGTAGAGGGGGAGAGAAAGTGTTTTTATAGAACATTGTACGGATTGCCCTTCATGGAATATTTTCAATCTATGCCCATTTACTTTGAAAATTTTTCCTGTGTCAAGACTTTTTATGGAAACTACACCAAAAGTAGAGAAATCAATCACAACAAAAGGACCAAGCCATTTAGATTTTAACTTTCCGGGCATGAGTTTAATAGAAGAATTATATAAAAGAACTTTTTGCCCTATTTCAAATTCTTTTCTTAAGATTTTTTTATCATGCAAAAGTTTAGTCTTTTCTTTGTAAATCCTAGAATTTTCATATCTTTTCTTTGTAAATCCTAGAATTTTCATATACTTCTAATCTTAATTCTTCTAATTCTAGCAAATATAGGAATCTTTTCTCACCGGTTTCTAAGAGAGATAAATTGCATTGTCTAATAGCCCAATATGCTTTATGTTCTATTTCTACAGGGAGATGACAAGGCTTATCGTACACAAGCTTGAACGGAGATGTGCCAATTGGAGTTTTATAGGCCGTTCGGTATGCCCAAAGTGCATCGTTGAGGCGAAGGCTCCAATCCTTTCTTTTTGTGTTGACAATTTTCTCTAGGATATTTTTTATCTCTCGATTAGAAGTTTTGGCTTGTCCGTTCGTTTGAGGATGGTATGGTGTGGAAATACGGTGCATGCAAAAAGTGGGAGATATGCCCTTGATGTCGTCAAGAGTCCAACCAATGGCTTGCTTTTTCTTCTTCAAGACTTCGATAAGTCTTTCTTCTTGTTTTTGGTTTAGTTTCTTTGAGATGATTACGGGAAATGCATTCTTTTTTCCTAAGAATATGTATTTCAAGTGTGTTGGGAGAGTTTTGAGCTCAATCCCTAGTTTCTGTGGAGAAAAGAAAAGATTATCACAATTATTTTTTTCTAAAGCATAGTCAACATTGGGTTCTAACAATTCTCTATTTTCAACCATTTCTTGTTCAAAAAATTCATAATGTATAGACAATTCATCAACTTCATCATGCAATTCTAATGAACATAAAGACAAGCATTCATCCGGATATCTCATGGATTCAAAAATATTGAATGTGACAATGTCTCCTCAAACTCTACACTCAAGGAACCTTTATCAACATTTATAATGGCTTTTGCAGTTTTAAGAAAAGGTCTTCCTAATAAAATAGAGTGAGATGGTTTTAGGCATGCTTCATTCATTTCTAATATGTAAAAATCCGCCGGAAAAATTAGTTTGTCAATTTTCACAATGACATCTTCAACTATTCCTAATGGTGAAATAAAAGATTTATCCGCTAGTTGTATGCATACACTAGTTTTTTGCAAATTATTGAGTTCTAGATCTTTAAAGACGTTGTATGGCATGAAATTTATGGATGCTCCTAAGTCAAGCATTGCATGAGAAATTAGCCTATTTTCTATTACACAAGGTAGAGAAAACATACCGGGGTCATTGCATTTTTTCGGAATATTACTCTTAAGAAAAGTCGAAACATTTTGACTTACCATTGGTCTTTCTTTTGTTTTCCTCTTGTTGGTACACAACTCCTTTAGAAACTTTGCATACCTCGGGACTTGTTGGATTGCATCGAGAAGGGGCAAGTTGATTTGCACCTTTCTAAACATCTCCGAGATTTCTTCCTCCTTCGGTGTTTCCTTCTTTTTTGGAGCCAACCTAGAGGGAAAAGGAGGTTTAGGTTAAGTCATTTGTTGTTTCATCTCTTGTTGAAAAGAAAGAGTGTTAGTTGCCAAAGCTTTGATAATATCTTCAAGATTCGTACCTTGGTTTGAAGAGGTGGTGTTGTGTATGCTTTTGGTTGTCATTCCCCCATCTTAAGTTTGGGTTGTCTCTCCACCCCCAAATTGTATGTATTACCGTGGGGGTCATATTTTCGAACAATGTTTACATCCTCGATCACCTCAGGACATTTGTCATTTGGATGACCAACCAAGCCACAAACTCCACACTTGGTTACTTTAAGAGGAGTATCTTGTACAAAAGAAGTAAGAAGAGTAGTCATATTTAACATTTGTGATTTTAACTCACTTACCTCTTTTGTTAAAGAATTTTCAAGCTCCGATGCTCTATTCCCAAAGCTTTGAGAATTTTTTTCCATTCTTGAAATGAGCTCCCGTGCTTCGGTGGGGGCCTTGTCGGCTAGAGCTCCTCCTGTTGCCGCCTCTACCGTATTCCTGTCGGAAGACAAAAGACCGTAGTAAAAATATTGAATTAAAGAAGGGTCGAAAATATGATGGTGAGGAAAGCTAGCACAAAGCTCTTTGAATCTTTCCTAGTATTTCGAGAGGGATTCTCCAAAGGCTTGTCTTATCCCATAAATTTCTTTCCTAATATTGTTTGCTCTAGAGACAGGGAAAAATTTCTCTAAGAATTTCTTTTTTAGACTACCCCAAGTAGTTATGGAACCCGGTTCTAAGTAGTAGAGCCATCTCTTTTCTACATCTGTAAGGGAAAAAGGAAAGGCTCGTAAATTTAGTTGTTCTTCCGAGATGCCGTGAAGCCTCATGGAATCACAAACCATATGAAAATCCTTAAGATGTTTGTATGGGTCCTCTCCGGAACTTCCTTTAAAGATGGGCAAAAAATGGATAAGTCCCGATTTTAACTCAAAAGGTTGAGTGGTTGGGGGTATGACCCTACAAAGAGGTCTTTGGTCTTCACCGGGCTCGGCAAGCTCTCTAAGGGTCTTTTCTCTAACTTCACCCATATTCCCTCTATCAAGGTTTGGATCTAAAGGGGAATCTAGGCTAGGTTCTAAACCTCTTAAAGGTTCTTGGTTAGAAAGATTAGGGATGCTATTCTCTTCTCTCCTTTCTCTTCTAATTCTACGAACCTCCTTATTTAAATCTTCAAAGTAAGAAAATTCTAAATTTGAAGAAAGAAAAAAAAATCTACATAATCTCTTTATGTCTATATATTTTTATTATTATTATTTTTATTACAAAATGAATATAAGAATCAAGAAGCTTTAAAAGAAACTTTGAAATCAAAAAGTCTTGGAAACTACATCGTGCTCCCCAGCAACGGCGCCATTTTTGAAAGGATGTAATTTGAGGTAAGTCATTATCAAAATGATAGGTTGTTATGGATGTAAGTATGCAAAACAAGAATTTATTCCTAGTCTAAAATAAAAGAATACAAGAATAGAGAAAGACTAGATGAAATATTGTGGAAATTGAGAGTAGTATGGGGAAGAAGGGTGTCGAACCCTAGAGAGCACTTAGGATTCAAAACTTCAAGACTCACAAACAAGGTCGATTAGTAGCTTCAAGATCTAAAAGAAAATTAGAAACACAAAAAAATGGGGATTTGTGGAAGTAATTTTTGAACTATAGTAAAGAACGAGTATTAAGGAATGATTAGTGACAACAAGTAATTCAAGTAACCATGTTTCTTATCATTGAAAAAGAAAGAAGATTAATTAATCTTTTCTTGAATTTACAAGAATGGAATTTTTACAAAAAGAAAGTAACCAAATTTCTATTAAAACATGATTAATCTCAGCGACCAAAGCATGTTCAAACCGAGGCAAAATTTATCCTATTCAAGATTTGCTAAGGAGGGGATAGCCACTACCCTTAGCAAAATTAATGCCCATTTCAAACTTGTTATGCAAGAATCAATTAGTAGAAAATTAAAGACAATCTCAACAATTAATTCAACATATCACACCTTAATATGGTTGGTTGCAACTCCGAACCTTTTATTTATTAAAGATTAAATGAATGAGAACGTCAACCACTCCGCGTCGTGATCACTTCGCGATACTTATCGTTTAATATAATATTAAACGATGGTGTAATTAAGTCTAAACAGTGAATGATTTTGTTGTGATCGTAAATGATCGTTGTTCATTCAGGTGGCTGATCTAGCAATTTGATCTAAACGATTATTTAATAACATCTAAATGATAATGTTAATTATTTTAAACGATTGTTTACAACATTCAAGCGATAATGTTAATTATTTTAAACGATCGTTTGACAACATCTAATCGATAACATTAATTATGTTAAACGATCATTTTACAACATCTAAGCAATAATGTTATACAAGTAAAATGATCTCGTAATTAATCCAAAACGATTAAAAGTACATATTTAACAAGTATAAAACAGAGACGTTCTGAAAAGTTTGTATACATTGATTGTAAACGTTATTACATGTAAATGTTATCTGTCTACCTCAAACTAACTTTCCATTGTATGTAAATGTTATAGAACATGTAAAATAGACATTCATAAAATGTAAATGTTCACGCACAGAATGTGCTTATAATTTTGACCATCCAAAAGTTGTACAAGCATTTCATTAAAAAACATCGTCGTTTATGAGCTCTTGTCTACCAATTCTCAAACCCATTTTCCAGATCGAAGCCATTATCTTCCATTGTCAAGCCAACTTTCCGTTTCTTCTAGCAAGATCTGGAAGCTTCAGAATCTAAGAAATATATAAGACATTACCTTAGTCTTTTCGAGACATTTTCAGAATCACTATCACAATTTTAGTAAAGAATAACAAGTCCATGTTATAGAACATGTAAATTATATGTGCTTTACATATAAATGTTATCTGCTTTGTAGTGAAGCTTCAGAGTCACAGAACTTGATAAGAGTTTTCCATTTTTTTAAAAAGAAAATCTTCGGAATCACCATTACCGTTTCTAAACAATCAAAGATGAAGGAGAAGCAGGTTTTGTCTTGAAGGGACTACAGAAGAATGGCTACAAGGATTCGAATAACCCTTCATCAGCCAAATAACGCTATTATCTTCCTTTGTGAATTCCCCCACCTTCCAATTTGGTCCGGATGAGGCGACGGAATCAAGGAAGTTGATAAGAGCATATTATAGTCTTTTATAGAGATTTTTGGAAGCATTTTCACGTTTTTTTTTTCCTTTTTCTTTTGGACCTTGTCATTCTTTGTCCAAATAGCAGCACATTGATTATCAGCATTTTGAACCTCATTTTGTCAGAATGATGAATAGTTTGAGAGGAAAAGTTTGAAAACCCAAAAATCTAATGGTTTATGAGAAGGGGTTTAAAAGGAAGAAGAAGAAACGGAAAAGGAAGAGTATTTTTGTATAAATGCAAATTGATATACAACACACGTATTGAAGTTTTTCACCTATAAACCCTAAACTCTACACATCGTCGTTGCGTGGCCTTAATCCCTTAATCTTATACTAAAATCACTTTAACTAACTACATGATAAGGGTAAATGATTGATTAAGATCATGCAATGATCTAAACTTTTTTTGTAATCTAAATGATATTTGATTTAAATGTAAACGATTGTGTTGTTAAACCTACACGATTGTGCTAGTAAATCTAAATGATCCTGTTATATGTTTTACATGATGGTAATATATTTTAAACGATCGTGTAGTTATCTCAAACAATCTTTGGGTACGTCTAAATGATCTTCTCATTACATATAAACTATAAACGATTAGGTTGTTAGTCATAAACAATCATGTAGTGTTGTATAAACAATGATTTATGTAAGTAAATGATTTGGTAATAAAATCCAAACGATCTTCAAACAACATGTAAACGAACGTTTTTTTGTTTTAGAAGGTGTTCCAAAGCAAGATGATAGGAGGGAAAAAGAAAAGTTTTTTTCTGTTATACTTGCTGATAGGTTAATAAATGCGAATTGATTATTTACAACACATGTATTGACCATTTTGATGCACAAACCATAAACTCTACACATGGTTGCCATGTGGCCTTAATCCCTTAGTCTTATAACCGAAACCACTTTCACTAACTACACGATAAGGGTAAATGATCGATTAAGATCATGCAATAATAATCTAGACGTTACTGTAATCTAAACGTTATCTGATTTAAATGTAAACGATCATGTTGTTAAACTTACACAATCGTGCTAATAAATCCAAATGATCCTATTATACGTTTTACATGATGGTAATATATGTTAAACCGATCGTGTAGTTATGTCAAACAATCTTTGGGTACGTCTAAACAATCTTGTCATTACATATAAACTATAAATGATTAGGTTGTTAGTCATAAACAATCATGTAGTGTTGTATAAACGATGGTTTATGTAAGTAAACGATTTGGTAATAAAATCCAAACAACATGTAAACAACACACATAGTGACCTTTTTCACCCACAAACGATTATTTACAGTTATTGTTTAATATATATTAAACGATGGTGTAATTAAGTCTAAACCGTAAATGATTTTTTCATTATCGTAAACGATCGTTGTTCATTCCGGTGGACGATCTAGTAATTTGATCTAAATGAACAATTAATAACAACCATATGTTAATTATTTTAAACGATTGTTTACAAAATCTAAGCGATATGTTAATTATTTTAAACAATTGTTTTATAACATTTAATCGATAACGTTAACTATGTTAAACGATCATTTCACAACATTTAAGCGATAATGCTATACAAGTTAACGTTCTCATAGTTAATCCAAAACTATCAAATGTAAATGTTTAACAAGTATAAAACAGGAAATTGTTGAATAGTTCTTATACTTTTATTGTAAATTTTATTACATGTAAATGTTACTGAACATGTAAATTAGACATCCATAAAATGTAAATGTTCGTGCACAGACTCTAGATCTGGAAGCTTATAAAATACTAGATGTTTTTGAAGTTACCAAACGACAATTTAGGGCACCACCACTTGGAAACCTTCCTATTCTCTGGATTGAGATGGTTTGTAGGGACCAAATTGGAAGGAGGGAATTTTTAGAGAGAATTTTTCTTTTCTTTTCCAAAGAGAAAAGTTAGAGTGAATTCGCATTATAGAATTAATCTGTCAAATTGCGTATAACTTCCCATTCTTCAGAAGAGAGAAGTTGGAGAGAATCAGGGAACATGCGAAAATCAACCACATTCCCTATTAATTTAATTTTATTAAATTAAATAATTAATTAATTAATATTGAATTAATATTTTATTTAAATCATATTTGAATGAATATCTCTCACATAACCTATAGTTTTAATTTAATTAATTTAATTTAATCAAATTTAATTAAATAAAATTAAACTAAACTAAAAATGTCATAGTGATCATGTGATTAATCGACTACATGAGTGCGTGTAATTTTTCTTCTAAACGATCATGATATACTTGATCGTGTAGGATCTGACACACGATCGTGTAGGATCTGACACACGATCATGTAGGAAATAATACACGACCGTGTAGGTAGTATCAACACCAGCCACATGCACGCGTGTAATTGTTCTTCTAAACAATCATGATACACGATCATGTAGAAAATGATACACACAATTGTTAATTCATGATAAATGATGGTTTTGAAAAGCCATAGTAAACGATCGTACGTGTAGATATGATTGTGTGTAGTTTATGATACATGATCGTGTGTAGTTTATGATACATAATCTTGTAGTTAATGATACATGATCAAGTAGTTCATGATAAACGATGGTTTTGAAAAGTTCTAGTAAACAATCAGGTAGATCATGATACACAACCATGTAGTTTATGATATACGATCATATAGTTATTCATGATACACAATCATGTAGTTCATGATAAACGATTGTTTTGAAAAACTCTATGGTAAATGATCATGTAGTTCATCTCTATCCAAGACACATTGAAGATTGATGATTGATTGAAAAAATATAATTAATACCATAAGTATAATGAAAAAGAATAATAATAATTGTAGAACAATGATCATGATTTCAAAAAAATATAAAAGATAAATTGCAGAAAAAGAAAAGAAGGAGAGACCGCCGCTGTGAAGAAGATGAAAAGCAAGAAGTAAGAAATCAGAACCACGCGAAATTCAAAAATGGCAAGAACAAACCTGAAATATTTTTAGAAAATGGCCGATTTCATGAACTTTTTATTTTTGTTATACGGACTGTAAATATTTTGGTGTTTTGTTACATTTATGAAAATTAATCTTTAGAAAATGTCCATATATCATATACCAAACCATTGTCTTGTAGAGAGCTTTGCCTCCTAAACATCTTTTTGCTTTTATATACATATCTTGCAACAATTCTTGTCTTTGTCAAGGGAGGAGATCATATCAATGATGAAGACAAGGTCGACGAGGAAAAGGTCGAGTTTCAAGGGAACGAGACGATGCCATAAAAAATGGGGGATAGCAATGGGTGGCGGCAATGTGGCCAAGGCCGAAGAGGCGACAAAAGGAGAGAGGTGGTGATGCGGTGGTAGAAGAGACGGCGCGATTAAAGAGAGAAGGAAAATTATGGGCTAAAATGGGCTCCCAAAGGTGGTTGGAGGCCAAGGCAATGGACCAAGACTTGCACACACAAGCGGCCAAGGCTAGGGTTTTGGGGTCGAGAAATCCACCAACAAGAAGCAACACTTCCCATGGTGGCCAAAAAGAACGAGATTCATTCGCCATGAAGAAGGAAAAAAGGGAGGTAAAAACTCTAGAAATTATAGGTGGAAATTGCCCAAAACGTAACGATGATTTTACATCAATATATATATAGAAGAGAAAACTTAAAATATTTCAAACATGCATGAACATTTTTCTTTTTTTTAGTTTCCAGAGACAACTACATTGAAGCAACCCTTAGTTAATGGAAAAAAATTTCTTTATGTATGGAATCATTTTGCCTTGTCAGACAAAATGTATTTTTCTAGGAGGGGTTAATGGAAAAAATTTCACTATTATTATTGTATGGAAAATTTTTCTATATTACTTCTATCTGTTGCTTGCTATAAAAAGAGAGTATTTAATAATTATACGTAAGTCCTAGAAAAAAATATATATTATAAAATTAACGTAGATAAAATACTAAATGGAAGAATTATATATTTACCAAAAGGTCAGAAGAACTATTTTAGACAATAATTGAGTAAATAATTGATTGTCCACTTTTTTTTTTTTTAGTTCACTTTGATAGTACAGCATATAAAATTTAAAAATATCTAAAACAAAAAAAGAGTTTTTAATGAGCAAATTATGGTATCTATTTAACTCATAAATTTTATAAATTTTCATTTATGCTTTATAATTTTAATAATAGTTTTGGATTTTCTTACACAATGTTTGGTTTATTTATGATAATGATGGTGTTATCTGCTTAGTATTTAGCCACATCAATTATCGAATAATTGGTTGTCGACACCTCAATCAATTACTAAAATAATTATATAAAAAAGCAAAAAGTAAAGAAAAAGATGGGATATGAAGGCAATTGGTGAGTTGTGGGAGAAGAAAGCAACGAGGAAAATGTATTATTACTTCTCATTTGTGATTAGCATATTCTTGTGGAGCCCTCAGAAGATAAGAGATCAATAAGAATAAGAGTGGTAATGAAGAAAGTAAAGGATCGATCCATAACTTCTTATTTGGTACACAATTTAGAAGGCTAAACATGTAAATAACTCATTCTTGTGTCCTTTGTATGCTATATAAGTAAAGAGAAATTATCGAGAGACTAGTTTTCATTGTGGCTGGTACTAGTCCTAGGTTGCTACTAATAAGATTTATTAGAACAACAAATATAATTTTATAGTAAACCCAAACTAAAGAGCTATGAGAAGAGAACTCTTAATTTTCATATTTTCCCTTTAAAGGAGCAAACAACCTTGGAAATGGTTTGTCAAAAAGCATCCCACATTGAAGTCTTTAAAATAGGGGTCGACAAGGTGCTAGATTGAACGTGCCCTTGTTGAATGAGAAATTTTGAACCAATCACAAATTTTCACATCCTGTTTCAAATTAATGACAAAATAAACAAACATTAAATTTGGGACCATTTAAGGGTTGACGACATGTGTGTCGAATTGAAATTGAAAACATAAACTGAAAAATTCTAATGACACCACATATTTTCATTATGATCGTCAAATTGAATAAAATAATTTGATCCAATTTGGTATTAAGAATTTGAGCTAAAGTCTAGTTTAATTTAGCATAAATGATAAACAATGCCTCAATCTAATTAGATTGGCCTAAGGGATTAATCCATGCACCTATACTAAGTCCGAGCCCACAAAACCCTCGAAAAAGAACTTTATATATAGAAATTATCTTTCATTTGAAAGAGTAAAAGATTTTCACTACAAAAAATAGGGGATCCTTCGACTCACAAAATCGTAGGAAGATATACGAAAAAGCGTCGAAAAGAGATCTTCCAACGCAGAAATGTCTGTCAGGACCAAGGTCGGGCAAAATGTATCGGGAGAGGAACTTCCGATGTCGAGAAATGCAGCATCAAAAGATCTTATAGAACTCTCAACACTGCTTACGATGTCGGGAGATCTATTATTATTGTTTCTTAAAAAAAATACATTCTATATTTGGGTTGAATTTATAACCTTCCAGATGTAGAAAACCAACAATTAGTATAGACAATTGCATCCAAAAACACATATAATACGAGAGCATGAGCAAGCAAACACATATAATACATGAGCAAGCAAACAAACCTCTTTCCACAAAACTGATCCTTCTGCAAGCAAAGCAGATGGATGAAAGTTCAGTCATCCTTTGAAAAGTAAATATCAATTAATTTAGATAACCAAACCATAAAAGAAAGATAACCATTTCACATACGAGATAAGCTACACCGTAACTAAAAAAGTGAAATACTTATTTATAACTAGGAGTAAAATCTATATTCTATCAAAAGTTTTGGCACAACAATTCTACCCTCGAAGCATGTGCCAATGAAAAATGTGAAGAGTCGAAGTGTTGTTGAGCTGTAACTGAATGTTCAACTAGTCCTTTTTGAAAAGTAGAATCTACTTGCTCAAACATTCTTTTGCACGACATTTCAAAGGTTGGAATCACTGATGCTTCAAAGCTAGATCTTAATGCATCGTGCAGAAGAAGATTATTATTCTAACAAAAATCTCTCGACTCCTCCCTTGTAACGATCCAACTTTCCAGACTAAGCTGAGGTCACTTTCATAACGGACCGGTTACGATTTCTTAAAACGTTAGAAATATTACAAAAAAACAGTATCGGGCCCTATTTTAAATCACAGTCACAAAAGTTTCAAATAAAAACTCAGGTCATCAACTCAAAATCACAAAACCACATATTCTAACAAAAATCATCAGCGGAAGCAATAAGAAAACCAGACGCGTCCATATGGCCTTCACGTATCCTTCCTGCCTCTCGTCGGTCTGCCCCTCGTTGTGCCCTTACCTGAAAAGTTAAAGAAGAGAAAAGGGTGAGTATAAGCATACCCAGTAAGGGACCCACTACTGGGCCCGTTAGGGAACAACAGTTAACTTCCTATTCGGGGGTACCCTACATAACAGTCTAGTGGTTCCGTAGAACGCACATATCAGTCTAGTGCTCCCGAAGGATGCACACATCAGTCTAGTGCTCCCGAAGGATGCACACATCAGTCTAGTGCTCCCGAAGGATGCACATATCAGTCTAGTGCTCCCGAAGGATGCACATATCCGTAAGGCACACTACCCGACAGATGAAGCTAACCGTTACCCCTCAGTCCATACTAAACCGTCTACAACATTCATACCCCAACGGCGTTCATATTACAGTTCCGCCATAGGCTTGTCAGTCAGATAGTATAGGTTTAAACAACTACACCCTCAGTTGCTATACGCGTTTCCAATTCGCACACCATTATGGTAACCCCTAAACCCAATCAACTAATCAATCAAAATCGGACTCACCGTCCTTCCCCGACCAACTCCATGATCAATGCCCAGACCAATGACTACCACGTACCTAACCGTAAACTTCAGGGTCCATCGACATAAAATCCCAATCCACAACGTAGCCCATTAACATAACCACCCTATACCGAACATCCAGCATCGGGGTCTATCCGCAAGCAACTCCTTACACCCGATAGCACACAAGCTACAACTAGCGGTCGCATTACCTTTACATCAGACAAGAGTATAGCAACAATACTTAAAAGTCAATCACACATACATTTATTCGGTACAGTTACTAACGTGTAATCCCCTGTGGATTATTACGTTTCCAGCCTCGATTCGAGGTCCAGTAGTAGGAAAACCCTTACCTGATACTCGGTTATGCCCCTCGATCGAGTCCACGCTCAACGGATCCACCTAAACGAAAACACGAAGGTTTTAATCGATGACACTAGTAGAAGTCATTTTAAATGGTCCTAAGCGACATCCGTTGACTTACCCAAGGAAAGGAAAGCTATCTCCAAACAAGCCTGCCGCGGAACCCGAGAAGTTATACGTCAACTCCTTAATACCTTCAAGGAATGAAAGGTAGGACCAAATCTTATTCCAATATTCAACTCGAATCGGATATAGCAACATTAGGGAAATCATCAAAACAATCCTTACCGAGAACTCACCGTGACCCGGAGTGGAGGAGGGAAGGCTTAGGTGGCTCGGTAAACAGGGAGCTCGGCTTGGCTTGGAGGTGTGCGGCTTGGCTCGGCTCGGCTCGGTCCTCGGCTCGGTCCTTGGCTCGGCTCGGCTCGGTCCTTGGCTCGGCTCGGCTCGGCTCTCGGCTCGGCTCGACTTGTGGCTCGCGGCTCGGCTGGATCTGCTTGTGGCTCGCGACTCGGCTGGATCTGCTTGTGGCTCGCGGCTCGGCTGGAAATGGGTCTCGGGTCGGGTCAGCTTGGAACCGGGGCGACCACGAACATCGATCTTCGGCGTTCGACGACAGAATGCTTCGCGGCTTGGAGGAGTCCGACGACCGGTTCCGTTTCAACGCGGCGGAGAGTGGCAGGGCGTCGGCGGACGCGGTGGAGTGAAAGATGCACGGCGGCGTCCGGGTGCGTGAGATCGAGGGGGCGTTAGGAAATGGATGGTCGCGGCAGACGAAGGCTGGAGCGGGGAGATTCCGACGACGGCGACGAAGGAGGCGAAGCTGGCGCTGTCGGAAAAGAAGAAGAAGAAGATTGACGAGAAGGGTGGCGTCGCTGTCGGATGGAGAAGAGAGTGAAGAAGAAGGAGAAGGCCGTCGGGGAAAGGAAGAAGAAAAACTGGGGGGGGCGGCGCGGCGCGTCTAGGGTTTTTTTAAAAAAAAATAACTATTTTATATATATATATATATATATATATATATATATATATTAAATTAAATAATAATTATAATAATAATATTTAATAATAATAATAATAATAATAATAATAATATAATTAATAATAATATTAATTAATAATAATGTAATAATAATATTAAATAATATTAATAATAATATAAAATAATAGTAATAATAACAATAATAATTTATAATAATAATAAAAAAAATAATATTAATAATATAATTAATATCATATTATTATTATAGCAATTTACAAAACATTATATTCAAAAAAAAAATTTCGTATCCCCGCAAAAAGATAAAATTTACCTCGAAAATTCGGGACGTTACATTCTTCCCTCCTTAGGGAACTTTCGTCCTCGAAAGTTTTATTCCTCGAACAGTTCGGGGTAACGGGACCTCATGTCATCTTCTCGCTCCCATGTAGCCTCTTCCACCCGGTGATTCCGCCATAAGACTTTAACCAAAGGAATTTCTTTATTCCTCAACGTTTTCACCTCTCTAGCCAGCACCTCAACGGGTTGTTCAGTATAGCTCAAGTTTTCGTCAATCTCCAGTGGCTCGTAATCTACTACATGGGATGGATCTGGCACGTACTTCCTCAACATAGAAACATGAAACACATCATGAACTGTCGAGAGTGATGGTGGCAACGCCAAGCGATAAGCTACAGGGCCAATCCGCTCCAGAATCTCAAATGGCCCAACAAAACGGGGACTCAGCTTTCCCCTCCTTTCAAATCGTAAGACACCTCTCATAGGTGCTACCTTTAAGAACACCTTGTCCCCTACCTCAAATTCGAGATCCTTCCGCCTCACATCTGCATAACTCTTCTGCCTACTCTGAGCGGTATGCATGCGTGATCTAATCTTTTGTATCGCTTCATTAGTAGACTGCACTAACTCAGGACCCATCAATCTCTGCTCACCCACCTCACCCCAGCAAACCGGGGATCTACAACATTTGCCGTACAAGGCCTCAAATGGTGCCATGCCAATAGTAGCCTGATAACTGTTATTATAAGCAAATTCCATCAAATGTAAGTGGGAGTCCCAGCTACCTGGAAATTCCAATGCACACGCCCGCAACATATCCTCTAAAACTTGGTTCAGATGCTCAGTCTGACCGTCAGTCTGTGGATGGAAAGCTGTACTAAAGTCTAACCTCGTGCCCATAGCAGTCTGCAAACCCTTCCAGAATTTGGAAGTGAAACGGGCATCTCTATCAAAAACAATCGACACTGGCACTCCATGTAATCTCACTATCTCAGACATGTACAGCTGTGCCCACTTACTAGCAGTATAGGTGGATTTAGCCGGAACGAAGTGTGCTGATTTGGTAAGTCTGTCCACCACAACCCAAATCACTGTAAAACCCCTCAGAGTTCTCGGCAGTCCTGTAATGAAATCCATGGACACGTTTTCCCACTTCCATTCCGGTATGCTCAAGGGTTGTAATAAACCCGCTGGTTTCTGCCTTGGTGCCTTAACCTGCTGACACACCAAGCATCTACTAACAAATTCTGCTACCCCCCTCTTCATGTTACGCCACCAATAAACCCGCTTCAGGTCCTGATACATCTTCGTACTACCAGGGTGCATGGAGAATGGGGAACTGTGAGCCTCAGATAATAATTCTGTCTTAACCGCACTATCTGACGGCACACAGAGGCGTCTCTCAAACAAAAGTCCACCATCAGAGGATATGGAGAACTCAACCGCTTGCCCTACCTCTGCTAGGCCATGTTTCTCGACCAAATAAGGATCGTTACTCTGAGCATCAATGATCCTTTGCCTCAAAGTCGGTTGTACCGTCAACTGGGCTAACTGCATAGTAACTGCCCCCACCGACACTGCAATCTCAGCCCGCTCGATATCCCGATGCAATGGGGCCTGTCGGGTAATAAGTGCTGCTGAATGTGATACCTTTCTACTAAGAGCATCAGCTACCACATTTGCCTTGCCTGGATGATACAGTATCTCACAATCGTAATCCTTCACTAACTCAAGCCACCTTCGCTGTCTCATATTCAATTCTTTCTGAGTAAAGAAGTATTTCAAGCTCTTATGATCCGTGAATATCTGTATCTTTTCACCATATAAGTAATGCCTCCATATTTTCAAAGCAAAAACCACCGCTGCCAACTCTAAATCATGTGTAGGGTAGTTCTGCTCATGACTCTTCAACTGACGAGACGCATAAGCGACCACCTTACCCTGTTGCATCAAAACACAACCCAAACCCTTCTTGGAAGCATCACTATAAATCACGAAACTGCCAGAACCATCAGGTACAGTAAGAACCGGTGCGGTAACTAGCTTCTGTTTAAGGTTCTGGAAACTGTCCTCACATGCCTTGCTCCAAACAAAAGGAGCTCCCTTCCTGGTCAACTGAGTAAGAGGAGTAGCTATACGAGAAAAGTTCTCCACAAACCATCGATAATAACATGCTAAACCCAGAAAGCTACGAACCTCACTGACTGTGGAAGGTCGGGTCCAACCGGTGACTGCCTCTATCTTAGCTGGATCCACAGAGACTCCAGCCTTAGAAACCACGTGGCCCAGAAAGGACACCTGCTTCAGCCAAAACTCGCATTTCGAGAACTTTGCATACAACTTATTATCCCGAAGTGTTTGCAAAACTATACGTAAATGCTCCTCATGTTCGGCCTCCGTCTTGGAGTATATCAAGATATCATCAATAAACACGATCACAAAAGTATCTAGGAACTCCCTAAACACTCTGTTCATCAAGTCCATAAACACTGCCGGAGCATTCGTCAAACCAAAAGACATCACAATAAACTCGTAGTGTCCATATCTGGAACGAAATGCTGTCTTCGGTACATCACCATCCTTAATCCTCAGTTGATGGTATCCCGACCGAAGATCAATCTTAGAGAACACTGTGGCTCCCTGTAACTGGTCAAATAGATCGTCGATCCTGGGCAAGGGATATCTGTTCTTTACGGTTACCTTGTTCAACTCCCTATAGTCAATGCATAGACGCATCGACCCATCCTTCTTCTTAACAAATAAAACTGGCGCACCCCAAGGTGACACGCTCGGTCGAATGAATCCCTTATCAAGCAATTCTTGTAACTGCACCTTTAATTCTTTCAGCTCTGCGGGGGCCATCCTGTAAGGGGCTCTAGATATAGGAACCGTGCCCGGCTCCAACTCTATGGCAAACTCAACCTTTCTGTGCGGAGGTAACCCCGGAAGTTCTTCAGGAAAGACATCCGGATAGTCCCTCACCACCGGTTCTGATGACAGGGATACATCGACCTCTCTAGTATCCACCACGCTCGCTAAGATACCCCAAGTACCCTGACTGAGCAGTTTACTGGCCCTGATGGCTGAGATTACCTGAGGCAACGACCTTGACCCTCCTCCCTTAAATTTAAAACTGGCTATCGAGTGAGGGTTAAACGTTACCTCCTTGCGGGAACAATCTATGCTGGCGTGGTTAGCGGCCAACTAATCCATACCCAGGATTACATCAAAGTTGAGCATATCCAGGACTAACAGCGTTACTTCAATCACATGGCCTGCTATCTCAATCTGGCATGCTTTCACCTTTTCCTTCGACAACATACACTCCCCGGAAGGAGTAGATACTGATAGAACATGGTGTAAGGGCTCTACCTCTAAGCGGGCATGCAACACAAATGCGGAAGAGATAAAAGAATGTGACGATCCCGAATCAAACAAAACTAAGGCGTAATGCCCCAATACTGGAAGCGTACCTGTCACCACCGTGCCCGCCCTCTCAGCCTCAGTCTTGTTGGTAGCAAAGACCCTACCCTGATGTGGAGCACCTGCTCCCTGATTCTGCGCGTTCCCCGTAAGTCTCAACGGGCATCTATCAGCTGTATGACCCTCTTGCCTACACTTAAAGCAAGTCCTCGTCCCGAATAAGCAACGGCCCAGATGGTGCTTTCCACAAGTGGTACACAACGGCTTCCCTCTGGTAGCTTCCCCTACCTCAAAAGGTTTCTGCTGGAAGCGGCGAAACTCGCCACCTGATCTGAAGTTCCGCTGTGGCACTCGAACAGGCTGCTGCTCAGCCTTCCTCTTCTGTCCCGATGTTGAACCTCTACCAGCGGTCTTAGACGAGTTGGCCCTCTCCTATAAACTGAGATCCGCTGCCAGGCGCAGTGCATCGGCATGAGTAGCGGGTCGGAAAGCTCGGACCAAACCCTGAATGTCCAGTCGGAGGCCTCTAACAAACTTATCAGCTCTGGCCGCCTCGGTCGCTATCATCTCGGGAGCGAAGCGGGATAACATGTCAAACTCCGCATCATACTGCTCCACTGTCATGTCATCCTGCTCTAAGTTCAGGAACTCCTGCCGCTTGGCATCTCTCAAACTAGCAGAGAAGAATTTCACATAGAAACTCTCCTTAAACTGTTGCCACGTGATCTGACTCACATCACCACCTAGCATTCTCTTTGTAGTCTCCCACCATGCAGTACCTCTGTCAGTCAACATAAAAATAGCACACTGAACTTTCTGATCCTCAGGGCATTTCATGTATCGGAATATGGTCTCCAAAGACGATAACCACAGCTGAGCCCTGGTGGGGTCCTCCAAAGACCCATCGAATGTCGTGGGATTATACTTCCTGAAATCCCTCAGGTGCTTAGCCTCTACTGACAACTGATCCGGCACAACCTGGGGCGCAACTGGTACTAGAGCCAGAGCTGGAGCAGGAGCTGGTGTTGGAGCTGGCGCTGGAGCTGGCGGGGCAGGCTGCTGCTGCTCCCGCATCTGCATAATCAAATCTCTAAACCTCTGCTCCATGGCAGCTAGATCCGCATGAGTAACTGGCGCAGCCGGGTCAGTGGCTTTGGCTACAGGCTGCACCTCAGGCTGAACGCGTCCTGCTCCTCTTCCTCGGCCTCCTCGGCCACCCCTACGTGCACCTCTCCTTGGCGGCATTTCCCTAACAACCACCAGTGATCCCTTTAGTCATAAATGGTAATTAACTTTGCAGTTTAACTTAGGTAAGGTAATGCATATAGAGTTATACATATACTTTCTAAGAGCGTACCTGACGAGTGGCAAGGATCGTTTTAGCCATAAGGACACAAAACACAGACTCACATTATAAGTCAGTCTACAGAACCTAAAACTTAGGCTTTGATACAAACTGTAACGACCCAACTTTCCGGACTAAGCTGAGGTCACTACTCAATACCAAAACTCGACCACACAACATAAAATTCATAACGGACCGGTTACGATTTCTTAAAACGTTAGAAATATTACAAAAAAACAGTATCGGGCCCTATTTTAAATCACAGTCACAAAAGTTTCAAATAAAAACTCAGGTCATCAACTCAAAATCACAAAACCACATATTCTAACAAAAATCATCAGCGGAAGCAATAAGAAAACCAGACGCGTCCATATGGCCTTCACGTATCCTTCCTGCCTCTCGTCGGTCTGCCCCTCGTTGTGCCCTTACCTGAAAAGTTAAAGAAGAGAAAAGGGTGAGTATAAGGATACCCAGTAAGGGACCCACTACTGGGCCCGTTAGGGAACAACAGTTAACTTCCTATTCGGGGGTACCCTACATAACAGTCTAGTGGTTCCGTAGAACGCACATATCAGTCTAGTGCTCCCGAAGGATGCACACATCAGTCTAGTGCTCCCGAAGGATGCACACATCAGTCTAGTGCTCCCGAAGGATGCACATATCAGTCTAGTGCTCCCGAAGGATGCACATATCCGTAAGGCACACTACCCGACAGATGAAGCTAACCGTTACCCCTCAGTCCATACTAAACCGTCTACAACATTCATACCCCAACGGCGTTCATATTACAGTTCCGCCATAGGCTTGTCAGTCAGATAGTATAGGTTTAAACAACTACACCCTCAGTTGCTATACGCGTTTCCAATTCGCACACCATTATGGTAACCCCTAAACCCAATCAACTAATCAATCAAAATCGGACTCACCGTCCTTCCCCGACCAACTCCATGATCAATGCCCAGACCAATGACTACCACGTACCTAACCGTAAACTTCAGGGTCCATCGACATAAAATCCCAATCCACAACGTAGCCCATTAACATAACCACCCTATACCGAACATCCAGCATCGGGGTCTATCCGCAAGCAACTCCTTACACCCGATAGCACACAAGCTACAACTAGCGGTCGCATTACCTTTACATCAGACAAGAGTATAGCAACAATACTTAAAAGTCAATCACACATACATTTATTCGGTACAGTTACTAACGTGTAATCCCCTGTGGATTATTACGTTTCCAGCCTCGATTCGAGGTCCAGTAGTAGGAAAACCCTTACCTGATACTCGGTTATGCCCCTCGATCGAGTCCACGCTCAACGGATCCACCTAAACGAAAACACGAAGGTTTTAATCGATGACACTAGTAGAAGTCATTTTAAATGGTCCTAAGCGACATCCGTTGACTTACCCAAGGAAAGGAAAGCTATCTCCAAACAAGCCTGCCGCGGAACCCGAGAAGTTATACGTCAACTCCTTAATACCTTCAAGGAATGAAAGGTAGGACCAAATCTTATTCCAATATTCAACTCGAATCGGATATAGCAACATTAGGGAAATCATCAAAACAATCCTTACCGAGAACTCACCGTGACCCGGAGTGGAGGAGGGAAGGCTTAGGTGGCTCGGTAAACAGGGAGCTCGGCTTGGCTTGGAGGTGTGCGGCTCGGCTCGGCTTGGATCAGTTTACGGCTCGGCTCGGCTCGGCTCGGCTCTCGGCTCGGCTCAGCTTGTGGCTCGCGGCTCGACTGGATCTGCTTGTGGCTCGCGACTCGGCTGGATCTGCTTGTGGCTCGCGGCTCGGTTGGATCTGCTTTTGGCTCGCGACTCGGCTGGATCTGCTTGTGGCTCGCGGCTCGGCTGGATCTGCTTGTGGCTCGCAGCTCGGCTGGAAATGGGTCTCGGGTCGGGTCAGCTTGGAACTGGGGCGACCACGAACATCGATCTTCGGCGTTCGACGACGGAATGCTTCGCGGCTTGGAGGAGCCGACGACCGGTTCCGTTTCAACGCGGCGGAGAGTGGCAGGGCGTTGGCGGACGCGGTGGAGTGAAAGATGCACGGCGGCGTCTGGTTGCGTGAGATCGAGGGGGCGTTCGGAAATGGATGGTCGCGGCAGACGAAGGCTGGAGCGGGGAGATTCCGACGACGGCGACGAAGGAGGCGAAGCTGGCGCTGTCGGAAAAGAAGAAGAAGATTGACGAGAAGGGTGGCGTCGCTGTCGGATGGAGAAGAGAGTGAAGAAGAAGGAGAAGGCCGTCGAGGAAAGGAAGAAGAAAAACTGGGGGGGGCGGCGCGGCGCGTCTAGGGTTTTTTTAAAAAAAAGAACTATTTTATATATATATATATATATATATATATTAAATTAAATAATAATATAATTAATAATAATATTAATTAATAATAATGTAATAATAATATTAAATAATATTAATAATAATATTAAATAATAGTAATAATAACAATAATAATTTATAATAATAATAAAAAAATAATATTAATAATATAATTAATATCATATTATTATTATAGCAATTTACAAAACATTAAATTCAAAAAAAAAAAATTTCGTATCCCCGCAAAAAGATAAAATTTACCTCGAAAATTCGGGACGTTACATCCCTACATCACATAAGACATGAATAAGGTCCAATGATGAAAAGACAAAGAAAGAAGAACAACAAGCAAATAAATTCAAACATGGAAATAATCAATATGGCAGAAGTATATCATTCAACATGGTCCTATGTGTAGCCAGAAGCAAGTCATATTTGAATGCATCTATAGTACAAGAGAAGAGAGGAATAATTGAACCCACCAAAAAAACATGTACACAAAAAAGAGGGGGTTTTGAAGGAGTACATAATGTCAAAGCTAAAATTATCAGTTTCTCAGAATGTAATACATGACTAGTTTTCATAGCCATATGCAACCTTTTCAATGACTGAAAGGAAAGATATCCTTCACATCATTGAACATGTTAAAGAATATAAAATGAATTATTGTTGTTGCCTCAAATCGATTATGATTGAAAAATGAAGCCATGAACATAATTTTCTAACCACCGACCAACATGACATTAAAAGAGAACAGTGGCATTCGTATTTCTAAAGGCTTAAATAAGAAACTGAAAATCAAGACAAGAGCCAAAGAAGACTACAACTTGTAAAAATACAATAAGTAGGTTTCACTTGGCCCTAAATTTATTCAGAAAAATCATCACAGACCAAACATTTAACTCTTGATCTTAAAATGGTATAAGCATATATAACCAGTGAGTCAAATGCCTCAAAACTTGGAAAAAGTTTAACAATGAGGGATACAAGAAAAGAATGGTCCGTAAATTATGTTGGTCCTAGTTAGCAGTCATACGCCAAATCATCAATGAAGTGAAATCTAACAATGGATGTGTAAATTATGTTGGAACTTACTTTTGGATGAAGAAATGCGGGTCACGAGTTGGAGTAGAAATAGTGTCCACGTAATGAAAAAAATATTGAGAAGACAAGTCAGTTGTGGTACATAGCATATGTACATTAAAATGATTCCCACTAAACAGATCACATATGCCATTGTTGCAAGTAGCATGATGTGTATTTGACTACAAGAACAGTATCTTGCATTTAGAAAAAGTATATAAAATAGACGTTAAAGACTAAAAATTATTGACTTTAACTTGAAATTAAACTATAACTCAAAGATGCAAGCTCACTACATCCGAGTTTAACATGAATTGGTTTTTTTTTTTTTTTTGGAGAATTGAAAATATTAGTTTAGGGATCTAATTCATCTTAAATTGTTAGAAGAAGATACAATGAAAAAAAGGACTTAACAACCCCAAATGGACTTAGCTCATAATTCATCTAATTCAATGAATGAAAACACAAGAAACAGAATCATAAAATATAGTATCAAACCGAAATGGCAACCAAGTGCCCAAGTTCAACAACTATAGTGCCAAACCCAACATAACTAGCTAGTCTCCAAAAAGTGCCTAAGATTTAAAGATAACCAAAGAATGTTTAAATGTGAGCTAATTTCCTGACTCATAACCTACAATAAAGTGAGAAAAAAAGATTTAATGACCCAAAATGGCAACCAAGTAGCCAAGTGCAACCACTAGTACAAATTTGGATTTTGATGGCGCAAAATTTACGTCATAAAGACATTTGACAACATAATTCCTTCCGCGTCGTTGAAGCCACTGTTAAGAAAAATTCCACACTTTTATTTTCAACGATACATTTTAATCCATCCCACCCTTTTTCCTTGATTCCATGTGTCATTAAAACCCAAATTTTTAGTCTTACCGGAAGGACTTGGAGCAACGTCCAAATGAAGAAAAGGAAAAAATTTGATGGCGGAGAAGAGAAATCGAAGAGACCAAGATTCAACAAAACGAACTTGATTTACATGGCATTGCGACCAAGATTGGACAACAATGGCTAGTTGGTGGGTTCGATGGTCTTGGCTTGTTGTGGTGTCAACGATGGCAGTGACTGGAGCACTGAATCGACAACGGCAGGTGGCAGAAAATTGGAAGGCAAAAGTTCTTCACAATTGTTGGTTGGGTAATTTCATTTGACAATCGTTGTTTTTTGGTAGAGAGAGAAAAAAATTGTTGAGAGAAAATTATACAAAATTAATCGCACTAGAGAGGGAATTAAAAATTTTTGAAATTTGGGATTTTTTTTATTTCAAAATTTTTTTACTGACACAAAAAATTTGTTGTTAATTACGACACTTTAAATGTGTCAAGAAAATTTAAATTGTGTCAATAGAATTGTATCAAAAAATAATGTGTCATTTTTATTTTCAACGATACAATTGTACCTCACCCATCCTTTTTTTTATTGTCAACGACACAATGTCTTAATTAGAAGTTTCGTTAAAACCTATTTTTCTAATAGTGTTAGGAATGCCTAATTTTAAAGAAGAGAGTTGGGGATGCCCATCTCTGAGGTTTGGATTTGGTATTGATTAACTCTATCATCTCCTAAGGAGTAGTGTTTTAGGTTTTAGACCAGGAAAAACCAGTACAAAAGTTTTGTTTTCTAAATGATTGCTAAGCTAATGAATTTATGATATCGTTATGATTATTGTTTAAATATTTATGAAATGTTATTTAAAACTTGGTCACTCACTATGCTCATTTGGCTCATACTTTCCAAAATGTTTTTTCCTTTCCAAGTAGAGATCGTGTTCTCGGAGCCTGATTAATCATTGTTTGTCTGTTGAAGAATTTAGTATTTTCTTTTGTATGTGTGTCTTATGTTTTGAAGTTGTTGAATAAGATATTTTGAAACCAATTACAAATTGTCACGTCATTTACTAAAATAATTGTATTTGAGATTAACTAAAAATTAGCATGTGTCCCAAATTAAATTTAAAGACAAATTGGACAATTCTAATGATGTCACATGTCTTTATCATGACAGTTGGATCAAATTAATTATTTTGATTCAATTAAATATTATTTACTTGGGCTAAAATTCAATTGATCCCAAAAATGACCTTTATTTAGCCCAAAATTAAATATAACCCAAATCCATGTGATTGAGCCCATGGATATGGTCCATGGACTAGACCGGTCCAAGTTCATAAAAACCCACCAGGGAACTCTATAAATAAAGAAGTTATCTTCATTTGGGAGAAAAAAAAATTTTTACTCCAAAGGTCTAGAGATAATTCTCCCAAGAGCTAGAAGACTCCCCAACTCCTGAAGTTGACCACCCTCGAAGATTGAAGCTCCTTTGAAGATACAAGTTTTATTCCAATACTCCAACTTCAAGAACATCATGTGCTCCGTTTCTTCAAATCAAGCGTAAGCATCCAATCGAAAGAGAATTAGAGGATCAAATTCTAGAGATCGAACCATATCGCATCAAATCAACGTAAATACAACATCAACACAAGTTCAACTCCACGAACCAAATTTCTTTAAAAATCTCGTATGAACAAATTGGCATGTCCGGTGGAACATCTCTACCTCTCATCTCTCTCTCGCCATCCAAATCTACAAGAAAATCAATGGCATCAAATAAGGTTGCATCCAAATCTTCTGTTGCAAGTGATTCTTACACTGAACTTGTCACCTAAAGTCACTTAAAGAGAAGCATGCAAGAAAAAAAAACAAGGTTCTATCATCAAGAAGAAAAGTTTGGAACTGATAGAATCTCCTAAAAGCGGGATCATCATCAGAGAGAATCCTTTGTTCAACAACTCTACGCCTGCTTCTAATCTATCAGATAAAGAATCACACCTCGAAGTAGTGTCTGTCAGTATGGAGAACCACAACAAACTTCTTTCATGTACTCCAAGCCATACACCAAAAGAATTAATGACTTATGAATGCCTGTTGGGTACCAACCTCCAAAGTTCCAACAATTCGACAGAAAGGGTAATCCAAAACAATATATTGCTCACTTTGTTGAAACATGCAAAAACGCAGGATCAAGAGGAGACCAACTAGTTAGGCAGTTCGTTCGAAACTTAAAAGGAAATTCTTTCGAGTGGTATACTGATCTAGAGCCAAAAGTAATTGACAGCTGGTAATAACTGGAAACAGAGTCTCTCAACCGCTTCTATAGCACTAGGCGTGTTGTCAGCATAATGGAGTTGACGAACACCAAATAGCATAATGGAGAGCCAGTCATCAACTACATAAACCGATGGAGAGCTCTAAGCTTGGATTGCAAAGACAAGCTCACTGAATTGTTTGCAGTGGAGATGTGCACCCAAGACATGCATTGGGAACTTCTGATCTATATTTTACAGGGAATAAAACCTCGCATGTTTGAAGAATTGACTCGCGCCCATGATATGGAGTTGAGTATCGCCAACAGAGGAGCAAAAGATTTCTTGATTCAAAGAACGAGAAGTGACAAGAATGATATCAATGATACTAAAAGGATTACAAATAGTGTTCTAAATGAGTCTATGGTTGTTCAAGATACTCCATTGAAATCTTTCTCTAAAAGAAAAGAAACAAAACATGAAAGAAATCATGATGGCGATCAAAAGCGATGCCCAACTCTTAGAGAAAGACAGAAAAAAGTTTATCCCTTTCCTGACTCTAATGTTGCAGACATGTTGGAGCAATTGATAGAGAAACAACTTATTCAGTTGCCATAATGTAAATGACCAGAGCAAGCAGGAAAAGTAGATGATCCTAACTACTACAACTATGATCGGGTGATTATTCACCCTGTTGAAAAGTGCTTTTTTTAGGAGCTAATTCTAAAGATGGCTCGTGAAAATAAGATTGAGCTCAATATTGATGAAGTAGCTCAAACGAATCATGTTACAGTCAAGATGACTTCAAGAGTTCTGCCATCAATGTTGCTTTATGATCAAAGGGAAAGTTTGATTCAATTTAGGACTTTCGAACCTATACTTGTTCGATTCCAACAAAAGATCAAGACAACGAACTCTCAAAATAAAGAAGAGCCTATTGAAGATGATGACAAAGAATGGATAGTCGTGACTCGTCAAAAAGGGAGACAAACAAATTTCATTCAAACGAAGTCGCACTTCCATCAAAAGAATTCAAAAGAAAGCATCTCTCAACACAAAACAACACAAAATCAAAATGCATGTCATGCTAATGCATGTCATGCTTTCAGCGTAGTAGAAGTCGACAACTATGCATTTTCTGAAGAAGTCGACAATTCAAATGAAATTAAGCAAAGGACTTCTGTCTTTGATCGTATCAAGCCTTTAACTACTCGATATTTAGTCTTTCAAAGATCGAGTATGGCCACGAAAGAAAAAGAAAATCAATGTCCAACGTCTACTTCTACTCGAACTTCAGCTTTCAAAAGGCTAAGTATCTCCACATCGAAGAAAGATCGACCTTCAACACCTGCTTTTGATCGTGTAAAGATGACAAACGATCAACAACAAAGAGAGATGAAAATTTTGAAGACAAAGCTATTTCATGAAGCAAACAATGATGACGGTAAGATTCACAGTCATGTTCCAATCACGCATGAAGAGGAAGCTATTTGTTGACATAAGTATAGAAGGCTCCTTGACTGTGAAGCCAAGACTTATTATATTCACCAATTCTACAAACGGAGAAGGTGAACAAATCCTTGATGAAAATATGAGCTACTAAACATGTAAAGCTTCTTATCGCAAGAGCCTAAATTGCATGGTGCTCCTAGCCCACAAGAGCTTAAAAGGTGAATGGCCAAAAAAAGTTGAACTACGTTTTGACTTGATCCCTATATTGTAAAGAGTACGTAGGCAGCTTAAGGAAAACTTTAAGTTCAGTCCAGTAAAAGGAAAAAAACTCAAGTTGAATTACGTTTTGACTTGATCTCTATATTGTAAAGGGTACGTAGACAGCTTAAGGAAAACTTTAAGTTCTGTCCAGTAAAAGAAAAAAACTCAAGTTGAACTACATTTTGACTTTATTCCTATAAGGGTACGTAGGCAACTTAAAATAAATCTTAAGTTTAGTTGCACACAAACAAGAGCAGTGTCATGACCACGTAAAGCATGGCACTAGGCAATTGATGGTGTTCAGTTTCATTAAAAAAAATATTAAGATGAGGAATTTTATTCTTGACTGTAACATATTGAGATGAGGAAAAATTTGCTGCATCGATATTTTGGAGAGGAGGCAAAGCTGCATCTACATTGATGAAGCCTAAAGTCTTCAAACTTGAGCTTGAAGAAGCAATGATGAAGGTTTTTTTTTTCTTGAGAAAGACGAAACTTTTGAATTTACGTATGAGAAAGCGTCAATGAAGCCTTCAAGCTTGAATATGAGGAAGCGTCGAAGAGGCCTTCAAGCTTGAATATGTGGAAGCATCGATGAAGCTTTCGAGCTTGAATATGAGGAAGCTTCGATGAAGCCTTTGAGCATGAATATAAGGAAACATCAATGAAGCGTTCGAGCTTGAATATGAGGAAGCATTGATGAAGCCTTTAAACTTGGACATGGAAAAGTAACAATGCAATCCTTGAAGTCGGTGAAGCATTGGTGAAGTCTCCAGTCTTGCATTTGAACGAGCTTTGATGAAATCTTTGACCTTGAATTTGAAGAAACATCAACAAAGTCTCAGAATTTTGATTATGAGGAACTTGATCATGGATCATGCAGCAAATTTTTCCTCATCTCCAAAATATCGATGCAGCAAATTTTTCCTCATCTCAATATGTTACAATCAAGAATATCCCATCTCCAATAGGGTGCAGTCGAAAAGATCGTCATCTCAAATATGTTGTCGTCGAGAAGATTGTCATCTCAAATATGTTGTAGTCGAGAAGATTTTCATCTTAAATATGTTGCAATCGAGAAGATCATCATCTCAAATATGTTGCAGCTGAGAAGATCATCATCTCAAATATGTTGCAATTAAGAAGATTGTCATCTCAAATATGTTTCAGCTGAGAAGATCTTCATCTCTAATAGGTTGCAGCAGAGAAGATTGTCATCTCATATGTTACAGTAAAAAATATCTTCATCTCCAATAGGTTGCAGATGAAAAGATCGTCATCTCAAATATGTTGTCATCGAGAAGATTGTCATCTCAAATATGTTACAGTCGAGAAGATCATCATCTCAAATATGTTGCATCCGAGAAGATTCCCATCTCAAATATGTTGCAGTGGAGAAGATTGTCATCTCAATTATGTTTTAGCTAAGAGGATCTTCATCTCCAATAGGTTGCAGTGGAGAAGATTTTCATCTCAATATATTACAGTCAAGAAGATCTTCATCTGCAATAGGATGCAGACGAAAAGATCGTCATCTCAAATATGTTGTCATCGAGAAGATTGTCATCTCAAATATATTGCAATCGAGAAGATCGTCATCTCAAATATGCTGCAGTTGAGAAGATCTTCGTCTCTAATAGGTTGCAGCAGAGAAAATCGTCATCTCAATATGTTACAGTCGAGAAGATCTTCATCTTCAATATGTTGTAGCCGAGAAGGTCGTCATCTCAAATATGTTGCAGTCGATAGAAGGTCGTCATCTCAAATATGTTGTAGTTGAGAAGGTCATCACCTCCAATATGTTACATCGAGAGGATCATCATCTCCAATATCGACCATTGAGAGGATCATCGTGTTCAATATGGACCATCGAGGGTTTCATTCATCTCCAATCTGTTATAGCTTTAAGCATGATGATAATAGTACATCTCGACCTCCAACTCTCTAAATGATGATGGTGCAACTTTAAGAGGATGACGACAGTGCAGCTCTACCTCCACCTCTCTAAGATGACAACAATGGTGCAGCTTCATTTCCACCTCTCCAAAGATGACGACAATGAAGCAGCTCTGCCTTCGCCTCTCTAAGATGATACAACTTTTCTTCTGCCTCTCCAATAAGATGATAATGGTGCAGCTCTGCCTCTACCTATCCAAGAAGACGATGTCGACGAAGCAGTAAGGCGTCATGATAGAGTTGCATCGTGTATCATGAACAAAGCCCAAGAAGCAACAGGGTGTCATAATAGAGTTGCATCGTCTATCATGAACAAACCCCATACGTCGACGAAGCAGCAGGGCATCATGATAGAGTTGCATCGTCTATCATGAACAAACCCCAAAAAGCAACAGGGTGTCATGATAGAGTTGCATCGTTTATCATGAACAAACCTCATACGTCGACGAAGCAGCAGGACGTCATGACAAAGTTGCATCATCTATCATTAACAAACCCCAAGAAGCAGCATGGCGTCATAAGGTCATATTTGCCCCTTACACCAAATTCCAATCAAATTCATATACTAAATTCATAGTTTGCTTAATTTACTCGTCTTTTGACTTCAACTTTATCTTTTTCGAGATTCATCCTCATAAATCTCAAAAAGGGAGCATTTGTTGAATAAAATTTTTTGGATCAATAACAAATTTCCATGTCATTTACCAAATTAATGACGAAAAAATACAAATAATTGAATTTGCATTACAAGAAAAACCCTTTATTATGATAGTTGGTTTCATCCCAAATTGAAAGGATGAGAACAATAACTGTCATCAATCGTCAAAAAGTGGGTTTTTGATAGAAAAAAACGATAATTTCGGAATGTCCAAATTCATGACAGTTGTTTGCTATCATAATATCTAAGGGCATTAAAAAAATTAATTAAAATTTTTTATTAAAATAAAAAAATGAAGAAAAGGCAAAAATCTCTCCCTCGTGCAAAACCCTCACGTACACTCTCCTTTCCTTTTCCAAAATCCCTCCCGTTCCCGACTCCTTCCTCAACGCTGCCGCCAGCCGTCTCCTCCCCTTCCCGTCTCCTCTCTCACGCAAAATCTCTTCCATTTCGGTTCGAACATCGCTGTTATCGTTTCAGTTCGAACGCCGGCCGTCTCCTCTCTCAAGCAAAATCAGTATTGTCTCGGTTCAAATGTCGGCCGTCTCCTTGTTTTTTTTTTTTTATGTCGAACCGAAACGGCCATGTCCATTCCCTAGGGCCGCCAGCCGTCCCCTTGTTGTTTCAAAGCGAGGCACCAAACTTGCACCTTGAGCCTAGGCACGCACGCACGTGCAATGTCTTTTTAAAATACTGCTTCTGGTTTTGCTGCATTGTCAAAACATGAAGAAATCTAAGGATGTTTGCCTAGGGAAAAAAAAGGAAGAAATCCTATAGAGGTGAGGTAACCCTTCATTTGCAGGGCCACCGCCACAAGGTACTGATGTGAACATTACATGCTTTTCTGAATAATACTACAAGTTCTATATATATTTTTTATATGAACATATGCAGGTTGTCACGCGGGTCCATCTTTTTCTATGTTTTAATATTTATAAATTTGTTGAAGGACTTTTGGAAAGGGAGCTTAGGGAGTATTCATGTATGATCTTTTTTATCATTTTTTTTTTCTCTATCTATTCAGAGCTAGATTGTAGCTGCAATGCTAGGAAGTTTCATTTGGTTTGTAAAAGGCAGATTATGTTTAAAGGAATTAGATTGGGCTTTTGAGTATTTGGGTTTTGAGATGGATTTGATATCTTTGTATCTGGATCTAACATGCATTGATCATAAAAAGTGATGGATGAGAATTTGAAGTTATGAAGAGAGGTGTATTGGAAATCTTTTAGTTTGTGTTTTGTGTGTATGAAATGATTGAAATAAGGTTGGCCAAATGGTGGCTTTCGGCAGCTGATGATCAAAATGGAGAAATTGGTTTCCAATTTTACATTATATATAAGACATGCGAGAAAATAAGCGAAATCTTACGAAATGAAAGGAATTCTTGAATGAATATCAACCAAAGTTAAATAAATAAGGGGAAAAAATGTCAAATATAAAATTTAAAAGAGACATTTCTAAGAATAGCAAAATATTGAAATTATTTATAAAATATAGTAAAGTTCATTCAAATCTTTATAAAATCGTATATATACATAGATATACAAGAGTGTTGCAAAGATGACATCCATTTCATGTAATTATTGAATAGGATAAGATAATGAAAAAATTGCTGCTTTTGGTTTTGCTGCATTGTAAAAATTTAAAATATATGTTTGCCTAGGCATGCACGCACGCAGAAATCTAAGGATGGAAGTTGGATGTGATCGAGACTTGTGTGCTTTGGAATCTACTTGAACGGGTTTGAAATCAGGTACATTTTTGTGAACTCGTCGATTAAAAAAATTTGGATAGGGGGACAATGAACGAAATTTTGTCGTAAAATCTAATAATTGTGATGCTTTAATAAGAAGGATGTCTATCTCAATTGTGAGGTTTAAATGTGTAGATCTGTGTCTATAAGTTGTTGCACGAAGGTAAAAATTGCTGATACATTTTTAACTTTGTATACTAACATCGCTTGGAGGAAATGAAATGATTTATTTACCCATCCATTAAGTTTTGCCCTTAGTTAACTTGCAATAGAATTTCTTTGCTAGTGGTTGGTCGTTCTGTTGTGTGAAGCTTAAAGCAATATTAATTTTAATATTGCTAGCAGGCTTGTTTATTCAATGAAGAGTATATTGAAAGTTCACTAACTACACAACTTTCTTTTTCTTTAGTTGTATTTGTTAACCTTTTTTTCTTTCTTTTGTAACTAACTCATTGTCATGTTTGGTATCAAAGGGGACCTGCTTGATGTTGTTGTTCCTCCACTGATTGAGTCTATTACTGATGGAACGCTGGTAAAATCCTTGAAGAGTACATCATTTACTTTTTAACTATATTGATTGTTGCTACATGACATAAGTCTTTTTTGGTTACTTATTAAAAATCATTCTAATATGTCGAGGTCAGATCCAGGTGATAGAGTAGAATTGGATGAATTGTTTGCTCAAATTGAAACGGACAAGATGTTAATTTATATATATATAGTTGAAAATTGATTTTCTTTCCCTTCTCTTATGAAATTGATTTATAGTTAATTTATAGATTTATAGTTTCATCTGTGCTGCTATTTCTTTATCGGGTTATAATTGATGTCACTAGTCCAGGATATTATTTAGAAGGTGACTATTTCTAAGCCCCTGTTACTTAATTTCCTTATCTAGGCTTTTAGTAAGTTAAAGGCTAACTAATAAAAATGCTGGCCCAATTTGTTGCCTTAATGGTGTTGGTGCGTTCTAGGATTTAACTTTTTGAGTATGTTGTAACTAAATTCAGTGCTTGCTGAATGGAAGCCTCCTGTTTACGACAATTCGAGTGGAATAACTCTAGTGACTGTTACAACACGTAGGAACTCACCAGATGTAAGACTATTCCTTTATCCTAGTATTTGATCTCTCTCTGTAATTTGGTCTGCTCTCATAAGTTTGATTAAAATAAATGTTGATAATTCAACTCCCCTGTTCTCATTTTCTTAACCCTCATTCAGTCAGTTAGAATTTGGATTCAAAGATTCATCACAATAATCTTCTCAACAACATTCTTGCAAAGGTATTGAATTTCCAACAATGTGACCTTTACGCACATATTTCTTCAAAGAATGTTACTTTGAACACAGTAAAACTGACTGTTTGAATTATATTTGATTGAATCAATCATCTATTGTTGACTTGAAACTAGATCAAATGGGTTGTGTCCAATCCATTTTGATTATCTCTTGTGATTGATCAAGTCTATTGAAACGTATAGATTGAAGGAAACAATGCAAATGCTGGTGATGCTATCATGCTGGACAAAGATGGTTTTGTGTCCGAAACAAATGCTCCAAACATTGTAAGTATCAAATTTCATAACTTTTGTACCGCATGGTATTATCTTAGGAAGCCTGTCTTCTTGTGATTCTGCTTCTTGTTAGGTCTTGTCGATCTCAAGAAAGTAAATATATACATTCATTTGCTTATATTCTGTACTTGGAACCGAGATAATGATATAATATTGATACATGTGCAGTTTCTAGTGAAGAAAGGCAATGTTCCATATCTGTCCGGTATTCAACTCTATGTTCTTATATCTATTCATTTCTTGCAATTTTTTTTTTTTTTGTTTATTTCCCTTTTAGCTTCATTGCCCATATGAATTGAATTTGATAAGATATGTATTTATGCTGTTGGGTAAGAAGTAATAAGATGGTCCGCAACTCTGTTATTGTCTTTTGAGATCTTAGGCTTTGCTTAGATTATATTTATAGGAATGCTAGCTTTATTTTGTCTAATTGTGATGGATGATTCGGTTACAATACTAGAAAATAACGTGTCATCATATTTATATAGTATTTTATCTGAGTCTTATCCATATTTGTATTTCGTATTGATATATGAAAACGAATATATTTGGTTATATAGTAGTCAACGTTTTGTATATGTCCAAATGATGGGTGGAGTTAGTTCTTGAAGTGAGTCAATTCAATATCGATATTTGATAATGGAAACTGACAGTAAATCAAATGTTATTTTAAAGACTCAAACGTTGAATATGTATCCAAATGAACTAGTTGTGGTGTGTTTTTTTTATGTTTTCGAGGCTATATAGCTGCACCAATTTGCCTATTAGTAGAAGGAAACATGAGTGCTTGGAAGCTGAAAAATAGTATGGAAGTGGGTCAATCCTTTGTCTCTGCAATCCATACATGGAGTGTACATGTGAAAGGGCCTGTTTATGTATGAAGTTTTAAACCACTCTCAATTGCCATTGTTGCTGCTACCGGTGTTATTTTCCTTGGAGACGATCTTCATCTTGGAAGGTACATGTCTGTGCATTATTCTTGACTACACTAGAAATTATGGTTCAAACATTGGGTTTGTTTATTAATTAAAAATAAAGTGGAAATTATTGAACTGTTAATGAATGTTTCGGTTGTGGCAATATAATTGGAGCAATGATGATAGCATGTGGGTTTTACTCTATAATGTGGGTTTTTCAATGGTTAATTATTTCACTATCTCATTGATCTTTCCTTTTGATTTTCATCCGTTGAGCTTTTTTGCCTTTAGTCATTTATATTTTATTTTTACAAAAAAAACCTTATTCTAAGTTGTTTTTGTGTTATAGATTTATTAAGATGGAAATGATGTTATTTTTTTCTGAGCTGGTAAATGTTGCAAGTGTTATCTAAAATTAGGTACATGGGAGTGGTTAGTGGATATCTAATTTGATACTGTATTTTATAGTAGAAGGCATCGTATCGATAGTGATGCTGAGTCATCAAAGGAAACAAGCAGTGATGGAAGCAGTAATTCTGGGGGAGAGTATTTATTAACAGTTGATTAGATAAAATCAAGAATCCATTGGAGCAATGAAACCATGTTGAAGCAATTTATTGATTTATAGGTTTTTTTGTAGGTTTGGTAGCAAAATTTTGATTGAAAGCTACTTATTTAAATAGCTTGCTGGTACCAAAACATGTATGTTTATTTTATCATTGTGCAAACTGTTTACCAAAAACTCTACAAATATTACAAAGTGTATGTTAATATATATATATATATATATATATATATATATATATATATATATATATATATATATATATATATATATATATATATATATATATATATATATATATATATATATATATTAATGCATTGACGGTTTGTTTTCATTATGAGTCGGTTGTATAGTCTTTGTGGTTGAATTGGTCGACTAATGGAAGGCGGCAAGAAAAACAGCGATTGAAAAAAAAAGGGGCAAGAAAAACAGAGATTGAAAAAAAATATGACATTTGAATTTTAAAAAAATTGTCATGGAAAGGGTATTCTTGACAGTTAATTAAAGACATGGTAGGTGAAATGATGACAGCTAATCATTGTCATAAATTATAAGTAATGATATTTATTATCCGTCAAAAACATAAATAATGATAGTTATTATCTGTCATAAAATCTAAATTATGACATTTATTATTTGTCATAAAATAAGATATTTGTGACATTTATTTTCTGTCATTAAAAACACATTTCATGACAGTTTTTTCGAACTGTCATAAAATACTTTCCATGACTACTGCATCAATGATTGCAAATAACTGTCACGAAATCTTTCTATGATAGTATTTAATTGTCATCGTTGGTCAATTGGGACTAATTAAAAGTTGATATGTGTCCCAAATTGAAATTAAAGACAAGTTGGCGAATTCTGATAACATCGCATGTTTTCATTAGGATCGTTGGATCAAGTTAATTATTTTGGTCAAAATACTAGGGGTCTTTTCAAAAATATAACAAAGTGCGAAAATATTTACTCAGAAAAATTTTGAATAAGGAAAAAACTCAAAGCCCATAATGTGACATAACAAAAATACCACTCGATCACGCAGGTGTGAAAATGATTAGAAATGATTTTGTACCAAGTTTAAACAATCTTGTACCCAGTCTAAACGCTCTTGTACCTATCTAAATGATCTTGCAACCTTATACTCAGTCTAAACAATTTTGTACCTAATCTAAATGATCTTGTACCCTAGTCTAAACGATCTTATACCCAATCTAAATGATCTTTTACTCTTGTACCTAGTCTAAATGATCTTGTACATAGTGTAAACAATCTTGTACTAATCTAAATGATCTTGTACCTATTTAAACGATTTTGTACTTTTGTTAGTCTAAACGATCTTGTACTTAGTCTAAACTATCTTGTACAAAATTTAAATAATCTATTAGTGATAATGGTCTATATTTGTCTATCTGAGATAGATAACTGATTGTAGATATTGGTACACGACCGTTCACAATCGTTTAGATTTTATACCAATATCATTTAGATCTTGTACCAAGAAGAAAAAGAAAAGATGAAAGATGAAAAAGAACAAAGAAATTATGGAAGAAAAAATGAAGAAATCACAAACAAAAAGAAGTGGAATATGAAGAAGAATAAGTAATAATAGAAAGAAATTAAAAATATACTATGGAAGAATAAATTGCAAAGAAGAAGAAAAAGAAGTGAAGTGAATAAAATGGTCTTGCAATTTTAAAAAACAACAAATGACAAATCTGAAATTTATAAAAAAAAAAAAAAACAATTGTCTTCGTGGGCTTTAAATTTTTGTTACACTGGCCATAAATAGTTTTTAGCTTGGTTAATTTTCATAAATATAACAATACACCAAAAATTTTACAGCTTGTGTAACAAAATCAAAAAACACGTGATATTTTCATAAATTTCAAGTTTGCCCTTGAATAATATAGACGATTTTTCACTTCTTTTTCTTCTTTGCAATTTATTCTCTTCATATTATTAATTTATTCATATTATTATTTCTTCTTCAATTTACAATATTATGATTATTTACGTAAATATTTACCAATTGTTTTCATTTCCTCTTCCAGAATTTCTTCATTCTTCATTCCTCATCTTTTTTTTTTCTTTCTTGGTACAAGATTTAAATGATATTAGTACGAATCTAAACAATCACAATATCTAAATGATCAGTTGTTTATTCAAGATAGATAGATATAAATCACTATCATTAACCTATCATTTAGATTTGGTACAATATCATTTAGACTGGATACAAGATCGTTTTGATTAAATACAATATCGTGAGTATTGTGGGACGTTCCATCTTTCAACTCCAAATATGAGTTTGAGCCAAGAAATGGACTTTTTATATTTGCATATTTAAATCTATCAATATATTAGGAAAATAAAAAGACACAAAAGTAGGTAAACATATTTGTGACATCTAAGCCGCAGAGACGAGTACTTGAATCAAACGATCCCTACATCTAAATGAAATAAATTATAATATTACATACAAGCATGGTTAAGAAAAACTTTTTCAAAAAATGGACAAATTATTACTCATGCACATACTTTTTAGTGACTCACTCGTTATGATTCCAAAAGTTAACGTGACACATGTTTGATTGGACCAACTTCATAGTGAGATACACTAAAAAAGGTAGAGAGAATATGCGAGGAAAAACAACTAAAGAGCAAGGCCAACATCTGAAGATTCAAGAAAAAGGTAGAAAAGAAATTCTAATAGAAAGAAAAAAAGGAAAATTTACAAAGAAAAAAAAAAAAAAAAAATGGCTTCAACTACCTTTAACATTTTGAGTGATTGAACTGAAGATCCTAACAAACTTGCTAAACATAGAGACTACCCTTCAAACCCCAAACTCCAAAGAATGTAATTACTCCCAGAGATGATGATGATGATAGTTACAAAATACACGTCACAAATAATCATTTGATTTTTTTTCTCTACAAAATCCAAACATATAGCTCATCAAACTCGAACTATTATAGCCACATTCGCCGACATCCCCACCCGTCCACCCTCAACCTTACAAAATTGGTTAAACATGCTACAATAGCTTGGAAGTCAAGGGAAGCAGTTCGACAATCCAAAACCGTCATGGGGATGCATGAATACAAGATGAAAAAAATGCAGCAGCAGCAGCAGCATCAAAAGAATGCCAAAGTCATTAACAAAACACACAAGATCATTGAACTGGTGTAAGGGCTGGTACCATAGAGATAATTTGGAAGGCAACCACCGGCGGTATCAGAAGAATTAGAAGATGGAGCGAAAGATGTGCCATTTACCGAACTCCCGTTAGATCCAGTACTGCATTAGAGAAAGGGTCAGTCAGCAGAACATATATGGTTAAGTAAACCATCGAATTGACAACAAACATAACTTAGAATAGCTATTTAAGAGTTGTCGATCAACGCCTATTACCTTCCAGGAAAAATACATGAACTGTGGCCTGCAATGGGAAACGTCAAACTGAACATTAGAAAGTCAACAGAAAATATGGAAATGTCAAAGATTGTGCTCATAAAAGCAGCTTTTCCAACGGTCTTCCTATTGTGGCTATCACCAGATAGATTTTTAACATAAAAGGTTTAAATCTACATGAAATATTTGCAGATATCTGAAAATGAAATGGCATATTCATGTATCGGCCCTGTCTATAATTTGTTTCAGTATGAAGGTCTGTGCAGCCTCTATTCACATTTTTTTACTTGTATTATTTGGTCAAAGAAGCTCAAGGAACAATAATTAGTTATAATAGGATCAGGAGATAGCATAAGATGATAAGCATATATATCCGTTTAAAGTATTTCTATGAATTTCAGGATTTCATACTTGGGTTTGTCGTGGTGATGATAGCCACTCCTTTAAAATCACAGGTCCCTGGAGACTTTCCCATTTTCTGATAATATGCATTGAAAGCGTAGGTTGCATGAGCTATAACATTATCTGGCTGATAACATGGCTGGCCCTGCAATAATGGGGAGCAATCGACTCTTCCCGGTCCACAAGCCCAGTCTAGTCCTGCCTGCAGCAGCTTACGGTCGGCACCATCTTTTGCAACACAGAAGGTCTGGTTTGTGGTATCATTTGCCAAAACAGCACCCGCACTAGACAAGTGTAAGGTATAAACTGGTACTCCAGTTGGATAGAAGAGACCCCAATTCTTTTCCGAGACCAGACCTGGTCTTAAATCCTCATTGAAGAGCTCATATATGTAGGTACTAACAGGAACTCCAGGATGCTTGGGTGTTCCAGTATTGTTAAGAACATGTCTAATTAAGTTGCTATTGTAAGTGTTAGCATTATCTAAAGTTGCATCTGGCTCTGATGCATCACCCTTGGACGGCCAGCCTGACTCCATTACAACAACTTTGACGTTAGTGATGTTTAAATCCAACATTGCAAAATATGCAGCATCAACAACAGCATCAAAGACATTAGTATAGTGCAAGAAGGTATTTGCGTCAATAGCTTCCTTGGTTGGAGGGAGAGGTCGAAAAAGTGCATAGTCTAGAGGTATCACACCATTCGATTGCATGTAATCATAATACGGATATACGTTAAGCATGAGATAAGAGTCGGTGGACTGCAAGAATTTAAGTAAAGGAACCATGACAGGGTCCCATGAACGGTTAAAGAAGGCCTGCGATGGTGGGAACGAATCGAGAATAATTGAAGAAGAATGTGGTGTAGAAACTTTGATCTGGCGATCTAAATTAGATGCAACAAGAGCAGATTGGATGAATTTTAGGGCTGAGACAAGAACTGGGGCAGCATTTGGAAGAGTGGTAAGAACATCAGACCCAACAGCTATTGCTGTGATGTTGGTGGCAGGAACATGAGCAATGACATTTCGAGAAACCCAGTTGGCTGCAGTCGCATTGGACATCCCAATTGCAAGGAGTTGATCATTGGGTACGGAAACAGTCACCTGGATGCCTGTGTTGGCAAGGGCAAGCAGCATGGCACGGTCGGCATCATATAGCCTGATATGTTCAATATTTTGAGCTTTAAGAAGTGCAACTACTTGAGTTGGGCTGGGCATATCAGAAAGGTCTGTGCCAAGGTTTACACCAATGAATGCAGCTGCAATTATATATCGAGAGTTTAGACAGTCTTTTCCAACAAGAAAGCAACACTTTTCAGCTTTGCTTGAATAAAATTATGATAACAAACATGAAAATGATCATCAACATACTTGTACAGAAAAGCTATAATCAACCCAAACAGGGGAAAGGAGGAAGAGGAGAAGAAATGAAAAGCATCCAAAATCCAAGCACGGTTCAGATCTGCCAAATGTATCATATATTTACCAGACATCTGAGAGTATTCATATTATATATTTTTCAGTACTGCATGAAACACAACACATAGAAGAAAGAAACACAATTATATAAATGTGATTAAAAAATTCGCAACCCTTCAAACAAAAGTACGATGTTGTTTCCAAATGCCAAAAGTAAGAAGATTTGGAAGATTCAAATAGTTCATTTTAGGCTTGTGGCCCCATTCTCCGAATTACAAAGAATTCTTGTAGGAGGGCTAAATAGGGAATAGCGTTATTTAACAAATTGACAACTAGTCAGTGGGAAGTGAGATGTGGGGAGAGTGCAGAAGATTGGATGGTGTTATTTGGGTAAGAGCATATAGGAGCCTCTAGTGAAAATTTTGGTTGAGTGTTTGGTTAGGAGAGATTTCCAACTCTCAAGAATTCACTGGTGGTTGGTTTTTTGCCATCTTGGCCATTGTGAGTTGCTGTTGAGTTATTGACAGATCGAGGGAGACTTTTCAATACAATAATGTTTGTTCTTGCTCTGTCTTATGATTGTTTGAGTTTCTTGTGTTTTGCAGGTGTTATCGTGAGTTGGATTCCAGATAGTTTGTTAGTCCTATCCATCTTTGCACCCCTCTCTCTAGATAGTTTGGATAAACATCAGATAACATTGTAGTGTTTCTCCTACTGGTATTTACTTCCCCTAGCAATCAAGAATGAGGATTATGAAAGCAAGCTAAGACATGATTCTAACAAGGATGGGATAATATTTTAGCATCCAGTCTTCTTCACGCCTTCCAATATCAGTAGTATTTCAAACACATAAAACAGGATGATAAACTGATACCTAATTGCTCCCGGCTCCGCATTCCTTTATCTTCCCCTTCTTTTTGTTTTTTGATGTTTCTTAGCGAACCAATTGAATAAGGAAAAGTATAAAACCACCCTCAGATGATGTTCTTAACCCGATAACACACCTCATGCTAGATTTTTTAGCCCCTAATTTACTCTTCCAAGATTCTTCACATCACAATAGGTCAAACTTAAGATGTTGAAAGACAGAAAATAATGAGCTGGAACCAAATAAGGTTGCTGGCAAAAACTCCCAATCAAAGAGGGCTCAGATAGATTTCATTTTTGCTAAAAGAAAAGAGTTTTCATAAGTAACCCCATGTTCTTACCGCAGAAACTAAAGCCCCATTGCTTTGAAAACGATTCTCATCTGAAGTTCTTCCCATCTGCTAACACTCCTACTAGCTAAATCCAAGTCCAGATCCCTCTAAAAAGTTAAGCAGAGCTTCTTCTCAAAAGAAATTTAAGACCCATCAACACAATACCACATCGAAACTAATTCCACTATGAGCAAAACGGGGGAATCTATTAAAAACCCATTTAAGTACAGGTGAAAAACACTACACTGAAATTAATTCCAAGAAAAATTATGGCAGAAATTCTCAAAAGAAATCTAAAACCCACCAACATAATACCACATTGAAACCAATTTTACAATGGGCCAGTCAAATAGAAAGAACAAAAGGCGAAAAGTCTACTAAAATCCCATTGTAGTACAGGGAAAGAACACTACACTGAAACTAAATTTAATAATCTTATAGAAGATTTTAAGTGATATGAAGGGAAACCCACATAAGAAAGAACGAAAAACAGCAAAATAGTGAAAATGAAACTTGAACAAAGATACAATCTAACAAGAAAATCCAAAAGAAATGCGAGAAAGATGGAAGATTACATAACAAAGAAGAAAAAGAAGAGCTAACCTTCACCAGAAGAAACAACAGAAACAGCTAGAAGAAAGAAAAGAAGAATCGTCGCCATAGGAGCAATAGAAAAAAGGAAGAGGAATTTCAACTAGTTCACTTGAAACCCTGAAAAGAATTGAGTTTCTCCACAGACCCAGTTCACAAAACAAGAAACCCAGTAACCGCACGATTCAAAATCTAGGTCGGACACCAAAAAGAAAAGAATACTGATGAACAAAACCTAAATCAAGAGGTAAAATGTTGAAGAGAGAGAAGGAAAAAGAAGACTAGTGGGAGCTAACTTTTGCTGTCCAGTGTAGTGTAGTGTAGTGTTGTGTAGAGTGTGGACTGTAGAAAGTGGTGCAGCCATATGTCAGAGATCCAACGGTGGAGATTTGATGTGGGTACAGGAGAATTAGAGTGTGAAATGGAGGAGAAATGAGAATTATTTCTTTGAACTCGTTTGTCCTTTTTGGTCATTGTTTATTCAAATATATTTTAAATTTCAATTCTTATATTTGTATATATATTTTTCTTTAAATGTTTTTTTTGAAATATAACTTGAATGTGTGGATTTGAATCAAAACTTGTTGCCTTTAAAAACATATAGATGTCGATCAATTTAGCTTATTTTATATTTTTACTAAACCTCAAATGATAATTTTTACCTCAATATAATGGAATATGAGAAATATGTTTTTAAAATTTCTACCCAAAATGTTAATGGATTATAAAAAAATATTTCACAATGATCAAGTTTAATAAAAATTTCACTTAGAAAGAATAAAATGAAACCAAGAATAGAGATTAAAATTGATGATATGTTTTTTATATTTTTACTATTATATTAATTATAAATTTAAAAAAAGATTTTTTTAAAAAAATATTAAAACTATTTACAAAATATATTATCAAAAATAGGTATGTTCACGTAAGAATTTAAATATGAACAAAACTATTATAAAAATAACAAATTTGACAAACTATTTACAGAATAAAACAATATTTCAAATTCTTTAATAATAGATTTTGATATACACTGAACTTTTATCGATGACATTGATAAACATCGATAGAAGTTTATCGATTTTTATTATTAATAGAATCCAAAAGTTTGCTATATATTTAAATATTTTAGTTTATTTTGTAACATTTGTAAATGCTCTTAATTTCTTTATATATATATATATATATATATATATATATATATATATATATATATATATATATATATATATATATGTCCAATTTAAAAACGAAAACATATTAAAGCTACAAATCAGAATGTAAAAAAAAATATAATTGAACTAAAAAAAGTAATAAAATATTATTTTATTTTGAATCATTTTTTAAAATGTTTATTTATAAAATATAACAAAACTTATCAAAGCTCTTGAAAATTTTGTTATATTTTATCGTAGGTTTTTTTTCTTTAAAAAATATAACAAAACGATAAAATATTTATACCGTATAAAACAATTTCAAAAACGGAAAAAACTCACGGGCCCATAATGAAAAGTACCAAAAATGTCTGGTCAACAATGTGCATAATACATTTGGTACATGATAGGTTTAGATTTGGTTATTGTTTAGCACACGATCATTTAGATTTGAATAGCCAAATTTAAACGATTTTTTTACAAGATTTCTTGTACAATATCGTTTAACTTGGTTTCAAGATCGTTTAGATTTGGTTAGATTTTTTAAAAGATTTTTTGGTACACGATCATTTAGATTTAGCTAAACGATTTTTTTTCAAGGTTCTTTTACTACAAGATCATTTAGATTTTGCTCGTTTATTTTTTGTACACAATCATTTAGATTTGAGTCTAAGTATAGATGATTTTCTTATGATTTTTTGTTACATGATCGTTTAGATTTACTCTTTTTTGGTACACGATCGTTTAATTTTGATTATTTTTTGTACGTGATCATTTAAATTTTGCTCGTTTAGATTTAGCTATTCTTTGGTACACAATCGTTTAGATTTAACTATTTTTTGTACACAATTATTTAGATTTGGACAAATCTAAACGATGTTTTTTCAATATCTTTTATATTTCATACACGATCTCAAACCAAATAACAGTTTAGAAAAAAAGGAAGAAGAGGAAGAAAAGAAAAACAATGAGAAGAAAAAAAATTGCATAAGAAGAAAAGAAAAAGACGATAAAAGGGAATAACAAACTTGAAATATTAAAAAATGATTAAGTTTATTGATTTTTTCGCATCAACCATAAATATTTTAAATTTCTCTTTTTTTTTTTCCTATTCCTGCCTATTTTCCTTTTATTTTGAAAAAGGAGTGTGCATGTGCAAGTTGTTTTAAGAAAAAAAAAAAAGAATAAAATGAGTGTGCTGTGATTTGTTTTGTTTTGAAATTGGAAAGTGAAATCTGTTCAGAAAAAAATAGACAAAGTCCCACACACGTTGGACCACACTAACTGACGTGGACTCAAATTGCCAGCTGGATCAAACGGTCGTATTCTTCAATTTTTGTTTTTTTTTTTTTATATATGTTTTTCATTTTGTATTTTAGTTTCATTGCTATTATCAACCTTTATTTATTAGAAAATTTCAATAATAATAATGGATTACTTTACTTTTCTTTTTAATAATCAATAAATTATTTATTCTTTGAACGTTGGCTATGCACATATAATCATTATTTTCATTTATAATCAAATTAATTATTTTTTGTGATGGATTCATCTTACTTTTTATTGTTAGGAACATTTTATTTTAATATTATGTTTTTTAAATTTTATTATCAAAATAAGACTGTTTTGAAAGATTTTAGGAAAATATTGCTATTTAGATGGACAAGATTGAAAATACATGTATTTTAGGGGGACGAGCATGCTCGTCCTAAATTGTTGAAAAATAAATAAATAAATAAGAGTCAAGCATTAAATACTCCACAAACATAGTATGCAGGATTTGAATAGTAGTCCATTGGGAGGGTTGTGCATAGAGGAGGTCGAGTGTCAAAGATTCATCCCTTTGGAATGAGCATGCTTTTCTGCTGCATGCATGCAACACATGCCACATATATAATAGATAGATTTGTCTTTTGGGTTGTAACAACTCAAACTTTTTATACTAAGCCGAGGTCATTACTATTTAAAGAAAAATAAGATTTCTTTAATTAAAATAGAAAATAAAACAAAAACCTTAAATTACTCATTAAAATTTTAAACAAATGTATATAGAAATAAATTAAAAATAAATAAAATCCTAACTCAGACCCTATCTAATTTTAAAGAAAATAAATAAATAAGTAAATAAAATGAAAAAATATATAAAAGGTGCATCTGATCAAATGACATAAGGCGAAAGCAAAAATGATCCATGTGGTTCGCCACGGTCACTTCTTGTTAATCACTAGCTTCCCTTTGCCCTTACTTCTACCTCTGCCTGAAAAATTATACAAGGAGTGAATATAAAAATATACTCGGTAAGGGACCTACTACTAGTCTCACTAGGTGCCTGTTAACTTCCTATTAGAGTCCTGTAAAGTGGTACCTCTAAACTGGTATGTTCCCGAACACGTGCAATCTGTGATCTTATGAAAGCATCTCTAGTTTTCGGTAAACCCAAAGAAACACCTAGGACAAACTGGTCTTTAGTATACCCGGGGGAAATACTAAGACAATCGGGTTGTGAGTGACCCCGTTGAATCACTCATATAATCATGTCTATGTCATACTGGACTGGTGATCTTGTCGAACTACATAGTCATAAAAAGGTGGTGATCTCGAGGGACACCCATGTGAGTATGACTCTAATAGATAAAGATAACAATACACCTCATCCATAGCATGAACATATCATCACATCATCATAAACATGACATAAGTATCAATCATAGCATTCGTACTCAAATAATATCATCATAAACATATCTCAATTGGATCTATCAGTCATCATAATCATGGAATAACTTTGACTACCAATCAAACCATACATACGATCACATTATGCATACCAGCTACATTAAAGCGCATAATGGAAGGATTTCATACTAGCTCTCACTTAAATACGAAGGTCTACTAGGAAAATCTCTTACCTAGAGATTAAAACCAAAATTATACTAATCGTCATAGTCAAGTTTTCCAACAGTCAAGTCCTAAACAAAAAGGGTAATTTACTGAGTTCGATAACTTAACTCGCATTTGATTAAGGATCCAAAATTCAGTTAATTTAACTTACCCAAAGTCAAAGTCGAAACCGACTTATCCTTCGCTGGAAAAAATCCACAGTTCAAACTTCCAGATAAAGTCTAACTAAATAAATCCAAAAACTATTTAATTAGAGTCCAAAATTAATATTTTGTTGGGTATGCCCAAAACCCAATCAAACTTACCAAGACTTACAAAAAAATGAGTCAAATAGGATTAAAAACAAGTTTGGCAGCTCAAACGACTTGGCTAGAGGGGAAACATTGGCTAGCGGCTCAACTGATGGAGGGAAACTGGCTGGTCGGCTCGTGCGCGGCTCACGAGTGGAGGGCGGCTCAGCTAATGAGTACGCGTGACTCGAGTACAGCTTGCGCAGGTGGGGCTTGTGCACGTGTGGCTTGACGGCTGGAGACATTCAGACTTCGCATGCGTGACTTGCGGCGGACGGATTGATGGGCATACAGTGGCTACGGACGACCGACAAAGACGGTCGAGTTTGCGGTGATCTCCGATGCGAGCTGAATGGAACTCTAACGATGGTGCACCCGATGACTAACGGAGATGGCTCGGCTACGCAATGAACCGTGACGAAAAACGGATGACCAATGGCTTACAATGGAGACAGAGACAGAGGCGCTTGGGACGATCGGCCTGCAAAGACGAGGAGACGGCTGACGTGAACAGGCAGCGGTGACTTGCAGAAACGAAGATCGACTTGACGGTTGGCAAGGGAGGCGACGCGACAGAGACGACGGTGGGGGGTTCTTAAGCGGCTAGAGTTTTCTCACAAATTAGGATTTCTCCAAATAGAAGGGATGAAGTGCACAACTCCCCATACCTTATTAAATAAAAATAAAAATAATAATATTACTATTATCTTGATTTCTCTCTCTTCGATTGATATTTGTATTATACTATAGTTTGATAGTTGGTATTTGATAGTTTTTTGTTAGTGCGAATTTTATAGTTTTTTTTTAGTTTTGTGTTAGTATTTGATATGTGTATTACGTTTTCATTTAATAATACTAGTATTTAACCACGTCTATTGTAAGGGTGTTTAATAATTTTAAAAAACTTGAGTCAAAATTGTATGTTTAACATGTTAATATAATTATATCGAAGCTTTCAAGATTTACTTTGGGAAATTTCCAAAAATAGGTTAAAAAATGAGGTTTAAATAACTTTTGGGACAAGTTTTCGAAAGAAAGAGTTTTAGGACAATTTAGGTGTGAATGGACAAAAATGTCCTTCATTAAATTTCTATCCCTCTTCATTGAATTTCCACTACCGACGTTCGCTTTTCCTTCTCTTTCGCGTAGAACACCTGAAGTAAAAAAATAAAAACATCTCCTTTCGTTGGCTTTTGAAATTTCCCGCTCTGCTCTTCGAAGATACTCCGACTGTTCGTCGGTCCTCCAGTGCATTTCGTCGCTTCTCCTTTTCGAACCATTCAATCAACTTTGAGCGTTTTCTCTTATTTCAGTGAGTTTTATGTAACGCCCCAACAATTTGGAACTTAATTTATCGTCTCAAATGTAATTATGTGAACATTGGAAGTAATTGAGGAACTTGATTATTTTGACTTTGTATTTAATTAAGATTTAGAGTTATATAATTACCTTGTTTTGGATAATAAAATTGGTAAAGTTATATGTGGAAAATAAAGATAATTGGGTTGAGGAGAGAGTGAATTGATTTTTGTTAAAGGTAATGGTGAGATATTATTTGGAAAAAGAAAGAGAAAGAGAAGGGATTGATGTGATTGGTTGAAATTGAAAGAGGGAGATTTTGATGGGTTTAATGGAAGAGAGAGAGTGAGACTTTTGGGGAAGAGAAAAGATAATAATGATGATAAAGAATCATTATTATTGCATTAAATAGCACTATTCATCTTCCTCTTCAACCAAACCAAAAAAGAAAAAAAAAACAAATACCCTAGATCTAAAGCGCCGCCGCCCCTCCCTTCTCTGCCAGTCGTCGTCGTCGACCGGTTGTCACAGATCAACCGAGCCAATCGCCACCTAGCCGAGCCGTCACCCTCAATCGAGCGTCTCTTTAGCCAAAAACCTTCGCTGATCGGAAGCCGACTCGCGTCTCGCCAACCGATTCCTTCCGCCAGCTGCCGCCGCGAAACCAGCCGTCGCCAGCCGCCCGATCAGCCACACCACCGCGCACCGGTCGTCGAAGCCCGCGAAGCTCCATCGCGTCGCGCCCCCGCAACCCAAGCCGCACAGCCGTATCGGACAGCGTCTCCACTCCACGTAAACCCGAGCAATCCGTATCCTCCCGCGTCGAGCCGCACGTGCGTCGCGTCTGCATCCGCTAGCCGAGCCGTATCCAGCTGCTAGTCGAGCCACATCCAGCCGCTAGCCGAGCCGCATCCATCCGCTAGTCGAGCCGCATCCATCCGCTAGCTGAGCCGCATCCATCTGCTAGCCGAGCTGCATCCATCCGCTAGTTAAGCCGCATCCATCCGCGTCGAGCTGCACTTGCGCAACGCCTATGCCCGAGCCGAGCCCCGCCGCTTCTCCAGCCTTCAAGCCGAGCCGACTCCAGCCTTCAAGCTGAGTCGATTCCTGCTTTTCTAGCCGAGCTGATTTGCCTGTCTTTGAGCCGTCAGCCTGCTCTGGTCCTTGCACCTATTTTGGTAAGTTAATTGGGTTTTTGGCACACCCAGCAAGGACTTAAGATTTTGAATCGAAATAATTTATTTGGATTAAACTGATTTATTTCTCTTAAGGAACATCTTGGACCAATTGATTTTGGAGCGTTGGATTTCTTCAGTAAGGGCTCAAGCGTTGCAACCTCGACCTAGGGTAAGTCATCTCAACTACATTCTTGAGTCCTTGGTCGTTTAATGTCAAGTTATGAAAATTGGCGTTATTAAACATTTAAGACCTCGCTGCTTGGAAAGCGCATTTTCTTGCTGTTAGGACTCGTTGAGCAAAATCTCCAGGTAAGAGATTTCTACTACTAGCTCTACGACTAGAATCATGAGACCGCATGCATTCCTAGTTATGCACTTGAGGACTAGACTGCATAACGATATGTTAATTAATGAGGGCATGATATGACTGATGATGTGATTTGATGTGATGGCATGGTATAATGTAATGATGTGGCTGGTTATGGCTTTATGTTTTGATATTGTGATGAGATGTGATATGATGATTAGACTGATATGATTATGTGATGATGCTATGTATATGTATGCTATGGTTAGGGTACCTGTTAGCTTAGCCTATTAGAGTCGTACCTGCATGGGTGTCCTTTGGGATCACCACCTATTTAGAACTGCGTAGTCCGACGGGACCGCCAATCTAGCATGGATATAGATATGATTCGAGTGATTCGACGGGATCCTCGCAGCCCGATTGTCTTAGTGTTTCCTCCGGGTTCGCTATAGAGCAGTATGTCCTAGGTGCTCCCTCGGGACACCGAAGACCAGATTCTGTTCCTACGGGAGCGCATGTGCACGTGTTCGGGAACGTGCCAGTTATTGGGTACCATTTTTAGGACTCTAATAGGAAGTTAATAGGCACCTAGTGGGACTAGTAGTGGGTCTCTTACTGAGTATTTTATACTCACTCTTTCCATGTCACTTTTTCAGGTAGAGGCAGGGGTAAGGGCAAGGGCAAGCTGGCGGGCGACCAGAAGTGACCGTGGCGAGCCATAGGGATTTCTGCTTCCGCTTTACACCCCGTTTAAACTTTTAGTACTTGAGTTTTTATTATTCTTTATTTACTATTTCATTTCTTTAAAAGTAGATAGGGCTCGAGTAGGATTTTAATATTTGTTTACATTTCACACATTACCCTGATTTGGTTTTTAAATAAATAAAATTTTGAGGTTTTGTTCATTTTAGCCAAACTTTATAACTTTAATTATGTTATTTACATTTAGTTATGACTTCGACTTAGTGTAAGGAGTTGGGTCGTTACATTTTATCTGTAACCCATTTTCAATATATTTGTTGTAAATGTTTGGTTTTGGAATCGACTTATTTGCTGGAATTTGTTCCTTTTTCTTCAGGCTTCAATCATGACATCGACATCGACCGACGAACCCTTGTACAAGATTAATCCTTCCCATCATTTTTATGCCCTAGTAAGTTGTTTGTCTCATCTAGAAAAGACAACACATAATATTAAGGCTAAACTCAAACCCGATCAATTATCCTTATTTAGGAAAACAAAGTTTGGGCACTTTTTGAACCTAAATATTGTCTTTAATGGGCCACTCATCCACTACTTATTGTTAAGGGAGGTGGAAGATGAAGGAAAAGACTGTATAAGTTTCTTACTAGGGGGCGTTGTTTGTACTTCCGGTAGGAGAGAGTTTAACATCATAACTGGTCTATAGGGTCCTAAAGAGGAGTATATTCAGTTGGTTGGGAATAGTCGATTATTGGAGAAGTTTTTCAAAGACAAGGAGTGTATTTATGTAAGCAACTCAGAGGATATATTTTTGGAATACGAGGGTGATGACGATGATATTGTGAAATTAGCTTTAGTCTACTTTATAGAGCTATCTTTGTTGGGAAAAGATAGGCGAACCAAAGTCGACATTTGTTTTTTCAAGATTGCTGATGATTGGAATACATTTAATAATTATGATTAGGGTGGGATTGTTGTTGGACGCACGCTAAGTGCCTTGAAAAGAGCCTTGGATAAGTAATATGCCAAGGGAAAGAAGAAATCAACATAGACAAAAATATATACTATCAATGGATTTCCGCATCATTGCAGGTATGTGACTTCTTACTTCTTACTTCAAAACTTATGCATACATTTAAAATTAAATGATCGTTTAGTTATTTTAAACGATCGTTTAGTTGTTTTAAACGATCGTTTAGTTGTTTTTTAACGATCGTTTAGTTATGTTAAACGATCGTTTAGTTATGTTAAACGAACGTTTAGTTGTTTTTAAACGATTGTGAAACCACTTTTTTATATATCTATATATATATCTTGTGGCACTTCCTAAACTTGTTTGTCAAATGTCGAATAGGTTTGGGCATATGAGTCTATACCAACCATCATTGGATGTGGTGTAGATAAAGTAAACGATGATGCCATACCACAAATGCTGAGGTGGGTGTGCCAACAATCACCAAAGTCCCAAACTATAAGCCAGGTGTTTGACTCGCCAATGGTAAGTAGCAAGCAATAGTAACTAACTTAAGGATCGCATGATTTTGTGCTTATTTCTTTGTCCTAAATACATTTGCCTTTTTCTATTTGCAGTTGATAATTAAGGCGTCATTGAGATGACACCTGAAGAGGAGCAGTTGAAAATTGCTTCAGGTGAACTTTTTGAAAACCTCCGCTCATCTACCATTGTTAAATCGAAGAATGGTGGTTCAAAAAGGGGAAAAGAAGTTGTTAATGATGAAGATGACTTCAAAAAGAGTAAGAAACAGAAGTCCAAGACTAAGATGAAAAAGGCTATTCAGAATCTCCAAGATCGAGTAGCGGTTGTTGAAGGGCAACTTACTAGTATAAAATCAGATATTGACGAATTGAAGGGCATGATGTCAACCATATTGAAGCACATTGGACTTCAAAGAAAGGTTAGGAATGAAATTGTTAAGTGTATTGACGTTAGTTGTTTCATATTTGGTAATTACTCATACATTAAGTTGCATGTTCTCGCTAATTCATTTTGAGGTTCCATAGGGTGACGAAAGAGACCACAAGGGGTTTGAAGGCTTAGTAGATCATACAGTAGAAAGTGAAGAAGTGGATAATGCTAAGACCGAAGATGTTGACAGAGGCGGTACCCCTAATTAGTTGAGGATGCCAAAGGAGGATGAGATAAGTAATGGGGCGAAACACATTGAACTTAAAAAGAAGGTTTGGTTCTATGTTCTTGCTAATATTGATGTTTAATTTCTATCATTATCCACACTAATGCATTATGAGCTTCCATAGGGTGACGAAGATGTTCACACCATCGGTACACCTCCTTGGTTGAGGTTTAATATTGAGTTAGAGAAGCCAATCGATGTGTTGGAGAAGAAGGTTGATATTGGTTTAGAGGAGCCAATAGATGTCATTGACAATGAGGTTGAAATTGAGGACAGTGGAAAAAAACTTCGTACTCATTTTGATTCAGATGTCACAGAGATAGAACCATTTCCCACTCAACGACCACACGTTTGGCCTGCCCGTAGGAAGCGTGCAAGTGTTTACCTATCAAACCCATTCACAACTCTACCTAAACGGTCTATGACATCAACCACCACCACCTCTCAGTGTGAAATCAATTATTTATCATCCTATGCACAAAATACTTGACGTCGATTTAGATAGACTTCGAGCTTGGATTACAGACAAGCGTACAGACGATGAGGTGCGTGAAACCTTTCATGGGAAAAAATCGAAGATATTTTTCAGAGACTTGTTTATGTGTCACCGGTGGTTGGCGGATGAGGTAAGGGATTATCTTATCATTTATGCCATTATAATTTTTTTATTGTTATGGTTCTATACATTTGCTGCTTACTTTTGTTTCTATTAACATTTGGATGCACTTTTTCTTTTTATTCGTTTGAAGATTAAGGCAGCCGGGATACCTTCTGCTCAGAACTTCACAACTGCAGACACAATCTTTATGGTTTGGAATTGTCACGTTACTTTATATATGTATTTGCGTTTGATATTTGTCTTTCGGTCTGATATTTGCGTTTGTATGTTTTTCTTTGCAGCGCATTTTAGTTGCGAGGTGGCCCCTATACAAAGAATGTATTAAAGAGAATCATCTGTTTGACTGGGAGGAAGAGTATAGGTTGGTTGACTATGTTGTCGGGTCAAAAGAGGACTTCCAAGATCCTTGGACAAGTGTTGATTACGTTTACTCTCCATTCAATGTCCATGCCAACCATTGGGTTCTATTATGCTTGGATTTGGTAAATTGTCAAGTTAAGGTATGAGATTCGCTTCCGTCACTTACAACTGCCGAAGAGATGACAAACATATTACTGCCCATTCGAGAGTTGGTGCCAAAGTTGTTAGATAGTATTGGCTTCTTTGATAGGAGAGGTAGATCATCGACATACAAGGAACCTTGACTAGTTGTTATTATCGACTCAATTCCACTACAATGAAATAATAGTGATTGTGGCGTATTCACGATTAAGTATTTTGAGTACATAGCTGCTGGTATTGATTTAGATACATTATATCAAGAAAACATGTCGTACTTCAGAAAACAATTGGCATTTCAATTATGGACCAATGCTCCTATGTATTGAAATATGTAAATAAATCACAAGTATCAATTGGCTTTTCAATTAGTAGTTGTAAAACTACTTGTAGTATCGATTATTCTCTATGTTGCATTTCAACTAGTATCAATTGGCATTTTAATTAGTAGTATCGATTATTCTCTATGTTGCAAAACTACTTGTAGGTAAACGATCGCTTAATAGTTTTTATGATTTTAAGAAGATCGTTTAGACTTTACTAAACGATCGCTTAAAGATATGTGCACGATCTGTTACATTAGTGTCATACATATAAACGATCGTTTAATATTTTTCACCTGAACGTTTAGGAAATCGCTTAATATTCTTTTAGATATCAATGTGGTTTCTATAAACGATCGCTTAATATTTTGATGTTTATTAAGAAGATCGTTTAGACTTTACTAAACGATCGCTTAAACATATGTGCGCGATGAGTATTTCTCTACACGAATGTTTTGTGATATGTATCTAAACGAATACAAATATTAACTCAAAAGTACAAGAACCAAATATATATATATATATATATATATATATATATATATATATATATATATATATATATATATATATATATTTATTTACCAAAAGTATTTATTCGCCCAAAGTTTCAGTACATACTGTTGTCTAAACAGTTTCATGTTTGACACAGTTAGACAACCAAAGTCAGTACCAGTTACAAGGCATTTAATAAATTTAGAACAAAAAATTCCACAATCCAATGAACGCCCTTTCTATAATGTGGCCTTCGATCTGCGTACTGGCCAAGGGCTATATGTGAATCGTTCTGAATAGAGGTTGACTCCAATTTCAATTGCGAGTGAGGCGATGCATCGTGCAAGCATTTAAAGAGCTTCATCAATAAGTTTCTGCTCAACATAATTTGGCATTGAGTTGAACACGTAGATCTTGCATTTTCTCATATCAGCTGCAATAGCCAACCAGTGTTCTTTTATGTTGATGCAGCCAATCATGTAGTTGACATCTCCCCACCCTGGTATTTGTTCGTAATCACCAACAGCTGTGTTGAAATAGTATTCCAAATCTTTTTCTGTCCATATATTTAGGTGTGCTGTTGGGTCCGTCCATTCAGCTTTTTTATTATCTGGTGTCACAAGACGAGTATCGAAAATATGGTTCCAAACAATGCAGTCTGGTTTATTGATTCCAGTCTTGAAGAACAAGTAAAAAAATTTAGTCAGAATATAATGATGCAGTTTAACTTCTATAAGAAAAAAAAAAATTAAAGAATGACAACTTACTATAAACGCAGAATGTAATATTCTAAAAGTGCACTTGCAAAGTTGCTTGAGATGCAACATTTTATTGTGCAAGTGGGATAATAGCAAATCCATTGTCTACAAAAAAAAAATTAAACGATCGTTTAGTGAATGAAAGGAGAGTATAAGCGATCGCTTAAGAAATGTACATGTGATCGTTTACTTACTAAGCGATCGTGTAATATTAACTTAACGATCGTTTAGTTAATAGAAGCGATCGTTTAGTTAATAGAAGCGATCGTTTAGAAAATGCGAGTGATCGTTTACATGTAAAATGAAATTTAGGAAGAGTACTTACGTCTCCAAGTACCCATGTGTTTTCTTCAAGCTGTTTGAAAAAATCTTTCTTTCTGGTTGTGGAGACTACTTTCCTTTTTTCATGGGTTGTTTTTCTTGATCTTTTCCATTGTAAGTATGCCTTCCATAATTTTGGATCCACTTGCCACATTGGATTATATCTATCTACTTCTCTGATTTCTACATCTGGGACAGGTATTGTAAATTCTGATATGATCTTAGTAGATGTTGTGGGTGGATTACCTTGTTCATCTTCATCAGGCACATTTTTATTTGCTATTTTACATAGCTTTCTTTCCTTTATTGATTTTTCTTGTTCATCTTTATCAGGCACAGTTACTGATTCTTTTTCAACCAAAGTAACTGCTTCATCATTTTTTTGAATCTCAATCTGTTGTTTTATTGTTTCCTACAATGTAATCGTATTAAACAAGTAACAAACTATTAATTCAAAGGACTACAAATTTGTTGTGTATACATACCAATTGAGATTCTTCATTTACAATTTGTACAGTTTGATCCAATGGAGCCATTTCACAAAGTGCAAGAGGTCGGCTCACAAGTGGAAGGGTAGTAATCATTTGTGGCAGGTCTTTTTCTTTCTCATTTTTAGCAATTAGATTATTCGATATATCTCTTATAGTCATTAGCAAGTCCGCATCCATGCCGTCTATGCTTATATCACTACCAGATTCCTGTTAATGTTCCGTAAACAAAATGAGAAAAAAAATGAGAATAAGAAAAAAAATACAATTGTTACTTATTTATAAACTAGTAAACAATGAATGAAATGTTAACCTTTGGGTTTCCTCTTGATGTTCAGTATGTTGTTCTTGAACAACATACTCATTGTCATTCTGATGAGTATGATCATTCCCTTGATTTTTATTTTATTCTAATAAACAAATAAAAACGAACATAAAATTAAAAAATAAACTTTGATAAACGATCTTGTAACTGTGATGAACGATCGTGTAACTTTGATAAACGATTGTGTAACTAATGTATTATGAAAACAAATTTTACCTAGACCAATCTCTCTAGCATCTGCTTCATTTCATACAACTCCAATGATTGCTTTGTGATTGTGTCATCCATCCGACAGACTATAGAAGTCAGTGTGGATAAATCCTTACGAACTTCTTTTATTTTCTTCTTCAGTTTCTTGTAGGATTTTGAATGACTTTGTTCTTCTTTGTCATTGGACTTCTTTGATATGCAACGTTTCTTGTTGGTGATTGGATGCATTTCAGACTGGTCAGCCACTGTTTGACTTTGTTCTCTTTGTGGTGACAGTTGTGGAGATGAGTCTGATTGCTCCAATGATTTGTTGTTCATTGCTCCAGTGGATTCATCGTCCTCCATTTGCATGTTATCATCCCATCGAATTCGACTCTCCATGAAAGCCTTCTCTTGGGTTGACATTTTCATTTTAGGTTGAACAACAGTCTGCAATGTAATTGTATTAAATGATCGTGTAATTGTATTAAACGATCATGTAATTGTATTAAACGATCGCTGACAAGTTTTACTTACATTTTTGTTGTCGAATATGTTCTTCTGCAGCATTTTGTAAGATGGAGCTTGTGTACAATTCCATCTCAATATCCTAGGGATTAATCCCTTGCTGTTTCTTGTGGCCAGGTGCTCATTTGTAGTTGAGGGTACTTCATAAGCCCACACCTACAACATTTAAACAAATATGTTAAACTTTGATGTTCAATTGGCATTTACTTAAAGTGTATGAACAAATAAAAATCACCTGAAAAGCAAGCATGTAGTCTTTGATGTTGTAGTATGACACTGCTTTGGAACTTGTTGTCTTCTTTAGCTCGTATGCTTCTTTTTCCCTTGTAGACTTGTCTTTAAACTGTTGAGCAGACAAGTGTAGAAGAAAGTTGATCAATCGAAGCTTTTAAATGCTTCTTCATCATCAACTCTTCCTAAAATATCCATGTCAAACTGTGTTTTCTTATCCTTTCCGACTATAACAGTTTCTATAAAGACAGCCAATGCGACCTTCACAGCATCGTCAGCATTTGTAAACTCAAAATTCTTGAAAATTTCCTCAATTTTTATTTTCTGATCCGAATAGAAGGCTTTGTAGGCACTTGCTATTGCAATCTTTCTCCAATGTTGTGTTTGTTGGCCACAATTCAGTTATGATGTTGAATTCCTTTTGGGTTAAACGGATGTTCTTCCCTAAAATTGAGAAACAGATTCCATCTGCGTTACCGTCTTCTGGTATCTGCCTCAGCAAGAAATGATGGATCAACTGGCCGTTGAAGACCATGTTCACATTCAGCAATGGACCAAAAATTGTTTTGTTGAATATTTGCAGCTGTTCCTTGGTCAATTTATCCTTAATAAGACTGTCGATCTTGTGCACTTGGCATGAGACAGTGGCAGGGAAATACTTGTCGCTAGGTACGGCCATCCTGAAAATATAGTTAATCGGAAAGTAATAAATTTAACAATATGAAGAACTATATTCAAGATAGAAGTCGAATCTGAAACCCTAAACGCTTCACAATAATAATTTAAGAACACAATGATATTTTTTCAAGACAAAAGTCGAAACGTTTGAAATATAAAAAAAGGAAAAGTGTAATGTTATAGTAGGAAAAGTTCGGGAAAATACCTTTTGACGTTGACGAAAAATATGGACTGAGACAAAAAGGTCTGAGAGAACAATAGACTGAAAGAAAACGAAGGTCAGTGATCAGTGCGGTTGTGTATTGCGAAGTGATGGAAAACGAAGAAGGCGGAACGTATATATCGGATGTTTTTACCAAAAGGGCAATATTGTAAATTCATGTACTATTTTTAAAATGCTGAATCGCGGTTGTAAATTCGCGATTGTGTTTCGTTGTTTTAAAAGATCGTTTAAAACTATTTTAGTTTTTTATAATCAATCGTTTAGTTAATTGCAAACGATCGTTTAGTTTTATTTAACCGATTTGTCACGAAGCCTAGATTAGGCACCTCCCCTATTGCACCTTTTAATTTTTCTAAGAACCACTGTATTGAGTCATCTGTTTCTCTATTAACTACTCCAAAGGCTAGAGGATAAATCTGATTGTTACCATCTAAGCAAACGGCCACTATCAACTGACCCTGATATTTGTTCTTAAGAAATGTTCCGTCCATGACTATGACCGGTCTAATGCAATTTAAGAATCCTCTAACACATGGACCAACAGCCATAAAAAGATATTTAAAGAAACGATCATCTTCGAGTTCCATGTGAAATATTGTACCTGTATTTGTAAATTTGAGTGCTTCACCATATCTACGCAAAAGATTATATGACTCTTCAGGAGACCTTCACACTCGTTCATGCATTTTCTCTGGCACGCCATGCTTTCTCATAACTCATATTTATGCCATATTCTTGCCTCATGTCTTCTATGATATCACGTGGTTTGTATATGCGACCAGCTCCGTTGAATTTGGACTTTATTAATTCTCCAACAACCCAAGATTTTGCTTGCTTATAGTCACGATTCAAAAACTCAAGAGAACATGAATGAACTTTCACATACTTTTTAATCTTGAATATATTTGAATCCTTCAGTCTAACCGCTCGCAATCTCCAACCACACTTGTTGTCGATGCATCTAATGAAAAGAACCTCTTTTGTAGACTTTTTTACTACAAACTGAAATTTTTTTGTCATTGTCAACACACTTAATCTCATTGACAAATCTCTCTTGCAAAAAAAGATTTGTCCTACATCCAACTCTTCACTTGTACAACTTTCTTCGGACCAACCACTTCCTTTTGTCTTCAACTTCCGACTAGAGGAGCTGCAGTCAACTTTACCTTTTCCTTTGCAATCTTTTGTAGGAGCATCTCTTTGTTCTGGGATGTCAAACAATTCATTGTTCATCTCAACTGACTCCCATGTAAAAGTATCATCTTTTGAATGATATGACTCATATGATTCCCATATAACGGAATTGGTCCATATCATGTTATCACACAAGCCAACCTGAACTTCACCAATATCAACTTCATTCTCATCTAATGTATCCATTCCAATTGGAGGATGAGGGTTTAAATTTTGAACTTGGTTGCTCCCAGATATTGAATTGTAATCTTTGTTTAACACTTTCATGCTTCGGTTGCTCGTAGGCTCAAATGATAGGTATAGGGGGACCTCCAATGGATTTTCACTAAGAATTTAAAACTTCAAATCACGGTCATTGCTTAACTCAAATGGAGGAGCTTCCTTTTCCCCTTTTATCTCATATATACATCTTATCTTTATATCGAACTTTGTAGGGTCAACATCTGCAAGGTCATATAATTCATACTGTAAATCTTTGTGCGTTATTTCTTTACTGACAACAATGCCTTTTAACACTCCTCCTTCATATTTTCTTCGTCCCTCATCCTATGCACCACCGTGACACACTAAAATCCGAACATGTGCCATCCTTAAACTACCTTAAGTAGCTTTGTATCTTCAAAAATTGATTTGAACTTAAGAACCTACAAGATGCGTGCAAGATGTAAAGAAATAACAAAAATAACTGCGAGATGTGTGCGGGCATAAGAGAGTTACTAAACATGCAAATAATAGCTCTAAATGGATTAGGAGGTGTACCAATTTGATTTTGAAATAAATAGTGAAAGTTTGGAACGTGCGAGATACGTGCGAGATAAAACATAAGGGCCTAAGAGAGTTACTAAACATGCAAATAATAGCTCTAAATGGATTAGGAGGTGTACCAATTTGATTTTGAAATAAATAGTGAAAGTTTGGAACGTGCGAGATACGTGCGAGATGTGTGCGAGATATGTGCAAGATAAAGCATGAGGGTCTAAGGGAGTTACTAAACATGCAAATAATAGCTCTAAATGGATTAGGAGGTGTACCAATTTGATTTTGAAATAAATAGAGAAAGTTTGAAACGTGCGAGATGCGTGCGAGATACATGCGAGATACGTGCAAGATAAAAAAATACGTGCGAGATAAAAAAAAAACCTTCATTCCTTCTATTCCTATTGCTTACTCCTCCTCTATTTGATCCAACTAAATCTTCATCCTCTAGTTCAATGCATTTTTCACTACCCATTGAACTTTCTAAGAACCTAAAACCAAACTTTGACTAAACTAATTTACAGCAAATAAGTCAATTCCAAAAACTAGACAATTACGGATGAAAATAACAACAAATACCCCAACCAAACATTTACAGCAAATAAATTGAAAATGGGTTAGACATGAAACTCACCCAAATAAGAGAAAATGCGAAGTTGATTGAATGGTTCGAAGAGGAGCGACGAAATGCACTGGACAACGACCGACGAAGGGCAAGCGACGATGGCCGGAGTAGCTTCAAGTGTTCTACATGAAAGAAAAGAGAAGGGAAAGGGAACTATACACGAAAGAGAAGGAAAATCGATCGTGGAGAGAAGGGAAAGTAAATGTGGAAGAGGGAAAGGAAAAGAAGGGCATTTTTGTCCATTCACACTTAAATTGTCCTAAAACTCTTTTTTTGAAAACTTGTCCCAAAAGTCATTTAAACCTCCTTTTTTAACCTATTTTTGGCAATTTCCCATTTACTTTCTATGTTTAAAATATTCTTCAAGATATACTAACATATAATGATAAACCATAGAAATTTGCATTATCCAAAACGTAGTACACCAAATGTAGGATGCAATTTTCTAAATTTAAGAAATATATAAAATAATTTATTTATCACTCAAGAAAACGTAATATTAATTTATCGCTATTAGATTTTGTTCTAGTTTTAAAATTTTTATTTAAATTTAAAGCATTATAAAGAAAATATATTTATTGAAAAATTAGGGTTCATGGTAGTATTTAAATATTTAATTAAAAATATGTGATTTTATATTTTTTATTGGTTCACATTTTTTATAATCAATTATTTATATTGTTTGTCCTTTTTTTTATATAGAAAGTGATAGACAAAAAATTGGCTTTTATGTTATCTGCAAATAGTCATATAATAGATGGTGTCGCTGAAGTTGATTATGATCAATCTCCATGTGAATTTTTAGTACAAATGGAAAAAAAAAATCACTAAAATTGTGGGATTATCGCTTGGAGTAAATATGAGTTCAAACCAGATAGAGATAATATATATGACGGATTAGTCCTTTACGACATAAGTAATTAATAGAACCATTAAAGTCAAATTTAATTGAGATTTAGAAAAACCAGAACACAAAAATTATTATAACCTAAATAAATTTCATGGTTAAGTATGTTTGATACGGGAAAATTAGAATGCAGAGAAATTGGAACTTACTCTTGATCAACTCTCTAATTGTTGAGCAATTTAAGATTTTCGTTTGTGGAAACCAAAATTTGAATGAAAATTTTACAAAGAGAATTAAATTAGATCACTGAGTTTTTTTTTTTACTTAAAAAATCATGAAGCCTTAAAAAAAAACCAATTGCATCCTCTCCCATCTCTGTAGCGTCTATATGTAGAAAAACGAAAGAAGAATCCGAGAGAATGTGGGAATTCTCCCATGGTATTTCAGTAACTCCCACGTAAGGAGAGTTACTTTATTTATTTAATAAAATAAATAATAATAATTAAGGGAAACTTACATAAATGTAACAAAAACACCAAACTATTTACGGTCCGTATAACAAAGCCTTAGCCATTTTTTAAATATTCAAGGTTTGCTCTTCCATCTTTCTTTTGCGATTCGTCTTCCTCCTGCTATTTCTTTCATCGTCTTCCTCCTGCAATGTCGTCTTTCTTCTTTTTTTTTGCAATTTCTTTCCATCATCTTTCTTATTTTTTAATTTTTTATTTATGTCGTTTAATCTTTCCATAGTTTTTCTTCTTTTCCTCTTCCTTTTTTTCGCTTTTCCATTGTCTTTCTACTTTTCCTCTTTTTTTTTTTTCGCTACAATTTCTTCCCATCGTCTTTCTGCTTTACGTCGTGTACAAAAAATAGTAAAATCTAAAAAGATCGTGTGAATCTTGAAAAAAAAATCATTTAGATTGGAGTAGCCAAATATAAACTATCGTGTAAAAAAGTAAACAATCGTGTAAAAAAAATAAATAAAAGATCGTGTAGAAAAAAATCATTTAAATTGGAGTAGCCAAATGTAAACGATCGTGTAAAAAAAGTAAATGATCGTGTAAAAAAAGATAAAAGATCGTGTATAAAGAATCTTAAAAAAAATCATTTGGATTGGAGTAGTCAAATGTAAACGATCGTGTAAAAAAATTTAAACGAGTGTACCAAAAGAATTAAAAAAATCATGTACCAAATTTTGAAAAAAAAAAAACATTTAGAACGATCGTGTAACAAAATTTAAATGATCGTGTAACAAAATTAAACGATGGAATTGAAAAGATAAATTGTAGCCATATCTAAACGATCGCGTATAAATTGTAGCCATATCTAAACGATTGCTTATCAAACAATAACCAAATCTAAACGATCGCAAATATATTACGCGCACGTTATTAACGGCGTGGTTGATGGAGCTTTTTTGGTATTTTACACGGTGGACCTTTGGGCTTTTTTCGTTTTTGAAATTGTTCTATAGAGTGTAAATATTTTGCCGCTTTTTTATGTTTTTGAAAAGACCCCAATAATTAAATTAATTAATTAATTAATTTAATAATAAAAATTAATTAAATCAGATTTAATTGACATTTTATTTATTTCATTTAAATCATATTTAAAAGTAAATATCTCGTATAACCAAGAATTTTTATTTAATTAAATATAATTAACCTAAACTATTAATTAATTCTCAGCTAAATTAAATATCTTATATTTAGTTTAATCTAAATTTGAATTATATTCGTCTATAAAGATCTCCATTAATCTATAGTTTTAATGTGTATCATATACGCGTTAAATTTTAATCGATAGTTTTAATATGAATCTAATTTACATTAAAATTGATATTTCAACTCATTTAAATACTTTATTATCTCAAAAAATAATTTTGAATCATATCCAAAATTAAATTTATATAATTACTTTTAATTAAAATATAAATTTTATGTTTTAATGTGTCTCTATACATTATATTAATTCCCAAAGTTAATTTGAACATTTATGTTCAAATTATACCCAACATAAATTAAACCTTATTACCTTTACGAGCTAGGAAGGGGACCTAATAAACCTAGAGATCAGAAGCTACAACAATATCATATTAATTAACTAAACTCATTAACCACATCAATTAGTAATTGTTAACTGGTGTTCATTCGAACTCTTCTCGTTGTAGATATATTTTTGTATCCACGAACAAAGACTAATAATAGTAAGTTAATCCTTCAAAAGTGTCTGTAATGCCAGCTGGATCAATTGACCATTTTACCCCTAGGTTACTTCTAGTTCTTAAATATCAATGCTCCTCTAATGAACAACCTATTTAAGGTCCAGCCAATAAATAGAAAACATTTCTGTGCCATAAAGGGTAAGACTCTTTGTTCAAGTCCAAGAGACACCATTTAAGGGAACACTCATCTACTTACCTTAAAGTCGGGAAGGAGTGAATTCATTCTTGTGTTCATGTTTCCAATTATGCACTCGGTCTTGCCTCAAAATGATATGTTTATTGAGTCGACAATCAGACCACTCTCATCTTGTACAAATCAAAGGATAGTTATTTGCGAACATGAATTCATAATACATTGGGATGAGCATCGAGCGATCGGGGTCGATTTTCTGACCAAACCGTTCCGAATCGACTACAAGTCGGCACAAAAGTTGGAAAATCGGCCTCGATCGTCGGTTCTAACAAAACCGGTCAGACCGACCGACAGTCGGGTCGATCGGGTTGTTTTTTTTTTTTTGGTTCTTCTTCTTCTTCTCCTTCCTTTTCTATGTTTCTTGCTTTCTTTCTTTTGATAAACGATTTTAAAAAAATAAGAATGACATTATTATGTTTTATTTCACTTTTTAATTTCAATAGAAAAGTCTATGATATATATTATATATTGTCTTAAAATCATATAATTGTCACTAAAAAATAAAATCTAGTTCTATTAATTTCAATGCTTAGTTCATAGGTATTACACAAATTAATAAAATAAACAACATAAAAATAAGAATCTAAACATACTACCAAAATGAAATTAGAAACATCCAAGTTCAATTCACTTCACCACATTAAAGAGTCACAAATACAACCAAAGTATGAAACAGAAACACTATGATAGTCTAGTCAGTAGAAATATTACAAGTCTTGGATCAAAATTAGTTAGTAATCGCTTAATTGGTAATTGATAACTTATCAAAATCTGGAAGGTCTTCAAGCTCCTTGCCATTCTCCATAACCACCCAAAATCCTACATAATCAATATGAAAAATTTACTAAATAATTTAAGATTTCACTAAAGTTACACATTACAACTACAAAAGATATCATGTAAAGATTTGAAAATACCTTCTTCAAATTTTGAAGCCTCTTCCAATTCATGTTGAATTTGAAGATGTATTGGATCAAAATTTATCCAATTTTGAGTACATATGAGAGCTTCCATTGTTTTAGGAGCCAATGAGCAGCGTGATGAGTCAACAACACGTCCTCCATAACTAAAAGTCGACTCAGACGCTACAGTAGAAACTGGAATAGCTAAAATATCTCTAGCCATATGACCAAGAACCTCAAATTGATCACTGTTCATCTTCCACCACTGTAGTATGTCAAAATCATCTTCGGTCCTAACATTGACTTCCAACAAATAGATATCAATCTTCGATGACCCCTCTTCGAAAGGTGTTGTAGCATCATCTTCAAATTCCTCAACAATCGTGTCGTAGACAAAATCTTCACCCACATTTTCATTTGAATCAAAATCAATATTAGCAGCCAAGTCTGAAACAGTTTTTGTACTAGTTGTACTAGTACTACTACATCTTTGTCTACTCCCACTTCGAGTAGTACTATACTCATGAAAGAGACATCTACAACTGTAACGCCCCAAAAAATTTAGATAATTTTGGAGTTAATTATCTTAGTTTTGTTTAATTAGATTTAATTTATTGGGGGTTATTTTGAATTCATTTAATAAGAATTATTTGATTTTGTGAGAATTTAAATTAATTAAATACTTGTTGGATGAGTATTTAATTAATTAGAGGTTTTGACATGTGGTGTTTGTTGAGTTTTTGATTAAATGGTAGGTTAAGAGGATTAAGTAAAGTTGCGGATTTTTAGTGTTGTTGAAGTTGAATATAATTAAACAATTATGGATGTTATTTAATTAAATTGTGGGGTGAAAAGTTTGTTGGAGATTTAATAATTATATGTATATGTGGAAATATATATAATTATTATGTTAAAGGAAAAGATAATTATATTTGTTGAAATATAATTATTTAAGGAAAAGATAATTGTATTTTGGAGAAAGATTATTTTTAAGGGAGAAAAAGAAAAATAATTATATTTTGGGTAAATATAATTATTTATAAAAGGATATTTATTTTCGAGAAAGATAAATAATAATTAATTATTTGGAAGAAAGATAAATAATAATTAATTATTGTGGAAGATAATTAATTATTTTGGAGAAAGATAAATAATAATGAATTATTGTAGAAGATAATTAATTATTTTGGAGAAAGATAAATAATAATTAATTATTCTCAAAAAGATAAATCTTGATTATGGAGTGGAGTTATTATGGTTGGGTTAAGATAATTTATGTTGGAAGTTGTGAGTGTTTTATTGGAAAAAGATTTGATTGATTAAATTAATTGAGAATTTAAGTTAATTTGAGATTTTGGAAAGAAAAGTTAGTTTTGGTGGAATTGGATTTAATTGAGTATATATATATGGATATATATATATATATATATTTAATTAATAATTTGGAAAAGTGAAGTTAATTATATGATGAAATATAATTATATTTGTTTGGAAAAGAAGATAATCCATGAGAAGAGAGATGGTTGATTTGATTGGATGAAAAAGATATATATTTATTTAAAAGAGAGAATAATGATTTAAATAAATAAATATATTTATTGTAGATTTTGGTGAGAGAAAAAAAATAATAATAAAAAAGTATTATTATTATTATTAATGGTTATAAATGCCTAAGATTTTGTGTATTTAAGACATTTATTTAGAAAAGATAATGGAAATAAAGATATATGTATATATTTGGTATTATATATATATATCCTAAAAGGAAAAGGAAATAATAATAATAAATATTATTATTATTATTTGGGTCTATAAATAGCATTGGAATGCTTAAGTCAGAAAGTAAAGGAAAAAGAAAAAGGTTCTTCATATTCTCCACTAAGATAACCTTCTGCCATTGTCGCTTCACCAATTTTAGTTATGATTGGTCCCTTTGGCAAAGCTTGAAGAATCGATGAATTTTCTCATCAAGGTTTAGACAAATTTTCAACCTCCATTTGGTTAAGTTTGGATCTGCTTTAATTGGGAAATTACTGTCAGCAATGAAATATTTTTAGCTAATCTCCAAAATCTTCAGGTAAGAGATTCTACTACTCTGGACCTTCGAAATGAATTTAATAGACTGCATGTATTTACGATTATGCATTGATGGTAGCTAAGACGCATAATGCGATGCTATAGATGATGATTGATATTATGTTAATGATGATGACTGATACTATGATTAACGATGATGACTAGTATGTTTATGATGTTTATGATACATGATATATTAATCACATGAATAAGGATGTTATGATTAATATTCATGTCTTGTTATGATGTTTATAATGATGTTACATGCTTTGGATTGTGGTGTCTGTTAAGTTTGTCTATTGAGCTTTTTACTCCACCTGTATTGTGATCCTATCTATGGGGTCACTCGCACGACTAGGGGTGTTCCTACGGGATCACTCGCACGATTTAGGGGTGTACCTACGGATCACATGCACGGTTAGAGGACAGTTATATTGTGTATACGGGGTCACTCGCACGACTAGGGGTGTTCTGACGGGACCACTTGCATGATTAAAGGTGTACCTATGTATTACATATATGTTTATGGAGTGTATACGGTGTCACTCGCATAACAGGGGTGTTCCGACAGGACCACTCACACGATTAGGGGTGTACCTATAGATTACATATATGTTTATGGAGTGTGTACCTGCGATCACTTGTACGACTAGGGGTGCTCCTTCGGGTACGCTCGCACGATTTAGAGGTGTTCGTAAGGTCTCACTCACTCAGGTGTGCTCCATTGGACCACAACGTTATGATTATGTTTCTAACGGAAAGTTAATAGATCACCTAGCGGGACTAGTAGTGGGTCCCTTACTGAGTATATTTATATACTCACTCTTTCCTATGTTTAATATTTCAGGCTAAGGTAAAAAAATTAAGAAGCTGGCGAGCGAGAGTGAGGGATCCGTGGCATGCCATATGGGGACACAGTTCAGCTTCCGCACTCATTTATATGTCTTTCAGTATTTTTAAATTTTAACCATTTTACTTAAAGATTTTATTCTATTTATTTGTTTTTAATTCTTTAAAATTTTTAGAACCCACGGGTCACATTTTCAAATTATTTTTGTTAATTTTGAAAATCTTATGTTTTTCGTGAACGTTTTGATATTAATTTTATAAAGATTTTAGTTATCCTCTTTTCAAAAAGGTGTCTTTTGATGTTTATCTTTTTAATAATGACCTTAACTTAGTTTAAAAGTTCGGGTCGTTACAACAACATTGTTCCACTACATTTTCCATGGATTCAGCAACATCGAGACCAAAAAAATTTTTCAAACAAAAAGATACAAATCTTAATTTCTTTCAAGGATCTAACACAATAGCAACATACAACAACAAATTATTCTTTACATTGTTTCCCCAATATTTCTCAAATTTTGTCTTCATGTTATTAGCCATTCCAACTAACAATGCATTTGCACTACCTGCATTCAAATGTATACAATTCTGAACCACTGTAATCTGATGGAAAACCAAGTTCGAAGTAGTATACAAAGAGGCCGAAATCTTCAACGTGACATCATAAAATACTTTTAAAAATCGTATTAACATCATAGCATTTGTCCAATCTTCCTTATTTGGTGACATATCATGTCTATATGAGGCATCTTCATCTTTTAATCTATCAAAAGCTTTTTCAAACTTAACAGTAGCTTCAAGCATCATATATGTGGAGTTCCATCTTGTAGGAACATCAAGACACACATAACTCTTACAAGCAATTTTTTCAAGTTCAATGCACTTTTTAAATTTCAAAAAACGAGCAGAAGAAGACCTTATAAATCGCACGGCATATCGAATCCTATCAATACAATCATTATGTTCCTTAAAAGCATCAGTTACTATAAGATTCAATATATGGGCACAACAACGAACATGTAGAAATTCCCCACCAAACAATAATCCTTTATTGAATCTCTTTAAAAGATAAGCAACAGCAGTGTCATTCAAACTTGCATTATTAATCATCAATGTCATTACCCTCTCAATGCTCCAATCCTTCAAATTCTTTTCAATGGTTTTATCGATAGTATCACCTTTATGATTCTCAATTGGACAAAGATTAAGTATTCTCAATTGGACAGTTAGGACCATGTAATTAATATTTTGTCCCGATGTCCAACAATCAGTGGTGAGATAAACTCTATATTTATTTTTTACAAACATGTCTCTCAAACGATTCTCCTCATTAACATACAACTTAAGCACATCTCTAGCCACAGTAAATCGAGATGGAACAACAAATCGAGTATGATTTCCACATGTTAATTTATCCACAAACTTCTTAAACCCCTTACCATCCACAAACTTAAAAGGTAATTCATCAACTATTATCATCTCAACCAAAGCTTCCCGACAACCCTCTAAACTAAATGACTCACATACAAGTTGTGAAGAATTATCTCCAACTTTGTCTTTAGGTTTAAAAGCTAATGTCATTTGAGTTTGGTCTCTCTTTTTTTGGTAAGGGTACTTTTTGCAATTTTCTAAATGATGCTTCATAGTCCTAGTACCATTACGTTTAGAATGACATGTATAAACAACTCCACAATATTTACATTTAGCACGAGGGTCATTAGGATCACCTTTGAGCCTCTCAAAGTGGTCCCAAACCATTGATTGTTTGACATTCTTTCTTATTTTTGGGAGATTTGGAACATCTTCTCTCCCATATGAATCAAGATCAACATCAATGGTTTTACGCTTGGCATCCGTATCTTCGTCGCTTACGATTTTTAAAGTTTCACAACTTCCATCACACTCTAACTCCATATCCATTGAATCCACTTGATTTAACAGTAATGAGAGTAAAAAAAAATGATATTCCATTTTAGTGTGTGTGGCAAGAATAAAAGAAACTGAAAGCTTAAAAATAACAAATCAATAGATATAGATATCGTAGGCAAAAATGATGATCAAATTCAAAAGCAAGCTACATAACTACTGCATGATACCAAAATTCAAGCAAAACTCATCAAATGAAACAAACCACAAAATTATAAATGAAATATTATCCAATATAAATGTTGTAAGATGAATTTAATCAACATAATAAAATTCAACTAAGACAATAGCTCATGAAATCGTATATTTTCTTCTTAGTTTTGAATGTATAATATGAGTTAGAAACTTTACCTTTTAAATAAGTTACTCATGTTATTGATATATATAATAAATCATTATATCTTTAACCAAGTTTTGGTGAAAGATACTTAAGAAACAAATAAAATTGTTCTGAAGAAAAAAAGAAGAAATTAATGATGGAAAGTTGTGTTGTGGGTGAAAATTAATCATCTTTTTTGGGTTCAAATAACAAATCAATTTAAAATCAAACCCAAACATAATTTGAATTCAAAATGTCCCCTAAGTTTGGGTCTGAAGTCTCTTTCTTTTCCATATTCTTCATAATCAAAAACCCCACTTCCAATTTTTCATTAATCTCAATCCAAAAAAGTGTTAGAAAAAGATAGAGAAATCTATTTTCAAACAGAAGCAAAAATCACTTCAAAAATGAGAAAACCCCATCTCTTCTAAAAATCTCTTCCTTTGATTTTTTCTTCACACAAGCAAAAACCACTTCAAAAATTAGTAAGTATTTTTTCCCCTCACAGAAATGAGAAAACCCCATCTCTTTAGAACCTTCAAAATTTTTCATTCTTTTTCTTCTTCATTTCAATGGAGGAAGTTTTCTTCACAATTCACAACATCCCCTTTAATTGCTCCATTTTTTCAGTTCTCTTTACATTTTCGTATACACATATATTCAAAAAGAAAAGAAAAAAAATACCTAACGAGTTGGGTGTGCGGTTGATGGCAAATGGAGTCACCGGCGGCGGCGATTGCGACAACCAACTGAGAGGAGGAGAGATGAAAGATCTATGCCGGTGAGACTGTGCAATTGCGACGACCAACTAAGAGACTTTGCGTGTGGAATCGTGGATGTGGACTTTGGTCTGTAGCGTGAACCAGCGAGATGAAATAACCTAAATTTACAAAAGTATATATATATATAAATATTTAAAGGGGGAGTCGGTTTGGTTAGTTCACCAGACCGACCGACCTCATAGATTGAACCGACCGCTTGAACTCGATTTTCAAATTGTAATAACCAAAACCTGACCGCCCATAATATTTTTCTGCCAGCCCGACATCGGTTCGTTCGGTTTCGGTTTTTCAACCCATCATGCTTACCCCTATAATACATTCAGGATTAAGATTAAGTTACCTAAGTCATCCTAGTGAAATAGAAACCTAACTAATTAATGGAGTTATATTTAGTGGTTACTATTTCGTGGTCCGATCTTATGAAAACTCATTGCATAGGATACCCTCACTCACATGTCACCTATATGAACACGTTGGATCATTGCATTTGTATCTAATACAAAGTAAGTTTTATCCGTAGTGTTATAGCATTGATCTTTAAGTAGTATCTCGAACATTGATCTCTGTATGTCTTTACATACAATTCAAGACTCATCAAATAACTTAGGATGTTAGTTTATTGTATTTAGGTAATAAAACAAAACTAATAATCAATAACACTTTATTGAAATTACAAAAATAAATCTTTATTAATGATAGTCAACAAATTATATTTACCATTTACGAGTTTTAGGAAATAAAACCCAAGAATATACACCCTAATTTAACTTCACCAAGATAAATAAGGTTTATAAGATAAATAAGGTTTATGTCATTTCCTATTCTTAATGAACAAGCAATGAAATTATTTTTCAATTGCATTGTCATTTCCGAACATAGTGGTAATAAAAATTGAATACTCATCTTCTTTAATTGAATATTCAAACTATTTAATTATATGTCAAACTTTCCACACTGGTAACAGAAATCAGGGAGTTTCTCCTATTGTTCGAATCCATGATTCCTCTATCGTAGTCCCTTATTTTAACTTTAGTTCCTCTCCTTAACGATTTAGTAACATCATTTTACTTTGGCTCTTAATGTCTCTCCCAAATATTTTTCGTTTTCGTTAAAATCCACTTCTTCGAAGGACTCGATGGAATTTCCTAACACCCTCCCCCATTTCCTAAAGAAGAAAATCAAAGATAAATCATGGAAATGAATCGAGAAAGTTGTGTACAGCTTTAGAGTGGATAATCTAGGGTTCTCTTTCAGATTCTAAAAAAAAATTAGAGCTTTATCAAAACTCCATACACCCTTACTAACTATTTTGCTTTTCTCTGCTTGTTGTTTCTAAATCTATAGTGGAGTAGATTTTTCTAACGACCTCTATTTTAAATCTTCCTTCGATATCCCAAATCATTAATTGGCATTAATATTTTGAACGCCTCCTTGAAAACGGTCTTCTCTAAGAGGATCTTGATCATAACTGCGTTCTTTAGACTCTCATTTGAAACAGCAATGTCATTGTCCACAATCTCAACTGTCTTTTCTTGCCTTTCAAATCTTGTATAATATGAGTTTTTCAAGTTGTTCCTTTATCTTCTCTTCTTCCATGGGACTCAACCCACTCTTCCTTACACGATCACAATCACAGCGGACCTCTAAACGCAACCTTCAAAAGTTGTCCTATAGCTCAAACCTGAATCATGAGGGTTTAGTATGTTGGAGTATATATTAGATGAAGTCAAATTAATTACTAATTCTTTAGAGGTCGTGATTTTTGATGTTTTCTTAGAGGAGATGTTGTAACTTATTACTAGGGGTGTTGTGAATAATGTTAATACACGATAATGCTCGCAAGATCTCAACTAGTAGGGTTGGAATATATATGAGATGTTCATTGAATAAACTAATATGTACGAAACGTTCTTAACTTATTACTTACAAACTTGAGTATATAAATTGAATCTATTGATGATATTTATGATGGAAAGCGATAGATATGTGCAGCGGGATTCAGATCTACATTACCCTAATTGCATCTAAACAATTTAGAAATTAACATGTATCGCAACCCTAAGTAAGTGAAATTAGAGGTAAAAGAAAATCATACCTTTGAAGCTTTATGATCCTTGTAATCTTCTCACGAACATGATCCTAGGACCACCACTAGTGTTGACTCGCTATTCTCCGAACTTAGAACTGAACGGATGAAAGCCTTATGCAACGGAATAATTAACAGAGATCATAACTTAAATTAATTTAGGAACTTAAAAATACCATTTCATTGGCAAAAAAAAAAAAAAGAAAATACATAAACTAAATTTTGTAAGGCTAGGCATGCTTCTAAAATTAAACTACAAAGAAAAAATAGAGAGGAACTGTAACGCCCCGAAAATTCGAGGTAAAATTTTCTCGTTTATGTAAATTTTTCGGAAATCTAAAATGTTGGTGTAAGTTGATATAATAATAATATAATATTAATTATATTATTATTATTAATATTTATTCTATTTATTATAATATTAATATTATAATTATTATTATTATTTAATATTATAGTAATATAATTATTTTAAAACAATAACATTATCATTATCTAATGTTAATTTATTTTATTATTTAATATTAATATTTTTATATATTATTATTATTACTTTATATTATTATTATTATTATTTTATAATTATTAAAAGTGTGTATATATATATATATATATATATATAATAAATTTTTTTTTAAAGAAACCCTAAAGGAGGCGCGCGCGAGCCCCCCCATCCATCTTCTCTTCTTCCTCCTTCCTTCACCCGACGCCGCCATCCACCGCCTCCATCTCTTTCTTCTTCATTTCTGCATCACCGTCGGCTCCTTCGTCTCTAGCTCGGTTGTTCTTCACCGTCCGCGCGTCTCCGTCTTCTGCCCGCGAACGGCCAGCCGTCGACAGGTCCTTTAAATCGGTCATCCGATTGTTCGCAAGCCCGTCATCTCTAATACTCTCTCTCCGTCTCGTGTACCCGGTGGCCGCCGACCGCTTCTACCCTCAGTCGAGCGGGCCGCACCTTATTTTCCGTCGCGGTGCCGTCGTCAGTCATCCGCGAAACGCAACCATCACGCCTGTAGTTTTGTGCCGTACCCGACCCGAGACCCAATTCCAGCCGCGGGCCGCCAGCAATCCCAGCCGCGAGCCGAGTGAGCCGAGCCGAGTGAGCCACATGAGTCGAGCCGAGTGAGCCGAGTGAGCCGGGCGAGCTGAGCTGCAAGCCGAGCCGAGCCGAGAACCAAGCCGAGCCGAGCCGAGCCGAGCCGAGAACCAAGCCGAGCCGAGCCGAGAACCAAGCCGAGTTAAGCCGAGCCGAGCCGAGCCGAGCCGAGCCACCTAAGCCTTCCTTCCTCCACTACGGGTCACGGTGAGTCTTCGGTAAGGATTTGTTTTGATGAATTCCCTAATGTTGCCATATCCGATTCGAGTTGAATATTGGAATAAACTTTGATCCTATCTTTCACCCCTTAAAGGTAGTAAGGGATTGACGTTTAAGCTCTCGGGTTCTGCGGCAGGCTTGTTTGGAGATAGCTTCCTTCTTTCCTCGGGTAAGTCAACGGATGTGCTTCGGACCTTCTAAAACGACTTCTACTAAAGTCATCAACTAAAACCTTCGTGTTTTCGTTTTAGGTTGAGCTGTTGAGCGTGGATTCGATCGAGGGGCATAACCGAGTATCAGGTAAGGGTTTTCCTACTACTGGACCTCGGGTCGAGGCCGGAAACGTAGTAATCCACAGGGGATTACACGTTAGCGACTATACTGAATAAGTGTATCTGTGTTGACTGTTAAGCACTGTTATTATGTTTCTGTCTGATGTAACTGAACTGCAACCGCTAATTGTAGATTGAAATTTTAGATTGATGGACGTTGGTCATGGGATTAGACGGGGAGGGACAGTGAGTTCAGTTGGTTATTTAGCTGTTTGAGTCTTGGGGCTCTTCCATAATGGTATACGAATAGTTGACGCGTATAGCAACTGAGGGTGTAATGGTTTAAACCTATACTACCTGGCCAGTAAAGCCTTTAGGGAAATTGTAAAATGATTGATGATTGGGATATGACTGTGGTAGACGATTTAGTATAGACCGAGGGGTAACGGTTAGCTTCATCTATGGGGTGGTGTACCTTACTGTTATGTGCATCCTTCGGGAGCACTAGACTGATATGTGCATCCTTCGGGAGCACTAGACTGATATGCGCATCCTTCGGGAGCGCTAGACTGATAAGTGCATTCTACGGAACCACTAGACTGTTATGTAGGGTACCCCCGAATAGGAAGTTAACTGTTGTCCCCTAACGGGCCCAGTAGTGGGTCCCTTACTGGGTATGTTTATACTCACCCTTTTCTCTTCTTTAACTTTTCAGGTAAGGGCACAGCGAGGGGCAGACCGGCGAGAGGCAGGAAGGACGCGTGAAGGCCGTATGGACGCGTCTGGTTTTCTTATCGCTTCCGCTATGTATTTTGTCAGAATATTTGACTTGTGGTTTTGAACTGATAACTTGAGTTTTTTTATTTGAGACTTTTATGATTGATTTAAAATAGGGCCCGAAACTGTCTTTTTGTAATGTTTCTAATGCTTTTAATGAATCGTAACTGGTCCGTTTTAAATTGTATGTCGAATGGTCGAGTTTTGGTATTTGGTAGTGACCTCAGCTTAGTCCGGAAAGTTGGGTCGTAGCAGTTGGTATCAGAGCCTAAGTTTTAGGTTCTGTAGACTGGCTTATAATGTGAGTCTGTGTTTTGTGTCCTTATGGCTGAAACGATCCTTGCCGCTCGTCAGGTACGCTCCCATGAAAGTATATGTATAACTCTACATGCATTACCTTACCTAAGTTAAACTGCAAATTCAATTACCATTATGGCTAAAGGGATCGTTGGTGGTTGTTAGGGAAATGCCGCCAAGGAGAGGTGCACGTAGGGGTGGCCGAGGAGGCCGAGGAAGGGGAGCAGAACGCGTTCAGCCTGAGGTGCAGCCTGTAGCCCAAGCCCCTGACCCGGCTGCGCCAGTTACTCATGCGGACCTAGCCGCCATGGAGCAGAGGTTTAGAGATTTGATTATGCAGATGCGGGAACAGCAGAAGCCTGCCTCGCCAACTCCGGCGCCAGCTCCAGCACCAGCTCCTGCTCCAGCTCCGGCTCCAGTACCAGTTGCGCCCCAGTTTGTGCCGGATCAGTTGTCAGCAGAGGCTAAGCACCTGAGGGATTTCAGGAAGTATAATCCCACGACGTTCGATGGGTCTTTGGAGGACCCCACCAGGGCTCAGATGTGGTTATCGTCCTTGGAGACCATATTCCGTTACATGAAATGCCCTGAGGATCAGAAAGTTCAGTGTGCTGTTTTTATGTTGACTGACAGAGGTACCGCATGGTGGGAGACTACAGAGAGAATGCTAGGTGGTGATGTGAGTCAGATCACGTGGCAGCAGTTTAAGGAGAGTTTCTATGCGAAATTCTTCTCTGCTAGTTTGAGAGACGCCAAGCGGCAAAAGTTCCTGAACTTAGAGCAGGGTGACATGACTGTGGAGCAGTATGATGCGGAGTTTGACATGTTATCCCGCTTCGCTCCCGAGATGATAGCGACCGAGGCGGCCAGAGCTGATAAGTTTGTTAGAGGCCTCCGACTGGACATTCAGGGTTTGGTCCGAGCTTTCCGACCCGCTACTCATGCCGATGCACTGCGCCTGGCAGTGGATCTCAGTTTACAGGAGAGGGCTAACTCGTCTAAGACCGCTGGTAGAGGTTCGACATCGGGACAGAAGAGGAAGGCTGAGCAGCAGCCTGTTCCAGTGCCACAGCGGAATTTCAGATCAGGTGGTGAGTTTCGCCGCTTCCAGCAGAAACCTTTTGAGGCAGGGGAGGCTGCCAGAGGGAAGCCGTTGTGTACCACTTGTGGGAAGCACCATCTGGGCCGTTGCTTATTCGGGACCAGGACTTGCTTTAAGTGCAGGCAAGAGGGTCATACAGCTGATAGATGCCCGTTGAGACTCACGAGAAACGCGCAGAATCAGGGAGCAGGTGCTCCACATCAGGGTAGAGTCTTTGCTTCCAACAAGACTGAGGCTGAGAAGGCAGGCACGGTAGTAACAGGTACGCTCCCAGTGTTGGGGCATTACGCCTTAGTTTTGTTTGATTCGGGTTCGTCACATTCTTTTATCTCTTCCGCATTTGTGTTGCATGCCCGCTTAGAGGTAGAGCCCTTACACCATGTTCTATCAGTATCTACTCCTTCCGGGGAGTGTATGTTGTCGAAGGAAAAGGTGAAAGCATGCCAGATTGAGATAGCAGGCCATGTGATTGAAGTAACGCTGATAGTCCTGGATATGCTAGACTTTGATGTAATCCTGGGTATGGATTGGTTGGCCGCTAACCACGCCAGCATAGATTGTTCACGTAAGGAGGTAACGTTTAACCCTCCCTCGAGGGCTAGTTTTAAATTTAAGGGAGAAGGGTCAAGGTCGTTGCCTCAGGTAATCTCAGCCATCAGGGCTAGTAAACTGCTCAGTCAGGGTACTTGGGGTATCTTAGCGAGCGTGGTGGATACTAGAGAGGCCGATGTATCCCTGTCATCAGAACCAGTAGTGAGGGACTATCCGGATGTCTTTCCTGAGGAACTTCCAGGGTTACCTCCGCACAGGGAGGTTGAGTTTGCCATAGAGTTGGAGCCGGGCACGGTTCCTATATCCAGAGCCCCTTACAGAATGGCCCCCGCAGAGCTGAAAGAACTGAAGGTGCAGTTGCAAGAATTGCTTGATAAGGGATTCATTCGACCGAGCGTGTTACCTTGGGGTGCGCCAGTGTTGCTAGGATAAGGTATCCAACCTTGTAAAGAATAGAAAAATATGATTTGATTTTTTTTCACCCTTAGCATTTTGTTGTGACTTGTGAACATGAATGAAAAAAAATTGGTGGTATTTATACCCAAAGATTTGAAAATGAAGAATTTGAAATGTTGCAAGAAATAAAAAAGAGTTAATATGAGAATGTGAATAGTTAGGAGATGGAAGATCAAGGGAGAGAGAGGAATGTGAATGAATTTGAATAAATTTAAATGACATAATTAATTGGAGAGAAAATTTTAAAATTTTGAAAACAATTATAATAAGGAAATGAAAAGTTAACAAAGTGTAACTTTTATATTATTAAATGTGAAAATGACAAACATTAAATATATGTGAATGACAAAATTGCCACTAACGTAAGACTAAAAAGAAGTTATAATGAAATGGTAAAATGAAGCTAAAAAAGTTTCTCCACTTCTATTCTTTTATATATACTATAAATTTATATTCAATACTTTTTTCCATTTTATTTAAATTTATTTTTTACATTCAATTTTCTTATTTTCAATGCTCCGAGGAAAATACATTTACTATGGAGAGATAAATACCTTTTTTCATGGGAAACTTACATAAATGTAGCAAAACTGTAAACTATTTACGGCCATTATAACAAGTCCATTAAGGCAAATTATTTTTTTAGAATTCCTTATTTGCCCTTAATCTTTTATAACGATATTTCAAATCTGATTTTCTTCTTCTTCTCAATTTTTTCACGATCGTCGTTACTGAGTTATTCGTCTCGTCCTTTATATATCTTTCATCTTGATCATTCTTTACTTTTTTCGTAATTTTCGACAACATTCGCTCTCATAGCCATCATCTTCGATAACATTGTTTCTCTTCTTGTCATCTTGGACAATCAAGATTGCGTATGCTCTGTTAATATCGTCTCAGTTATTTTGGTTTTGGTGAGTATTCTAAATATTGTTTTTTCTTTGAACTATTTAGTTGATTATAAAATTTCGTTCATAATTATATATTTCGACGTGAAGATAGAATGTTTAGAATATGTAGGTATTACTGTAAGACATCCTGTAATTGATTATGAAGATCGTTGAAGATTTTGATTACTGTTTACGTTGATTTAAGAATTTATATTTCAGTATCAATGTCGTTTGAGTTTTTTGTTATTTGTAAGAATTTAAGGTTTTTTTCGCTTTGAACTTTTAAGAATTACTGTAAGAATTGTGTATTTCATTACGAAGATTGATAGTTTGAAGTTTTTCAGGATAATTTTTATTGAATTACTTGATCGTTTACCTCTATCAACATGATCGTTTAATAATATACAGACAATCGTTTTGTTATATGAACACGAAAATTTTTAATATTTTGTATGATCAACGTCTTTAAACGATCGTGTATCAAATTCAATACGATTGTTTAAACGATCAACGTCTTTAAACGATTGTGTATCCAATTAAATACGATGGTTTAAACGATCAATATCTTTAAACGGTAGTGTATTAAATTGAATACGATGGTTTAAACGATTAACGTCTTTAAACGATCGTATATAGCTTATTATATATAATAATTTAATTTATTATATACGATCGTGTAATATTGGTGTTAAACGATCGTTTAGTTTTTATTAACTTCTTTGCACGATCGTTTAGTATTCTCTTATTACATCTAAATACTTAATTATATTTACTTCTTTTTTAGATTAGAATGTCTATTCTTATTGTTGTTTTTTATGGAGGTCAATGGAATGGCTGCAATGTTTATGAGAATTACTCGGTGTCCGAAATTTTGGTAGATATGCGAGTCAGCTTTAATTCTTTGGTTGCTTTGACATGTGAATAACTTGAATTGGATGAATTAGTAGAATTATCTGTTTTACTTGATTTTGGTAAAAGTAATGTTCAAACTGTGGTGCTGATAAAGAAGGACAATGATGTTGTTTGGTATTTAGCTTTTGCTAAAGATGCAACTAGTAGACATCCATTAGTTGCCATGTAAGTGTTAATTGTTTGGGAACATCTTCTTCATCTAGTAATGTATGGGAGAATGTTGATATGTCACTGAATATAGGTTTTTCTTCTTCTGTTTTCAAATGATGAAGTTATAAGAGACATCTCTTATTATATTCTAATTTGAAGGAAAAAAAGTTAATTTAAAAGTAAAGAAGTGCTTTCAAAGTATTATTGCATAATAGCAGTGAAGAACAACTTTCAATTTAGGACTACAATATCAAATTTGAGGTCTCTTGAATTTAGATGTTTGCAAGAAGGTTGCAAATGGTATGTAAGGGCATCTCGTTATAAGAAGAGTGATTTGTGGATGCTACAAAAATACACTTCTGACCATGATTGTTCATTCAGTACTGCCCAAAGTTCTCACATGTAAGCTTCTTCAACAGTAATTGGCAATTGTTTGATAAATGATTTTAGATTCATGTCTACTGATCATTCCATTCGTAAAGAGATTGTGCATAAGGCTCGTACAAATCTTGGAGTTAATATAAGTTACCAGAAAGCTTGGAGGACAAAAGAACATATGGTAAAAATATTACATGGTGACAAAGTTGAATCGTATGCCTTGATTCCAAGATTCTTTGATAAATTGGTTGAATCTAACCCAGGTATAATCAGTTTTGTATATCAAATTTAAATTGATTTGCAGATAGATGTGGATAGACTAATATCACAATCTATCTAGATAGACCAATATTGGCATCTTTCATATTATTTCTGTTATTTTTTGTTTGTGCTGATAGAAATGTGTTTTTAATTATTATAGGTACATGCATTGCTTTAGAAATGGATGATAGTGGTCATTTCAAGTTTTACTTTATGACTTTTGGTGCATCAATTGAGGGGTGAAAATATTGTAGACCTATTATCTGTTGATGGGGCATTTTTGAAGTGTAAGTTTGGTGGCATCCTATTGGCAACCTTATCACAAGATGGTAACAATCAAATCTTCCCTCTTGCTTTTGTCATTGTAGATTCTGAAAATGATTTATCATGGACATGGTTTTTGAGAAGCTACGAGGTAGTTTTCCAGAGCGGGCTAATTTAGTCATTGTTTCTGATAGGCATCTTAGCATCCCTAAAGGAGTTTTAAGAGTGTTTCCTGATGTTGAGTATTGTGTGTGCACAAAACATCTTTTAAGTAACTTGAAACTCCATTTTAAGGATCCATTACTTGAGAAGTATTTCTTTAGCTGTGCTTATGCCTACACTGTTGAAGAATTTGAGTACCACATGAGATGCATGGAGTCTGTTTGTTCAAATATTAGAGATTATCTTAGTAGTGTTGGTTTTAAGAAGTGGTCTCGATCATATTCACGTAGACAAAGGTATAGAATGATGACATCAAATTGTGCAGAAAGTGTAAATTCAGTGTTTAAAAATCTTAGAGAACTACCTATGGCAACGATGATTTGTTCAATTAGGGATGTATTGAAAAAGTGATTTTATGAAAGAAGTAAAGCTGCTTCTACAATGAAGAGTAATTTGACTTCTTGGACTGAGAACATTCTGCGTTAGAACATGAAAAGTCGAGAAGATTATTGGTAAGAGTTTTTTTTTATCTTGAACAGCTAGAGATAGATTGCTATCTTTGTCTATCAAATATATAAAGATAGCAATTTATCTGTTCCTATCTCAGATAGACACTAATAGATTGATATCTATATATCTAATGTATACAGAGATTGGAATCTATTTGTTCTTATTTTATTAATTGTCCTTATTTGTGTTATTTATTAGGTTGATCCAATAAGTACAACTGAATATCAAGTAACGGATGGAAATCAACAGTTTATTGTGAAGTTAAACATGGGATGTTGTAGTTGCCGAGTATGGGATGTCGAAGAAATTCCTTGTGCACATGCTCTTGCTGTTCTAAGAATGTTTAATTTAGATACCTATTCTTATGTATCTAAGTTTTATTATAGAGAAATGTTATCAGCAACATACAATGGTTGTATTCAACCTGTTGGATCTCATTTTGATTGGAGAGTTGTAGATTCTGTCATGAAAATATTACCTCTAGTCTTTTAAACGACAGGCTGGAAGACCAAGAAAACACAGAATTTCATCTATTGGCGAATTTAGTAGTTCAACCAGATGTTCCAATTGTAACGGTAAAGGACATAATAGTAGGACTTGTAAGGAATACCAAGTTTGAACAATTAATGAAAATGTGTACTCTCGCTCTTTCATTATTATGTAAAATTTGATGGAGAGTTGATATCGTTTAGACATTAGATATATCGCTTAATATTTTTTATATGTATTTAGTTGATCGCTTAGACTTTACTAAACGATCGCTTAAAGATATATCCACGATCTTTTATATTAGTGTGATATATATAAACGATCGCTTAATATTCTTTACATTTACGTTTAAGAAATCGCTTAATATTCTTTTAGATATTAGTGTGGTTTATATGAACGATCACTTAATATTTTTTTATGTGTATTAAGAAGATCGTTTAGACTTTACTAAATGATCGCTTAAAGATATATCCACGATTTTTTACATTAGTGTGATACATATAAACGATCGCTTAATATTCTTCACATGTACGTTTAAGAAATTGCTTAATATTCTTTTAGATATTAGTTGATGGAACAAAAACAACAGAGAAACATGCAATAGCGGAAGAATAGGATCATGCTTTACTCTATATGCATCTAAACGAGTTAGAAATTAACATGCTGCAACTAAACGATAGACTTAAACGAAGAATAGAGAAGGTAAGCGATGAGCTTACCTTTGTAGTTCTTAACTTCTTTGTTTCAAAACTTCTTCTTACCTGAAGATCACGATCAAAGGACAACCACTATGTTGATCTACTAATCTCAGGGCTAAGAACTGAGTTGTGGGACTCGTTTTTATGAAGGAAAACTTAGAGAGATAGATGGAGGAAGGTGTATCGTTTAGAGGTTTTTGTGAAATTTGTATCATCTTCTCATTTTGTAAATGAAAGTTTATAAAGAAAATTGCATGCAAAATGCATGCAATTTACTTTATGAAATATCAACACCTAAATAATCCATTAATTATTAATGGAATTAGTGGCTTTATAAATTCATTACAAGTTGCCACATTTTCCACTAACATTTAGTAATAAATATACTAGTCAAAAGGGCAATTTGGTCATTTGACCAATTATGTCAAAGTCAAACTTTGACTTTTCTTAGTCAAGAGTCAACCTTTTGATTTTTTGCTATTTTATCCGTCTTGACCAATTCCAACCTCTCGAGTATGAATCCGCATTCATTTCTCTAAAATTCAAATCATATTTGAATATAAATCCGGTCAAAGTTTTGTTTTTCAAAGTCAAAAATCAACATTTTGACTTTTACAACTTTGACCGTTTCAAAACTTTCCAAGCTTCTAAATATGAATCCATATTTATATTTTTATTATTTAAATCATATTTAAACATAAAGCTTAAAGTTTATATTTACCGACTTATATCATATATACTTGTCGGTTTCTCTCTCTTTACCTAATTTGAACAATTTGAGTTATTCCAACATATTGTTCTAAGTTGTTCTAAGTCGAGTTATTCCAACATATTGTTCTAAGTTGACTCCAACAATTCGAGATTAACTGGCTAAACTCTTTTAGACCAAGCTTAATCAACATTCGTTAACTAATGAGTCATTCCACTAAAGACTCATAGTTGCACTCCCCTCATTATAGATATATTTTTGTCCACCTGATATAACCATGATGAGTAAGTTTATCCTTCACAGGTTGTTCGTAGTCTTGGCTGGGTCAAACTACTGTTTTACCCCCGAGATGACATCTTACTCTTTAAGATCCACTGATCCACTATTGAACAATTGATTTAAGGTCCAACCTATAAACCTAAATCCTTATCGAGCCAATGAGAAGGTGGGGCCCATTGTTCAAGACTTGGATTCAGTCTTTAAGGAAACAACCTATCTATTATCCCAGAAGTAGGCAGGAGTGAATATTATCTTGCACCCTATGTCCCTAACTATCCACTAGGTCTTATCCCTCAAATGGGAGGCTTATTGGGCCAGCGATGATGAGCTGTCCTCACCTATGCAGATCTAAGGATATTACCGAATGAACAAAAGTTCATAGTTAGCTCAGGATTAAGATCAAGTTACCTAGGTCATTATAATTGAAATAGTCAGTTTATATAGTTTACGGTGTTATAACTAAAAGTGACTATTTCATGGTTCCAGTCTTATGCAAACCATTTACATAGGATGCCCCCACTTCCATGTCTCCACATGAACAATTCAAGATTACATCGTTTATACTAACTACGGAGCGGGCCGCATCCATAGCGTTTTTCCAAAATAAGCGCCCAACCTTATTCATACACTATAGACAATTTGGGCTATGAATTCAAACTTGATCCATGTTTATGTCTCTACATAAAGTTCAAGTGTATTGACAAACTTAGTAAAATAGCCTTGGGACCTTAATTTATTGGTTTTAAGATTATAACATTCAATAACAAACTTATTGAATCAAATAACAAAGTACGAGTTTTAGGACATAAATTCCAACATTACTGTGGTTTATATGAACAATTGCTTAATATTTTTTATGTGTATTAAGAAGATTGTTTAGACTTTACTAAACGATCGCTTAAAGATAAATCCACGATATTTTACATTAGTGTGATACATATAAATGATCGGTTAATATTCTTCACATGTACGTTTAGGAAATTGCTTAATATTCTTTTAGATATTAGTGTGCTTTATATAAATGATTGCTTAATATTATTTTATGTGTATTAAGAAGATCGATTAGACTTTACTAAACGATCGCTTAAAGATATATCCACGATGAGTATTTCTCTACACGAATGTTTTTATATTTTTATACAATTGTTTTGTGATATCTATCTAAACGAATACAAACATTCACTCAAAAGTACAAGAACCAGATATATATTTATTTACCAAAAGTATTTATTCGTCCAAAGTTCCAGTACATACAGTTGTCTAAACAGTTTCATGTTTTCCATAGTTAGACAATCTTGGTCAGCATTTGTTACAAGACATTCAATAAATTTTGAACAAAAAAATGTCACAATCCAATGAACGCCCTTTTTGTAATGTGGTATTCGATCTAACTACTGGCTAAGGGTTATATTTGAAACATTTTGAATGGAGGTTCATTCCAATTACAATTGCGAGCGAGGGGATGCATCGTGCAGGCGTTTCAAGAGCTTCATCAACAAGTTTCTTCTCAACATAATTTGGCATTGAGTCAAACATATAGATCTTGCATTTCTTCATATCAGCTGCAATAGCCAACCAATGTTCTCTTATGTTGATGCAGCCAATCACGTAGTTGACATCTTCCCACCCTTGTTTATCTTGGAAATCACCAAGAGTTGTATTGAAATAGTATTCCAAATCTTGTTATGTCCATAGATTTAAGTGTGTTGTTGTGTCTGTCCATTCAACTTTCTTATTGTCTGCTGTCAGCACATAAGTATCAAAAAGTCGTCGCCAAACTATGCAGTGTGGTTTATTGATTCCAGTCTTGAAGAACAAGTAAAAAGATTTAGTCTAAATATAATTATGCCGTTTAACTTCTATACAAAAAATGTAAAATAAAATAAAGAATAACAACTTACTGTAAACGCGAAATCTATTACTCTAAAAGTATACTTGCAAAGTTACTTGATATGCAACATTTTATTCTGCAAGTGGAACAATAGAAAATCCATGATCTACAAAAAAAGTTAAACGATCGTTTAGTGAATAGAAACGAGAGTATAAGCGATCGTTTAAAAAATAAAAGCGATCATTTACTTACTAAGCGATCGTGTAATATATATAAACGATCATTTAGTGAATAGAAGCAATCGTTTAGAAAATACAAGTGATCGTTTACAACATTATTTTCCTTACTAAGCGACTATGTAATATATATAAACGATCGTTTGGTTAGATAAAGTATATTGTACTCGATTGTGTATTTTTATATATAAAATGAAATTTGGAAAGAGTACTTACGTCTTCTAGTATCCATGTGTTTTCTTCAAGCTTTTTGAAAAATTCTTTCTTTCTGGTTGTGGAGACTACTTTCCTTTCTTCATGAGTTGTTTTTTTAATCTTTTTCCACAATAAGTATCCCTTCCATAATTTTGGATCCACTTGCCACATGGGATCATATCTATCTACATCTCTGATTTGGACATCTGGGACAAGTATTGTAGGTTCTGATATGATTTCAGTAGATGTTGTGGGTGGATTACTTGTTGATCTTAATCAGACATCTTTTTATTTGCTATTTTACATAGCTTTCTTCTTTTCATAGGCTTTTGTTGTTCATTTATTTCCTATAATGTGCAATGTTGTTAACTAAGGAAAAAATAAAAAACAATAATAATTGATGCAAAGTACTTCAAAGTTCTTCTATATACGTTAGGAAATTGGGTCAACTCGTGTTTGGCCCAAGGGTTATGATAAATGGGGATTAGAGTTATCCAAATCCCCAAATAATCCTATCTTCTCCTTTTTTTTCCTTCGTACAACCCAACATTACCTTAAACAATTTTCGGTTGATTTCTCCCATTTTCCTCTGATTTTCCGTTCAATTTTCTTCCCTTTTTCTCTGATTTCTTCTTCATTTTTTGTTGTTTTCTCACTTTCCTCTGCACTGTTAACCGAAATGAAAAGGAAATCTCCATCACTCGCTACCTCCAAAATGGTTCTCATCCTCTTTTCGATGTGTTTCGTTGATCGATTTTCACACATATACGTTACCTTCGAAACGGTTCTCATCCTCTTTCCATCTGTCCATTAATGGCTTTGCTTTTTCGACCCTTCCAGTTTGCCGATGTACCCTTGCCGCTCCGAGAATGCATACCTTGCACTTTTGTTTCGACCTAAAGGCCACTAAAGTGATAGATGCTACACGAACTAAATAAACGGAAGTCGAGTAGGGCCACAACGGAGCATGGTAGGGGTCGTCTGGTCAACAACAAAGGTATGTGCGCCAATGATGAGTTAATTGGTGGTCACTCTCAGCTTCTTTCCATGCTTGTACATTTTGTGGGTCTACTCTACATTTGTTTTTCCATTGCGAGTGATGAGTTTTATGTTGGTTACTCTCTGATTTATGTGAAGTTCGTTTCAAATTTTTTAATGGGTTGCTCTGTCAATTTCTTTCGGTTTTCCTCACGTGTAGTCCTCACATGTATGGCTTTCGGTGATCCTCCCTATGTGATCCAATCAGTCATGCACCTGCATTTCATGTTGTGTTTACTGCATCTAAATGAATTTTGTGATTCATTCAATTTGTTCATTGGTCGATTATTATTTTTACAAATATTACTATAGTTTGTTGTTCAACCCTTGCTTACTTTGTAATTAGATGGCTTCTTTGGTTATTGTCTGATTTGTTCCACTTGTTTTTTGGTTTCAATTGTTGCATTCATTTGTGGTTATTGCCGGCTGCTTTATGATAACACTGTCTACTCAACTACCATGCTATTTTTATGACAATATATTGGTGTTGAGATATAGATAACGTGGCACATTTAAAGCATCAATGTAAGGGTATTAATGACAATATATTGGTGTCGAGATATAGATAACGTGACACACATTTAAAGCGTTAATGTAAGGTAAGGGTATTAATGACAATATATTTGTGTCGAGTTATAGATAATGGTGACATATTTATAGCGTCAAGGTAAGGGTATTAATGACACAATCTCGGTGTCATCTAAGCATATTTAATGACACATTTTACAAAGTGTTGTTAAATAGCTTTTCTTGATAGTGGCTTCAATGACGCAAAAGTTGTGTCATTGAAACTCTTTATGATGCTAATTTTGCTTCAATAACCGTCTTTGAGTTACTTTTCAATCTTAACTCCAACTCAAAACCTAACCTCTCAAATTCTTAAAAGGCTCTAGGTTTCCTAAGGTCCAAGGTTTACATGTTGACTCTATAAATAGACCCACATCTTGATCACTCTTTCTTCATCAAGCAGAAAAAAGCAAAGCTATGAAAGAATGTATGAAAAAAAAAACTTATCTTTTCTCTCTTTATCATCTCTTTTTTTTTCCTTATTTTTTCTCCTTTTTTTTTCTAACTTTTTGTGTCTTATTCTCTATTTCTTTACAAAAACTAGAATTTTCGCGCCTCAAGGGAACAAATTCTTTTTTTTTTTTTTGCTTCTAGACATATTTTCAAAAGGTGAGCATTTCTTTCTCTAGACTTTTTTTCGTTCGATATCTTTTGTAGGGGTAACTTCCTTTTTGCCATCAAGGATCCCACTTCTACTAGAAACCATCAGACATCTTTACTTTGCCTTCTACAAAAGCAGGCACGAATGAAAAAACTTTTCTTCTCTCTCTTTTTTTCTTTTCTTTTATTTTTTTCCTTTTTTTTTGCCTCTTTTCTTTATTTCTTTATAGGAACTAGAATTGTCACGCCTCAAGAGAATAACCTTTTTTTTTGCTTCCAGATTTATTTTCAAAAGGTGACCTTTTCTTTTTCTTGTCTTTTTTCATTTGATATCTTTTCCAGGGGTGACTTCTTTTTGTCATCAGTGATCCCACTTTTACTAGGAACGATCAAACACCTTTACTTTGCCGTCAATGATCCCACTTATACTAGAAATGATCGAGCATCTTTAGTCTACTACTAACGATCCCACTTATATTAGAAATGATCAGATAGGCGGTATTGTACCATCTTCATTTTGGAGAGGCAGAGGCAGAGCTGCACTATCGTCATCTTAAAGAAGTGGAGCAAGACTGCACTATCGTCATTTTGGAGAGGCGAAGCTGCACCGCCACCATCTTGAAGACCACCATCCTAGATAGGAAGGAGCTACATTACCATTATTTTGAAGGGGCGGAGCTCCACCACCACCATCTTAGAGAGTGCGAGTATCATTACCATCATTTTGGAGAGGTAGACTGTACTACCATCTTTTTAGAGAGGTGGAGCTACTCCACGACCATCTTGGAGAGGAAGAGCATCATCTTAGAGTGGCGGAGCTGTACCACCACCAGTTTAGAGAGGTGAAGCTGAGCTACACCACCACCATCTTGAAAAGGTAGAATTGCACCACTACCATCTTAGAGAGGCAGAGTTGCACTAAAAGAGGCAGAGTTGCACCATAACAATCTTTGAGAGGTGAAGTTGCACCACCACACACTATCTTGGAGGCCATCATTCTAGAGACACGGGAGCTATATTACCACCATTTTTTAGGAGCGGAGCTGCACCACCACCATCTTAGAGAGTGCGAGTATCACTACCATCATCTTGGAGAGGTGAAGCTGCACCACCATCATTTTGGAGAGGCGGACAACACCACAATTAGTTTTTATAGGTAAAGCTATATTACCACCTTGTAAGGGCAGAGAAATAGTCACTACACAAGAAAAGACACCTATTATGACAGTTCATTCCATCCCAAATTGAAAGGAGGGAAAAATGTCATAAAAGGTCAAAATGCTCGTTTTTGGCAGGAAAAAACATTTTTTTTCGGATTAACTTTTATGTGGCAAGTTATTTATTGTCATAGAAATAAAAAAAAACATTAAATAAATAAATATATTTTATTAAAATAAAATTTTCCCCATATTTCACTCTACCCAATCTCACGCAAACCCTCTAATTCACACGTCGCCCCTCTCTCTCTCTGTTTTTTTTATATTTTTTTTCTTCCCTTTCCCCACAAGATTTTTCCTTTCTTTTCTTCTTCCCCTACGATCTGTCTCCACTATCAACGTGTGCCCTAGCTCCCATCGTCTGTGATGATGCTGCCCGTGACGTCGTGGGTTGTACTGTGCTGTGGGCCGTTGAATCATTGCAGACCAAAGCAGATGGTGAGGTTCGCTTCTTTGTTTCTCTCATTCTTTTCTTTGCTGATACTTGATTGAAACCCGCCTTGATGGAAACTAGGTAATATCATTTCAAAATCCAATTTAGGGGATGGAAGAATATAATAGTGTGATTATTTGACTAAATGATTTGATTTGAACTGAGTGAAGTCCTAACTAAACATAAATTTTATATATTATAGTAAGGATTACTTTGGTTTTCCTTGTTGTAATACAAACTAGAATGCACTATGCATCCCTTCTTCTAGTTTGAAAGGTGTTTTTGATTTGTTGAAAAAAATAAGAAATTTTAAATGTGGCCTTAGAAGAAGATGAATTTTGACCCAACTTTTTTAGAATTGGAAGCATACAGAGAAGAGCCCCCTCAAATGATGCGTTCCAACTTTTTGTAGAATAAGAATCAATACATAACATTCTACTGTATTTGTTTTAATTCTAATTTTGTTAAATTTGATTGAGATTGAGATGAGATTGTTTTAAATTAATCTTACTATATGCTTTTCTTTTCCTTTCTTTGATTCCTTTTTAAATAAAAGCTATCCTTTGCAACAAACTACCATACAATCTTTAAGAAAACAGAATTACACAAACTGAAAAAATTGGATTCAATAGGAGATTACAGAGAATCCAATACATAGAGAGGGACAATAACTTAAAAACAGAACTAGTTTAATGACATTGAAGCAGTGACAATGAAATCATCTTTTTACTCGAGAGAAAAATTAGTGCAATTGACAGCAAATGTTCAAGTTGCAAGTAGCATAAAATAATACTAATAATAAAATATTACTTGCCTACCCATATACAAAACTAAGCCCATCTCAAGTTACTATTGTTAAAGAATAAGATCTCTCTATTGCAAATTGTGAACTTATATAATTTGCTTGTTAGAAACTTTTTGATCTGTGTTGCAATTTTGTTAGAGATCATTTGTTTGGGGATTGGGCTTTGAGGGAGGTAAGTAATATTGTTGTGGTTTAAGTCTTGAGTGAGCTTAAAATGTGAAGGTCTTAGTACCGTTAATTACTTCGAGTTTCTTATGTATTGTCTTATTTATTTATTTTTCCATATAAAGTTCAAGTCTTATTATTTGGTTTCAAACATTGCCATTGACACAAGTATTCAATATTCCATTGTTGTTCAAAATGGAGTGACTGATGCAATTGGATCTCACTACTTCCTCCTCGGGTCCAGTTGGAGTAAAAAATCTGACTGATGATACCACTATTAATTCCTTATAAGAAACAGAGAAATGCATATTCAAAGTTTGTCAATCATATATTTGACCATTGTTTTGAATTGGTCAAGTGAATCGCAAGAGCCTAAACATGTGAATATTTCTGTAGATTTTCCTCCGCTGCAATGACTTCTAATACTTCCTTTGAATGATCATCAAGGAAGTTTCTTGGGAGGAACTCTGACAAAGCACTTTGTGCTTGAAGTGGTGTGTGTAATGGCAGGACGACAAGAAAAACAGGGATTGAAAAAAAATAGGCAAGAAAAACAGAGACTAAAAAAAATTATGACATCTGAATTTTAAAAAAAGTTTCATGGAAAAGATATTCTTGACAGTTAATTAAAGTCATGGTAGGTGAAATGATGACAGTGAATCATTTGTCATAAAATATAAATAATGACATATATTATTTGTCATAAAATATAAATAATGACAGTTATTATTTGTTATAAAATATAATTAATGACAGTTATTATCTATCATCAATAAGAGATTCATGATATTTCTTTTCTGTCATGAAAAATAACTATCGTGACAGTTTTTCAAACTGTCATAATATACTTTCCATGATTGCTGGAACAATGACTGCAAATAACTGTCACAAGATTTAACTATGACCACGTTTAACTATCACTGTATGCCCTTTTTCTAGTAGTGACTGCTGCTTTGGGAATAGAGGAGAGCACCTCATTAACTTTGAAAACACAGTAGAAAGACAAATCCAACTTTAGAGATAAAGTAGAGTGTCGATGAATCCTCCACATTTGCCCTTAAAGATGAAATATTATTTTAGACTTGGTGGATGAAGGGAATTAAGCCACAACATACACGAAGATAAAGTAGAAACCAATGAAGCAACCACCAAACTTGGGGACGGAGAAATTGTCACAAAACATTCATCGAACTTGGGGATGAAACCAACAAAGCAACCTCGAACTTGGACATGGAAAAGCAGCAGTGCAATCCTAAAAATTGGAGATAAAGAAGCATTGGTGAATTTGATGTGCTTTAATGAAATCTTTGAACTTGAATTTGAAGAAACATCAACATATCCTCAAAATTTGATTTTGAAGAACTTCTAAACATAAACATAAAGTGTTGAACTTTAGGGGAATGATGTCCCTTGTAAGCATCTAACTTTACAACGTCTTTCTACTGGTGCAACACCTCTTTGATTTGTTATATTGCCCAGTAGGACATTTTTAACTCTAAGTGATATTATTTAATGAGAATGAACACCATCAATTGCTCAATGCCATGCTTTACGTGGTCATGACACTACTCTTGTATGTGTGGTAATAAACTTAAGATTTATTTTAAATTGCCTATGTACCCTTATAGGGACTCGAAGTGCTTATGACCAACACAACACAAAACAAAGAAACGGTTGTAAAATCGCTTTTTACCCCGCAATAGAAAAACTGAGTCCAGGGCATTCTCGCTCGCACTTTTTAGGGACGAAGACCAGAAGTTCTTGAGCTTAGCTCGTTTCATTCGTTGAAATGTAGTTTTAGTGGTTTCTAACACCGGATGAGCATTGGCCATCTTTTCGATTGTTCCATGTTGCACCTTAGTCTCCCTCCAACGAGGTCTCTTTCCAACCTATAGTTTGGGAAAACGGGTGAGGAACAATGCCAGAAATGTAGACTGAAGTCCTCAGAGCATGAGTTCCGAAGCTCAAAGTGCTTATGACCAAGACAACACAAAACAAAGAAACCGTTGTAGGACCTTTTTTACCCCGCGATAGAAAAATTAAGTCTAGGGCATTCTCGCTCGTACTTTTATGGGACGGACACTAGAAGTTCTTGAGCCTAGCCTGTTTCCTTCGTTGGAATGCATTTTCAGTGGTTTCTGACACCCGACAAGCGTTCACTACTCGTTGGAAGAGCATTGACCATCTTTTCGATCGTTCTGGGTTACACTTATTCTCCCTCCAACGAGCTCGCTTCTCGACCTATACTTTGGAAAAATGGGTGAGAGACGATGCCAGGAATGTAGACTGAAGTCCTTGGAGTATGAGTCTCGAAACTCGAAGCACTTATGACCAATACAACACAAAATAAAGAAATCGTTGCAGGACCGCTTTTTACCCCACGATAGAAAAACTGAGTCCGGGGCATTCTCGCTCGCACTTTCTGGGGACAAACACTAGAAGTTGATAAGCTTAGTCCATTTTCTTCATTGAAATGTATTTTCAGTGGTTTCTGACACCGAATGAGCGTTCGCCACTCGCTGGAAGAGCATAGGCCATCTTTTTTTATCGTTTTAGGTTCACCTTAGTTCTCCCTCCAACAAGCTCGCTTCCCGACCTATACTTTGGGAAAACAGGTGAGGGACGATATAAGAAATGTAGACTAAAGTTCTCGGAGTATGAGTCTCGGAGCTCAAAGTGCTTATGACAAAAAGAACACAGAACAAAGAAAATGTTGCAGGACCGCTTTTAACCCCGTAGTAGAAAAACTGAGTCCGAAGCATTCTCGCATGCACTTTTCTGGAATGAACACCAGAAGTTCTTGAGCTTAGCCCGTTTCCTTTGCTGAAATGCATTTTTTGTGGGTTAGAGCACCATGCAGTTTAGGCTCTTGCGATAAGGAGTTTCACATATTTAGCAGCTTATATTTTCATTAAGGATTTGTTCACCTCCATTTGTAAAATTGACTGTGAACTTATCATCATTGTTTTCTTCATGAAATGGTTTTACCTTCAAAGTTTTCATCTCTCATTCAAGTTGATCGCTTGTCATCTTTAGATGATCAAAAGTAGATGTTAAAAAGTCAATCTTTCTTCGATATGGAGATATTTAGCCTTTTGAAAGTTGAAGTTCGAGTGGAAGTAGATGTTGGACATTGGTTTTCTTCTTCTTTCGTGGCCATTCTCAACCTTTGAAAAATTGAAGATTGAGTAGTTAGAGGCTTGATGCAATCAAAGACAAAAGTTCTTTGCTTGGTTTCTTTTTAACCATTTATTCCTTTAGGAGATATATGATTGTTGTCAGCTTTTGCTATGCTGATAGTATAACATGCAATGACATCTAATACTTCCTTTGAATGATCATCAAGGAAGTTTCTTGGGAGGAACTCTAACAAAGTTACCGATTGTTGAGGGCGAAAGAGATCATCGTCTTCTTTCTATGTAGGCTTAGGCTTCTACATCTTCTTGTTTTGTTTTCCCTTCTTGTTATATGGGTTGATTCTTTTTCATCATGCTTTTGATAGAAGTGCAACTTCGTTTGACTGGAATTTGGTTGTCTCATCATGACTATCCATCCTTTGCCATCATCCTCAACAAACTCTTCTTTATTTTGGGAGTTTGCCGTCACGGTCTTTTGTTGGAATCAAACGACTATAGGTTTAAAAGTTCCAAACTGAGTCAAGCTTTTCCTTTGATCATAAAGCCATGTTGATGGCGGAACACTTGAAGTCATCTCGAATGCAACATGATTCATCAGAATTACTTAATCAATATCCAGTTTGATCTTCTTTTCACGAGCAACCTTTAGAATTAGCTTCTTCAACACGAAACATTTTTTAACAGGGTGACTATGTCCCGAAGGTACTTATAGTAGTTAGGATCATCTACTTTTCTTGCTTGCTCTGGTCGTTTTCATTCTGGCAGTAGAATAATTTGTTTCTCTAGCAACTACTCTAACATGTCTGTAACATCATATTCAAGAAAGGGATAAACTTTTTTCTGTGTTTCTTGAAAAGTTAGAGGATGCTTCTATTTGTCATCTCTCTTCTTAGCTTTGGTCTCATTTTATTGGGAAGAAAATTTCAGTAGGGTTGTATAGACGAGAGCATAGATTTTTTTAATGACACTATCTTTAGTCTTTTCATTGCCCTTGATTTCTTTCTTCCCCTTTTTGCTTCAGAGATTAGGAAATCTTTACTTCCTCTATTAGCAATGCTCAACCCCATGTCATGGGCGTGAGTCACTAATTCTTCAAATGTACGAGGTTTTATTCCCTGCAAAATATAGAGTAGTTCCCAGTGCATGCCTTTGGTGCACATCTCCACTGCAGATAGCTTTGTGCGCTTGTCTTTACAATCTAGGCTTAGGGCTCTCCATCAGTTTATGTAGTCGATGACTGAATTTCTCTTCCGCTATTTGGTGTTTGTTAACTTCATCATGCTGACGACATGCCTAATGCTATAGAGGCGGTTGAGGAACTCATTTTTCAGTTGTTCCAAACTGTCAATGACTTCCAGTTCCAGTATACCACTCTAAAGAATTTCCTAACAAGCTTCGAATGAATTGTCTAACCAGTTGTTCTCCTCTTGATCTTGCATTCTCACATGTTTCGACAAAGTTAATGATGCGATACTTCGATTGTCCTTTCCATCGAATTGCTGGAATTTTGGAGGCTGGTACCCAAGAGACATTCTCAAGTTATCTATTTTTCGGTCTATGACTTAGAGTACATGAGATAAGTCTAGGATGGGCCTCCACAATGAGCTTTGATGGAGTTTGCAATCATATCTTGTAGTTGCAGAACTGCGAGGGAGGCAACAAAAGCTTACTGTTGTTGTGGTTGGTTTTCTCGCACCACAAACTTCCCTTTGTCACTAGCTTTGACAACAAAAGTTTGGCTCGACTCAACAGTTTCACGAGTCTGCATTTGATCTTTCAAGGCAGCGATTTTATGATCTCGCTCCTCAAGAACTTTCATTAGGAAATTTATTTTCCTCTCCATCTCTGTCATGGTTGCCTTAGATGTTACATCTGTAATCATGATAGACACTATTTCAAGGTGTGATTCTTTTTCTAATAGATCAAAAGAAGGAGTAGAGTTGTCGAACAAAGGATTCTCTTTGATGATGATCCCACATTTAGGAGATTCCATAAGTTATTCCTAACTTTTCTTTGTGAGAACAGAACTTTGTTTTGGTTCTTGCATGCTCCTCTTTGAGGGATTCTGGGTGACAAGTCTCATGTAAGTTTTGTTTGCGACAGTAGCTTTGGATGCAATATTAGTTGCTTTGTTGATTTGAGTTTTGAGAGAGAGACGAGAGGTAGAGACGTCCCATTGGACGTACCAATTTGTTCACACGAGATTTCCAGAGAAATTTAATTCATGGAGTCGAACTTATGTTGATGTTAATTATGATGCGACGTGGTTCACCTCATGTATTTGATTCTCTGATTCTGTCTCGGTTGAATGTCTACGCTTGATTTGAGGAAGTGGAGCACGTAATGTTCTCGGAGTTGGAGTCTTTGAAGAAAGCTTGTATCTCCAATTTTTTAGGGTGGTCGACTTCAGGAGTTAGGGAGTCTTCTGGTTTTTGGGAGAATTCTCTCTAGACCTTTTGTAATCAAGTTTTTTTTTATCTGTTCCCACAAATAAAGAGAACTTCTCTATTTATAAAGCTCTCTAGTGGGCTTTATGGGCTTGGTTGGTCTATAGATTAGACCCATGGGCTCAACCACCTGGATTTGGGTTATATTTAGCATTTGGACTAAATTAAGCTTATTCTTTTTTCGGTTAATTTGACTTTCGCCTAAATAAATATTTAGACAAAATAATTAACTTGATCAAACGGTCATAGTGAAAACATGTTGTGTCATCAGAATTGGCCAATTTATGTCTTCAATTTCACTTTAGAACATGCGTCAACTTTTAATTAGTCCCAAATTCAATTATTTATATTTTTTTCATCATTGATTTGATAAATGACACGAGAATTTATGATTGGTAAAAAATTTCTTATTGAACATATATATATGTATATATTGTTATTTAGAAAGATTTAGGGCAAGTAAATTTGCTGAGTAATTGGTATTTGGTTGTTTATAACCACGCATGATAATCATGCAATTTGTAGCAGTTGTCAATTTCATGATCTATCGAGGCCTTTAAACATATTTTTCTTGTTTTATTGTAAATATTTGTAATCGTCATACTATTGGAAGTTTCTTGCAAAATGCAAGTAGTGCGATAGGTTTTAGTTCGATGACATAATGAACCAACTTCTTCTATCTCTTGAATAACTAACTAGTGAAAACACCTTATTAATTGAAAGAAGAGGATTCATCAACAAGATCTAAGTTTGAACGGTTTCATAAATATCATTGTCAAAGAGTACTCATGTTCGTATACTACTCGTCAGTGATCATTGATACTTGATTAGTAATGACAATTCCATTTGCAATTGATATTATTAGTCACTATTACTCTGTTAAAAATGGTCTTCAAGTTTCTCTGGATAACCTTTATCAAACTAGAATAAATAAACGTTGACTTATTTATTTGTTTATTTATTTTTTGCAGTTTTGAAGTTTAATTCTTAATCCACGAGGTAACATTCAACATCAATCTTTCATGTCCATGCAATTTTTTGATTCTTTCAAGTTAGCTATTTTCTTTGAAATTGAATTAATAATCTTGATCTTATTCTTACTGAAAGTGCAATTGTTGTTGCTCTACTTCAGAAATTTTGTAATTTGGTTACAATTTGCTCAATAACAAATACTGTAGTAGGTTTGAAATAATGGTGAAAATCATAAAATGGATTCAATAGAACATCCATATAACTTGAATTCATGGTCAATTCTAGTGTTTGCCAAATCTTGTTTTCGTGATTCCACCCTAAGCAAACAGATCTGAGAGAAAATACTATATTGGTACAATTTGAAAGAAAAAATGGGATTAGTTGAAGTGATATCATAAATGCCGATCCTCAATTTGGTGTTGATGAGTTTTACATACGCTTTGATGCCATATTATACAATAGGAATGGATGATTATTTTATTCGAAATTTATCTTTGTAAACTTTAGTTTCATGATCCTAAGATTGTATAAAACAATAATTGCCAAGATCTTTGAACTAAATAATTTTACAAATTGAATTGAGTTAAAAAACAACATACCTTGATCCATGAATAATCTTCTTGAGAAATCGTGTTTCTCTTACTTGCCTTCCTTAGAAGTTAATTTATGTTTCTTGATGGGAAGAATAAATTACTTAATGAGGCAGTGAGAGAATCAATCTCTAAAGTTCTATCCATAGACACCATCCATCATGGTGTTTAATTAGGGCATCATCTTTTAACCTAATAGGCATAATAAAATAATAGATCCGAAAGAGATAAATAACATATAATACAATTGAGCCACATTAATAATAATATTATATTTAAAATAAATCTAACATTCTCCCACTTGGCCCATTGACATTATTTACCATATACGTTCATAGACATAATGCTCAAAATTAAACTTCATAACAAAATTAAACTTCATAACATATCATGTCAAGTCAAAGAAACTACTAAAGAATCATGACGGTCATACATCATTGCATTAACTTACTCCCTTCCATGTATCATTGAAATAGTTCTTCTATTAACATGATCTATAATAAAGATAATCAATAATGGTCCAAAAAAATAAGTGTTTTTATCAAAGACGATGTCTTATTTGGTTTGCATAATTTATTTATGTATATACTAATCATAAGAAAAGAACCATAAGATAAAATCAGAAACAATAAATAAATGAGCTCTAACTATCAAATAACATAATCTTGATTTCAATAATCATATCTACTAATGCCCACACGTTTAACATATATGATCATTGAGTGTCTATGGTAACAATCTTTTATTTAGTAAATATGTATTGATAAGTTTAGTGCTAATGTATTTGATTGACATTTTTTGTTTCTGAACTTTTCTTCTTTAACAACAATGTATTGTAATTCCATACATTTAGCACCTTTAAAATACCTATCATTTTTCTTTCAGAAGAAAACTGCTGCACAATTATCACAATAAATTCTCAGTGGCTTGACAATACTATCAACAATTCCAAGTCCTGAGATAAAGTTCTGCAGCTATAAAACATGAATTGTAGCCTCAAAACATGCTACAAATTCAACCTTCATAGTGGATGAGCAACAGTACACTGTTTCACACTTTTTCACGAAATTGCTCCTTCAGCTAATAGGAACATATAACCAAAAGTGGATTTTCATGTATCCACACATCTAGCAAAATCTGAATCTAAATTTTCAATTACCTCAAGATAATTAGATCTCTTGTAAGTAAGCATATAGAACAAGGATTATAATTAAACTTACTCCCACTGATTCTTAGGTATATACTGAAGGGATGAAAACCCTTTACAGCGGAAGAATTACACAAACCCAATTTTAATTGGAACCTTAGAAATACCAATACATTAGCAAAAAATTACAAAAACAATTTTTATGGTTAAACATGCTTTGAAGAAAAATACAGAGAAGAAAACTTACGCTCGTTGACGACTCTGAATCTACCAATCACCAATTTGAGCACCACCACTTGAAAACCTTCCTATTCTCTGATTGAGATGGTTTGTGGGAACCAAAATTGGAATAAGGGAATTTTTCATAGAGAGAAAATTTGTTGAGAGAGAACGGGAGAGTCTTCATCTTCACAGAACTCACCTTCATTTTTGTTACGCAAAGTATTCCCACTTCTTCAGATGGAAGAAGTGGGAAGTTGGAGATAATAAATGGGAACGTGGGAAAACCACCCACGTTCCCTATTAACTTAATAATAATTATTAAATTAATATATATTAAACTAATTCATTAATTTAATTAAATAATTAATTAATTTAATAATTAATTAAATCATATTTACTTAATATTTTCATTGAAATCATATTTAAATGAATATCTCTTGCATAACCTATAGTTTTAATTTAATTAATTTAATTAAATCAAATTAAACTAAACTTTTAATTAATTCTCCAATTAATTAATTTCTAAATTAAATATCTTATATTTAATATTTAATCCATAATTTGAATCATATTCAAATATAAATTTCTGTCATAACATATAGTTTTAATATGTATCATATACTTATTAAATTTTAACTTATAGTTTTAATATGAATCTAATTCACATTAAACTAATATTTGAACTTATTCAAATATTTTATTCTCTCGTAATTTAATTTTGAATCATATCCAAAATTCAATTTATATAATAAAGTCTAATTAAAATATAAACTTTATATTATAATGTATCAATATACATTATATTAATTCCCAAAGTAAATTTGAACATTTTAAATTACAACCAATATAAATAAATCTCATTACTCTTTATGAGTTAGGAAGGGGACCTAATGGACCTATATATCAGAAGCTACAACGATATGAGATTAATTGGCTAAACTCATTAACCACATTAATCAATATTCGTTAACTGTGTGTACATTCCACTAAACAGAAAGGTAATCCTTCACAAGTGTTCGTAAAACCAGCTGGATCAAATTACCGTTTTACCCCTGGGTTACTTCTAGTCCTTAAATACCAGTGCTCCTCTAATGAACAACCTGTTTATGGTCCAACCACTAAACAGAAACCCCTCTCATGCCATAGAGAGGGTAAGACCATTTGTTCAAGTCCCGGAGACACCATTTAAGGGAACACATATCTACTTACCCTAAAGGCGGGAAGGAGTGAATTCCATCTTGTGTGATTATGTTCCCACCTCCCCACTTGGTCTTGTCCCCAAAATGATAAGAATATTGAGTCAGCAATTTGGCCACCTTCACCCGTACGAATTAAAAGACAATCCCTCGCAAACAGGAGCTCATAATACACTTAGGATTAAGACTAAGTCACCTAGGTCATCCTAATGAAATAAAAATCCAACTAGTTAACGGAGTTACATCTAGTGATTACTATTTCGTAGTCCAGTCTTATGCAAACTCATTGCATAGAATACCCTCACTCGCATGTCGCATACATGAACGCATTGGATCAATGTGTTTGTATCAAATACAAAGTGAGTCGTATCCATAGTGTTAACAGAATAAGGTACCCAACCTTAACCCTATACTATAGACCCTTTAAGCTGATCTTGAACATTGATCCCCGTATGTCTCTAGATACTGTTCAAGACTCATCAAATAGTTTAGGATGTTAGTTTATTGGATTTAGGTTATTAAGACAAAACTAATAATATAATCAATAACACCTATTGAAATTATAATAATAAAACACTTTATTAATGACGGTCAATTGATTATATTTACTATCTACGAGTTTTAGGACATAAAACCAATAAACTCCCACTTGGACTAGAACTGTAACGCCACAATAATTAAAGGTAAAATTTTTGTCATTTTATGTAAATTTTGGGGAAATTAAACTTTTTGGTGTTAACTCTTTTGTTGGTTTTGATGAAGGAAGAAAAAGAAATCGAAGTGTATGAATTTTTTTATTAATATGGTGTAAATTAATATAATAATAATATAATTTATATTATATTATTATTAATTATGTTATTATTATTATTATTATTAAGTATAGTATTATTATTACTTTTATTATTATTATTATTATCATTATTATTATTATTATTATTATTACTAATTACATTATTATTATTATTATTATTATTTAATATATATATATAATTTGTTTTTTTTAAAACCCTAGCAACCCGCGCGCGTCCGCCCCCCTCCTTCGTTCCTTCTCCTTCTTCATCTTCAGCTTCACGAAGCTGTCGCCGCCCGTCTTCATCTTTTCTCCTCTGTTCGCGTCTCTGCCTTTGTCTCCGTCTCCGTCTCCGTCTCTGTAGTGGTCACCCGTCTCCGTCCGCGTGTCCTCGTCTTTCGTCCACGAACGGCCAGCCGCGGACGATCCTCCTAATCGGTCATTCCGACCGTTCGCAAGCCCGCCGTCTCTGACGCTCCCTCTCTTCCTTTCGTGCATTCGAGCAGGCCGTCGACTCCTCATCCCCGACCATTGACCGGCCGTGTACGCCCGATCGTCGCTGGCGTCGGTTTTTCGTCTGCCACTTTCAAACTGGTTCGCGCTGCATACCCGACCCGAGCCACCCTTTCTTTCAAGGACCGAGCCGAGCTAGCCAAGCCACCATCCATACCTGAGCCAAAGACCAAGCCGAGCCGCGAGCTGCGAGCTAAGTCGAGCCGAGCCGAGGATCGAGCCGAGCGCGAGTCGCGATCTAAACCGAGCTGAGCCGCTAGCTGCGAGCTAAGCCGAGCCGAGCGCCGAGCCGCGAGCCGCGAGCTAAGCCGAGCAAAGCCGAGGACCGAGCCGAGCCGCGAACTGACCAACCCAAGCCGCGAGCCGAGCCGAGCCGATCGCCTCCAAACCAAGCCGAGCTCCCTGTTCACCGAGCCACCTAAGCCTTACTTCCTCCACTTCGGGTCACGGTGAGTCTTCGGTAAGGGTTATTTTGGTGAATTTCCTAATGTTGCTATAACCGATTCGAGTTTAGATTTTGGAGTAAGACATAGTCCCACCTTTCGTTCCTTGAAGGTATTTGGAGTTGACGCTCAAGTTCTCGGGTTCCGCGACAAGCTTAATTGGAGATAGCTCTCCTTTACTCGGGTAAGTCAACGGATGTTGCTTAGGGCCATTTAAAAATGACTTTTACTTGTGTCATCGTTTAAACCCTTGTGATTTCTTTAGGTCGATTCGTTGAGCGTGGACTCGATCAAGGGGTATAACCAAGTTTCAGGTAAGGGATTTCCTACTACTGGACCTCAGATCGAGGCTGGAAACATAGTAATCCACAGGGGATTATACGTTAGTAACTATACTGAATGAATTGACGCATGTTTGACTATTAAATATCGCTTTTATGCTCTTGTTTGATTAAAGGTAGTATGACCGCTAGTTGTAGCTTGTGTGCCATCGTGTGTAAGGAGTTGTTTACGGATAGATACCGATGCCCGGATGTTCTGTGTATTGTAGTTATGTGAATGGGCCACGTGGTGAACTGGTATGTGGTATGTGGTATTGTAGTTATGTTAATGGGCTAGTCTTAAGGTTAGGTATGTGGTAGTCTATTGTCTGGATATTGGTTATGGAGTTATGTTGTGGAAGGACTATGAGTTCGATTCCGATTTGACTAGTTGACTGGATCTAAAGAATATCTCAATGATGTGTGAATTGGATACACATATAGCAACTGAGGATATGGTTGTTTAAACCTATACTATCTGACTGGCGAAGTCTATGACAAAATTGTAATAGGAACGTTGTCGGAGTGTGACTGTTGTAGACGGTTTAGTATGGACTGAGGGGTAACGGTTAGCTTCATCTATGGGGTAGTGTACCTTACTGATATGTGTATCCTTCGGGATCACTAGACTGATATGTGTATCCTTCGGGATCACTAGACTGATATGTGTATCCTTCGGGATCACTAGACTGATAGGTGTATCCTTCGGGGTCACTAGACTGATACGTGCATCCTTCGGAATCACGAGACTGACGTGTGCGTTCTACGAAACCACTAGACTGTTTATGTAGGGTACCCTTCAATAGGAAGTTAACTGTTGTTCCCTAACGGGCCCAGTAGTGGGTCCCTTACTCGGTATATTTTATACTCACCCTTTTTTTTCTTCAACTTTTCAAGTAAGGGTACAGCGAGGGGCAGACCGACGAGGGGCAAGAAGGATGCGTGAAGGCCATATGGACGCGTTTCGTTTTCTTTATGCTTCCGCTGATGTATTTGTTACTCGTTATTTTCATTGTTGGATCGAGTCATGTTTAGAATATTTGGCTTGTGGTTTTGTTGTTGATGAGTTGAGTACTGTATTTTGGAACTCTCATGATTGTGATTTAAAATAGGGCCCGAAACTGTTTTTTGTAATATTTCTAAAACGTTTTTAATGAATCGTAACCGGTCCTTTATGAGTTTGTGTGTTTTGTGGTCGAGTCTTAGTATTGAGTAGTGACCTCAGCTTAGTCCGAAAAGTTGGGTCGTTACAAAAACTCTAGTCCTTATGGGATATACATAATAAAGTAACGGTAAAATGTACAAGTATATTACATAAAACGTATATATACAAATACAATAAACTAGGGCATCGTCATACCCATTACACATCTCCCACTTGCCCTAGGTTACCTAATGTACATATCTCGAAGACCTAGACTTTCTAGATGACCCTTGAACACTTTAGCCGTGAGAGTCTTCGTAAATGGATCGACAATGTTGTGCTCCGAAGCGATCTTGGTGACGATCACATCCCCTCGTTGCAAAATCTCTCGTATCAGGTGATACTTCCTCTCTATGTCTTTCTCTCGTTTGTGGCTGCGAGGTTCTTTAGAATTGGCTACTGCCCCACTGTTATCACAATATAGAGTGATGGGCAAGTTCATGTTTGGAACAACTTCTAAATCATATAGGAATTTCCTAAGCCAAACTGCTTCTTTTGCTGCTTCACAAGCAGCGACGTATTCAGCCTCCATTGTAGAGTCTGCAATGCATCCTTGCTTGATGCTACACCATACTATAGCTCCCCCATTTAGGGTGAACACTGATCCCGACGTAGATTTTCTAGAATCCTTATTGGTTTGGAAATCAGTGTCAGTGTATCCTGTAAGGATCAAATCCTTAGCTCCATACACAAGCATGTAGTCTCTCGCTCTCCTAAGATACTTGAGAATAATTTTAACCGTCGTCCAGTGGTTTAACCCTGGATTGGACTGATACCTACTGACTATTCCTACTGCATAACAAATGTCTGGCCTAGTGCAGAGCATAACATACATTAAGCTACCCACAATTGAGGCATAGGGAATACGTCTCATATCCTTAACTTCTTGAGGTGTCTAAGGACACTGTTCCTTAAACAAGTGAACCCCATGCCTGAAAGGTAATAGACCCTTCTTAGAGTTCTGAATCGAATATCAAACCAACATTTTATCGATATAGGTTGCTTGAGACAGTGCTAGCATTTTGTTCTTACGATCCTTTATGATTTGGATCCCAAGAACATATTGTGCCTCTCCTTAATCTTTCATTTGGAATTGGGCTGCTAGCCAAGCTTTAACGTCAGTAAGGTATCCCACATCATTCCCAATGAGGAGGATATCGTCCACATAAAGTACTAAGAAAGCTACTTTTCCTTTGTTGATTTTCTTATATACACAAGGTTCATCAACGTTTTGGTCAAAATCGTAGGATTTGATCGCAGTATCAAACCTAATGTTTCAAGATCTAGATGCTTGTTTTAACCCATACATGGATCAATTCAGCTTGCAAACTTTTTTCTCTTGACCTTAGGTTATGAACCCCTCAGGCTGAGACATAAAGATACTCTCTTCAAGATTGCCATTCAGAAAACCAGTCTTGACATCCATTTGTCATATTTCATAATCATAAAATGTGGCGACGGACAAGAGAATCCTTATAGAATTTAACATAGCAACAGGAGCCGAGTGAGCCGAGCCGCGAGCCGAACCAAGCCGAGCCGAGCCGAGCCACCTAAGCCTTCTTTCCTCCACTTCGGTTCACGGTGAATCTTCGGTAAGGATTTTTTTGATGAATTCCCTAATGTTACCTCGTCCGATTCGAGTTTGAATGTTGGATTAAGATGTGGCCCTACTTTTCTCCCTTGAAGGTAGTACAGAGTTGACGCTTAAGTTCTCGGGTTCCGCGGCAGACCTGGTTGGAGATAGTTTCCTTTCCTTGGGTAAGTCAACGGATAACCTTTTAAAACAACTGCTACTAACGTCATCAACTAAAACCGTTGTGTTTTCGTTTAGGTTGATCTGTTGAGCGTGGATTCAATCGAGGGGCATAACCGAGTATCAGGTAAGGGTTTTCCTACTACTGGACCCCGAGTCCAGGCTAAAACCGTAGTAATCCACAGGGGATTACACGTTAGTGACTGTACTGAATATCTGTATGCAAGTTGACTGTTAAGTACTGATACTATATTTTGTCTGATGAAAATATACTGTGACTGCTATTTGTGGATTGAGAATTTATGTTGATGGACCCTAAAGTTACGGTTCAGTATGTAGTAAGACACTGGTCTGGATGTGGTTTATGGAATTTGGACGGGGATGGACCGTGAGTCCGGTTTTGGTTGGTTAGTCGATTGGACCTAGGGTTTTCCCTATTGGTGTGCGAATCGGTAATGCATATAGCAACTGAGGGTGTAGATGTTTAAACTTATACTATCTGACTGATAAAGCCTATGGCGGGACTGTGATATGAATGCCGTTGGGATGTGATTGATGTAGACAGTTTAGTTTGGACTGAGGGGTAACGGTTAGCTTCATCTATGGGGTAGTGTGCCTTACGGATATGTGCATCCTTCGGGAGCACTAGACTGATATGTGCATCCTTCGGGAGCACAAGACTGATATGTGCATCCTTCGGGAGCACTAGACTGATATGTGCGTCCTTCGGGAGCACTAGACTGATATGTGCGTCCTTCGGGAGGACTAGACTGATATGTGCGTCCTTCGGGAGCACTAGACTGATATGTGCATCCTTCGGGGGCACTAGACTGATATGTGCATCCTTCGGGAGCACTAGACTGATATGTGCATCCTTTGGGAGCACTAGACTGATATGTGCATCCTTCGGGAGCACTAGACTGATATGTAGGGTACCCCCGAATAGGAAGTTAACTGTTGTCCCCTAACGGGCCCAGTAGTGGGTCCCTTACTGGGTATGTTTATACTCACCCTTTCTCTTCTTTAACTTTTCAGGTAGGGGTACAGCGAGGGGCAGACCGACGAGAGGCAGGAAGGATGCGTGAAGGCCATATGGACGCGTCTGGTTTTCTTTTCGCTTCCGCTATGTATTTTGTCAGAATATTTTGACTGTGATTTTGGACTGGTGACTTGACATTTTATTTTGTGATTTTTTTGAATTATTTAAAAATAGGGCCCGAAACTGTCTTTTGTAAGGTTTATAATGTTTTAATGAATCGTATCTGGTCCGTTTTAAATTTTATGTTGAATGGTCGAGTTTTGATATTTGGTAGTGACCTCAGCTTAGTCCGGAAAAGTTGGGTCGTTACAGTTGGTATCAGAGCCAGGTTTTAGGTTCTGTAGACTGACTTATAATGTGAGTCTGTGTTTTGTGTCCTTATGGCTGAAACGATCCTTGCCGCTCGTCAGGTACGCTCTCATGAAAGTAGATGTATAACTCTACATGCATTACCTTACCTAAGTTAAACTGCAAATTCAATTACCATTTATGACTAAAGGAATCGTTTGGTGGTTGTTAGGAAAATGCCACCAAGGAGAGGTGCACGTAGGGGTGGCCGAGGAGGCCGAGGAAGGGGAGCAGGACGCGTTCAGCCTGAGGTGCAGCCTGTAGCCCAAGCCCCTGACCCGGCTGCGCCAGTTACTCATGCGGACCTAGCCGCCATGGAGCAGAGGTTTAGAGATATGATTATGCAGATGCGGGAGCAGCAGAAGCCTGCCTCGCCAACTCCGGCGCCAGCTCCAGCGCCAGCTCCAGCACGAGTTCCTGCTCCAGCTCCGGCTCCAGTACCAGTTGCGCCCCAGTTTGTGCCGGATCAGTTGTCGGCAGAGGCTAAGCATCTGAGGGATTTCAGGAAGTATAATCCCACGACGTTCGATGGGTCTTTGGAGGACCCCACCAGGGCTCAGATGTGGTTATCGTCCTTGGAGACCATATTCCGTTACATGAAATGCCCTGAGGATCAGAAAGTTCAGTGTGCTGTTTTTATGTTGACTGACAGAGGTACTGCATGGTGGGAGACTACAGAGAGAATGCTAGGTGGTGATGTGAGTCAGATCACGTGGCAGCAGTTCAAAGAGAGTTTCTATGCGAAATTCTTCTCTGCCAGTTTGAGAGATGCTAAGCGGCAGGAGTTTCTGAACTTAGAGCAGGGTGACATGACCGTGGAGCAGTACGATGCGGAGTTTGACATGTTATCCCGCTTCGCTCCTGAGATGATAGCGACCGAGGCGGCCAGAGCTGATAAGTTTGTTAGAGGCCTCAGACTGGACATTCAGGGTTTGGTCCGAGCTTTCAGACCCGCTACTCATGCCGATGCACTGCGCCTGGCAGTGGATCTCAGTTTACAGGAGAGGGCCAACTCGTCTAAGACCGCTGGTAGAGGTTCGACGTCGGGACAGAAGAGGAAGGCTGAGCAGCAGCCTGTTCCAGTGCCACAGCGGAATTTCAGACCAGGTGGTGAGTTTCGCAGCTTCCAGCAGAAACCTTTTGAGGCAGGGGAGGCTGCCAGAGGAAAGCTGTTGTGTACCACTTGTGGGAAGCACCATCTGGGCCGTTGCTTATTCGGGACCAGGACCTGCTTTAAGTGCAGGCAAGAGGGTCATACAGCTGATAGATGCCCGTTGAGACTCACGGGGATCGCGCAGAATCAGGGAGCAGGTGCTCCACATCAGGGTAAAGAACTGCTGTACTTGTGGAAGGAAGACCAAAAATTATTTGAACAACACTGAGAAAGATTTCTAACACTATTCAACGACAATCATCGATTGATGATGATAATAATTGATCTCAAGAGTGAACTCAGAAAAGTTAAGGAGAATATGAAAATCTTATGAAATCTGTTCGACTACTGTTTCCAGGGATTCAGAGTCTTGAGGATGTCCTGAGTATGGGAAAGCTGAAAAACAACCGTGAAGGTCTCAGCTATGACGGTGAGCAATCATTATCTAAAGGAAAAGCTTCAGTATTTATTAGGGCCACTGATCAAAAATATCAAGAGGAAGTGGGTGAATCGTCGAACTCAAAAGATAAACAGTTGGGCATCACGAAAGAGAGTATGTCAATTCTGTGGGAAAGTTGGACACATTAGACCTAAGTGTTGTAAACTACATCGAAGAACTACATCACCTTGACATGATGCAAAGAGAATTGTTGCTAATAAAATGTCAAAGAAATTGGTATCGAGAGTAAAAGAAAATGTTAAATGCTATGTAGCCTTCACTGCAATCATTTCTACCAATTCATATGACTGGTATTTCGACAGCATATGCTCGAGACATATGACAGGTAACTCTCTTCTATTTACTAATTTAATTGAGTGCAGGATAGGTTGAGTGATCTTCAGAGACGGAGTCAAGGGCAATGTGAACGGAAAGGGCAATATTGATCTACCTAAGGCACCAAAACTAAAGAATGTCAAACTGGTAGAAGGGTTGTCTACAAATCTTACCAGTATTATTCAACTGTGACTAGGGATATTCAGTAAAGTTCTCCAAAGAAAAATGTGAAGTTCTGAATGCTACACACCAACCTATTATGTCAGGAACCAGGTTGTCAAATAACTGTTATCATTGGGATAAATCAAGTCAACAACTAAAATGCAACTTGTCTCGTTATGCTAAAACAATGTTGTGGCATAAACGACTCGATTATGTTAGTATGGCTAAGCTATGTAAGACACAAAAGGTAGATGTTGTACTTGGATTACCCATGTTAAAAAAGTGTGACGAGTTATTCTGTTCAGAGTGTCCTGCAAGGAAACAGATAAAAACTTCACACAAAGTAAATGATCAAGGGTCTTCAAAGCACATTCTAGAGTTACTTCATTTAGACTTGATGGAAACTATGCAAGTTGATAGTCTTTAAGAAAAATGCATGCGCTTGTGATTGTGGACGACTACTCGTAATACACTTGGGTGCGATTTATCAAAGACAAATAAAAAACTTTTAAGACCTTCCGAACACTATACTTACAGCTGCAACGAGAGAATGATCAGAATGTTTATAGAATCAGAATTGATCATGGGAAAGAGTTTGAGAACCAATTTTTCACTGAATTTTGTCAATCAGAAGGAATATTTCATGAATTCTCGGCTCCTATGACTCTACAGCAAAATGGTGTCGTTGAAAGGAAGAATCGAACACTACAAGAGATGGCAAGAGTTAGGATTCATGCAAAGTCTCTACTCATCCATTTTTGGGCTAAAGCTAAATACGGCATGTCATATACACAATCGTATAGCTCTCTGTCCTCGGACTATAGTCACAAACTATCAGTTGTGGAAAGGAAGGAAACCGAACATTAAATACTTTCATGTATTTGGTTCCAAGTGTTACATCCTAAATGATAAAGGGTATCATAAAAAATGAGATTCTAAATCAGATGAAGGTATATTTCTTGGCTACTCTATTCATAGTAAGACTTATAGAGTTTATAATAAAAGAACGCGAACCGTAATAGAGTCCATAAATCTATGCATTCCTCACACTAAGAGTTCTACCTCACATAGTGTTTCCATTGATGAGGGGTTGTTGTGTTCAGAAGCTTTTAGTAATAGGGCAGAGAGATCTCAACAATTGAACCAAGTAACATTCGAGAAACTCTACAGGACAATCAATGGATTGAGGCTATGCAAAAGGAACTTCATCAGTTTGAAAGAAATCACATATGGGAACTCACTCCGCGAAATAAAAATGTTATTATCATTGGGACAAAGTGGATCTTCAAGAACAAGATTGATGAGAAAGGGACTGTGACTCGAAATAAGGCACGTTTAGTAACTCAAGGATATTCTCAGATTGAAGGAGTGGACTTTTGTGAAACCTTCACCCCCGTAGCATGGCTAGAATCTATTCGGCTATTATTGGGCCTTACTTGCTTTCCTCAAATTACCCTATATCAGATGGATGCAAAGAGTGTGTTTCTCAATGGATATATTACAAGGAAGTCTACATTGCACAACCTAAAGGTTTTGAAGATCCTATATATCCAAACAATGTATATAAATTGAAGAAGGCTCTGTATAGTCTCAAACAAGCTTCGCGTGCCTAGTATGATCACCTATCCATGTTTCTCTTAGAGCAGGGGTTTGCTAAAGGTGGTTCAGATAAAACAATGTTAATTAAGAAACAAAGGGATGAGTTCCTGGTGGCGTAAGTATATGTAGATGACATTGTTTTTTGTGGATACCCAAATTCCTTAATCTTGACCTTTATTGATCAAATGAAGAAAGAGTTCAAAAATGAGTATGGTTGGCAAACTTACTTTCTTTCTGGGATTTCAAATTCAACAAGATGAAACAGGAATATTCATCTCTCAAGAAAAGTATTGTCGAAATTTTATCAAGAAATTTGGTCTTTAACAGGCCAATGCGAAATGTACTCCTGCTGCTACTCAAGTCAAAGTGTCTAAAGATGACGATGGAAAGAAAGTTGATGAAAGGTTGTATCATAGTATTATAGGGGGTATTGTATCTCACTACAAGTCACTCGGATATTGCCTATATTGTTGGGATGTGTGCTCGTTATCAAGGAGGATACATGAGAAAATAGGGCAAAAAGACTAGAATTTAAATTTAATTATGAAAAGGAAGGGGATCCATACATCACACTTTTCCTTTCAATTTATTTATACATGAAAAAAACATTAAGTTCACCCTTCGTTGTGCTAAACGGAAAAATATGTATTAGGAACTATTTGAACATCTGCATGCAGGGTTGGGAGAGTGCAAGCCAATAGCCTAGAAATTAACAGACAATGGATTTATTGCAACCTATGCGAGGGCCCACTGAACTACATTCAAATTTTACAACAGTCAGTTGAAGTTGAAGGGCTTTCATTCAAAGCTGATTCTTCTTCTCTCGCGTTCGTTCTACCTTCCTGTTCTGCCCTAGTGTATCATCTTCTATTATATAATCTTTCACTTGCCAAAAATGGTTACAACAAGAACCAAGAACTATCTAGCTTCTACGTCGTAAATGAATCCATCTTCTATCAACGTTCAGCCATCTCGATTAAAGGGTCCAAGAATCAAGATGATTTTGGCCCAAAATCCTCTGCGGGACTCTATCGACTATAGGAGATTAGTTATTCTTCATCGTCTACTCCGACTGTTCCTCTCCTGAATGACCAAGTTCCTACTTCTGGTCAAAATATGTCATTTGTTCAGTCTCAGTCTATTTTGTGCTCAATAGTAGGTGAAGGATCTCAACCCTCAAAACATAAGTCAAAGTCTCCAATGGTCGAGCCGATGATTGTCAAGTCAAACGCTGAGGAAATGTTGCTTTGGCTGACATTCTACAGTGGAAGTTTAGGACGCCTACTGCTCCTTAGTCCGGTATGGGTGAATCATCCAAGAAGGCTAAGAAGAATAAGATGTCTATTGTGGAGGCTATGTACTGTCAGCTTTTTGATTCCGATCAGGACGTGCACCACACTGGTCGATCGTTTGCATCTAGGTGTTACGCAACTTCCCCTGTCAATGCTAAACAAGTCTGACGATAGCAGGATGTCAATGAGGTGATTGATAATCTGTTTTAAGAGTTTGGCACCAGCAATGTGGATGAAGGAGGTCCTTCCAAACATCGTTTGGGTTCTCCACCAGAGGTACCAGTATCACCACCCCCATCTCAATCTCATCCTTTTGTGTAACATGTAGAGACCATTAAGGTTTCCCCTCCTCAACTGACTAGCGAGAATGTGAATGATGGTCCTGTGCTGATGATTGAGCTGCCTTGCCATGGGTTCTGGCTGCCTTCGCGACAAAGGGTGATTACCACCAAGGCGGGTCATAGCAAATTGCCTCCTAATGTCTTGTCTGTCCCAATTGATGGGATTTCCTTCCACTATGAGGAGTGCATGTTCAATTGGAAGTATGTCATGAGAATGTGGATAGTCGACGAGTCAGTAATCTCCGATAAACACCAATCTTGTTTTTAAAGGGATGAAAGCCCTTTACAATGGAAGAATTTAAAGAGACCATAACTTAATTTAATTGGAACTTAAAAAATACCAATACATTAGCAAAAGAAATTATAAAACTAATTTCTATGGCTAAGCATGCTTTCAAGAAAAATTACAGAGAAGAACAAAGAAAGGAAACTTACGATCATTGACATCTTTATATCTACAAAAACACCAAATTTGGGGCACCACCACTTGAAAACATTCATATTCTTTGGATTGAGATGGTTTGTGAGAACCAAAATGGAAGGAGGGAACTTTCCAGAGAGCACAAAAATGTTTTAGAGAGAATGCGATGTACGAACAAATTCACAGAACTCGCTTCTGTATATCATACCAGTAATTCCCTCTTCTTGGAATTTGAGAGAAAAGTGAGAACGTCGAAAAACCACCCATGTTCCCTATTAATTTAATAAATAAATATTAAATAAATATTAATATTAAAATAATTATTTAATTATTTAATTTAATAAATAATTAAATCATATTTAATTAATATTTCATTTAAATCATATTTAAATGAATATCTCTCACATAACCTATAGTTTTAATTTAATTAAATCAAAATAAATTAAACTATTAAATAATTCTCCACTTAATTAATTTCTCAATTAAATATCTTTATTTAATTTAATCTAAATTTGAATCATATTCAAATATGAATTTCGCTCGAAACCTATAGTTTTAATATGTATCATATACACATTAAATTTTAACCTATAGTTTTAGTATGAATCTAATTCGCATTAAATTAATATTTGAACTTATTCAAATATTTTATTATCTCATAAATTAATTTTGAATCATATCCAAAATTAAATTTATATACTAAAGTCTAATTAAAATATAAATTTTATATTATAATGTATCACCATACATTATATTAATTCCCAAAGTACATTTGACCATTTCAAATTACAACCAATATAAATAAATCTCATTACCCTTTACGAGCTAGAAAGGGGACCTAATAGACCTACAGATCAGAAGCTACAACGATATGAGACTAATTAGCTAAACTCATTAACCACATTAATCAATATTCGTTAACTGTATGTACACTCCACTAAAGACTCACAGCTGAACTCTTCTCACTGTAGATATATTTATGTGTTCACCGATATAGATCAATTACCAGTAAGTTAGTCCTTCACAAGTGTTCATAACACCAGCTGGATTAAATTACCTACCCCTAGGTTACTTCTAGTCCTTAAATATCAATGTTGCTCTAATGAACAACCTGTTTATGGTCCAACCACTAAACAAAAACCCCTCTCGTGCCACAGAGAGGGTAGGGCCCTTTGTTCAAGTCCCAGAGACACCATTTAAGAAGCACTTATCTACTTACCCTATAGTCGGGAATGAGTGAATTTCGTCTTGTGTGATTATGTTTCCAGCTCCCCACTCGGTCTTGTCCCTAAAATGATAAGCATATTGAGTCAGCAATCTGGCCACTCTCACCCGTATAAATCAAAGGACAATCCCTATCAAACAGGAGTTCATAATACACTCCGAATTAAGACTAAGTTAACTAGGTCGTTCTAATGAAATAGTAACCCAACTAGTTAACGAAGTTACATCTAGTGATTACCATTTTGTGGTTTGGTCTTAGGCAAATTCATTGCATAGGATACTCTCACTCGCGTGTTGCATACATGAACGCATTGGATCAATGTGTTTGTATCAAATACAAAAGTGAGTCATATCCATAGTGTTACCAGGATAAGGTACCCAACCTTAACCCTATACTATATACCCTTTAATCTAATCTTGAACATTGATCTACTGTACAAGACTCATCAAACAGCTTAGGTTGTTAGTTTATTGGATTTAGGTTATTAAGACAAAACTAATAATATAATCAATAACACTTATTGAAATTATAATAATAAACACTTTATTAATAATAGTCAATGAATTATATTTACTATCTATGAGTTTTAGGACATGAAACCCAACAGTTTTGTTGTGATCGATCTATTGCCAAGGTAGGGATGATGGGTACAGTGACTAATTTGGGTATCTTCTACCCCAAGCTCATACGAGAGTTCATCGTCAATTTACCTACGGATTTCAATGAGCCCAATATCTCTGACTTTTGGAAGGTCCATGTGCATGGTAAGTGTATCTCTGTCTCGCCTGAATTATTAAACACTTATTTGAATATCTCTGCTCCTGCTGGTCCTATGGCTGAAGCTTTTACTTCTGAACGTCATACTTTGGAACTGTCTAGTGGTCTGGTTCGAACCTGGCCTACTTATGGGTAATTTTCTATCGACAAACTGAGCGTGAAGTATGCCATTCTGCATAAAATCAATATTGCAAACTGGTTCCCATCAACTCACTTAGTCACTGTCTCCATAGCTCTTGTACAACTCGTGTATCAAATTGGCACTGGGCAACTAGTGGATGTTGGGGAATTCATCTTTTAGCAGATTGCTAGGCATGTGGATACGTATGGCATCAATATGTCAATTTGTTTTCTACGTATAATCACTGGATTTCTTCTGTCTCACCATCCTAGGTTGTTAGCCGATGATGATGTTGCCGATCCTACTCCTCGTACAATAACTCTAAGCTATAAGCTTTTTCAAGGATCCCATGTCTCCAATCTCCCTACCACATTTCGGGCTCCTAGTCCTGATTCTGATTCTTCAAGAGCTAAGTTTACTATTCCAGTAACGTAAAAGACGAGACAGTGGTATGTGTGGTTACTAAGATCTTTAGTAGAAGATAAAAATATCGTCAGAGATATTCACTCATGCGTTCAAGGGGTGCCTGAAGTCAAACATCATGAAGAAAAGTTATTCATATGTTCAGGGGGAGCCTAGAGTCTGAAGCCGAGACACATGCTACTAAGTCATATAATTGATCAAAGTTTCTATGTTGTATCGATGTATCTTGACTTAAGTGAATATTAATAAAAATTACTTATCAGGGCTGTGCGCAGCCCCTCAGATGTAGGTAACATTGACTGAACTTGGTTACCAATGTTTCATGTGTTATTCTCTTCTACTGTCTCTCAAGTTGTTACAAAGGTTATTAGCTTTATTATTAACTGAAGGTTTAATTGATTATCTCTCACATTGTTTTTTCATATTTATTGATTTTTTCTCGATGAAAGATTGGTTATTCATTAAAAGAAAAAGAAAAAAAAAACTTATTCACTCTCCCTTGTTTCCATAAGTTCCATACGAAGCTTTTGTCAATGTCTAGTTGGCCTCAAACAAATATGAATCTTCTGTTACTCTTTGGCACAATCAATAACGGGTAGTCAAGTCACTTCTAGTAAGAACTTGCGAGATAACACTTATACATTCATTGTTCTTGAGCAAATGAATTTACAATAGTTTTCTAAAAAAAGTAACTAATAATAGACACTCATTAACCGACAATAATGACACCAAAGTACAGAGAAAGGAAATGTCAAATAATGGTTGAAGGAATCTATGTAAGAATCAAATGAAACGTCAAAAGAGATGGAAGTGTGATACTATGTGCCAAAGCAAAGTAGTTTTGGAGGGACTTATGGGTTAGAGAAAAAAAGGCATAGGGAGAGACACATCAATTGCTAGTGGTTCAACTCTCACAATCAATTTGGAATTGTGATTATCATTCATGGAAAAATGGGCAAAAGGCGTTCAATTTGAGGTTGAGACTGAAAGTGAGAGGTCTTAAATTTCATTTCTATCATTCTCATTTTCTTCCAATTAGCTCTTTCTTTCTTCATTTTCTTTCTTGTTTTTCCTTACTCTTCTTCCACTTATTTTAAAAATTCAATCCATTTATCATGGATTCAATTTCCATCTCGTTCACTCCATACATTTGTTTTAAAAAATTGTCATAACCAAAATGTTTTTCTTTACAATTTTATCGATTTGGTGTCATGTATATGTTTTTTCTTTTATAGATTGAACGCATAAACGAATTTGTTTTAATAATGTTTGTAGTGAAAACTTTTTAGAAGGTTAAAATTACAACACCTTTTAAAGTTTAAGGTTAAGATTGTAAAATTTATTGGCTAGGTTTCGGGTGAAATTTGATTAAACTGAAAGTTTTAGACTAACAATTGATACAACTAGACAAGTTTTGGTCAAATTTAATTTTTTTCCCTTGTTTTTTCTTCATAAAATTGCACAAACCACCACATACCATAGGTGTAAACCTTAGACACTTTAAGTTTCTAAAAATTTCTAAGAGATGATGAAAGTCATGTTAAGTGGTTATATTGTTCTTGATATTTAGGGTTACATGTTAAAAGAAAGCCCAAGCATTGAAGAAGAAGAGTGTTGCTGACGAAAAGTTGTGAGAAATGTTTACATGATGAATTTTAGCTAAATTCAAGAGTAGGCGTGAAAGAGCAATATGCTTGGCGGCTAAAAGGAAGGTTGAAAACCTCTCAGGGTTGCCAGGCACCAAGATATAAGGTAGGCTTGTTTTGGTCATGAAAACCTCTAAAGTGTTGTCCTAGGCTGCCAAATAATCCTAGGCAGGAAGAAGCAAGGCTTTAGGGCTATGAGCTAAGTGTTTGAGGGAAGGAAAGCATACCTATTGAGTTGGGCGCCCATGTGCACAAGGAAGGGTCTTGCAGTCAAATGAAAGAAGTTAACTAGACGAGTTGGTTAAAGACTTGCAGGCATGGAACTTAAGTTAGGCGAGTTAAAGAAGCTTGTAGGCATTCAAGGCAGATCGGCTAACTAGAGGACAGGTACCCACAACATGCAAAGTGTTGGGTTCTATGTCTTAAAACTCATAGATAATAAATGTAATTTGTTAGCTATTATTAATAAAGTTTTATTGATTATATTATTAGTTTTGTCTTAATAACCTAAATCCAATAAACTAACATCCTAAGCTGTTTGATGAGTATTGAACAGTATGTAGAGACATACGGGGATAAATGTTTAAGATACAACTTAAAGGGTCTATAGTATATGGATAAGGTTGGGTACCTTGTCCTAAAAATACTAGATGTGGCTCATTTTGTATTTGATACAAACACAATGATCCAACGCATTCGTGTAGGTGACATGCAAGCGAAGGTATCATATGCAATGAGTTTGCATAAGATCGGACCACGAAATAGTAACCACTAGATGTAACTCCGTTAAATAGTTAGGTTTCCATTTCATTAAGATGGTCTAGGTTACTTGGTCTTAATCTTGAGTGTATTATGAACTTCTATTCACGAGCGATTGTCCTTTAATTTGTACGAGCGAGAGTGGTCAGATTAACAGCTTAATATGTTATCATCTTGGGGACAAGACCGAGTGGGGAGTTGGAAACATAATCACACAAGATGAAATTCATAAATAGTGTCTCTGAGACTTGAACAAAGGGCCCTACCCTCTCTATGACATGAAAGTGTTCAGTTTCGCAGATTGAATCACATAAGACCGAGTGTTTCCCTAAATGGTGTCTCTGGGACATGAACAAAAGACTCTACCCTCTCTATGGCACGAAATGGGTTTTTTTTTAGTGGTTGGACCATTAACAGATTGTTCATTAGAGGAGCACTGATATTTAAGGACTAGAAGTAACTTAGGGGTAAAATGGTAATTTGATCCAGCTGGTGTTACAAACACTTGTGAATGACTAACTTATTGTTATTGGTCTATATCCATGGACACAAAAATATATCTACAATAAGAAGAATTCAGCTATGACTCTTTAATGGAGTGTACACACAGTTAACGAATATTGATTACTGTGGTTAATGAATTTAGTCAATTAATCTCATATAGTTATAGCTTCTGATATGTACCATTAAGTCCCATTCCTAGCTTGTAAGTGATAATGAGATTTATTTTGATTGGTTGTAATTTGAAATGTTCAATTTTACTTTGGAAATTAATATAATGTATGGTGATAGAATATAATATAAAGTTTATATTTTAATTAAACTTTATTATATAAATTTAATTTTGGATACAATCCACAATTAATTTATGAGAGAATAAAATGTTTGAATGAGTTCAAATATTAATTTGATGTGAATTAGATTCACATTAAATCTATATGTTATGAGAGAAATTTATATTTGAATATGATTCATATTTAGATTAAATTAAATATAAAATATTTAATTTAGTAATTAATTAATTAGAGAATTAATTAATAGTTTAGTTTAATTTTCTTTAATTAAATTAAAACTATTGGTTGTGTGATTTAAATGAAATATTAATTAAATATGATTTAATTAATTATTAATTTGATTAATGGTTTAATTTAATTAAAACTAATTAATTATTTTAATATTAACTTAAATTAAATTAAATTGATAGGGAACATGGATGGTTCTCTCACATATCCTCATATTCTCTCTAACTCCCTCTTCTTGAAGAAAAGGAAGGTAAGGGTACGGCAGAACGTAAGTGCTTCCGGTACTTTGCAATTCTCTCAGAAATTACTTCTACATAAAAAAATTTCCTTCCAATTTTAGTTTTCATAAACCAAAATCTTAACTTAGAGAATAGGGAAATCTCTAAGTGGTGATGCCCCAATATTGGAGTTTTAGTAGATATAGCTTCAACGAGAGTAAGTACATTTTTTCTTCTCTGCATTTTTTTTTTTTCTGAAAGCATGCTTACATAAAAATTAGTTTTTGTAATTGATTTTCCAATGTACTGGTATTTTTAAGATCTCAATTAAATTTGAGTTATGGTTATGTTTAAATTTATTTCGTTGCATAAGGCTTTTATCCATTTGCATTGGTATCAAAGTCATCTTATTTTTTAATTGGGAATTTTAAAAAATTCCATTGGCTTGGTAGGATCTCTGCATTTTGAACGTGGTTTTGCAATTAAATGTGATATGATCAAAATTGAAAAGGCTGCTACATTTTTAGGCATTTTTTACTAAATCTTGTAATTATGAGTCCAATTTTGAATTCGTGGCATTTTTCTAAGAATTTCGACACTAAATTTGCCTAAAACGGACAACCAGAAGACCATTTCGGCACTGGGGTGCTCTTCCAACGTTGAACAGATGACATCGACAAAGCATGAACCTTCCACGATGTCATGCATGGAAACGTCGAGAAAACATTTCAGTTCACAGCACCATGCATGTACACGTCATCATTACCCCCAACAACTACCGACATCACAGAGCACAGAATCAAGAAAAGTTAAAAATATTATTAAAACTGATATAAATCGTGACATCTACATGCATGGCATCGGTAGTTGGTCTGACTACGCAACGTTGTGTTGACTGCATCGGCAAAGATTGCATCTTTAAATAATTGTGACAACCTTTCTGCGACGCCAAAATCCATGGCATCGTGATAGGTCGACCTTTTGTCAACGTAGAGGTAGGTAACTTCGTGAGATATATGACGTTTTGACTGATTTTGAAAATGTTTTCACAGTGCCATAAGTGACGGCGTCGACATTACATGAAGAAACAACGATACCATAAGTGACTGCTGGGGGTTCTCCAGATGTTTTCGTGGTGGGTCGAGAGAATCCTTATCATTTTAGTTATGTGAATCACAAAACACAGAACCCAAACAAAGAAGAAAATAGAAAAAAGAAGAAAGAAAATAGAAGAGAGAACGTCGTTCGCCGCACGTCCGTCGTTGACCATCATCACTGTTCGTCTAGTTCTTGTCAGCCGCCCACCATCCTACTATTGTCGTCCACTTAGTTCGTTGTCTTTACCGGTAAAAATATTGCATTTGGTTCTTTTTTCATTTCTAGAAAAATATATGTATATTGTAATTGTGATTGTGATTGTGATTTGTATATTGTAGATTGGTTTTTTGTATGTATATTGTATATTGTATATTGTATATTGTATATTGTATATTGTATGTATAATTTGTAGATTATATGTGCATTATATGTGTAGATTGTATATTATCGTTATTATTAAATTTATTGCATGAATAGTAAATATTAATTTAAATTGTATATTGAAATTTTAAGAGTTTTTTTTTTGTTAAAATGTATATTTAATTGTTTAAGAACCAAATTATACATATGAATGAAATTTTGACAATTGTAATATGTTAGCGTTTAAATTATTGAAATTGTAATAATAATTATTGAAGTTGTGATTATAATTGTTATAGAGAGATTTTCAGTTTCATTAAGGTACGTAATTTTCAACTTTTACGTTTTTTAATTTCTTGCTAGTGATATATATTTAAACTTAATTTCGTGTCATTGTAGTTTCGAAGGCATGGGGAGCTTTCTGAACAGCGCTTAGATTATGTTTTTAGTTTTTAGTTTTAGTTTTCATTATTCATGTAACTTCTAAACTATGAACGTGTATTTTTTGTATATTTAAATTAATTTTAATATAAATTTCATTTGCTATTTTATTAAATTTACGTTAATTATTTTTAGTATTTGAGTGACTTTAAATCGAATTTGATTCCAATAGTAAAAAATAAAAATTAAATTATAAAAAATTAAAAAATATTATAAAAAAGTTTTCCTGATGCAACATATGTATCGAGAATAGTGTCTCTACCGACACTACGTCATCACAAGGTATGTCAACGCTGCATCGATGATTCATGTATGTCGAGGTACACGACGATGTCGACAATACCCTATTTGTGATGCTATGACCAAACGTCAGTATTACCCCACTGTCGACGTGTTGACCATGTCAACGAAGCATGCGTCGACATTACCCATTTGCCGACATCATCTCGTTTCTACATTGGGATTGCCTTTCATGATGATTCACTCACAATACTCTTGTCGACGTCCTTTTCTGAGTCGACGTAGCTTCTCCCGATTCAACTTTGACTTCTGACGATGCATGTCTGCATCAACGCAACTTTAACTTGTATAGAGGTATAAAAAGATTTGATGAAGGAACTAGTAGTGACCCTTTCCATGAAGGAACTACTAGTGAACCCTCTCATATTGAAGGAACCAATAGTAATCTGTTTTCTGAAGACAATGAAATGTTATGAACGTTACATGATTTACAAGCTCCGATTGAACACAAAGAAGAAACAGTAGAAGAAGGTTTGGAGAATGACATGTCGTTCAATAGTGGTATAAAAGAGGAAACAGTGAATATATTTCAGGAGTTATTAAACCAAGCTCGTCATGAGCTATACCCTAGTTGTTCGAAATTTTCATCCCTAAACTTTTTTTTTACGTTAATGCATGTCAAGGTTCTCACTGCGTGACTTGGGCATGGGATACGAGACTATTTATGCAGATACGAGACTATTTATGCGTGTAAGTATGATTGTGTGTTGTATTGGAAGGAGTTCGTCGATTTGGAACATTATTCAACTTGTGGTGAGTCTTGGTACAAGGCTAGTCCTAATAGAGGAAAAACAATTTTGCACAAGGTATTGTGGCACTTTCTGTTAATACCAAGATTACAAAGATTGTTTGTATCGCAAGAGAACTCGTCTGAAATGAGATGGCATAAGGATAATCGAGTCGAAATGGAGGACATGTTGAGACATCCAGTTGACATAGAAGGATGGAAGCATTTTGATTCTGAATTTCTTAAGTTCGCTTTAGATCCACGGAACATTAGTTTGGGATTAGCTTCTGATGAGTTCAATCATTTTGGGCATATGAGTACCACTTATAGTATGTGGCATGTGGTGTTAATTCATTATAATTTACCACCTTTAAAATGCATGAAAGAGTCTAACTTATTCACGTTGTTACTAATACCCGAACCAAGATCTCCCGATAGGAAAATTGATGTTTACCTCCAACCATTGATTGAGGAACTGAAACAGTTATGGAGTCTTGATGTTTGTACGTATGATTCTCTTATCGATCAGTTTTTTCAGTTGTACGCAACATTGTTATGGACTATTAATGATTTTTCGGCATATGGTAACTTATCCAAATGGAGTACGAAAGGGTATCAGGTATGTTCCATCTGCATGGGAGATAAATCGTCATTCAGGATAAGAGGAAAAATAGCTTTCATGGGACACCGACGTTAACTTCTAGATAACCATGTTAGGCGTAGAAGTGAGTTACTTCTAGATAACCATGTTAGGCGTAGAAGTGAGTTACATGATGGAATTGTAGATCGTAGGTCTCGTCTAGTTGTTTTAAATGGGCATGCTATCTTGGAAAAACTAGATTCTCTGGAGTTTTATGTGATAAGTAAACATCCATCACTGGAAAAGAAAAAAAAGAGAGAGCTCTGAATTAGACGGAAAGAAGTATCTTCTTCGAACTACCTTACTGACCAAATCTACTAATACGTTATAAATTGGATGTAATGCAAATTAAAAAGAACACTTGTGACAACTTAATCGGTACATTGTTGAATATTAAAGGGAGAACAAAAGATACTACGAATGCTCAGTTGGACCTTCAGGATTTGAAAATAAGAAAAGATTTACACCTGATAGAAGTCGATAATAGATTGGTGATGCCCCATGCAAGTTACACTTTGACTAGCAACGAACGAGTTGCATTCTATAACTTCTTGAAATCAGTTAAGTTTCTTGATAGATTCGTTTCTAATATTTCATGATGAGTGGATGACAAAGACGAAAAAATATTAGGTCTTAAGACCCATGACTATCACGTTTTACTTCATCAGCTTCTACCTATTGGCATTCAAGCACACTTAACGAAAAATGTATACACTGTTATTACTGAGCTTTGTAGTTTTTTCCTTGACCTGTGCGCAAGGATGATAAGAGTAAGTGATTTGGACCGGTTGTAAGAAGATATCATTATCATACTTTTCCAATTAGAAAGAATATTTTCACCTGCCTTTTTTCTGCGTAATGGTACATCTTGCTGTTCACTTACCATATGAAGCAAAAGTCACTAGTTCGGTTAATTATAGCTGGATGTATCCAATTAAAAGAAGTCTATGCACGCTGAAGCAATACGTTCGAAACAAGGCACATCCTGAGGGGTCTATTGCCGAAGCATATGTTGTGAATGAATCAAGTGCTTTCTGTTTGAGATATTTAAGTGGGATTGAAACTTGATTTTCTCGGGATGAACGAAATGATGATAGCATTCCTGAGGACGAGATAGTTGGTGAGTTTAAAGTGTTCATGCAGAAGGTACGACCATTAGGCGCGCAAGTTCACGATCTCTATCACAAAAAGAGAAACGCCAGATCCATTGGTACATCTTGAACAATGTAGATGAAATTGTGGAGTACCGCAAGTACGTACTTTCAACTCTATATACTTCACTAGCGCTTTATGTTTTGTTAAGTTATAGTCGTCATAAACTCACAACAATGAACTTTAGGAAACACTTGAGGTCGATACGTCGTCAGGCAAGCAGCGGTGTTGACTTATTCAAAAGACATCAACAAGCATTTTCTGATTGGTTCAGAGATCAGGTATGTATGTGGAGTACATACATCCATTTGTAATTTTCCTAGGCTTCTTTCACACTTATATATTCAATAACAAAACAATTTCAAGTCATCGAAATGCATGAGAGGGACAACCTTTTGCATGATTTCTTCTCACTTGTGATAGGACCTTCACTTGACGTTCGATCCTATAGTGGATGATTTGTGGGTGGGGTACAATTTCACACGATAGATCGTAATTCCCGACGCACAACTCAAAATAATGGAGTCATGGTAGTCGGTGAAAGCAGTATAAGTGGAAGTGAGGACAAAAAATTTTACGATGTATTAGATGAAGTTCTTTCTGGTCATTATCCGATGGGACATCGTGTTATGCTATCAAAGTGTAGATGGTTTGATACGAATAAGAGCAAAAATCATAGAACACACGTGGAATTGGGGTACAAATCAATCAATACATCCCGTTTTTGATTTTCTGAAGAACCAGTCATTCTCGAGGTAGAAGGAAACTTTATATAGGCAACTTTCGACGAGAAACTTCTATTCTTCTAATCATGTCAATGCCGATTACAGCCTTTGTCAAGTCACATCAACTCCAACTACCATTCTTGTCTTCTAGTGAACCGTCCTCACGTCCTGATGCAAATCTTCCCCTAGCATTTGTTCTCACCAAATGGGGTCTTCTCGCGTAGATCGTGCACGAGATCCTCTACAATTCACTAGTCTCTTCTTTTGTTTCTATTCCTACGTTAAGACACTAAAAACGCGATAAAGCAGGTATGGATACTTATATAAAGTGTGTATTTCTAAATACTTATGCTTTTTCAACATAATCATGGCGTTTTGATACATTCCTTCTACATTTTGGCCTCGTTATTCTATAAAAGAGGCTACAATAACTTGTATTTCTACAAGTTATCAACTAGCACTTTCAATAACATAGGAAAATAATTGGTTTTCTAAACTAAAAAAAAACTGTAAGAATTTCTAGTGGTGCTAAATATTGATTTTAATATGTTGCAAAAGACATTTGTAATGGTCACAAATTTAACCTTTAGCAACAACATTATCCACCACTAAAACATCACCTTTAGAGATGAATGTACTATGTCACTCTAAAAAAATAAATAATGACAACAAATATGTTACTAAAAGTAATCATTTAGTAACAGTAAAAGTACACATTTTCTTACGCGCATTTGTTGTGTCGTTAAAACTTTTAGCTATGCAGATACTGTGACAATCCTCGTGACGCATGTCACAATGTCGCTAATACTTACATGGTGTTTTTTTCTAGTAACTTTTTTTGTGCGCCACTAAAAACTCGATTTCTTGTAGTAAAATCCTCTCCCGATGCATTTCATTGGACCCTGACCCTGACGGACATTTATGCATGGGGAAATCCTTTTCCAACACATTTTCGTATGTCTCCTAACAATTTTGTGTGTCGGGAGATCCCTATTTTCTTGTAGTGTATATAACTTCTGCTATGCATCACACTTTTGACTCATGACAATTAGATAAGATTTGGTTAGAAGCAATAGGTTAGGTTGACTTGAAAATCTACATTTGATGCGCATTATTCTAACCAACCTAGGATTGGACTTATTGAATATTAATTAGACGCATGGAAATTAGGTATTCCACCTAAGGATCTCTAAAACTTAATGCTATTGGAAAATTCAATATTGCATGCTTAATCGTATTGGGATAGAACAATTAAATTCTTGGGACGATTTAATTGACTTTTCCAATTAAAATTGGTTAAGTGAAGATTGCATATAGATAGGTAATAATAGCTCGATGAATGGATTCTTTGGATAAGGGAGAATTGTTACAATCCAAGCTAGATTCTTTTGACGATAGAATTTTCTTTGCTTTACTATTTATCTCTACAATTTACTTTCTTGCATTCTCAATTTGAACTCAAACCCTATCCCCTCGATTATCTAGGGCAGGAGATTAGTTTGTTAGAGAATCTATATGCTCCCTGAATACGACTCAAACTTACCACTAAAACTAATTCGACCCAAACTTACCACTAAAACTAATTCGACCCAAACTTACCACTAAGACTAGTGTTTGGACCTAGTGCTTGGTGAGTATTGTTCGACACAAGTTTGGACAGCAGAACCTGTAAGCCAACATTTCTTTTAATTTGTAAGTTAATACTGTTGATTTACGTTCACTTTTCGGGTATATAAGGGTGATCATTCATCTAAAGTTTGCATCACCAACATTTTCTACTTCCATGAGTAGTTTATTCACCCATTGGATTTCAATCTCAGTTTTATTCTTTTTCTCTTTGTTCAATAAACACTGAGACATTGATTCGCTACTGCAACATTTAATTTTTCTATCCAACGACTCGATCTATCATAATGAAATTCTAACCTTAAAATATAGAGCCTAAGTTATAACTTTTTCAAGTCATAAAGACAACTTTGTATTTAACTAAAAAAACTATTTCCATAAACATTCGATGTTAAAAAAATAAATCGAAAAATAGTATTTCAATTAAAGAGACATCATATTGATTGAACTTCTTGAAAATTGAAAATCTAACATTAGAAGGATGAAAAGACCTTAATCTTTTTCTCAACAAATTGATTCATTCAACATATTTTGAGAAACTGCTTTTCATCAAATTGTAAATAGAATCAAAATCCAGGTGAGGCAAAGTAGTCTTCAAAATAATATGTCAAGTAGATGCTTGAGAGCATGGCCATTAAGAACCAACACAACTAGTTGAGATAAGTGGCTCTACTCAGCAGCCATCTGAAATCTGTCAATTAATGATGCAAATACGTGTTGTCTTCGAATCGAATAGCTTGGAGATTTGCCTATCCACACTAATCAGTCAAAACCAACAACAGGTCTAGCAAAAATTTCAAGGCAAGGCATCTAAAGAATGCCCCCTGAATCGTGTTGCCAACTCGGTTAAAACAACGAACTCAACCCCGCCAACCAGAAACTGTTTTTGAGACAAAGTTGATAGAATTTGAGGCTGTTTCCAACCTACAATGCGTAACAACAACATGAACGTGCATTAAACCCTTGAAGCACAGAGTAACCAACAGTTTTTGGATTAGAGATAGAGGGGGAGAGAGAGAGCACTTGGATATTTCTTCAACAGCCTTCATCACTTCAGAAGAACTAGTCTCTAGCACTTGGCCACCAGAAATGATTTCATCCAAAATCGAATGCATCTGCATGAAATTTTCTGTTCTTATTGAATTCCAGTTTAATATTTTGAAGAATGAATTGAGAATCGTGTGTTACTTCCAACCAAACAATGTCATCAACAGAGTTCACTTGGCCATTTCAGAAACAAACATGAGTTACAGACAAAAGATATCACTTGTTTCGAGACTATGGTGTTGTGTATGTGGGCGCATGTGTACATAATGTGTCATGAGAGAGAGAGAGAGAGAGAGCTGACCTTGCTGTAGTTGAACACTAAGTCAAGCTCACATACATTTTTGAAGCACTTGTCCAATGTTTCTACAAAAACTGACAAAGTAGGGCCTAATCATGCAATCAATTAAGGGAATAATACAAGACAACAAAACTAATCATATCATTGCACTACATTACTAAAAGTTCCTAACTACAAACATCTGAAGATCGAACATTCAAATGCATACAAATATACAACAGACTACAAGTTGATTCCACTTTAAAGGCGTAGATTATGTAATAAGAAGTTTTGATGATTCAACTTCAAGTTGGTTCAATCCTCTTCGAAGTTCAAATTATGCAATTATTCAGGTCTATTTGGTTTAGAGAATCCCACACGTTTCATCATTCCTTTCCTTGGACTTCTGGTAATCGTAATTATGTACTAAAGAATTCCTAAACTTAACAAATACCATCTGGTTCAAAACTTGAGGTAACAAGGAGTATTAAAGTCCTCTTAGATGCCTTGTAACATTTCCATAATAAGTAATCTAGAGGTCACAAATCTATCACATAAAATATTGGAAGTACCTTGTATCAGGTCAAGCATGGCAAGCTCATTCTCAGAACTGTTAAAGACAAGCACAAAATAAAGGGTTGCAAAGTGTTTGTAAACAAGACGCGAGTCCTGCAGCAGAAAGAAAATACCAATCCCCACAGTTCATTTGAAGGAGAAGTTAAAGCAATTCCAATATAAGGAGCCACATAAAACTAGTTTATCTGTTATAACTCATTAGCATTTTCCAGTCCCACTAATCAACTAGCCTAGCCCACTCTATAATTGCACTACAACTTATTGAACAATACCAACCAACATTCATTTTTGACAAGTTTCTAGCTTCTCAAAGAATCATCAATTCAAGTACATTCTAAACACAAGTACTATAAGGAAATTATTGGACAAGGAAATATTACCGAACCGAAGATGGACTCAGCCTCCACGAAATTGCTGACGTTCTCAGCTCGACTGCAAAGTACTGTACCAAAACAGGAAACAAAAGATATCAAAATAGAAATACAAGTTAAAGAAACCATAGTTACAATAGTGGAAATACCACTGACCATTTTAGTAATTTACAAAATTCTAATTGGAAATATTAAATATAGAATTGCCAACCTCCATAGACGCTGCGAATGAGCTCCTGCTGCTTCTCTATGGGCTGGATTCATGAATTCATCATCAGACAGATCATTCGATAGAAATGGCCCAAACAGTACAAAAAAATCAACACAAATCCCAGAAAGGAACCTGAAAATCGTAGAACTTAGCAAACCGAGGCTTGCCCTCAGTATTCATCACTATCACCGACCGTATCATGGTAGCAAACCGTGCTCAGTCAAACTATGTTTGCCGTCAGGATCTAAGAAATTCTCGTGCAGAAGCCTATATTTTCTAATACAACTATTATCAAACAATAATACATAAAACATAACAATTAGAAACTATAACGACTGACACGGTTCTGTGGAAAAAAATTCTTATAAATGATTGTTAAGGTAAACTATCAAGTCCTACAAAAATCTTATAATGTCTTGTGCGAGACTTCAAATTTCACTTCTTTCAAAACTATCATTTTATCCTTCATTTGAAAATGTTTTAGAAAAAAGAATGAGTACAAAAAGATTCAATAATCAATTCTCATATCAAATTTTGAAATCCATTCTTCTTTCAAAACAATTAAACATACAAACTCTTGCACTATTTCAGTTATAGCTTTGTTACAATCGTGCTTTCAAATCCAAAATCTTTTTATCAATTAAGCTTTCAAAACCAAAAGTTTCAAACTACAACTTCCAAATAGGCTTTTACAACATCCAAAAAAACTTTCAATAAAACAAAACTTTAATACTTTTAATAAAACAAAGCTTGGAATGGATTTTCAATATCAATCAGTTAAGATTTTCTATTGAACAAAATTATCAATCAAACAGAACTTTCAATCAATCAATACTTTCATTAAACATAGTGGAAAAGATGCAAATTAGAGTAGTCAAGACATATTTGGCTAGCCGTCAGTAACACCTATCAATCTAATATGACTAAGAGAACATTCCATGCAATTATTTTAAGAGTTAGACCATATGAGTGGAACACACATGAACCTTCATTTCAAAGTAATGTAAAACCACTATAAGCCATCTTCCCACAAATAGTTTCAAGCAATTAACCGTCAATAAATTTGGCTTACACATAATAAGCAAGCAATCCCAACAACAAAAAGTCGCATACAGAGATAGGAATTCCAATCAATCAAATTTCTTTCATACCTGTTCAAAACAAAACTAAATATTTTATGAGTAACAAAACTAAAACAGACTTATTTTCAATTCAAAATCAATCAGAAAACTTTATTTCAAATTATCCAAAACACATTACAACATACAAAACAATTTCCTTCCATTTCAAACAATACAAAGCATCCTTTCAAACATCTGTCTAATCACTATAGTCAAACCATAACTTTATCATTTAAATTTCGAAAGGATGTGAAAACTACTTAACTCAATCAAAAACCTACAAAATTTTATCCAAATTTTAATTTCTTGAAAAGCAGCATTTCCCATTCGAAGCCTAAACAATAAAGACATTGTTTAGAGGTTACAATCAAGTCTGCAACCTTAATAGAAACTGACTGTTCATGAGAGATATTTCTACCAAAAATCAACATAGACCTTAAACGGCCATTCCAAATTAGTCCAAAACTATGAGACACTTTAATCGAGTCCGAAAGGATTCAAGTCAATACCACCTGAAACTAACCAAAAAGGCTTGATCTTCTCTGGTTGCTGTCCGAAAGAGTCGAAACTTCTAGATCTGAACTATCAACGTAATGGGTAATCCGATTAGAGGCAAATCGGAGTGAGTATAAGCACCAAAATTTCTAGTTGGTTCAATCCAGAACTAGAACTCTAAGCTTCTAGCTGGTGCAATTCACCAATCGCAGGTAACGGCTGCAAGTGTAGCATTCCCGCGTGCTGCCTGACATCGTTGCCGAAGTAGACAACCGTCGATGAGTTCAACGACGAAAAGAACTCAGTGACCACGTGGTTTGGGTTACGTGGGTAACGCCGGAAACGTCCGAGCAACGCTGGTTCGCGGGTCTTTGTGATGGTCACCGCCGGAGAAAAACCCAAGCAGATAAGGGAGGGGGTCGACGGCGTGAGGCGAGGGAGTTTGGGATTATTTATTTGATAGATTAACAAAACCAAAATTATTCACTGCCCCGTTTAACGAAAAAATAAAAAATAAAAAATCCACAAAGTCACGGTTGTCTTTTTTCTTTTTCTTTTCCTTCGTAAATTTCACATTTGTTCTTATTTTCTAATACTGCACACTATATTCTTTACTTGGCTTTCTTTTTCTTTTTCTTTTTATCATTTATAATTTATTCTTCACCTCTTCCTATTATATTATTTCTTCTCCTTCCTCATATTCACGCTTCTTCTTTTTTTCTGTAATTTCTTCATCTCCTCTTCTAGAATTTCTTCTTCTTTTCTTTGTCTTTCATCTTCATTTTTCTTCGTTGTACAAGATCTAAATAATATTGGTCCACGATCGTAGATCCTGTACCAATATCTAAATGATCAGTTATCTATCTCAGATAAACCACTATCACTAATAGATCGTTTAGATTCACAAGATCTTTTAAACTGGTATAAGAATAGTTGATTGGGTACAAGATCATGTAGCAAGATTTTTTGGATTTGGTACAAGATCATTTAGACTAGGTATAAAGATACAAGATCGTTTAGATTAGGTACAATGGTACAAGATCGTTTAGACTAGGTACAAGAGTACAAGATCATTTAAATTGAGTACAAAAGTACAAGATCGTTTAGACTTGGTACAAGGGTACGCGAACATTTAGATTGAGATACAAGATCGTTTATACTAGGTACAAAATTGTTTTTAATCATGTGTGATCGAGGGATATTTTTTTTATTTCACGTTGTGGGTTTTTTCTTTTTTCAAAATTGTTCTATATGGTATAAATATTTTTTTCATTTTGTTCTATATTTTAAAAAACCCTAGATTGAAACTATTTTTTATTTTTTTTTAAGAAACTGAGTACCATTTCATTTAGAAAAAATGATTACCATTTTCACAATTTCAAGTGTCAGACATCATTAACATTGTACATGATCTAGGCTTGCTGCTTGTGTTAGAAAAATTATCTATATATAACTTCAAAACCATGATGTTACTAAGAAAAGTGCAAGTAATTTCCAAAAGAAAGTCCTAATCATACAAAAAGAGTGCAAGTAATTTTCAAAAGAAAGTCTTAATCATACTTTTCCGTTCTCAATTGAACTAAACTTATGCATAATGTTGAACCAAACACTTAGTCAATCCAAAATTATCAAGATTTTTTTTATGCGTAGTTGAACCAAATACATTTTATAATAACTTAAGTATTAGAATTACGCTAGTTAGCACGCTTAGAGTATAATGAGACTAGACTAGGAAGAAGTAGGTAGGAAGCCAAACCCACAAGAGGTCTCGAATAAAGCCCAACCTAGACAAGATTCTAGCACCAACAAACTAATTAACACAATGGTAAGATCTAGAAGTTTTTTATTTAAGTTGCGGTTATTTAGATCAACCTTTTTTTTCGCTTAATTACTAAATTTCTTTAGGGTCAACTAAGAAATGCAATAGGACTCTTTGTCCTAAATATTTATTGTTTTCCTATTATATGCTGGTATATTTAATCCATAATATGATATTTGTGTTCTAGTCTAAAACCCTCTCGCTAAAGAAGGATAATAAACTATGAAAACAATTAATTGATGATCCAAGGAAAATTTCCAAAAATAGGTCAATTTTAGAGGAATTGATAACTTTTAGGATTGAGTCTCAAAAGGGTTGATATTTAAGACAAATTGATAATGAAAAGTCAGTTTGTCCTTAATGAATTTTCTTTCTCTTCTCTTTAACCTAAACCATGACGTAAAAAAAATATTATTAGAACCTCTCAATCTCTGACGTCTCTATCTTTCTAACTCTTTCAAACTCTCAATCTCTCAATCTCTCTTGCTATTCCATAGAATATTTAGCTAATTTTGATCAAGTTTTTGTGTTATCCGATAAATTTTTAGGTTTTTTGTTTTGTGTTATTTTTTCCTTTGAATTGCGTTATATATGGGTCTTTTTTTTTTTTTGTCCTTTTCTCTTAGTGGAACATTTGAATCTTAAATGTATAAATCTAATCTAATTTTTAATTGTGTCCAAGTTGATTTAGAGTTGTTTCAAACATATTAGTCAGTTATTTGTTTTTTTTTTTTCATCTTGCAAGCATCTTGCGACTTCTTAAGTTCAAATGGTTAATCTCAAAAGAATTATATACTTGTGCTTATGTGATTTAGGGTGCTTTTAGCTACTGATTTTTGTATCTTACAAACATCTCATAAACATCTTGCAACTTCTAAACTTTAAATGTCCAATATCGAATTAGTCATATACGTATTTAGGGTGCGACTATGCATGTTTTATTTAGTTTTTAATTACTGTTTTTTAATTTAGCAAATAAGTCATACACTTGTTTTATGTGCTATGTCAACTTCTAACTTCCAATCAATTTCTGCAGGAACTAAAAAGTTTAAGGTGGTTTAAGGATGTCACATGTTTGAATTTTAGTGCATTATGGTGGTATATGACATGAGGGACGAAGAAAATTTGAAGGAGGCATGTTAAAAGACATTGTTGTCTGTAATAAAATAACATACAAAGATTTACTAGGTGAATTAGATGGTCTTACAGAAGTTGACCGTACAGAGTTCAACATAAAGATAAGATGCATATATGAGATAAAATTGAAAAATGAAGCTCCTCCATTTGAGTTAAGCAATGATCATGATTTGAAGTTTTATATTCTTAGTGAAAATCTATTGGAGGTCCCTCTATACGTATCATTTAAGCCTAGAAACAACCAAAGCAAGAAAGTGTTAAACATTTGATACAATTCAATATCTGGGAGCAACAAAGTTCATAACTTAAACCATAATCCTCCAATTGCAATGGATACATTATATGAGAATGAAGTTCATGTTTATGAAGTTCAGGTTGGCTTGTGTGAGAACATGATAGGGACCACTCTAACTATATGGGAATCATATGAGTCATATGATCCAAAATATGATACTTTTACATGGGAGCCAGTTGAGATGAATAATGAATTGTTTAATATCCCACAACAAAGAGATGCTCCTACAAAAGATTGCAAAGGAAAAGCTAAAGTTCAGTATGGCTCCACTAGTCGAAAGTTGAAGGCAAAAAAAAAAAGTGATTGGTTAGAAGAAATTAGCTCTACAAGTGAGGAATAGGAATTAGGATGTAGGAAAAATATTTGTTTTTTGCAAGAGTGATTTGTCAATGAGATTAAGTGTCTGGGCAATGAAAAAAATCAGTTTGTAGTAAAAAAAAATCTACAAAGAGGTTCTTTTTGTTAGATGCATTGACAACAAGTGTGGTTGGAGATTGTAAGCGACAAGATTAAACGATTCAAATATATTCAAGATTAAAAAGTATGTCAAAGTTCATTCGTATTGAAAAATGGTGTGAGATAATTAAAAGTCCTTTGGTTAATTCTGAAGTAAAAACAATCGGAATAGCTAAGTAAACAGCGAAAATAACACAGAGAACTTTGCTAACCCAGTTCGATGAATACCACCTACGTTTGGGAAGCTGCACACAGCTCAGATAAGAAATATTTTTAAGATTCACAATAGTCAATATAAATCAATACAATAAAGAACATTCTTCTTATGTATATGACTATCTTTAAGTACATATAACTTAAAGGATTCAAGCTCCCCGTAAATTTATGGATGAATCTTCTTGAAAATAAACTCAGGCTCCCCCTGAATTCATTGACCACTGTTCAACTATTTCAGTGTTCTTTCATATTCCTTATCAACTCGTACACAGTAAGATCACTAGTAGATCTTCAGAAATTTGTCATACAAAGAAGGTAATTGATGTACCTTCGAAACCTTTTTCTCAAAAGAATGCTTGCAAATTGAATGTTCAATGATGTCCACCACGAACCAAGCTTAAAGCTTCAATATATAGCCAGTCTATCAAATCTTTGAGATATTCTTTAAAAGATATAGATAAAAGATTCCTATTTGTGAGGAAGATCTTTTATCTTTTAAAACAAATATCTTTTTAACATTTTCATTAAATAATTCTTAAATAATAAAAAGAATCTCATATTCTTATTTATGAGGAAGATCTTTTATCTTTCAAAACAAATATCTTTTTAACCTCTTTTTTAAATAATCCTTAAGTAATAAAAAGAATCTTATTAATTCTTGTTGACAAAAATCTCAACAAACTCCCACTTTTTGTCAAGAAGAGAAGAATTCTTTTTATGTTCAACCAGATGCCCCAGAATAAAATATCATCAATAGGAAGCCAAAGAATAGATATAAAACCATCTTGAGACGCAGAGACTTCTAGAAGCATATCTCAACAAGAGCCATCAAACTGACAATAGTCAAAACCGAAGTCATTGCAAAAGTCAAAACATACATCACTAGAAGCATCAAAACATAGGGCACATCACAAAGACAAAATATACTGCTTACTGCTCTTTTAACCCAAAACAGAATAAGTACATCTGCCACAAACTTCTTAATTCATCAAAAAACAAAATCTGCACAAAACTCATCTTTCCCTTTGAACATAAAAGAATGTCTACTCTTGAGACTGATTAGCTGCACTGAAAGCATGTGACGAAGGAAACCAATTTGTTATGTCAATCTTATGGAGTATGACATATTTAACACTAAGGGATACAGCAGAAATCTCATTCACCGACCAAACTGACAATGTTCCTTGAGATAAGACAGAAGTCAATTCATCATTAGATAGATGCGAAGACTGAGAGCTTGCCACCATAGTGATTCCCAAAAATCCATGATACTCAAACATGAGTGATGTTCATCTAACACATTCACTTCATAAGCAATGCGTCTAATCTTCTTTAGATAAATGACATGAATGATTATTATTAGACACCTAGTGATAGCAGTTATCAACCTGTCTGATGCAACTCATAAGAACATTGTTATTAATATCAGTCACAATACATTCTTCCTTGCTAAAATTAATAGTATAGACTTGATCACATAGTTGACTAACACTAATCAGATTAGCCTTGAGCCCTTCAACATACTTAACATCTTTCAGGTATGGCAAATCTTATTTTACAATATTTCCTTTTGTTACAATTCTACCTTTTGCACCATCCTCAAACGTAACATGTCCAGATGAACATTCTGTTAACTCAGAGAAGAAAGATTGATTCCCTGTCATATGTCTAGTAAACCCACTATCAAAATACCATGCATATGTTGAGGACTAAATCATTGTAAAAGCAATACTACACTTTTTTTTATTGCTTTACTCTCCAAACCTTATAACTCCTCTTTCCATTTTGATTAAAGTAATTAGATTTATGCTTATGTGGATGATAACTAATATTCCAATGATGAAGTATGTCTCTCTGTAGCGAATAATAGAAAGGTCTAATATGACCTCTTTTGCCACAGTAATGGCAAACCCAGCTAGTTGTTTTTTATGAAGAGCTAACAACTTTAGTTTCGATTGGTTGATCAGGATTTATACCTACAGTAGCATGAAAAAAATTTATACCATTAGTCTGACTGATTCCTTTTTCATATGAGTTAAAACCAAGACCACATCTGTTTGAACTAGACTGTCCTAAATTTAGTATTTGATCTAGATTTTCAGTTCCTGAATTTAACATTTTAATTGACTTCATAATCTGATCATACTCGATATGGATCTCCCTCAATTTTTGTTTTAAGGAAGATATAAATGATAATAGTCGTTCATTTTCTTCCATAAGATTCTGTATTTTTTCTTTTTACACTACTCTAGCTTCTAAATCTTCTTTCCATTTAATCTTCAATTGTTCAACGGACAGGTTGTCTTCACTTTCTTCTTCATAAACTTCAACTTTATCTTTAGATAACATACTAATAAAGGCTTTAGTACATCCACCTTCTTCATCACTTTCGTCTGTATCATCATAAAATAATGTAGCACTAAAACTTTTCTTCTGTATTCTCAGAAAATTAGGGCATTCAATTTGATAATAACCATACCCTTCACATTCTTTTCACTTTAAATATCTATCTATTTTGACAACAGTTTTAACAATATCCTTCCAATTAATTGTGCTATCTAAAATTGGAGGATGAGTTGTTGATCCACCTTCCTTGATCGACGTCATTGAAGACTTAATGAACCAGTGTCAACCTGCTCTGATATCAATTGAAAAACGGTGTGAGATAATCAAAAGTCCTTTAGTTAATTCTGAAGTAAATAACAATCGAAATAGATAAGTAAACAGCGAAAGAAAAATAACACAGAGAACTTTGGTAATCCAGTTCAGCGAATGCCACCTACGTTTGATGAGCTACACACAGCTCAGATAAGAAATATTATTAATATTCATAGTAGTCGATATAAATCAATACAATAAAGAGCATTCTTCTTATGTATATGACTATCTTTAAGTACAATATAACTTAAAGGATTCAGGCTCCCCCTAAATTTATGGATGAATCTTCTTGAAGATAAACTCAAGCTCCCTCTGAATTCATTAACCATAGTTCAACTATTTCAGTCTTCTTTCATATTCTTTATCAACTCATACATAGTAAGATCACCAGTATGTCTTCAGTGATTTGTCATCACAAAGAAGGTAATTGATGTACCTTCGAAACCTTTCTCTCAAAAGAATGCTTGCAAATTGAATGTTCAGTGATGCCTACCATGAACCAAGCATAAAGCTCCAATAAATAACTAGTCTATCAAATCTTTGAGATCTTCTTTAAAAAATATAGATAAAAGATTCCTATTTATGAGGAAGATCTTTTATCTTTTAAAAAAGAATATCTTTTTAATCTCTCTATTAAATAATCCTTAAATAATAAAAAGAATCTCATATTCCTATTTATGAGGAAGATCTTTTATCTTTCAAAACAAATATCTTTTTAACCTCTTTTTTAAATAATCCTTAAATAATAAAAAGAATCTCATTAATTCTTTTTGACAAAAATCTCAACACGTGTTCTCTTGAGTTTTTGAATCGTGACCATAGGCAAGCAAAACCTTGGGTTGCTGGAGAATTAATAAAGTTCGAAATCAAGGGAGTCAGTCGCCTATACAAATCATGTGATATCATAGAAGACATGAGGTAAGACTATGTCATAAATTTAAGTTACAAAAAAGCATGGCGTGCCAGAGAAGATGCATATGAATGAGTGCGAGGGTCTCTTGAAGAGTCATATAATCTATTACTTAGATATGGTGAAGCACTCACATTTACAAATCTAGATACAATATTTCACATGGAACTTGAAGATGATTGTTTCTTCAAATATCTTTTTATGGTTATTGGTCCAAGTGTTTGAGGATTCTTAAATTGCATTAAATCGGTTATAGCCATGGATGAAACGTTTCTTAAGAACAAATATCAAGGTCAGCTGATAATTGTTGTTTGCTTAGATGGTAATAATCGGATTTATCAAGCTTTTGGAGTAGTTAATAGAGAAATAATGCCTCAATACAATTGTTCTTAGAAGGATTAAAAGGTGCAATAAGGAAGGGCCTAATGTTGGCTTTGTGATAGATCAAAAAACATGCTTCTCCAAGGGTACCTCGTTGGTATTCCCTTCTGCATTCCACCACCTTTTTGTCCAACATTCACTACAAGAAACTGAGGTTATCCCGATGCAAAAAAAGGTATTGGAAGAAAAAACATTGGGAAAGACCCATTTTCCTAATGTCGTGATATAGACGTCGAGAATAATAACTTATTTCGACGCAACATGCAAGCATCGGGAGCCAGCAGTCAAAATTATCGAACATTAATTATGTTAGACATATATTTCTGACACATCCTGCATGGTGTCGAGGACTTCTTCGGGAGTAAGGAGATCGCCCGACGCGTTTTATGTGCGTCGGAAATATCGTCGGGAGTAATGTAAGATCCCCGACGCCATTAGTTATTTATCGGGAACTGCGTCAGAAGTAAGGAGATCCCCGACGTTTTTGTGCTACATCGGGAGTTCTTCTATAAATTGATGTTTCAGTTCTGTGAAACATAGAAACAAAACAAAAGAGAAAAGAAGCGACGAGATATTGATTCGGCCGACAATCGAAGAGAAGAGAAACGTCTGGTCGTCACCGCCGTCGTGAGCTTGCCGTCGTCCCTCTCCCGCCGTCTACCATCGCACATTTCTAGTTGAGGTAAGTTTAAAATCCAAAATTGAAAAGAAATGTTAGTTTAGGTTAGTTTTTTATTTTTGAAAATTAGTTTTAGGATTTTTACTGATGAATTAGTTGTAGGATATTATTTAGGAATAGATTTTTGGTTTTGGAATGAGAATTTTTGAATGTGGGTTAAATGGGGGTATTTGAGAAATTGATTTGGAGAATTTAAAATTTGAATGTATGGGTTGAATTTGAAGAGGGAGAGTGGGGTTTAATTCAATATTTGAAGGGGGTGGTTTGAAAATTAAAGCGGAGGAGGGTTGAATTGAAATTTTGAGGGAGGTGTTGAATTGAAATTTTTAAGGGGAGGCTTAAATTGCAATTTTGAAGGGGAGAGGGGTTCAATTGAAATTTTGAGGGGGTTGAATTGAAAATTTTGAGGGGGGTTCAATTGAAATTTTGAATGGGGTTTAATTGAAAATTTGAAGGGGTTTGAATCGAAGTTTTGAAGTGGGGGCAGGGGTTCAACTGAAATTTTGAAATGAGGGATTATGGTTGAAAATTTTAAGGGGGAGGGGGCAATGGTTATTATTGTGTTAAAAATTCTGTAATATGTGTTATGATTCATTTTGGCTATCCTACAGTTATGATAGCCTTTAGTTCCATTATAATTTTTATTTTTTAGTAGTTCTGAATAACTAATTTGTTGTTGATTTGGGATGGCTATTTTGCAGCTATGGTAGCCTTTTTTTTTAATTTGTTTATATTTCTGAGGGTTTGAAGGGGTGGTAGTAGAATAGCTCGTAAGGTAGCATTGTTGGAATGGGTGGGTAGGATGCGAAGATTGAAGTTGTTTGTGATTAATAATTAGGTTGTGATGGCTATCCTGCAGTTATGGTAGCCTTTGTAGTTTGAAGTTAGTTTTAGTGAAAAGTTCAAGAGATTTTATATTAAGGGGAGTAAGTTTAGGATGTGAGAGGATAGGAATATGTTTCTAATCAAACCTATTTATGTTTTAGGGACTTAAACGATGGACAAGGGTTGGATTAATAAGTTTTTCCTTGAGTTTAGAGGGGAAGTGACCCAATTTTTAGAATTTGCCAAGTTTCACGTTGATGCCTACAGACAAATAAGGTGTCCATGCAAGAGATGTATGAACTTAAATTGGAACTCACTAGAGGGTGTGGAACGATGTCTACTAACTATTGGAATATCTCCCTATGCACAGAATGAGTGTATCATGGAGAGTCATTAAGCTTTATAGGTATAGAAAACTTTGAGGAAGGAACTAGTAGTAGGCAATTTAATGAAGAAGATGATATGTTTGATATGTTAAATGATTTACAAGCCCGATTGAATAGGAAGAGGAAACGGAGAAATGTCATTTGAAAGATAAAATGCCGAGGAATATTAGGGTAGATATAAATGAAGATACAACAAACATATTTCAGGACTTATTGAGTGAAACATGTAATGAGTTATACCCCGGTTGTTCTGAATTTTCGTCCTTGAATTTTTTGGTTAAGTTGATGCATGTGAAGGTTATAAATGGTTGGAGTAACAAGTCGTTTGGCATGTTGTTAGAACTCTTAAGAGCAGCGTTTCCAATGTGTAGTAGTACTATCCCTAGTTCATTTTATGAAGCCAAACGAAAATTTCGTGGCTTGGGATACGAGACTATTCACGTGTGCAAGTAAGATTGTATATTATACTAGAAAGAGTTTACTGATTTACAACATTGTCCTACATGTGGCGAGGCTCGGTACAAGGTTAATCATAATATAGGGAAAAAAATTTGCATAAGGTATTGCCCCACTTTCCTTTGGTATCGAGATTACAGTGCTTGTTTACATCACAGGAAAGGTCCGCTGATATGGAATGGCATAGAGATAAACGTGTTGAAACAAATGATGTGTTAAGACATCCAACTAATGCAGAGGAATGGAAGAATTTTGATTCTGAATTTTTTGATTTTGCTTCTGATCCACAAAACGTGCATTTGGGGTTGGCTTCAGATGGATTTAACCCATTTGGTCAAATGAGTACCTCGTATAGTATGTGGCCAATTGTGTTACTTCCTATAATTTGCCACCATGAAAATACATGAAAGAGACTTCTACATGTCACTGCTCATACCCGATTCTAGATCTTCTAGTAGGAAATCAATGTGTATCTCCAACCACTGATTGAGGAACTAAAAGAGCTACGGACTTTCGGGGTGTGTACGTATAACTCTCATATAAGTCAGTTTTTTCAGCTACATGCAGCCTTGTTGTGGATGATTAATGACTTTTCGGAGTACGGTGACCTATCAGGATAGAGTACAAAGGGGGTATCAGACATGTCCAATATACATAGGTGATATATTGTTGTTCAGGATACGAGGTAGAATATCTTTCATGGGACATAGATGTTATCTTCCAAAGAACCACGTGTGGCATAGAAGTAGGCTACACGATGGAAAGGTAGAGCGTAGGACTCCTCCAGTGGTGATGAATGGGCACGAAATCTTAGAATAGCTAGGCCAGTTGGAGTTTCCAGTTATGAGTAAACATCTTTCAATAAAGGATAAGAAAAGAAAGAGAGCTCTTAATTGAACGAAGAGAAGTATTTTTTTCGAACTTCCTTACTAGTCGAGACTACTGTTACGTCACAAACTTGACGTAATGCACATTAGAAGAATGTTTGTGATAATTTGGTTGGTACGTTGTTGAATATTGAAGAAAAAACCAAAGATATAACGAATGCTCTGTTGGACTTACAAGATATGAAGATAAGAAGGATTTACACCTTATAGAAGTTGGTAACTGTTTTGTCAAGCCATACACGAGCTATACGTTGACTAGCAGTGACGAGTTGAGTTTTGCAAGTTCTTGAAATCAGTTAAGTTTTCCAATGGATTTGTTTTCAATATATCGCGATGTGTGCATGAAAGAAAGGGGAAAATACCAGGACTTAAAACACACGATTGTCATGTTTTATTACATCGACTACTACCTATTGGTATTCGAGCATTCTTACCAAAAAAACATGTACACTGCTATTACCGAATTATGTAATTTTCTCATGACTTGTGTGTCAAAACGACAAGAGTAAGTGATTTGAACAGATTGCAAGCAGACATCATAATCATACTTTGTAAGTTGGAAAGAATATTTTCATCTGCCTTCTTTGGCGTTATGGTACATGTAGCCGTTCACTTACCATATGAAATCAAGGTTACTGGTCCGGTTTCTTACAGTTGGATGTATCCCATTGAAAGAATTCTACGTACTTTAAAACAGTATGTTACAAACAAAGCACGTCCTGAGGGGTCAATTACAGAAGCGTATGTGATGAATGAATTGAGCACTTTTTGTTTGCGTTACCTAAGTGGTATAGAGACTCGATTCACAAGAGGTGAGTGAAATAATGATAACATTATAGAGGACGAGGTAATTGGTGAGTTTGAAATTTTCAAGTAGAAAGTACGACCCTTAGGTGCGTCAAGTTTTCGTACTATATCACAGGAACAGAAACGCCTTTTCTGTTGGTACATACTCAACAATGTAGACAAAATATCGGAGTATCGCAAGTAAGGCATTCGTCATCTTCGTAATTCTTAGGTATAGTTGTTGAGTATTTGTTATACATTATTGTTACACAAATTAAACTCATAATCATCCCCGTCAAAAAATATTTGAGGCTAATACGTCGACATGCTCAAAATGTTATGAATTTGTATAAAAGACACCAACGGGGATTCTCTAAATGGTTTCGAGCACAGGTATATAGAAAGTTTTTGTGGCATGTATGCATTAACGTATTTAAGCACGTGAATGTGTATATATAATCGTTGTCACATTGATTTCAGGTTATAGAACTGCGTGAGTCTGAAAATCTATCTCACGATTTCTTCTCACTTGCGATGGGACCATCATATGACATTCGCTATTACAATGGATGAATCATGGGTGGGCTGAGATTTCACACGTCAGAACTTATTTTCCAACGTACTACACAAAACAGTGGACTAATGGTCATTGGTGAAATCGATGCAAGTGGAAGTGGCGCCAATAATTTCTACGATTTTCTGGATGAAGTATTGCACGTTCAATATCAGTTGGGAAGAAATGTCTAGCTATTTAAGTGTTGGTGGTATGACACGAACGTCAACAAAAGTCAAAGAACACACGTTGAACTAGGATACAAATCTCTCAACACGTCCCGTTTTTTGTCTGCGAAGGAACCTGTAATTCTTGCGACACAAGCACATCAAGTTTTTTACCTAGATCACCCAGAAAATGGTAACAATTGGAAATTTGTGCACATATGAAACGTGCCAAAAGTGGACGATGTCAAAAATGAGGACCTGAATGTACTAGAAATCGTTGTTAGCCATGAGTGGATGAGCACATCGAGGATGACAATCTATGCAGGACTGACCTTGATCCTACAAACGTTAAAAGACCGGTTGTTCGTCATGTCACTGACGACTTCATCAACGATGTGGATGAACACTCGTCACATGCAAGTGGAACAAGCGATGACGACGAGTTATAGTGATGAACCACCTACCCACATATTTATGTAGTTTATATATTTTGATTCTAGCTATGTGTTCATTTTTTCTTATTGAATGTTTGTTTTCTATGTCCACAGGCACTATATCATTCCCACACATTAATTTCCTCGAGACGGATGCTATGTTCTTCGAGTTTGTAGACGATTTAGATAACCTTGTGGAAGGGTCGTCATCTGTGGGAGACAATTCGAGTGAGTCTAATAATGGTATTTTAACTTAGGATTATTTCAAGTTTCTTTTCTAACATTATATGTTCTTATAATTTATTGAGCATGGTTTTCTTCTCAACCATCTGCGACACCGATTCCTAGAAGATGTGCGCAGTCTCGACTTTTAGAGTTTGAGTGCTACGTTGTAGCTAATGGGCAAATTCTGATGATGATCGCCCCTGGCGCGAAGAAGCCTATTTCCTCACACGCCGTTTGCTTCAGCTAGGCGATAGGCGTGTGTGCGCAAAAGAAATTTTTTGTCTGCTGCCTTAAGTGAGTGGACGTAAGCAGAGAATACATCGAGATCGTCACGGACGATCTTCAGATAAGTCCACTACACATTCATGATTTCATTTGAAACATATTTAAGTTAACCAAGCAAATATGTTGTTTTCGTAATGTGTAGCGATTTTTTGTGCTTGATTTCAATGATCAAGAAATGAATAGGTTCGTTAAGCATCAGATGCTTACCACCTTTAAAGAGTTTCAAGATGATAGTCACAGACACTTCAAAAAATATAGCGACCCTAAGGAGCTCGTGCCAACCCACCACACCTATTGGTGAGACATAATAAGGATTGACACTTCCTCTGTGACCACTAAATGAGTCGTGCATTCCAGGTGAGCAACTGAACTCTTTGTCATGGTTAATTATGATTTCAACTTTTAATATGTATAAGAAATAAACAATATAATTGTTTTCATGTAGGAGCAATCACGGTCGAACAAGGTTGCTAGACAGAAGCAGCCTTATAATCATAGCAGCGAGTCAAAGTCGTTTCTACAATGATAGCACGAGCTCTCTAAGCAAATAGGGGAGTCAGTCGACATGTGGTGTTGTTCTAAGAAACACACGTTCGAGACGAAATGTTCATATCCCAAGCTGTGAAGGATGCCCATGTAAGTTATACAACGATCGTGTTGACCATGCTAAACGTAAATAACTGCGTTGACTATGTAAGCGATTGTTTAGATCATATCCACACAATCATGTAGTTTTTAAAAAAAATGATAGGAAAATGGCTTCAAATCTAAACAATCGAGTGGTATAAATTCTATACATCTATGTATATAGTGATAGAAAGAATAATAATAATAAACATCTATCATAATAGTGATAGAAAGAAATAGATAGACATTTATCACTGAATAAAAAAATAAAATGTACAAAACGATAATAATAAACACAATGCAATGATAGACAATCGTGCAGTTAAATAATATACATTAAACGATCATGTTAACCATGATAAACGATCGTAATTGAATCACGGTAAACAATCGTATTGAATGCAGTAAAAGATCGTGTGACTTAGGTACATGATCGTTTGACCATGGTGATCATATTGATTATGGTAAGTGATTGTTTTGTTATTGCTAAAAGATCGTGTTGATATTGGTAAAAGATCGTGTTGATATTGGTAAAAGATCGTTTAGTTCAATGTAAATGATCGTAAAAAACTTAAAATTATCAATCTTCATAATGAAATATAGAATTTTTACAGTAATATTTAGATCTTCTAAACATTTGAAACAAAAACTAAATTTAGAATTCTTAACACAAATAAAAACAAAAACGATCTTCATAATGTTCTTGTTCCTCGTTATAGAAGTCTTAGTTTATTAAAGATGATTTTTTTTTTCTTTTTTTGCTAAAACTTGATAAATTCTATTGTAGGTTGTTGCTTCAAGAATTATTTGATGAAACTTACTTGGAAGCTTCATGAAGTATTTAACACTTGAAAAGACGTAATTATTGTCAGAATGTAATTTAATGTTTTAGAGTTTACTAGTTAGTAATTTTTTTTTTAAAATTGAGAGTAGTTTGTGGAGAGACATGACTAGCCATATTATTCCTGTTGGAGTGAATTAGTTAATTGTTATTTTTATTGAAAGTTGAGTTGTCGCGTATACAAATATTATACTACTTATTGTTGTATAATATTATTATAAATTTTGTATGTTATGTAAATTATGTATATGACTTATTGTTGAAAAATGAAACTAATTGTTGAAGAATGAAACTATTTTTGAAGAATAAAACTATTGTTGGTTGGAGAGTTTATTTTGTTGATAAATTGGAATGAATGTAATACAAAAAAAAGGAAAATAAGAAATGTAAAAAGAGTCAAGTATACTGTCTTACTTGACACATAAAAAAATCAAGCATACAATTTTACTTGATGTGTAAATGGTGTCAGGTATACTATCTTACTTGACGTATAAATAGTGTCTTACTTGACGTGTAAATAGAGTCAAGTATACCATCTTATTGAACGTGTAAGAACCGTCAAACATAACGTCCTACTTGACACTTAAAAAACGTCAAGTATACTATCTTGCTTGACACGTAAAAAGCATCAAGTATGATATCTTAGTTTTGACAAGAAAATGACGTCAAAAAATATAATACTTGACGATTCTTTAGTAGTCTCATTACTTGACGCTTTTTAAAACATTAAGTATAGGTTTACTTGACACTATATTAACGCCATGCAACCCAATTTTTCTAATAATGAAGAGGAAGAATATTGTCAAAGGTGAGGAAGAATGTTCGAGAGGAAAAATATCTAAAAGAGCACATGAATAAATCGCAAAGAAGAAGAAGAGAAAGAATTGGAAAATAGTCTCGCACCAATAAGGACAAATATGGAATTTATGAAAAAGTAATCAGACTTTATTGACTTTTCTTAAATTGTTATGGGCCGTAAATATTTACCACTTTTTGTTATATTTATGTAAATTTACCAATTTTTATCCTAAATTCAGTTTTAGATTTTTATCCTCAAATCAAATTAAATTGCGGATAAAACCTCAAACTTGTCTCAAATTAAGGTTTGGTCATATTCCATTTCCAAACTTTATCCAAACTTTAATCAAAATCATGGACTAAATTCATAGTTTGATTAATTTGGTATGTCAAATTGAGCCACAAATAAAACAAAAAAAGTACTTGTATTTTAACTTCAACTTTATCATTTTCGAGATTCATCCACCCATATATGTGCATAAATCTTGAAAACAAGACATTTGCGGAACGAGAAATTTTAGACCAATAAAAAATTGCCACATCATTTACCAAATTAATGACAAAAATACAAGTAATTGACTTTGGGACTAATTAAAAGTTAACATGTATTCCAAATTGAAATTGAAGACATAAATTAGCAAATCCCGATGATATCACATGTTTTCATCACGACCATTGGATCAAGTTAATTATTTTTGTCCAATTAAATATTATAAAAATTTAGAGAAAAGACTTAGTTTGACTAGGATATTTCAAAAATATCCTAAAATTTCTTTTAAAAAATCTTAGTTAGGATTTCCTATATTTTAGGACAATTTTAATCTTATTATTAACATTAATTATATAGGTATTTCAAAATTAAAGAGTATAAATTTTCTTCTTTACATTATATTGATCATTATTATCGAATTTATAACTTCCTTAATTATTATATTAATTAATGTAAAATGTTAATTATTAAGGAAAAACGTTACTTTACATAATTTATTTTCATTTATCATCAAATAATATATCTTTTAATATGGAAATAATTTCAAAATAGATCTTCATTAATTCTGGTACTAAATATTTCATCTAAATTGCTCATCCGCCGTCTAAATCATCTAAATTGTTCATCCTCCACCAGCAACTTCTTCAATTTAGGGTTTAGGGTTTAGGTGTGTATGTAAATCGAACAATTACGTTAGTTTTAGTGTATTCGAAATAACAGTTAATGAACATATGTGCTATATAGAATTGTACACTAGCCTTTAGATCTAAGTTAGACAGTTTTATTGATGTGAACAATATTGATATATATATATCTTTACCTAGATCCTATAGAATGTGTTAAGAAAGATTTGTTATTTATTGTGCTTTTTACATTCAATTCTAATGTTTAATATCAGTAATATTACATATATACGATAATTTTCCGTTATACTTTCAAATTCAATTATCCTCTAATTTCCTGAATATTCCATATCAACCAATGATGTTTACATTATTTTCCTTAGTTTTATAGTTGAAAATTTGCATTGCACTATTATACACGTAATATTACTGCAAATATACTTAACACAAACACTTTATCACATTTTCCATTTTAATATATGTCCAATTCTAATGTATAATATCCATCATATACATAATATTATTACATATATATGATATTACATCCAATGTAACGTATTCATCCCAGTCAATGAAAAAGTGGTTGAATGGGAAGGATATGTTAAATTGATTTATGAATAGTATATATGAAATAATACATTGTATATTTTATGAATGAAAGGTTTGTTTTCAATTTGTTAAATTGGTTTATGTATTTTATTTCAAATATTCATATTATATGTAAAAAATAATAAGTTATGTTTGAAACAATAGTGATTATGTATAAAGGGTAGTATATTAAATATAATAAATTGAGGAACTCTGATTAGTACGCTGGAAATTTATGGAAAAATATGGAAATAAAATAATTGAACTAAAAACTGGAATATTATCAAATAAAATTCTGAGACAACATACTAAAAGTCTAATAATAAGAAGGAAAAGTTAATTCAATAAGAAAAACTTGCATCTATTTCGGTTACGACCAACACGTCCACAATGGTCACATTTAACACATCTTTTGAACTCCATTTTAGAAGGAATTCTAATCTTTTTTGGTCGACCAACTGAACGTTTTACATTCAAAGAGAGGATGACAACTTCAATTTCTATATTATTAAAAATATGTAGTAGTATATTTATAACAAATCACAGAACATAAACGTATTATGCAGCAGTATATATGTAAGAAATCAAAGAATAAAGAAAACGATACAAAACATGGAGGAAAAAAAACTGAACTATATGTATCACTAAATACCTGCTATTGTATATATACATATGTATATATTGATAATATCATCTATGTATGCAGTGATATATAATGAAATTCAACTACAATTTATGTATTATTGAATATATGCAGTAGGGTAATTATAATGGGTAGCAATTTTTAGAATAATTATTAAGTATGTAGCAATATTTTTAAAAAAATTGCAAATATAGCAGAGTCTATCAATGATAGAAGTCTTCTATCACTGATAGACTCTTAGGGGCCGTTTGGGGGAAGGGTTGAGTTATGGGGGTTAGGGTTATGATAAAACTAGTGTTAAGATAAACCTAGGATTATAATAAAATGTGTTTGAGGGAAGGGTTATGGAGGAAGTGTTATGAAAAGATGTGTTTGGAGGAAGGGTTATGAATGAAGTGTTATGATAATGTTGTGATAAGATGTGTTTGGGAAAAGGGTTATGTGAGTAAGATTAAGGAAGAGTTGAAGAAGAGTTAAGGAAAAGTTGAAGAAGGGTTAAGGAGTTAAAACTAGGGTTACATAACCCTTCCCCCAAACGGGGTTGGATTACATAACCCTAACCCCCATAATCCAACCCTTACCCCAAACGCCCCCTTATGGTTTATCAGTGATAAACCAACATTTACTACATGGTCTATCAGTGATAGACTCCTATCATTGACAGATTTTGACAAATCTTGCTATATTTGCAATTTTTTAAAATATTGCTATATATTTAATTATTTTGAATAAAATTGTTATATTTGCAACTATCCCTAGTATATATGTAACAAATCACATAACATAAATATGAATAAGATGTATATATCTGATAAATCACATAATAGAAGTAGATTAAACAGTGGTATATAAATATATATATTATTCACAAAAACTTTACAAAACAAAAATATAAATAAGATGATCGAAACATACCGTAATTATTAATTGAATATATGCAGGAGTATATAAATTGTGTAAGAAAAAATTACAAAACATGAGAAAAAATCTGTGTATGTATTATTGAATATATACAGTGGTATATATGTAAATGTAACAAATCACAAAACATAAATGTATTATTCAGTAGCATATGTGTAAAAAATCAAAATAGGAGGAACATTCCTAGAATATATGCTATGAAACGAAAGAAGAAAGAATAAATTTTTCAAGGAAAAAAAATATATATGCTACGAAATGGAAGAATAAATAATATACGAAAAAAAAAAAGACTAACCGTATCACAAGAAGCAAATCCGAAGGGAAGAAGAAAGAACAATTTTTTTTTGTAATAGAAATCGAAGAAGAATGTTGGCGCTGGAATTGATAATCATGAAAAAATAACTCTTGGTTGGGCATGAAATTAAAAATATTTATTTTGTAGGATAATTAAAAAAATTATTACTATATAAGTTAATAATTTATATCATATTTAAATCATTCAAAAGGTAATAAATATTACATTAATAAATATAAATATATATATGTAATAATTAAGGAAGTTGCAATTGATATAATAAATAGGGGTCTTTTTACAAATAGAACAAAATGGTAAAATATTTACACTGTATAGAACAATTCCGAAAATGAAAAAAGCCCACAGGCCCACCGAGTAAAATACCAAAATGCCCCGTCAACAACGTGCGCGTAATATATTTGATAGAAAATACGTGCGTAATATATTTGGTATACGATCGTTTAGATTTGGCTATTGTTTGGTATACGATCGTTTAGATTTGGTCACTTAATTTGGCAATTATTTTTTTAATTCTATCGTTTAATTTGGTTACACGATCATTTAATTCGGTTAAGTTTAAACTTGGATACACGATTATTTAGATTTGGGTAGGCAAATTGTTCTTCTTTTGGTACACGATCGTTTAGATTTGGCTAAACAATTTTTTTAAAAAAAATTTGTACGCGATCGTTTACTTTTTTTCACATGATTGTTTAGATTATTTTTTTACACGATCATTTAGATTTGTCTACACGATCATTTATTTTTTCAAGATTCTTTAGTACACGATCATTTAGATTTGGATAAACGATTTTTTTAGTTATTTTGGTACGCGATCGTTTAGATTTATCTACACGATGGTTTGTTTTTTTACACAATCGTTAATTTTTTTACACCATCGTTTACATTTGGCTACTCCAATCTAAATGATTTTTTTCAAGATTCTTTATACACGATCTTTTAGATTCTGCTAATTTTTGTACACGATAATTTAAATTTGGTTACCCGAATTTAAACAACGTAAAAAAGAAGAAGAAAAAAGAAGAAAGACGATGGAAAGAAATTGCAGAGGAAAAAAAAAAAGAGAAAAAGAAGAAAGACGATGGAAAGATTAAACGATGTGTAAAAAGAAAAGAAAAAGAAGAAAGACGATAGAAAGAAATCGCAACAGAAAAAAGAAGAAAAGAAGAAAGATGATGGAAAGAAATTGCAGCGAAAAAAAAAGAAGAGGAAAAGAAGAAAGACGATGAAAGAAATCGCAGCGAGGAGCAAGATGATAAAAGAAATCGCAACGAGGAGAAGAAGGAAGACAGAAGGGCAAACCTGAAATATTTAAAAAATGACTAATTTTATGGGCTTTGTTACATGGGCCGTAAATAGTTTGGTGTTTTGTTACCTTCATAAAAATTTCCCTAATAGATATGGTTATTGATAATTAAGGAAAATATTGTTCAAGATTAATGAAATTTGGGTAATAATGTAAATTGGTCCATTCTTTTGTGAAAAATGTTAGTGCATTTAGGACTTTTATGAAATATATTAGAAACAAAGATTCATTGTGTAATATCATAAAGCAATTTAGGCTATTCTAGTTGAAAGCCCTAAATACTATTTATATGAGCTAATGTGCAATTGAGCCCAAAATTAGGCTTAACTTAGCCCAAATGCTAAATAATATGCACAAATGCTAAATAATGCCCAAATACATATGGTTGGGTCTAGGGGGAACTAACCAAACTCAAACCTATAAAGCCCACTAGACAACTCTATAAATAAAGGAGTTTTTTCATTTGTGGGGATTAAAAAATTTAGCCTTTTTAGAGCCTAGGGAGAATTCTCCCAACAATCAGAAAACTTCATAGTTCCCAAAGCTGAACTACATTAAGCATAAGCATTCAACTGAGAGAGAATTAAATAATCAAATGTTATAGATTAAACCACACATCGCATCATAATCTACACCAAAATAAGTTCAACTCCACGAAACATATCGCTTAGTAAGTTTAAAGCATATCATGTCTATTGCTCTTTGGCTGCCTTGGTTGAAACTCTAAATTTCTAACTTGCTATTATTGAGAGTTCGTCGTCCATCAAGATGCCTAACTGTTGCATAGTTGACTTCGACATTATGTTGGCAGTTGATCCATTATCAATGAGAATCCGATTAACCCTCTCTTCTCAAACTTATCTTGAAACATACAAGGTTTATTATAAAGTTTGGATCCCAACAACAAATCCTCATCTAAGAAGCCTATGGACGACAAACAATAAAAAGCACTCTGACACGTCGTAGAGGTTGGAGCACTTGAACTTCATACTTCTGAATTTAACAATGCATTAGTAATTATGGATACTCTTTTTCTTGAGGAAGTATTAACTGATCATCCACATTGAACATCAACATGTCTTCTGACACTCCCTCCTTTTCTAGTGATCTTGAAGAGATGCTTTCTTCCTTCAGCGTGTTGATAACATGAAATGCAATGACTTTTGGAAGTTCATCCACATGATCAAAGCAAAAATTTGTTGGAAGGAAGTATGCCAAAGTTACCAGACCCCGAGGTTGAGGACAAACTTTATTCCAAAATTTCACCCAATATCCAGAATCCAATTAACTTGTGTATATGCCCTCTATTTTTTATCTCAAATTTAAATTGGAGCTATAATCCCAATTTTGTCTCAAAATTGAGGACTCCTATTTATGTCAAATTTAAAATTGGCCATATTCCAAATTTTTGCGCATCTTCAAGATAAATTATATTACGAATGAGACCTTAAACTTATCTCAAATTAAAATTTGGTTATATTCTAATTTTTATCATAAATTTAAATTTAGATTTTTATCCTCAAATCAATTTAAATTGCGGATAAAATTAAACCTTAAACTTGTCTCAAATTAAGGTTTGGTTATATCCCAAATTTAAATCAAACTCATGTACTAAATTCATACTTCAATTAATTTGATATGTCAAATTGAGCAAAAAAAAAAAAAAAAAAAAAAACTTGTATTTTGACTTCAACTTTAACTTTTCGAGATTCATCCACCCATATACATGCATAAATCTCAAAAAGGGGACATTTGTTGATTGAGAAGTCTTGAATCTATAAAAAAAAATTGCCACTTTATTTACTAGATTAATGATAACAATACAAATCATTGAATTTGAAACTTATCAAAAGTTATTTGTTCTAAATTGAAATTGAAGACATAAATTGGCAAACCCTGATGAAGTCGTGTGTTATTATCATAATTGTTCGATCAAGTTAATTATTTTGGTCTAATTAAATATTATTTATTTGGTCTAAAGTTCAATTGAGAGCAACAATAGGCCTAATTTAGCTCAAACGCTCAATAAAGACCAAATACATATAGTTGGGTTTAGGGGGTCTAATCCATAGACCAACCAATCCTAAGCTCCTCAGAAAACTCTATAAATAAAGAAGTGATCATCTTCATTTGTGGGGTTTAGAAATTTAGACGTTGTAGAGCGTAGAGAAGATTCTTTCAACAATGAGCATACTATCTAACTTCTTAAACTAACCACACTCGAAGATTGAAGTTCTTTTGAAAATACAAGCTTTCTTCCAAGACTCCAACTTCAAAAACATCGCACGTTTCACCTTCTCAAATCAAGTGTACGCATTAAACTAAGAGATAACCAAAGGATGAAGTACTAGTGATCAAACTAGATCACATCAAATCAATAAACATACAACATTAACATAAGTTCAGCTTTAGGAAACACGTCACTTTGGAAACCTCGTGGAAACAATGACATATTCATAATTTTAAGTAAATGTAATCAAAGACAATCCAATTATATTTGCAATTAAGGCCATCGTGATTGATTCATCATTACGATTACAACAATTCGTTATAGATTGGTAAACATAATCAAAATTCAAAAGAGAATATACACTTATTAATGGATGGTTTGAATGGGTATAATTCTAAAAAAATTTAGATGTAAATTTATATTTACCCTGCTAAAATTAAAAAAAAAACACATAAAGTACACACCGCATGAAATAATATTTTAAACAAAATAAAATTTGAACTTGAGAAAATAATATTTTAAACAAAATAAAATTTGAACTTGAGAAAATTGAAATAAAATATTGAGGTAATAATAATGAACGGTGAGCAAGTAGGCAAAAATGCTTGTCCTCGAGTAGTGGAGTTTTTCTTATTTTGGTTTTGTTGTTTTCATCTGTTTGGTGAGATTGTTTAAGTTTATTGTTTTTGTGCTTTTGTTATGTTTTTTTTGTTTATTATTGTGTTTTTTTTGAGCGTTTTCTTCTCTATTGTTCTTTACCTCACGACACTCAGGTTGTGAGGTCCTCTTGTTGTAAAGCAATATTACTTTTTTAAAAAAAAAAGAAAAAAGAAAAAAGCAAAAAAGAAATTAAAAAGAAGCGCAGGCAATTAGTACCATTTTGAAACGTACGGTGACGGATGATTGTAACAACACCGACTTAAAACTTAAAAGCAAAAGAAAAAGAAAAAAAAGGAAGGAAAAATGTGAAAAAGACAAAAAAGGCCCTACGCGGTGCATTGGTATATAACGAAGGCAAAATACAAAGAGGGCTTCTCCATCCTTCTACAAACACTGTGAACCCTAGCCTTCAGATCCGATCGCCACCTCATTTCGCCATGGCAAGCTTTGACGAAGCACCTCCCGGCAATTCCAAAACTGGAGAGAAGATCTTCAAGACCAAATGCGCTCAGTGCCACACTGTTGACAAAGGGGCTGGCCACAAGCAAGGTTTCTCTCTCTCGCTTTCTCTGTTAGCCTTTCTTATTCTTATCCTTGGATTTCTCGCGATTCGATTTCATAACCTAGAGATCTTTCCCTTTCCGTCAGTAATCCGATTGTATTTAACCGTCTTCGGGGATTGTTATGTGATTCAGCTAGTGTGCTGAACCGATCCGATCGGTTTCTATCTTTTTCTCCCCATCGGGGTCTAGGAAGCTAATAGTTGGTTTTGGCCTTGATGATTACTTTCCATGGATTCCTTGTCCTTGTGTGAAAAAGACAACCCCCAAAGCCGTACATTATCATTATTTTCTTTCCTTTTTGGAAAATCGGTTTGATCAAATGATTTCTAAAGAATGGTTACAGATATATGCTAGTATCATGTGATTTCGACAATAAAAATTAAAAATAAAAACTTGAACTTATTAGTCATGCATGAACTTGGTAAACGAGTTAGTATGTTTTTTGTTTGGTGCAATAGGCAGTTGTCAACGTGAGTTGTGTTTGAGGTTAACAACCAACTGTACATTAATCTGTATTATTATTATTTTTATAATTATGATTATTATCTTTTTTTTTTGTTATATTTGCTATTTTGCCTAGGATTGGCAGGATTTGCTGTTACTCGTATACACTAAGACGAGCATCTTAACTTGGAATTATGCAGGTCCCAATTTGAATGGGTTATTTGGACGTCAATCTGGTACAACTCCTGGATACTCTTACTCTGCTGCCAACAAGAATATGGCTGTGATATGGGAAGAAAAGACGTTGTATGATTACTTGCTTAACCCCAAGAAGGTATATACTTCCTATATCCTAACACTTTTAAACTTATGTTATATGATCTGAAGTTAATCTACTCCCGAGTTGTTGTCCAGATGTTTTATTTGCGAATTAAGTGATCTTAATCATGAATGCACACCTAGTTGGCATTGTCATGTTCTATACATGCAATCAGTAGCCTTGTTCCTCGTAATACTTCTCTTCAGTTTGAGCTAAAACTGGTGAAATGTTTTAGGTACTTCGATCAGACGTGTTAATCTTTTACCATCTTCCACACTAGACCCGCGTTTAATTGTTCATTTTTTTCTTTTGACAATACAAATGCACTTTTCCTATTTTAATAGCCAGAAGTTTGGAAGAATGGCCTACGTCTTCTTGTATCACAGTCTTCCCTTCATTTGGAGTTGGACAATATAGCATGTTAGTAGTTTAGTATTTGGCACGTTATTTTCCACTATTTCTTGCTTCATAAGTCTCCTTTTCCAATATATCGTACTTCTAATATTCTACTACTTTTTTAGTCTTATATGCTTTTGGGACCGCACTGGTGCCAAAATAACCTAATGATGAACCTGGCATTTGAGCCTTAGTTGTGTGTCGTCTTTTGTTCTCTCGGCTCTCTTTTTTATTGTGGCAATAAGGGAGGTTTTACCTAATACCTTGCTTAGGGCTTCCATTAAATTCTCATATGCCCTCAAGTTGGTTTGTGGAATTTTTTTGCGGCCCTCCTTTCATGGACAAAACTACGGAGGAAGTTTGAACAATTTCCCTGTTCTCAATTTTTCATGAAAGATATTCAAAGTTAATAAAGTGAAATCTCTCGGTAGGAAAATTCTCATTCCTTGAAGGTCGTCCTTTGAAGTGTGAGAAGGTTTTTATGGTTTCAACATGTGACGGTTTCTTACTGCATTTTATGGCTCAAAAGGAAAGGAACAAAGTGTTGTTTATAAGAAAGAAAACCCCAACGTTTGAAACTTCGTTTTGTTGTTTAATAATGGTACTTTTTGTATTTCTTAATCTTGCCTTTGGACAGTGAATTTTTTCCACCACTTCCCCCCACCCTGGAAAAAAATAAAATGGAAGAAGAAAGGAGCTTCTGGCCTTGGAGAATGCCAGTTGTTGAAATTTCAGAAGGAACCCCCAAATTTTCCTCATCCCTGTTTTACAAATTCTCTATGCGACATTTTATATGTATGAAGAATCTTTTTAGCAAAAGTTCAATTCTGAACTGATTATCGGTGATCACAAAGATGGGAGTGTAATCGCAGGCATATTTTTTGTAGCCTATCTTTCTACCGTTATTTCTCACTTCATCATCATTTGCCCACAGAAATATCCCAAACTGATGTTCTGGCTTTCTTTAATGTTCTAATTCTTGTACTGACACATCCTCATGTTTAGGATCTCTACTAGCATCCTCATGACTGATATGGTTTTGATGAACGCAAAGTTATTAGTCAATTGTGAGGGAGCGTGATGTGAAAATATGTTTTCATTGACGTGTTATCTCATTTTTGTTGGCTATGTTTTGCCAATGATTAGTTTCTCTTCTGAGCTTTCTGAAGATTTACATTTTAGTTGCTTACTAAGATATTCTAACAAAATTTTGGGTGTATGATGATACAGTATATCCCTGGAACGAAAATGGTTTTCCCAGGGTTGAAGAAACCGCAGGAACGTGCCGACCTTATTGCTTATCTGAAGGAATCAACTGCTTAAATGAGATATATATGATGCGTTTACCCATCTAGAAATTTTTTAGACGTTCCCCCTCATTAAATAAGAACATTGAGGAAAATTTAGATGAAACATACAGAGTAATCATCCTGTGGCAAAAAGAGTCGTCTTGTGAAAACCACAAGAGTTCCTTTTCTTTTCATTAATCTCTTATTTTGAAGAGTTAATCCATTTGTAGCTTACATTATTGTTTGGTGTGATGAACACTGCTACGATTTTTTTTTGGCCAAGCTGGTTATGGCAATTTATTTTTCATAATAAATATCACACTTGTTACAGTCTATCCAATTTATCAATGCTTACCCTACGTATGGGTTTTATTAACCGAATGGATTTCTTGCTGAAGATTTAATATAAATTCATGAGTTAATGTGTTTTCTCTCATTTTGTGCCTTCAAAATTTATTTCAATGAAGATTTGATGGTGTGTTTTCTCCCCACGACAATTTTTGAAGTGGACTTACTGTCTTAATTTCGATGTCCAAGGATTGACTTTGATTTTCTATAGAAACTAATTTTTATCGAACTCTTATAAATATTGCTTAAGAGAGTTCTTAATGTCAACGCTTCAAAACATTTCTCCTCCTAGACCTCTTCTTTCTTCAGATCTTGTCCTCCCAGCCTGTTCTTCCTCCTCTTGCTGCCCTTCCTTTGGTACTTGAGCTCTTGATCATTCGATGACCATTCAGAAATTAGGGAACTGAGTTGTTTATATATAAATAAAATTAAATTGAAACTAAATTACTTATGCATAAATATTATAATCAAAATCTTGTATGAATATTATGTATAAATTAAAGTCCTACAAATATAGATTAAATTAAGATTAAATTATTATGTACGGTAATTAAAAATCCACCACCATCATCATATAATTACTTTTAAAATAAAGTGGTTCGGTTCGGTTTTAGAATCGGTTTAATATCTTATTGAACCGAATCGCATAAGAATTGGTTTTCATTTGACACAAATCAAATCGAATTGCATGCATTTGGTTTCAATTTGGTACCTTGGTTGTGGTTTGATTTGTCAATGAGTTCGACTTTCAATTATTTTTTGAACATTCCTAGTAGAAACTTGGAAGAATCCACGAAAAGAGAAAGCATATGACTCTAAAGGCTTGAAACCTATTAAAAAGATTTAAGCCTATCTGAAAATATCTAATTATTCTACTAGAAAGAGGATTGTATTCTTTCTTGATCCTTTGTTCATTGATTCTCTTTTCCATTTTTGTTTTTTAGTCTCCTTATTTCATTCCTTTTATCTTACCTTCACCGTTGTTTCTTTTTCCTATAAGAGTAACTTTATGTTGGGTGCCATTTGAAGTTTTTATTTTAGGCTCTACCTAGAATATGACAGCCATCTTGAGTATTTTTGAATTCATGTTAGTTAAAGTCGTTTGATAACCTTTCCGTTTCATGTTTTTTGTTTTTTTCTCGTTCCTTGTTTTTTTTTTGTTTCATAGTTTATGTTATTTGTTTCTCGTTCCTCATTTTTTTCTAGAACAAGAAATAAGATTACGAAAATGTAAATGAGCTGGGTTAAGTTAGGTTGGTCAAATTGACAACCCAAATAATCTAAATAAGATTTTTAATCCAATCCAACCCTTAAAATCTTGGTTGGGTTGGGTTGTTGGGTTATTTATTTATTTTCTTCTTTTTAAGTATATTATTTATTCAACTAAAATACTTAAATTTATCTATGATACATTTTAGTAACTAAAATTTCATAAAATATAAATAAAAACATGTTTACTTACAATGTCATATATTTTATTAGAAAAAAACACTTTTACTTAGGATTTCACTTTTTGGTGGCGACGATGTGCTTCTCGACAGTACTTTGTAATGGTAGCAAGTAGCAAGCCTAAGAAGTTGGAGAGAAAATAAGGCTATAGAAGTTGGAGAGAAAATAAGGCTAAGTATGTACTAAGTACAAAATTGTTATCATCCATCACCCGATGATGCAGGTAAAACATGACATCCACATGGATCGAAATCATGGACTAGGTAATAATTTAGATCATACCACATACTAGTATTAATGATTCATTAAATTACATATTAGGAGATCATTGGTTGGACAGGGACAATTTTATATAAAAATCGGGGTTGAAAATCGACCTAATTTGTTTATACTAAGGGAAACCTACAACCGATGTTCAAGAATTGGCGGTTTCGGTCGGTTCAGTTTTACTCGTCAGTTTTTCCTTTTTTTCGCCTTTAATGGTCTCTTTTGGAACTTGGTCGACTTTAGGAACTTCTAACCAAAAACCGTCATTGGGGCCGAACTCATTGGCTATTATCGAAAATTTTTCGACAATTTTCAAGATGTGATAAATGTCGACCGTCGAATATACAGTTAGATTGTTTGGATTTGATCGGTAAATTCTGGAAGGAAGATGAGAAAGTTTATGATTTGAAAAAATAGAGAAGAAAATGTGGCAAAGAGAGTCGTTAGAACCCAAGAAAACGAATGAGAAAGAAGAAAAGGAAGATTTTTTTTTTTTTGAGAAAATAATAATTATATGCTTATAGATATAGGTATTATTCTTAAATATAACGAACTAGTAAAATATTTACGGCCTATGTAACAAAGCCCATAAAGTTAGTCAATTTTTAAATATTTCAAGTTTGCCCTTCCATCTTTTTTTCGATTTTTTATCGTCTTCTCTATAGTCTTCTTTTTTAGGTGTGATTTTTTTTTTTTTAATTTTTAGATTTGGGTAACCAAATGTATTTCTTTCTATCGTCTTTCTTGTTTTTCTCTCTGTTCTATATGCGTGCATGTTTTTCTTCCTCTTTTTATTTATTTATTTATTTTTGTTTAATGCATGCATCGTATCTTTTTTTTTTTTTTAATGTTTAGATTAGGTAACCAAATCTGATGGTGTACAAGGATCTTGAAAAAATTGGTTAGACATTTAAATTAATCTAACCAAAATTAAAAGATTGTATATAGAACATTAAAAAAAATCGTTTAGATAGTCAAATCTAAACCATCGTTTTTGAAAAAAAATGGTTTAGGTAGCCAAATCTAAACGATCGTGTAACCCAATTAGTTAAACGATCGTGTAACAAATTAAACAATATAATTAAAAAACAAATTTAAACGATCGTGTACCAAACAATAGTCAAATCTAAACGATCGTGTACCAAATCGTGTAATCAAATATATTACGCGCATTGTTGACGGGGCATTTTTTGTATTTTACACGTTGGGTTTATGAGTTTTTTCCATTTTCGAAATTATTTTATAGAGTGTAAATACTTCGCCGTTTTTTTATATTTTTTGAAAAGGCCCTGTAGGTAATGTATTCATATAATAGGGTCTTTTCTTACGATTTTTTATATATTTAATTAGTTTTTGCATGTTGGCCATTAATAGCTGGTTCTTTGCACATTTTTTCAATATGATATGATTTTCCTAGACATATTCAATGTAGTTGGGTGGCAGCCTAGATTCTCATCGATCAGTGACAGTTCAGTTCAGGTTTGGTTGAGAAAACCATAGAAAACCAACCAGTTTTTGTTTATTTTATTTTGGGTAGTTTCAACCATTCGAATTGGGTTTTCGGGTAGCTTTGCTCACCCTATTACACATGATCCGAGTATAAAATCACTGAAAGTGTGTTCATCCACAATTAAATCCCAAATTTTACGTTATTTACCTATCAACCCCATTTTTGTTATTAAATAATAAAAAAGTCATTTTATTCACTCGATAGAAGAAATACATAAAAGGAGGGAGGTTAAAAGAGTGGGGTGAAGAGAAGAAAGAAAGAGGAAAAGTGATCATATTGAGTAAGAAATTCGGGTAAGATGGTGAGAGGGAAAATGGTTAAAAGTGATTTTTTTTAGATATTGTGAACATTTGATTTTTTTTATTTTTGAAAATTTAGTATAAACACATTTTCAACGATAATTTAAAATTAAAATCCAGTTTCTAAATTTGCCACAAAAAATGGCCAACACAAAAATACCATATCTATGTGCACTTTCGTCGATCACATCCATATTCAATCCTACTATGTTGAACATTTTTATAATCATCCGTTCCCCTTGGTCATATTCATGTCCAAATAGCGCTTTTATCCTTTTACATCATACAAAGAAAAATAAGCAATGAGGCACTTTGACGTGCCATTGCAGTTCAAGCTTCATGTCTTCATGTCAAACCCGTCCAGTGCGCAAGGTAGAATTAGTTAAAAGTAGTCTGAGTCCTTACTAAACTCCATCCAAGACGCTATCTAGAGCGTTGAAAATTTGAGCAGATAATGTTCTATCAACAACACTAATTATAGTTCTCGACTCCTGGATTTCTATCAAACCTGTAGTTAGACCGTGTATGTGGATCACACGAACATTGTTGGAGGCATCAGACATTTCTTGCTGCACAGAACCCTCAATGCCCATTTTTGACAACACAGTCAGAAGATTTTCCAAATTTGGTTGACCCCAATGTATTAATGGCCTCTGATACATGGCTACTTCCGTATTTTCAGATAACAACTTGAACTTCCCATAATTTAATGAGAGCTCTCCTTTCAATCTTGTGATGTTTATATTTCCTTGATGCAACTTTCGCCAACAGAAACTCATAGCTGAGTCTGAAGCGATCTCTAATTCTGAACTGTCTTTCAGATTTGGTACACGTAAGCTTTTGCCTTCAGAGTACGAAAAGACCGTGAATGATTCTGTATTTGTATCGATCAACCGGCTCAAATTCTCAGGAAGCTACATCAAGTAAAACAAACAGGATGCAAATGTAGGTCCAGAAAATATATAAACTGAAGAATAATAGAAGATAATGCATAAATAAATACACTACCACGACAACTTTTGGCTGCAGGACCTTCAGCAACGGTCGTACCTTCTCCAGCCTTCAAAATAGGATATACAAGCACAAGATATAAAAAAAAAACTAACCAATAGAACTCAAGAATTTCAAAACATTGAAGAAAAACCAAAAGAAGATATTAGTTTTGGTCCCAATTCTTGCCAAGTTACCTATTAGAAGCTCTCAACTCTAGAAGAATTGTACAAACAATTGTTTGAAAGCTCCACGTTTTTAATTGATTCAACGTATTGAAGCAAAGGTCAAAGTGGAATACCAAACATATCAAAGAAAATAAAGCAACTCATATTGTATGCACACAAGAATATCACTAGAGAGAATGAGAAAAATGAACCATACTTTATACCAGATTGGAATGAACATTGAAGGACCTTCATAGACATAGGCTTGAACGGTAAGAGAGCAAGCTCAACATCAAGTCCCTTCTGCATATTATGTGTGGAGTATTAACATTAACATCAAAGCCACTAAAGATATGTACTCTTGGAAGTAAAAGACAACAGTAAGTGCGTGGAATCATAAGCACCTCTAGAACAAGTAAAGAGCTAGGATCCCCACACCAACGTCGAAGCAAGTGGACCACCGGACCAAGTCGTAAGCTCCAGTGAGGACAAAATACAATGCATGGTTCCTGCCAGTTAATTCTACAGAGTCCAATTCTCAAAGGTTATAATGGTCCAAAAAGAATTTACTAGTATAAGTTTATACCACTAAGCTGTTAACAATTGTTTATAATAAACAGAAAAAGATTTGTAAATAATTATTCACACCACATAAAAAACCAGTTCACAATCCAACCTACTTAACTCTCTAATTCAATTCTGATAACCGGTAGGATATAACAAGACTCCAAAGGCCATGGTGGCCAACTTATCTAGAAATTAATTTCCTACGAGTTTCCTTGACACCCAAATGTTGTAGGGTCAAGCAGGTTGTCTTGTGAGATTAGTCGAGCATCGCGTAAGCTGGCTCGAACACTCACAGATATAAAAAAATAAAAATAAAAATAAAAATTAAAGAAAAAAAAGAAAGAAAGAAAAGACTTCAAAGGCACATACTAGACAGCCCTACATTCCTATGTATTCACCATACTTACGGTGGTTCTTAAAAAACTAAATGAAAATTGAGCTACCACAATTGTAAAATTGAAAGTACATGTCACAGGAAGAAATTCATAGATCGTTCGTTATCTTTGTGTATGAAGGTGAAAAGAAATCTTAGGCTAAACATACAATAATTTTGGTGAATGAATGGCAGGAACGACATGAAGCTTGTTCTCTTTAAGGAGCTCGACAAATGTGAACATTGGCTCTCCAGAAAATAACTGCAACACCAACCATTACGTAAGATTAACATTATACTACTCTTATTTGACAAACAGCTCCAATTATATTGAAACAACTAACAAACAAATTCAAACCTTTTGTTGTCTTCGCCTGCATAGCCATTCTGGTATAGCATTGACAAATGTCAACAACTCCTCAGCTACAGAAGAAATAAAATATATAGGGACCTACAAATTTTAATGGCATATTCCGTATGAAGAAAGGAATCAACAAATATATATACTAAGCTTATGCTCTAGAGCTCTAATGATATATACCCTATATATCCTCTATGCTCTTACCTTCCTTCATGTTAATTATTCAAAGTTCGCTGAATCAGCTAAGTGAGAATATCAGCTCTTGATGGATTATTTCTTAAAATATAACTAATAAGATATGTGGAACTGGTTTTTCTTTAAAATACAAATAAACCACGGGGGTTAATGAATGGATTCCCTTCCAGACAATTATAGCTAAAATTTGAATTTTGAAGAGTACTGTTTAAATATAAGAAAGAAAAATGGAAACGAGTTTACTAACCTTCAGATTTGAATAATCTAGTGAAGCTGATATCTGCTCTAGAAGTTGCAGGTTAACACCAAGTCGATTGATAGGGATAAGCACTGAACCACCAGATTCAACAGACTGGATAGCACAAGAACAGATAAAATAAAGTTTTTCTGATTCCTCCACTGTCTCAGCAGCATTGCTCAATAAATTAGCCAAAGTCTCCTCCTTACTAATAAATAACACAAAAACATACCCTCAGGAAAATTATTTGATGAATTATCCAAGAGAGTGAGAAAAATACTATAGACTTTTAGTGCGAGATACAATTTCAAAGCAGAAGCATAAAATACCCGAGAGGCTGTAAGTTGTTGTCTATAAGTGGTACTCTTGTATCATTCTCTACGTCATTCATAAATTCCAGAGATGAGAAGTCAGAATAAATAATTGTCTCCATCTGAAGAGCAAGGTAATCAAACTCCATTGAGTTGGAGGAAAAAAAGATAGAACTTGATATATATGCAATGTCTCTCTTTGGGCAATTAATAGTCCAGTTACAAGAGCCAATTTCAAGACCGGAGCTGAATGCCTTTATAACCAGTGCGCCATTATAACATGTTTCTTCCCCATATCTTAGAGTTTCAACCTTCTGCATGCAATCCTTAACGTCAGCTGCACTGAGAAAAAGATCCTTCGTTACATCCAAGGACATTTATGAATAAAGAGTGACCACAAATCCATTGATTTTGAGTGGCAACTTCCTTACTTTAGTGTCTTTGGTAATTAACATAAAAGCTCTTATCAAAAGAATACATTGAAAAGCAACATACATATGATCAAACCACAAGTTTCATAGTTAGGAAAGCAAAAGAAAACAATATTCAAGGAAAGTCCGTAACAGACTGTAGAGCTTATAGAAATCTGAAATAATTCCCACAGCAGAGCAACAAGGGAAACTTAACAACCCAATTAATAAGAAGCAAAACTTTAGTTGGAACCCCTTCCTTTAGTAGGGGTGTTTTGGAGGGCTTGTATTTTTGTATGCTCTTGTATTCTTTTCATTTTTTCTCAATAAAAGTTGTTTATATCAAAGAAAGAGAGAGAGAGACCAAACCTGATGGTTAGCAAACGAGAAAGAGGGAGTGGAAACTCAATAACAAGGCCCCCAAAGGCTTTGGCTTCAAGGATTCCCACCAAAGGAAGGCCAAGATAATGTCAAGATAATTATATGCAACAGAATAAACAAATGCAGTACAGAACAGAGTGCAAGTCTTGACACCACAACTGTAAGCTTCCAAGTAATCAAAGAAAATTCTTACGACAAAGACTGAGAAATGTTTCACAAACACCATAGAAGGAAAAGTATACCAGAACAAAATATAAATGAAAGAAAATTCTTTAATTTCCATTGTTCATGGACAAGATCCACAATGGTACGATATGAAAATGGTTCTCAGTTATTAAAAAAATAATAAAATAGATCTTTGTCAATCAGAATAAACAGGCACCCACTACCCAGATCTTCATCTAATTACTTTTGTTTCTGTATTTGTCTTTCCCGCTTGGCTTTAAAAGGCCTATGTAGAAGTATTCAAAGAAATACTAAATAACTATACCTGTACAGGGGCATCCAACCGCTAAGATCTGCTCTATTCTGCCCAAAAGTCACTTCTCTTAGCTTATGATGAAGCAACTTTAGATCTTCCTGCCCCATCCACTGTGAGATAGCATCATCTTCAGATCCATAAAACTGTTTGACTTCCATATGCATCGCAATAAGGTCGTCCATCATAATTTTTCCAAGCCTGGCAGTTGCTTCTGTTGCATATATCTAAGAAAAAGGCAATTAAAAGTATGTGAAATCAAGTTTTCACAGCACCGTGAAACTTATCACGGCCACACAAGATCCAATGTAAAGAAAATAGTACAATCTACCTTTGCAGAGAACCCCTTCTCTCGAGTCAAAAAGGGCAGTCCTAACATGCCCATTGGACTAGAAATCAAAACAATATTAGTGAAAGATGGGTTCCAGAGGTTCTTAATGATTTTGTAACAAGGCTCCGCTTTTATCAAAGAACCCACATCAAGTGGCTTTTCAGTTTCCTCAGACACATTATCCAAATCGAGAGAACCATGGCCCAGATGACTTGATAGTTCTTTATCTGAAAGAACATCCAAATCAGATGGAACAGGGGAGAAGATAGGGAGAGCTGAAAAGTCCACAGGGCAATCAAATTGGATTCGAAACCCACAAACATTGAGCATATGACATGGTGGCAAGTAGAAGCATCCACCTTTGCTTAAACAAGTCTGAAATAGAAAAAGAAAAAAATTATAAGTTATTATAAATGAAATTACTTTCCATGACTTCAAATGCATAAAAGCATTGAGCTAATGGAGCAGATATTAAGAAGCAACTTACAAATTCCATGAGAATCAAGTGAAGTCAAAATTGTCGTTGATGCACCCAGAATTAGGGTAAAACAGCCTACATGAGCAAATAAGTCAGAAATTTGAAAACCATCTCTAGAAACCATCATAATATGCTTATCTGGCCACCAGGAAAAAATTCATTTAAAAAATGGCTCAAATATGGTTGGTGTGCATCTATCTGTATTTTCCAATTTGGTAAGCAAACTTTCATTGAATGTACACGAAACCAAAAAGGGTAAAAGTAAAGGGTTTACTAATACACGTACTGAGTGTAACAACCCCAAAATAAACACAACTTAGGGATCTAATGATAGCTAAATTGGCATTCAATCAAAAACAGGTTTTAGAAACATCAATAAAAAATTCTACAACATAACAGCGCTGCCGTAACACGACCAAAATTTTACAATGCCATCTTTTCAAAGAAACACACAACAACATTGAACAACAAACTTCTTCTCAACAAAACTACCAAGAGTTCCCCTAGAACTAATACTGAAAATATCTATTTAATCAAATTCAACAAAACTTACCAAACTAAACAAACTCAAACTAATGTAGGCTTAAACACCATTAACCACTAAAGCCTATTACAAACTCTCGACTCAAAGCCAACTAAAAAAAAACTTGAATCTAAAACGAAGTTTCAAAATTCCAAATGTTCAAAAGGAAATAAACTCATAAAACAAGGGACAAAATAATGAAATATGTCTAATGGTTAATCTTTCTCAAGCTCCCTCCTCAATATCACCGAGATCGCAACACCCATCAACACCAACAAAATCAGGTGAGGGTTAGTACACATTTGTACTGGTTAGTAGCCTACGACTAAAAGGCCCCCCAAACAACATACAAGCAGCCATTGCAAAACACACAACCAAAGTAGGCAATATTTACATCATGCAAAACTCATGAACTAGCTTATCATATACTAGGAAGCATCAACACAAAAACGCGACACAACGATACACCCAATTTCTAGAAAAGTAGGACGTGACGAGTTAGAGACAAGTTATAATTTTTTATTTTTTTAAATAATATATGTGCTGATACTTGTAGATAAATTACTCATATATGTTAGAACATAACAATACTTCCTTAAAACAATCATTAAAAGTACACTAGTAGTCTCAATTCATTAAAAAGTTTCAAACACAATACAAATACAAAATCCTAAATAGAGATCACACTTTCATCCAAAACAAAATGTAAAAACGTGGATGATTGACTACTTAGTATTGGAGATGTAGACATGGAGGAAGATACCATCTAGTATAAAAAAATAGAATGAATTCGTCAAAAAAAAGGTTCTCAAAACAAAAACATTAAGATAAATCTTTCCAAAGAACACATCATGTCTCTCAAATTTGATTAAACCAAACCAAAAATTCTAAAAACTCACACCATGCAAGAAAAGAAACAGAGGGCGAGCGTGGCAGGTCTGATCAGAGTTGCAGTCTCTGGCGTCATCTAATTGGAGAGGGTGAGCGGCAGTCACCGCCGCCGTCTGATCGGCGTTGAAGATTGGAGAGGACTAGAGGAGAGTGAAAAGTGCTTAGGTTTTGATTTCGACAAAAGGGGCTGGACGTTTAACAATAAAAGGGGTGTGTTTTATTTTTTTAAAATATTTTTTAATGATATTAAAAAGTGCCAGCGTCTCAGATCAGCCCGACTAACGGTCGCTTTTATCCATTACACATCAGGTCAAAAGTACCCCTTTTCATTATGACGATAGGGATGGATGGTAGAGCTAAAACGAGCATAATCGCTGGAACGGCTAAAAGTGAGCCGACTCTCTTCCATAAAGATATACATGGATATTTGGCCTTTAATGAGATAGTCAACGTTCTAGACTCAAGTTAGCAAAAAACAAGACTGAGGTCGGTAGAGGCATTACTAGTAATTGCTAAGGTGCTTTCAGAAGTATTAACCATTGCCATTGGCTAGCGCTCATCTCCAGCTCTGTTTTCAGCCTTTCATTGAAAATACCATTCCCATATGCCATACCCCTTATCTGCCTTAGGCCTTTATCTGGTCAAATCTTTCGAACTTGACGACTTTATTCTATGTACTGGCTTGGCTTGAACAACAATATGACTTATAAAGTCTAATCAAAGACAGCATGCACACTAAATCAAAATCTCTTTACAGATGGGCGGGTCTAACTAAATAGAAGTAATTTATGACTTCCAAGGCATTCCAAGGACGAGAAAGAAACTAAATAGATCAAATAAGTCCTTTCCCAAAATCTATCGGTCTTTTTATGAAGATAGGTCATCTAAGTCAATACCACTTGCTCGATCTTTCTTTCCTACATTGGGTCATCTTTGAACTTTGCCGCCATAGGCAATTATAAGGAGACAATAGATGAGTGATGAGGAAGAGACTTTAGCATCTGTTGCGTGGTTGTTTTGCAAGATATTGCTTTCAGTTTGTAAAAGTGGATCAAACATTTGTTCAGCTTGATTCGTTGGTGCAATCACCTAGTCATCTTATGATTTGAAACTCGATTCCGCTTACAACAAACAATGTAGTTTTCGCTTGGTTAGCATTTTCCATTCTAAACTCACAACAAACACCCTAACTAAACCAAGGGCATGGATGCTACTTTAAAACACGTTTAATGCACAGAACCACACAAACAATAATATGTTCTCAAAATTAACCATACATACGTTCAAACATCTCCACAATATACTTGCATCAACAGAGTCACATGACAGCATTTCAACATGCTAAACATATTAAAAAAAACACAATGAGCATCTAGGGATGAATTTCATAAACCCTTTTCCCGCTCAACTACCCATATTTATAGTAACTACTAACCGACTCACTCTCCTATTTCACACATGCAAAGAGTGATTTATTTATTTCTTCTTTTATATACAAACTTAATAGGAGGAGGTCTAACATTACCCTCCCCTTCTAATTTCATCTTATCCTCAAGGTGAAAAGTGGGATACAACCGTTGGATTTCGTTATAACATTCCCACAATGCCTCATGTTCCGGCAAATCTTTCCAACCGATCAAAACCTCCCAACCACCAGTATTATTCTTCTGATACTTCAAAGCTTCATCCGGATATGCCTGCCATTCTAAGTTCTCATTGATAAACTGAAGAGTCGGTTGTACACCCGTTCGATCCCCAACAAACTTCTTCAATTGGGAAACATAAAAAACTGGATGAATCATGAGGCAGCTGGTAAGTCTAACTTATATGCCACTGTACCCACCTTCTCCAGAATCTCATAAGGCCCGAAATACTTGGGAGATAATTTCTGATTTCGTTTCTTTCGTAACGAAAGCTGGCGATAAGGTCTAATCTTTAACAGCAACCATTCACCAACATTATATTCCACATGCCTCCTCTTCTTGTCAACGTATTGCTTCATTTGCTGCTGAGCTAACGACAGTTGATCCCAAAGAGCAGCCAAAACCGTGTCTCTAGCACTCAACTGTTTTGCTAACGTAGAATTGGTAGTAGCACCATCCCCATATGATAACAACGATGGAGGTTTCTTGCCATACAACACCTGAAAAGGCAAAGCGCCTAGTGACCGACTAAAAGTGGTGTGGTACTAATACTCCGCCCACGGTAGCCACGATACCCACTCCTTCGGGCGCTCACCACAGAAACAACGAAGTCCCTAGCCCTCTGTTACCTCCATTTGGCCATTAGATTGCGGATGATAGGCTGTACTCCTATTCAACTTCGTGCCAGCTAAACGAAACATTTCCTTCCAAAAATTACTAAGAAAATCTTTTTCTCTATCCGAGACAATGGAGGAAGGAAATCCATGTAGTCGAACTACCTCTTTAACAAACACATCCGCCACTGATTTGGTTGTATAAGGATGTTTAAGTGCCATAAAATGACTGTACTTACTCAGTCGGTCGACTACTACAAACACCACTTCAAACCCCTTCGCCTTTGGCAAGCCATCAATAAAATCCATAGAAATGTCACTCCACACTTGCTGCGGAATTTCCAAAGGAGTCAACAATCCAGCCGGGGGCAAAGCCAAGGTTTTATTTCGCTGACAAACCAGACATTCTTCACAATGCTTCTTGACATCCGCCTTCATCCCTGGTCAATATAATTCACTCGCCAACCTTTTGTACATACGTAAGAATCCCGAGTGTCCTCCCACCACTGAGTCATGATAGGTTGGTAACATGGTCGAAATTAATGTTGAAGACTTGGATAAAACAAGTCGATTCTTATAATGCCACAAGCCATTTTTCTGTGTGAATTTAACTCCTTGCTGACTACCCCCTGTCATTTCTTCGGTGATCACTTTCTGCAGCATCTCATCCTTCTCAACCTCCTCTTTAATAGTGGTAAGATCTATTAAAATGGGAACAGATATCCCAAAATTCAACACTTCTACTGGTTTCCTTGACAAGGCATCAACTGCCTTATTTTCCAGGCCCGACTTATAGACCACTTCTAACGAATATCCGAGAAGTTTGGCCACCCACTTCTGATATTGTGGTTGAATTGTCCTTTGTTCTAACAGAAACTTGAGTGACTTCTGATCTGTTTTAACTACAAATTTGGTGCCCAACAAGTATGGACGCCATCGTTGGACTGCCAGCACCACAACCATTAATTCTCTCTCATAAACTAGCTTGGCTCTATCTCTCATGGCTAGCGTATGGCTAAAAAATGCTACTGGTCTGTTGAGTTGTGTCAATACCGCGCCCACTCCAACACCCGAAGCATCTGTTTCGATCTCAAAAGGCTGATTAAAGTTGGGAAGAGCTAATACCGGTAATGATACCATAGCCTCCTTTAACTTTCCAAAGGCTTTTTCAGCTTCAACGTTCCATATAAACCCCCCTTTTTAAGTAGCTGTGTTAGCGGTGCTGCTATAGAACCACAATGATGTACAAATCGTCGATAATACCCGGTTAAGCCAAGAAACCCCCGGATTTCTCTAGCATTTTTCGGAACTGGCCAGTCAACAATGGAACGAATTTTCTCCTGATCCACTTCTACACCTCCTCTCGATATTATATGCCCCAAATATTCAATCCTTGATTGGGCAAAACTGCACTCCTTCTTACTAGCATATAACGTGTGTTCCCTCAAAGCTGAAAGAACTATTCCCAAATGGCTCATATGCCCTTCCTCATTCTTGCTATAAATCAAAATATCATAAAAAAATACTAAGACAAACTTCCTCAAGTAAGGTTTGAAGACATTATTCATCAAGGCTTGAAAAGTAGCCGAGGCATTAGTCAACCCAAACGGCATGACAAGAAACTCATAATGTCCTTCATGCGTTCCGAAGGCTGTTTTCGGAATATCCTTCTCCTCCATCCTTATTTGATGATAACCGGATTTGAGATCAATTTTTTAGAACAAGCTAGCCCCATTCAACTCATCAAAAGTTCTTCCACACAAAACCTCCAGCTTCCATCCTTCTTCTTGACAAGTAATACCGGGCTGGAATAAGGACTTTTACTCGGTCGTATTACCCCCAATGTTAGCATTTCTTCCACCAATTTTTCCATTTCAGCCTTTTGATGGAAACCATATCTATACGGTCTTACATTAATTGGGTCAGTCCCCTCCTTAAGACAAATGTGATGCTCAATAGCTCTTTTCGGTGGCAATGTTTCTGGCCAATCAAACACATCCTTGTACTATTTGAGTACCTTCTACAGCGGCTCTGTTTCCACGAGGGGACCATTTCATCCTGCTCCAAACTCACTGAACTTCCCACCTCAATTGCTCTACATTCAATAAAATAGCCTTCATCTTTATCACTCCAAGATTTGTACATACTTTTGAGGCTAATCCGGGTCTTGGTTAGACTGGGATCACCTTTGATACAAATTTGTTAGCCACTTTTAGTGAATGTGAAAGTGAGATTCTTCCAATCCACAACATTAACCCCTAACGCATGTAACCATTGCATCCCCAATATTACATCCACTCCCCCTAGTTCCAGAGGTAGAAAACCCTCTGTCACCTTCCAATCAGCTAATTGAATTTCCACTGCTTCACAAACGCCTTTCCCTTGTATAGTTGTACCAGACCCGAGTATAACCCCATAGTGGGCTGTTTCTTTGGTTGCTAATCGCAAGGCTTTCACTAACTTTTCGGAGATAAAATTGTATATTGCTCCACAATCAATCATCACAATTATCTCTTTATCTAACAATTTCCCTCTCACCTTCGTAGTACCCGGATCGTTTAGTCCAACTACTAAATTGATCGACAGCTCTGCAAAAGTTTGGTTTCCGTTCAGCACTTCTAATGATGCTAATTCCTTCTCTGCTGGCTCTTTTTCTTCAACAATTTCATACTCCTCATTCTCTCCAGCCACCACAAACATCCTCAGCTCGCGTAACTCCTTCGTCTTACACTTATGGTCAGCTGAGTATTTATCGTTACAGCAAAAACAATCCTTTTTCTTTTCGTGCTTGGAACTCTGCATCTGGTAATCGACGATAATTCGCTTCCTTTCTAAATTCATTAGCATTTGAACTTCGTAAAGTTATCGTCCGGATAGGAAACGTAGCATTTCCCTTGTTTTCAGAGAGAGAATTCCCTACTATAGACTTACTGACAACCGCAGCTTGGGGATTATATTTCCCGCCAAAAGAACCATTCAAATTTGCTTCGTTCCTAATCAACTATCTGTTCTCAACCAACTGTGCAACTTGCACCATCTCAGCTAGCCCTTGTGGACAGCAGAAGGCAACCTCCGCTCTTATCCAAGGCAGCAGCCCATTCTGATAACGGAGCGACAAGCTTATCGAAGAGATCACAGTACTCTTCTACAGACGTCTCTTGTTTAATCCGAAGGAATTTGCCTAAGATCGTTCCATCTCTACTTGATCGAAACTGGATTAATAGTTTTTCTTTTAAATTTATCCAGCTAAGAAACTTATCTCTCTCTTCTTGTGAGCGATACCAGTTCAACCCTGGACCGTCAAAACTTATGGTGGATACTAACATTTTTTCAGACTCAGTGAGCTTATGGATTTGGAAATACCTTTCTGCTCGAAATAACCATGAATCTGGGTCTTCTCCAGTAAATACCGGCATTTCTACCTTTTTAAACTTGCTCCGGTCCGTCGAAAGGTCATCGTTATCGGCTTTTCTTTCAACTCGGCACTCTTCAGCATTTCGGTTCGTATCGGCCGATTTACTCGTCGACGCCTCCTCTTTTCCTTTCGCGGATGCAGACTCATGTGTAATGGAGTCTGTAGTCTTTTCGCTGACGACCAAACGCTCCTTCGCAAACGACTCCATCATTAACAGAAGCATTTGTTGCTACTTCTCCGATTGTGTACGCATCAGATCCAGATTCCTCGATATATCGCTTAAGCTCGCTTCAACTGCCGGCATTTTACTTATCTCTTTCTTCATTGCGGAAATCTCTTGATCGATCTGCTCTAACCTTTCTTCAATCCTTGTTTGTACCATCCTTTGCCTAGCGATCATTGCTCTGATACCAAAAATGATGGAATTCCACCTTTTGGTATAGAATCTCTCTTTATTATTATATGAACAGACTAAAGTAGACAATCGAATTCCTCTGTTGATCTCCTCTCAAGATCTACAGCCAATCTATTACATGAATTTCATAATCCCCTTTTCTCGTCCAACTACCGTATTTATAGTAACTACTAACCGACTCACTCTCTCCTATTTCACACGTGCAAAGAGTGTGATTTATTTATTTCTTCTTTTATATACAAACTTAATAGGAGGAGGTCTAACAATGCCAAACCATATTAGAACACATCGTCAATTCAGAACAACATCAAGCATCACGCTAGCACACACGCAAACCACCCCATAAGTAAAATAATACTTGCCCAAAAGTTCTTAAGAATCTTCTAGACTAATTGAAAGACTCATGAAATTATGAAACACAACCTCAAAGGTTAGAACTTACTTTGAAACCTTGTCCAAAGACTTAAAAAGTAATCAGAATGAATAGTCTTACCCAACATAATCATAAACCTCAATTTAAGCACCTCGAACCAAAACTACAGATAAAGTATACCCATAAGTAAAAAGAACCAATTTACAACACTTAAATTCCCTTCAGGCTCTAAACAGAGCTCTAACAAGTGAAACTCGCCTAAAAGAGCTGGGGGCTTTGCTGAAAAAGTGTCCAAATAGCACCGAAACTACTCAGAATCTTTGAAAGACAAATCTAACAAATAACTAGTTTAAAAGGGAATTTTGAGCGTTCTTACTGAACATACCCAAATGACTCCATACCTTGCTGGTTGGTATTACGCTTAATCCTACATATTTGGGATCATTACGAAGTGGGTAACTCAAATACAGTGTCGAAAAGCAACGGGTAAGTGTCAAACCTTGCCGAAAGGAAGAAAAAGCAGTTGCAGGGTGTTCAAACTGCACGGGTCACGTTCGATGCTGCTGGTGAGCTTTGCTTATTTGTGGGCGCAGTAGGCTCGATAGCGAAGTTTTAGTGCCACTGTCGCCGGCTCGCTCGTAGCCGCACGCCCTGTTTGCGCGCAGGGGAAAAACCGGGACACCTACGTGCAGTCGAGAGGGAACATACACGCTATCATAGGAGGAGAAAGCCGGCGACACCGTCAGGCTGATCGCTGCAGGAAGAAGAAGAAAGCCGAATGGGGTTTAGGGTGTTTTCTTTAATGGATGGCTCTTTCCAAATCCATTTTTTGAAGTGAATGAAGAATGGTTAACTTAGGTAAGCACCATGTGAAATTACCTATCTGTCCTTAATTTCAATCGGTGCATTCCAGGGCCACTCCATCCTCGAAGCAAGATATATACTCCCTACTCTTTGAACAAAGTTGAAACCATTGAAACGATCAACAGATAGTAAGACAATTTGGAGTTGTTGAACTTAATCAAGTAAGTTACTCTGAAAAGCAATTTCAATTTTTCTAACATTTTAGGTGAGACATTTGGACAATCTTCAACGAAGGAAGCCAATATAAGAAGAATAGGGAGTGAGCTACCGTTAAGATGAAGTAATGTAAAGTGGGTGACCAAGTAGTGTACTATTAGGAGTAACATGAAAGGTACATAGAGAATCGTGTGACAGGTAGCTAATAGCGTGTATCGAGTAATTTGTAAAGTGTAGTGTGTATGGAGCATTGAATAGAGAGGATTTTTCAGAATTAATAAACTTGTGTGTCTTCTGTATTTTTAATTATTTTATTTATATTTTATTAAAGGTTGAAAAAGATGAATATATTCACACAATTAGGTGGGTACTTGGGATGATGAGAAGCAGTGTTACAATGGAGGCCGTTTGAAGGGTGTCCAAGTCCCGAGCAAATTGGCATATGTTGCACTGAGAAAATTTGAACATAAAGTCATTGATGTTAATGGATCAGAGTCCAATATCGTTCTGCGTGTGAAGTATAACCTAGATTTTGATTCTTTTGTGGTAGTAATAGAAGATGGCGATGATGTCCAATTTCTTCTTAATGAATATGCACACAGTAGATCACAATTATGTGTAGTAGAAGGTTCATCAAGAAAAATTGTTTGATAACATTGAGAATGTAGATGATAATAAGATTTTTCCATCAACAGTCTCTTTAGAAAATGACATAGAATACTCATGGCAAAGATATGATGTCAGTCACAATAATGTGACAGTTGAAAAGGGTTTGAATGGTACTGGTGTTGAGACGTGTAAATGAGACTACCACTGCCAACGTGCCGCCACCAAAATATTGAAGACAAACAAAAAATGTTCCTTCTGTAGAAAATAGGCTTGAGTCGATTCATGTTAATGTAGATAGCGGGGAACAAACTATCTATACTCTAAATGATTCCAATACTGATGTTGGTGTCCAAGATGCGCCTGTTCAAAGCCTATTCAATCAATTAAATGTATCATCTAGTAATGGGAGCAAAAAACGTTGATTTGATATTTCCACCATTGCCATGGTCTTCTCTAGAGGCTAATGTTGAGATAGATTAGATTTTCTCTAGTAAATGTGAGGTGAAAACAAGATTGACAATGTTGGCTATTAAGAACAACTTTGAGCTCTAGGTTAGGAGATTGAATAAAAACTTATAACTTGTGCAATGTATTTACCTGATGTGTATGTAAATGAGTTGTTCTCCTAACTAAAATAGAAGGTTATGATATATTTAAGATCATTAAGTACAAGACTAAGCAAACATGTGTAAGATCGGTATGGTAACCTTAAAGGGGAGTGAATAAGGTTTTTACAAATTAATGAAATTTTTTTATCAAGTGGGCACAATTAAGCAATTTAATAAACTTTTTGCTAGTAAGTAATTTAGACAAGAATTTCATACAAATGCATTCACATCAAAATGACTTATGAAGTGAGATAAAAAAATTCAAGCACAAGTTGTAGCAATTAATTTGGTGCAATGAACTATATTAACACATTAATTGCAAAACTAAATACGAGAGGAATAGAGAAATTGATACCGATAATTTTATCGTGGTTCAACACAACTGGCGTATGTCCATTTCTCAAGCTCCTTTTAGGTATGTCATCATTAAAACTTCAAACCGACTCTTTCCACGAATTAGAGACAACCGCTACACCGCTCTTTTTACAAGTTCAAGAGCAAACTCAATCGTTTTCACAGATTATGATCAAATCGTCACAGAACTCTTTTTAGGGATTAAGAGAAACCCTTCACTAAATATTTGAATGAGGAACAAGATGAGAAAAACTCTCTCAAAGAGTAGATTTACAAATTAAGCCACTCAACAAAACGATCCTCACAAGATAAAATTTCTCTCTCAAGAAGAAGATTAAAAGAATAAAAATTGAGAGCTTTGAAAGAATATCAATGAAAGCCTTTTAAGTTATAGAGGATTGAAAATAATGAAAGTTATTGTAATTTTGGGAAAAGATAGAGTGTTTTAAAATAGAAATGATGATGAAATCCAAATAAATTTGGGGCCATTAGATATTAGTAAAAGGAATTGAATGGTGGAGATTTAATTAAACTAGCCGTTAGATTCAAACAAAAAATAATATAATAATATATATTTTTTAAAATCATTTCTTTTAGAACCCAACAAAAAGCAAAAGTCCAACATGTGTCAAAATCTAGTCATTGACACAAGTATAAAATAATATTAAATTCATTTTCTTTTTAAAACCAATATGAATAATAAACCATATTTTTCTCCTCTATTTGCTTTAAATGTCACTCACTAATTGAATTCAATTTGATGATTTGGCTGCCATGTTACTGTCTCATGTATTTTTCCATTAAGCTTGTTTTGGCTATATCTTCTTTGTTTGAACTTCAATTTGGCAATTCAGATTCAGTTGGATTCATAATTTCAAGCTCTACACAATGGATTCACCAAAACATTATAATTGTTAATAAATAAAATCAAGGTTGTTATCATCAAAACATTAAAATTAATTAATGTGAGATTAACGACCAAAAAGGCAACAATATATACAATTGATGTTTTTAATCAACATCACAGGCAAACTCGTGCATTTGTAATTGATAATTTGATAAAAGATAAATGTGGGATTGGTCATGATGATTGCCCATGCCATAGCATGGATGAAAAGTGACAACAAGTCGATTTAGTTTAGTACATGTGACAGGCTATGGGAGGGATATGCTTTGGTTGAGGCCCAAGTCAGTTTAGTTGAGTACACAAGGCATATTACGACTAATTATGTGCCTAGTGAGTTGCTAATAAAGTTGAAGTGGCAAAATTTACACATGAAATATTTATGTGCTTAGTTTTCGAGTTTGGGATGCTAAGAAGAGAAAAGATGAGGAGGATGTTGAAAGCTTGGAAGAAAATGTAGGAAATGCAAATTATAGATAAATCTGAGCAAGGTTCAAAATAATATGGATAACTAAAGTTATATGAGGAATTAAAAGTTTAACTTTTAAGGTAAGCCAGTTAAGAGGATAAGGAAGATGTTTGTAGAAAGATTTTAAGTTATTCAATTTTAAAGTCAGACTTGGAATATTTTGGTTAAATAGGTAGCAAAGGTGTGAGGTGGCATCTAAGCTTGGGTTTAAGTGTACGAAAAGATCATTACAAGAATAACACATACGACAATGAAAAATGTGAGGTATGCTATGTAGGCAAACGTGAGGCATACGAAATTGGTTTTGCGAAGTTAACATGCGACTTGAAAGTGTGGTCACAAGTAGGCAACCAAAGGGTTGTCTAGGTAGTTAGGTTGTGTGCAAGTGGGGCAAGCAATGTGACCAAGGTTGTATGGAGGAAGCTCCTTGCAAGGTTAGTAAACGTGTGAAGCGACAACCAATACAAGGCTTTGGGTTGAGGCATGGTGTGCACGCAAGGATGACATCTACGTGGTTAGCACGAGTGTTGAAGACGCACAAGATAAGTTGCACAACATGGTAGTGGGTACGAGCAAGCCATATTGTGAGGTTAGTATGCATCAAATTATGCATCCACCATGGGGACGCAAGACATGCACCCAACCTATGCGTCCAATATATGCTATGCGACAAGACATTTGCCCAGGTGTTGTTAATGACATAGTTTGATGTCTTTGGAGTTTTAAAGTTATTTTAAGTTCAAGGAGGTTAATTATGGATCAATTTTTCATATTTCAGGTGAAAAGGAAATGGGGCCAAGATTACAAGCCACAAAGGGAATTTAGTTTAAAGTTGTGTGTAACATTGAATTCTATAAATATTTTGAAAGCATGATTTTTGAAGCTTAGATATTAAGTATGCTTTTCAAGCATGATTTTCTTCTTTAAGCATGATATATTTATTAAGTATTTGAGATAAGCATGAGCTTCAGACAAGTTTTCTAGTAGAATTGCAAGTTTCTAAAGCATGAGAAATATATAAATTAAAATTAAAAATATCTTATAAGCAAGTATGCGATGTGTGAGTTTAGGTTGTTTGAGATTTCATTCAGATATGAGATGTTTTTAAACATTGCTGACCCTATATACCCATTTATGAGTACTAAGTCTTTTAGGGAAAGTTATTATGTGCACATAGGAAAATTGTTGTCGTTGTGATGAAGAAATCCACTTTAGTGAGGACTGTCAATGACATTCACTAAGATCTACTACAACGTTGTCTAGCTATTGGTGGTAGTGAGAAAGTCCTACTCCAACCCATTTTTAGATATTGGAAGTATCGAGCGTGCTCTACATTGACGTAAGGGTACTAGACTAATCATATATTTTGATGTTTATGCAAAGCAAGTTAAACTTATTGTTGTTTATGACATGACTTTTATTTTTTTAAAAGACATTGTAATAAACGTAGAGGTGAGAAGATTTGAACCCGAGACCTCTTGACCACGGTTATATATAGGTGCTAGTTGAGCTAAGGTCATGTTGGCATTACATTTTTTAGAAAGCTTGTTTACTTAGGTTGTTTGTAAAATCTAGGAATAAAACTTTCCAACACAATTTATGTGTTTATTAAAGATAATCAGTCATTGAGCCTTTCAGCTCACATTTTCAAATGTTTAATTTTTAAGGAAGTGATCGTAATCTCAAGGTTCGACCTACTATTACTAGTCTGCCATTTTGACTACGAGGTTGTATAGTGTCTTGTCCAAATCCTGCTTGTGGACTCATGCATGGTTATCCTAAGTTGCATATTTAGTTTGTTTTACATTGTTATGTTTTACTTATAATCCTCGTTGTTGTAAAATTTTCATGATGTAATTTTCTAAACGTTTTTCACATTAAATGTCTAAGTTATGTCTTAATTTCTCCCTGATTACTTCCAACTGTGTCAGCTCAAGTCAAGTTAGTCATAGGTATTATAAGATAGTCAATGTTTGCTTGCTTGCTTCACACCATACTAGAAAAGGTGCTGAGAGTACCGGGATGAGAAGCCAACCATCAATCGTGAAGCTCTTTCTCAAAAGGGGAGTCAGAAAGTGTAAAATCAAGATTCTCTTTGAATTTTTTTATATAAAAGGAATAACAGAAAATGGAAATTAATTATATAATTAAAGGTTTTATTAAAAAAAAAAAAAAGAGAGAGACAAGACAAGAAAGGATGAAAAGGAAAGATGGAGAAAAAGAAGGAAAGAAATTTTTCTTTCTCTTTCGGTCAAGTTCTCTCCACTGTCGAAGTGATCTTTTCTCACCATTTTCATTCAAACTTTTAGAACTTTCTTTTGACATAAGAATTGAAGAGAACCTGAGGAAGAAGAAGAGAATTTCTTAGTTCTAAGGTTGAAGAAGAACGGGAAAAACTCAAAGGAAGTTTCAATCATGGCAGATTTTGACCCACTCTACATACTTTTAGTTTTTTTATTCGCTTTGATCTTCTCAAGAAGAACTAAGAGGTTATGTTTAAATTTTATGAAATTTAATTCATTTTTGAACATTTTTCGTGAAGGATGTTTGAGTCAATTTTGTTGTTAATTGGGTGATATTTGACAGAGAAGGCAGAGCAGGTGTTTTCCACGCGAAATTAGATATTCTCTAATTTTTTGATTTTTTCGATGTGTATACGTTGAGTTAAAACCTCTAATTAATATGGTTGGAAAAATATTTAATTTCCTATAACTTTTATAAAGATTCTAAGAGCCAATTATGACTGGAAATGTATTAAATTACAGGGACAAGTTAAAGGTCTGTAGAGTGTGTGATTTTGGAGTAGTTTTATTTCGTAGTATTTCTAAGATTTATGAGTAAGAATTTGGGTTATATATCTACAGGTAAATTATAAAGTACATCCAAATGAAGGTTTTGATATAAAGAACACTCATTTTGGTTAAGTATTGAGAGAGTTATGGTCATTTGAAGTTTGTGTTAGAAATCTGGAAAATGTAGAGAGTTGTTCGAATAGGATTTTATTTCTTAAGCTTTGTTTTCCTGAGCATCATCTTTAGTGCAACCTTTTAAGTCTATCTTTAGAAAACCATAATATTTAGGATTCTGATACTCGGTTTAGTTTTTGATGGGTCGAGAAGAATTAAATCGAGCTTACAGATCAAGGATCTAGCTCAAGATAGTGAGTGACAAAACCAATTTTGAAAATATTTTCCCTAATTATTATTTATGATTGACTGCTTTACACGCTTATTTACAAAGCTATTAAAATCATTTGAATTCCATGACTATTTTCAAGTATGAGTTTTGTGATTAGATTTCTGAATGAAAATTTATGCTAACACGTGAATATTGAATGTTTGGAAAGTATTTGAACCACAGTGTTTCAAGCAAAGCATGAGTTAGCAAGTTTTGTTTTAAGAAGTACAGTTTTTCACAAACAATCTAAGTAAGCTTGAGATTTGTGAAAGATAAAGATAGCAGGCATGTTTTAATGTTTTCATATGATTTTCTGATGTTTTCGTTAACTACATGACTAAGATGTTGAGCCTAAGACTATATGGTACCATGTGCACACAGGTTAAATTCCATTGTTGACATTGAGTGTACTCCATAACAACGATGTTGTCATGAGTGCTGGGTGGGCCTCACTACAATAAAGACAATGGGAGTGCTGGGCAGGCCCCACTACATCGTAGAGCTTGTAAATGTTGGTTGTACTGGGCGTGCCCTACACAACGAAGATTTGTCATGTTAGTTAAAATGTTTTTATATACTTGATATTCTTTGCTAGATTTCAATGACATACATGCTGAGTATTTGAGAAAGCAATTCTTACTATTATACGTTTATATTTACGACTTGTATAAACATATTTATATGTATAAAGTGTGCTATTATCTTTAAATTTATAGTTTTAAACTGAGTCACTCACTAAGCTTTATAGCTTACCCTTTCAAATGTTTTACCCACTTTCAGGTAGAGATCGAGTTCCCGGTGCCTGATAGAATGCCTTAGTCTGCTGAAGCTCCAATATCGATTGCCAGTATGTGGTTAGAGTTGTACATAGAATCTGTTGTGTTATATTGTATATGTCTTTGTACGGTATAGATACTCTACAGTTTGTGTAAGCTCTAGGTGTTGCAGTTGTGTAAACCTTTATTGGTTATGTTTTGGTTAAGGTGTCTCCATTAGGTTTACTTGCGAAATCAGTTATTTTTGGGCTACACTTCATGTATGCATATGATTAGTCTTGGTTTCGTTGTGTTGTGTTGCATGTATAATAGTTCATATATTATATTAGCAAGTTTATCACGTCCAAGAGTTTAGTAAAGTCGACAGATATCGTTAGAGGAGAGCGATGTCAATCGACTTCACACCATCTTTCTGGCTAAGCTAGCAGGTAGTTCGGGAGGGAGTGTGACAGAAAGTACCTGCTTGGGCAGAGGAAGAGTTTGTCAGGGGCAAGGGCAGGGGTAGGGGCATTTCATTTATCCTATTTCCCTGTTTTCATCATTGCTTAAAAGGGCAGCAGTTGTTGTCATTGCTGGAGATGAGGCTGATTATAGATCGGGAAAGGGTGTAACAAGTTGGTATCAGAGCATAAGTTCTTTGAGAATTAAAGGGTAAAGTCTTGAGTAAGAGTTAAGTATCATGCATATTAGCTTAGAAGCATCTATAACATATCTAATGCTCAAATATGTTATACTAGTTATTTCTCATTATTGGAAAATAACGTTGGCAAGGAGTAGATGGCATACAAGATCCTACCAAAAATCCTCAGATAGAGGTTGTGTAGCTTAAAGGAAGTCTAGTACCCCTCAAACTGAAGTTCATCTAGAAAGTAGAGTATTTAAGCATATTATTCAACAGTCAGTAGAAACAAATGGGTCAGTGTGTATTGGACCTTAAGAAGAAAATAGAAAGGATGGAAGCACTGGGTGCCACGAAGTTTGAAGCTTCAACAAACTCAGTCGATGCAGATGTATGGCTAAGCTTGTTGGAAAAATGTTTTCAGATTGTAGGGTGTGAAACCCACGTTTTGGAGTAAAAGGGTTGTGAAGGAGGTTATGAATACTAGTATAGTTATTAGGCATTTTAAAGAAATGTTACGTGTTAGTTATGTGATGCAAGGAATGAGTAGTTATGCATTATGCTTAGGCAACACGAGGAAGAAAAGAAAGCTGAGTTTTGAGCGAGGAAAGGAATTTGGAAAATCTAAGAGGACTCATTAATCTAGATTAATCAGCAAGTTACGTGAAAGAGCTAGTAAGCTCCAAGGATAACTATCTGCTTTAGGTTTTTTTTTGGAAAGGTATTGTAATACAATGTGAGGATAGGGAGATTTGAATTCGAAACCTCTTATCATCGGGTGTAAACAGGTACCAGTTAAGCTGAGCTCATGTTGGCAATCTGTTATAAGATTAGTATAAGTAAGCTTTGAAAGCTCAAGGGAAAAGTTAAAAAGAAGTGCTAAGCTTAAGTTATGTCAAAAGAAGGTTCTGACAAGAAGAAGAAATTGTGAAGTCAGGCGATAGAAAGGAACTAGAGGGGAAGAAAGTGTTTAGTTTTGTGTGTGACTCTTCTATAGAAAGATAAAAGTTTCTTAAGCTTTCCTTTCAAAGTCATGTTAAATAACATACTACATGTTGTAATTTTATTTATAATTTTTATGAAAAGCATGGTTATTTGGAAGCATATTTACGGGTTAAAATATAAATTTCTTATAATGCTTATATGCGAATAAACCATTAGCTTTATTCATATCAAAAGCTAGCTTTTATATGTATATAAGAGTGAAGTTTGCCTTGTGTTGAGTGGTCCACTTGGTAGAAGGAGGGTGAATGCGTTGAGTGGTTCTTGTTTAAGTTTATAGCTAGAGCAATAATTGAAATTGAGCGAGGGTTCACAGAGATACGATGGTGAAATGAGTCATCACAGTAGTTTATGCGTTGAGGAAGTTTAATGTCCAGGCGAGAGGAGAAAGTAGAGGCCGATGTAATGTGTTGTTTAACGCTTGATGAGACATTAAGACATTTTTGAAAATGAGTTCTCCTCTCACATTAACTTGTTGGTTGTGTTATTCCGCTTGCTAGGCATTCTGTGTGTTATCCCGCAGAGAGATTAGCATAAAATGTCTAGGTGATCACATCTCCACTGAGTCGCATAAAGTGACATTTGGAATGAGACGTGACAATGTTTATTCCTGAATACTATGACTTTGGGGTATTCATCTTTGTTAGGATTATGTTAAAACAAGTATTGTGCAACTCATCGCCAAAGAAAGGAAGTGTCAACGCATGTTCTGAACGTATGTGGTAAAGAGTTGTTAATAAGATCAACACTGAGTAAAGAGATAAAAAAACGCTCAAAACATTGTGCTAATCATTGCATATTTATGAAGTGTCAAAACCTAAGGCAGTGCATGACTTCCGAAACATGAAGAGACCCGCGTAGTGTAAAAATAAGCATCGAAAAACATGGAATGTGTGTAATGGGTGTCGAGTTTCAGAAGCCTATAAATCCATCCAAAGAAAGAAATGAAAGGGGGGGCTGAAACAAAAGCAAAATCTCTACCCAAAATTCTTCAGACATCAAAATTTCCATCGTCCTCCAAGTCCATAACTTCATTAAACCAAGATTACTTCTGTGTAACCAGAAATTAGAAGTTGCAGTAGTTTTTGTCTGTATTGTTTACATCTACACCTTGTTGTTCATATTGGCTATTGAAGAGTGTAACGAATTCTTTTATCAATATAAGAAACCTAGAATTGCAAGGCCTATATTTATAGGGGCCATGTTTGAGATGAATGCAATGATGCTATAAATGATCTAGACAACTAGACAATTTGGGAGTTCTCTAAGAGAAGATCCACATAAGCACTTTACTAGTTTCTTGGAGATTTGTAGTACCTTTTCATTTCCTAACGTCTCGCAAGATGAAATGGTCATTAATCCCTTTCTCTTTAAAGGATGATGTTAGAAAGTGGACGTCTACATTACCTAGATGCAGAAGACGTGACAACATGGGACCAGATGGTGGAGAAATTTATGAAGAGATTTTTCCCACCCACCGAGAATGCAAAGCGACGAAAGGACATCACAAACTTTAAGCAGAAGGATAGAGAAAATTTAGAGAAAATTTAAGCAATGTGTGGAATATATTCAAGCATCTGGTGAGAAATTGTCTGCATAATGGGATCTCAGAATGCATTGAGATGGAGATCTTTTATGATGGACTTAATAAAATTACTCAACAAGTAGCCATTGATACAGTTGTAGGAACATGGGAACTCATGAACAAGATGTACATAAAGGCAAAGGGATGACTTAGATCGAGTCTCTAAGAACATAGAAGAGTGGGAGGACAAAGAGTTTGGGTCATGAAATGGCAGAAGAAGAAGTGAATTTGGGAAGATTGACAATGATATTGTTACCACTCTACAACAACAAATGGCTACCATGACTTCATTAATACAGTCCTTGGCGATAAGTCAAGGAGTTAGGACAACCAAATAGGTTAATGCAATTAATCAACTAGATAGGGTGAGCTATTCTGGATGCAGTGATCCATATAAATTTGACATGTGCTCACACAATCCTAAATCTGTATGCTATATCAAGTATGACCTTTTCTCAAACACATATAACCCAGGATGGAAAAACATCCAAACTTCATATGGGGAGGGAATCAGCAACACGATAAATTCGGTTGAGAGCATAACGACAACCGAGGTGGATCTCCAGGGTTCAACCAAAGATATCAGCAATCCTCACAAGGACAGTATTCAAAGTATTAGGCATTCAATCTGTTTTTGTGCCACTAGAGGACTCCATCAAGTAGTATATGCAAAAGAATGACATGTTATTGGGGGGATTGCTGATATCTTTGGTTATCTGTGCTAAAGAGGCACAATAAAGCAATAGGATGGACCCTAGACGATATAAAGGAGATTGGTCTGTCATATTGTATGCACAAGATAAGACTAAAGAAGGGATGTTCAGGAGTGGTACATAATTAATGCAGGTTAAACAGTGGTGCAAAAGGAAATCATAAAATGGTTAGATGCGGAGGTGATCTGATCATTACAAATAGTGAATGGGTAAGTCATGCTCAATGCGTTCTAAAGAAGGTGGGATCACAGTGGTACAAAACAACAATGAATTGGTATCGACATGGATGGTAACCAAGTGACACATTTGTATGAATTATAGAAGGCTAAATGCGGCCACTAAGAAAGACCACTTCCCTCTACCATTTATTGACCAAATGTTAGACATGATAGCAGGTAACGAGTTCTATTACTTTTTGGATGGTTACTCTAGGTACAACTAAATAATGATCACACTAGAGGATCAGAAGAAGAAAACTTTCACATATCCTTATGGCACATTCACATTCGACAAATGCCATTTGTACTATAAGATGCGTCAGAAACATTCTAAAGATGCATGATAGTCATCTTCTCCCAATTCCTAGAAGAGTTAGTAGAGACATTCATGGATGATTTCTCTATTTTTTAGGATTTATATGCTTCTTGTTTGATGAATTTAAAAGCAGTGCGAGAAAACTAAACTTGTGTTGAACTGGAAAAAGTGTCATTTCATGGTAATTGAGGGTCTCGTGTTAGGACACATGATATCTAAGAAGGGTTGGAGGTTGACAAGACAAAAGTTGATGTGATTGCAACTTTGCTCGCACCAGGGGATGTCAAGGCAGTGAGAAGCTTTTTGGGGTATGTAGGGTTTTATAGAAGATTCATTAAGGGATTCCATATTGCTAGACCTCTTAGTCATTTGTTAGGTTTCAATGTGAATTTTGATTTTTCCGACCCATGTGTCAAGGGGTTTAAATTACTAAAGGAAGCGTTAATCACCCTGTTGGTTCTTATTTCACCAATCTAGGATCTACTATTTGAACGTATGTGTGATGCTAGTGATGTAGCAATGGGGGCAATGCTAGGTCAGAAGATAGACAAAGTGATTCATCATATTCAATATGCGAGCCAAACTCTTAGAAAAGCACAGGAAGTGTATAGAACCACAGAGAAAGAGTTTCTCAGAGTGGTTTATGCATTGGAGAAATAGAGAGCTTATTTGATTGGGATGAAAGTAATAGTGGCATACTGATCAATCAACTCTCAAATATTTTATGAGAAATAAGGACACAAGACCACGGTTGATCAAGTGGATTCCATTGCTCCAAGTGTTTGACTTGGAGATAATTGATCGCAGGGCACTGAGAATCAGATGGTTGACCATTTATCCAGATTAGGGAACACACCAATACAAAAAGCCAATCAAGAAATTAGGGATGCGTTCCTAGATGAGCAGTTGCTAGCTTTCGACGAACATGAGTCATGGTATACAGACCTAGTAAATTATATTTTATGTTAGCAATGACCATCACATTTTGATTATCACAAGAGGAAAAAGTTGTTTCACTACTGTAGGTACTAAATATAGGATGAACTATTTGTTATAAGCTTGGACCAGACAATATTTTGACGCGTTGCGTTCTAGAGTATGAAGTTCAAATTATACTAGTTAATTGTCATGAAGCACTCTATGGAGGACATTTCGCTGGTCAACAAATAACTACAAGTGTCACATTGATAACTTGTAGAAATACACGTTATTATAGCCTTTTAGATAGAATAATGTGACCAAAATGCATAATAAATGTGTTGAAACGCGTAGCTTATGTTGTAAATTCATAAATATTTGGAAATACACTTTGCATAAGCTTTCATGCTTGTTTCACGCTGTTTTTATTGTCTAAATGCAAGATTAAGAACAAAAGAAAAAGCTAGCGAATCGTAAAGGAACTCACACGAAGACTAGGCAAGAAGGTCATATTAGTAGGCAAGAAGAGGTACGCTAGAAGATAAAAGTGGTAGATGGAGTTGATGTAATTTAACATAGGAGTGGTTTTCGGCACTGACATGCTCAAAAGATTAGATTCCCCACCTAAATCTGCTTATATAAAGGACTACATCACCATCAAGAAAAGAATCTAGCCTCAATGGGCATAATCATAGAGAGTGGTGGAAAGGAGTAGCCTTTCCACCATCTGCAAAGTTATTCTTCATCTTCTTCGATCAGTCAACGAGTGAAAGCTTGAGGTTGAGTGAAGAAGATCCCATTCCCATCTTCTCCCAACTTGTATTATCATTTCTATTCTTTCCATTTTTTGTATATTTCAGTATGATGCATTCATTCATATTGTATAGTGGCCGTAGGCCTTTATTCTTTAATACATTACATATGTATACTAGTTTCAATCTTCCATCTCTTTATTGTTCATCCATCTTTGTGTTATTTATAGTTTAAGTCTTATGATAAGTTTTTGATAAGAAGGTTAGCTATATTTTTTATCGCGTTAGCTAAGCTATTTTCATCACTTGGTCAGTGTATATTGCCAACTACTCGAGAGGGCAAGTAGCAAGGATATGGTTAATGCACACAATGAGGAGTTTGGATACAAACTCCATATTTGCGAGATAACTTTCATCATTTGTATTCCGAAAGGAGAACAAGTGTGGGTATTAGACGTTGAGAGGTTGTCACCCTTAAACATGAAGCTCTATAAGTCTTGTAAGTGAAGCGTTCTAGATATAACTTGCTTAACGTAGCTCAGTCATTTGAATCCCAAGAGGTGAGCAAGTGTGGCATTTAAAGACTCCGAGAGGAGCTCGCCTTAATCACAAGCACGTTAACTAAGTTATATCGCATCAAGGATGTTTGATTGCTTAATTGCCTGATAATGCATAGATTTTCCTTCATCCCCTACTTTTATGCAAGTTAGTTCACAACTCCATCTCGCATCCATCTTAATTTTCCTTTACAGATTCTATAGTGTAGATAAGTAGATATAGTTTACTCTTACACTCATTTACATTGTATAGTTTATTCTCTTATACTGCCTAAACGTTTGCCTAGTGAACTCTAGATTTGAGCTTTGATATCAATTTTCTGTGTTCGACTCTAGATCACCTAGATAAACCTATTGTTTCACTTACACTTGGACGAGCAATAGGAAAACTTGTACACGATGAAGACTTGGAAGTATGTGATGAATAGAGACATTGGGAGCATTTTGCATGCATTGATCATGTCTTAGCGCATAATGAAGAGATTCAAAAGGGGAATTTTGCATGCAATGATCTTGAATCAATAATACATTATGAAGAATGAAATATGTTTTACCTCACTAAGTCCATGGAGCTAATCAACTAGATCAAGTTGTAGGCATGATTGACTGGAATTGACTCCCAATAAACGTTGTCTCCAAATAAACTCACATACAATCAAGCACACACCCCTGCCGGACCATTTCTCTTAGGCCAAGAGACGACTTGAAGCCAACAGTATCGTTTTCCTTCTAACAATACCAGCTGACCCTACTAGAGCTGAAACTAAACTTAACCTTGAACAAAAATATGTAACATGCATACATTTACAACAGAAACCTGAAAAGAAACTTATACGACAAAGTAATGTAGCCCAACCTATAATAACAAGTTTAACATGTTTTACATAGACATATACAAACTCAAGTACAAACTGAAGAAATTGAATTCTCAAAGCAGAAGCATATGAAAGTTGTACAAGTGAAATTCAATTTGTAAAACCAACAAATTCAAAGAAAAATAAAAACTAAAGCCTAAGCATGCTTCTATAGAGGAGGGTGTAAAGAAACTATCCTTTGTAGAACCTTAAAAAACTATTCTTCCAAGCTTTCAAGAATATCACGAAGTCTTCCTTGTTATTCTCCAGATAAAGAATCACAGAAAGTTGTGGGCTTGTGTAATTTTGGTGAGGGAGTTTTTTTTAGAGAATTCACCTTCTTTTGGAACGTTGAGAGATCGATTAATAAAAAACAAATAGAGAGAGCATTTTTTTAAATCTCTCTCTTTCAAGATATATCTTAACTATTGATATGGAGGGGGAAGTTATCAAAATAACTTCCTCCCTCTTTCCCATGTAAAATAATTGGGAGTTATTTTATTTATTTAAAAAACTATATTAATTAAAATAAAATAAAATTAACATAAATTTAATCAATATTATATCTCATATAATATAACTTTATATTATATCATATATAATATAATCAATGGTTTAGATCTCTCATATGATCTATAGTTCTAATATGAATCAAATCCATATTAATTTAACCTATAGTTTATTTATGAATCTTATTCATATTATTCATATTATTATTATTATTATTATTATTATTATTATTATTTGAATCATATTCAAATATTAACTTCTCTCATAAAAACTTTATATTATAATGTATCAAATACATTATATTAATTGTATCATATACAATTTATTCCCTATAATCAATTTGAACAATTCAATTTAAACCAAAATAGATTTGATTCTAATTTCTCCTTATTGAACTAACAAGGGGACCTTATAGACTTACAGATTGAAGCTCCAATGAAATGAGATTAATTAATTAAACTCTTTAATTAAATTAATCTCTATTCATTAACTACTAGTCATTCCACTAAAGGCTAATAGTTGCACTCTTCTTACTGTAGATACATTTTTTGTGTCCATTAGATATAACCAATCAACAGTTCAATGGCCCTTCACAAATTGCTCGTAAGTACAGCTAGGCCAAAGTTTACCGTTTTGCCCCTATAATTACATCTAACTCCTTAAGTACCACTGATTCCTCTAATGAATAATAATTATAGTCCTACTATAACTGAACTCCTCTCAGACCAATAGAGGGTGTAGCACCATAATGTTCAAGCCCTGGAATCAGCCCTTAAGAGAGCAATTTCTCTATTTACTCTATCTATAGAGAAGGAGTGAATTCCTTCTTGTGTAGTTGTGTTCCTAGCTCCGCAATCAGACGAATCCCCAAAATGGTAGGCATATTGAGTCAGCGACATTGGCCACTCTCACCCATGTAAATCAAAGGACCGCCTTCATAGGCAGGAGTTCACAACTCACTCAAGATTCAGGTCAAGTCACCTATGGTCATCCTGGTGAAATATAGTCTCAACTAGTAACAGTATAATAAGAGAGAATATTCATTTCATGGTTCGGTCTTATACAAACTCTTTGTATAGAATACCTCTGCTCTAATGTCTCGACATGAATGATTAGGATCAAATCATTTGTAGCACTTTAATACAATTGTAACAACTACAAAGTGGACCGTATTCGTAGTGTCACCAGGAAAAGGTATCCAGGCTTATCCATTTACTACAGACCATTTAGGTTATCACTTAAACATGATCTACTTGTATGTCTCCACATACATGTTTAGATTACAAAAGATAACCTTGGACATTATTTTATTGGTTTTGTGAGTTAGTGCAACTAAATGTCAAATAAAATAAAACACTTTATTTTATTAGATAAATAAAAAGTTCGTATAATATATACAATTACAAACTACTCAAAAGATCAACTGATACAACCCTCAACCTACTAAAATGCATCTAAGTACTCATATACATACCATATGCACAAATGGTAGTAAGACATACTAAAAAGATAACTCAAACTCTTGCAAATAGGCAGAAGTAATCAGGTATTGGGTCCATGATCTTCCTGAAAAATAAGGCGAACATTTTAGGAAATGGTGAGCTAAAGCTCAGTGAGTGACTAGTTTTTAAAACAAAACATGGTTTATAATTCAATGAGTAATAAATAACTTACCAAAGCATATAAAAGGTTTCTCCAACTCTTCTCTTTCTTGTTATATTCGGAATCTTTGTAAACTACAAGATGGGAAACTAAGCACTCATCTATGCCCTTATCTTGATATAATTGTTTGGAGATGGGTAACTAAGCATTCACTGATACCCCTCATCTCATCTAGTCTTCTAATGGGAACTCTTACGCATATACTCAATGCCCTTAGCACAACCAACCTCTATGCACAGACAAAATCCTCTATAAGGTTACTAAGAATACACTTTAGAATACACTAAACGACGTGTTTAAACGTACTTTTGCAATCAACAAATCTCAAACATGTAAATCATGCTTTGCTAAAACATTCTTAAGCTAAAATACTTAAATATCAGTATATGTCACATCCCACCCTTAGTCACTCTATTCGACCAAGTGGAACGTGACCAGCTATACACTCAACGTGTATCTCCCCATGAGATAGCATGCCAAATGTCACAATCGTAACTTTTAAACACGATTGTGCGGCACTTGTTCTGCTCGATCAACAAGTCAGCCGTTCAATATTCGAAACCCGCAGACAAACTCGCGGTATGATATAGCCTTCCTTCACGTTATCGGGAAAATGTTTTCATAAAACGGAAGAGAGAAAGTAAATAGTTGAAAACATCATAAAAGAAAGCATTGAAGACTGTCAATTGCAAAGGAAATAGCTTAGGTTGCAAAGAGTGCGACAAGACTTGGGCGGGGGTCGGACTACTCATGTACCCCCTATAGTACATATTGAGATTTTTGGCCTTGGCAGGCTTGCATATGAAAAAGTCGAAATGTCACACTGTGGCTCGGTGACACGAAAACAAAAGAATTAACCTAGACTACTTTCAAGACATAAAGATAAAGCGATTTAGGGGTATACGGACATACGACCATAGGTAAATAATACCTTGGATAAGTATGCCCTTGACATTCTTCCCCACTTAAACGGTTGACGTCCTTGTCAACTGGCGAAGCTGGAGCTCTTCGATCTTCTGCGTCCACGCTTCAAGGTCTTTGACATGTTCTTCGCTTGTTACCTCAACGAGGGGCTTCTTCCACTTCACCAGGAATTTATGTATCTCCCCCGTGGGCCTTCTACATACCTTACTCTGTCAGCAAGGACTTCCTTGACTTCTCTGTCTTTCTCCAGTTCCAGGTTGATAGATAATCGTACGGTGTTGTTGCATCGTTGATTGGAAGCTTGGTCATCCACTCGAACTAAAGAGGACATCGTTTTTGATCTACCCTCTCCTCCATCGGCCTTGAAGCTTCTTCTAGGCACACTTTAGCGATGTCGAACATCTGTTACCATTCCTCTTTAACTCTGAGAGCTTGAGGGTCGTCTTCTATATAAGGGTCATTAGTGAGCAGCAGCAATACAAAATGCATATTACTCTTAATCTCAAACTAAATTCTTCTGATCAACGAATCTGTCTAGTTTTTCCCAACCTTTATCCATTTACACACTAAAATATTATTTTTATGCAGAATATGAAACTTCACCCCGATACGAGTCCAATGCCACTGAAATCACTTAAATTGAAGTTATAACGAAGAAGAACGGTAAAAAACAAGTTCAAGGGCAAAACTAGAAAATTGGACGAACCAGATTGCGCCACGTGGCTGGCAGTTTTTAAAACTAATTCCACTTTTTTCTCCCATTTTCCCTTCTATAAAATCCCTCATATTTTTTGGTAGAGAGATAAGAAATTCAAAGTAAAAAAAAAAAACTCTCTTTCTCATTCAATTCTTGTAGCAAATTCTTGAAACTCTATCAATAAAGATTACTTTTGTTAAATAAATGGATTCTTTCCTCAACATTTTTTCAAGAATTTCATCAATCTTCATGGGCTAAAGTAATCTTTTGAGACTTTTTCATGTTTTGGTTAATTTCATCAATGGATTCTTAGGTCGATGAGATTAATCATGTTTTAATAGAGATTTGGTTACTTTCTTTTTGTAAAACTTCCATTCTTGTAAATTCAAGAAAAGATTAATTAATCTTCTTTCTTTTTCAATGATAAGAAACATGGTAATTACCCAAGAAAAAGTCCATCTACTAAACTTGAAAGAAAAACTTTACTTGAATTTCTTGTTGTCACTAATCATTCCTTAATACTCGTTCTTTATTATAGTTCAAAAATTACTTCCACAAACCCCCCTCTTTTTTGTGTTTCTAATTTTCTTTTAGATCTTGAAGCTACTAATCGACCTTGTTTGTGAATCTTGAAGTTTTAAATCTTAAGTGCTCTCTAGGGTTCGACACCCTTCTTCCCCATACTACTCTCAATTTCCACAAAGGTAAGAAGGGTTAAAAAGATAACTTTGAAAGGTAATTGAGGTAATCCCTAACCCTCATATTTCATCTAGTCTTTCTCTATTCTTGAATTCTTTTATTTTAGACTAGGAATAAATTCTTGTTTTGCATACTTACATCCATAACAACCTATCATTTTGATAACGACTTACCTCGAATAATATCCTTTCAAAAATGGCGCCGTTGCCGGGGAGCACGGTGTAGTTTTCAAGACTTTTTGATTTCAAACTTTCTTTTAGAGCTTCTTGATTATTATATTCATTTTGTAATAAAAAATAACAAAAAAATATATAGTCATAAAGAGATCGTGTAGAATATTTTTTTCTTGCATGACCCATTCTTCAAATTTAGAATTTTCTTACTTTGAAGATTTAAATAGGATGGTTCGTAGAATTAGAAGAGAAAGGAGAGAAGAGAATAACATCCCCAATCTTTCTAACCAAAAACCTTTAATAAGAGGTTTAGAACCTAGTCTAGATTCTCTTTTAGATCCAAACCTTGGTAGAGGGAATATGGGTGAAGTTAGAGAAAAGACCCTTAGTGAGCTTGCCGAGCCCGATGAAGACCAAAGACCTCTTTGTATAGTCATACCCCCAACCACTCAACCTTTTGAATTAAAACCGGGACTTATCCATCTTTTGCCCATCTTTAAAGGAAGTTCCAGAGAGGACCCATATAAACATGTTAAGGATTTTCATATGGTTTGTGATTCCATGAGGCCTCTCGACATCTCGGAAGAACAACTAAATTTATGAGCATTTCCTTTTTCACTTACGGATGTAGCAAAGAGATGACTCTACTACTTAGAACCGGATTCCATAACCACTTCGAGTAGTCTAAAAAAAATTCTTAAAGAAATTTTTCCCTGCCTCTAGAGCAAACAATATTAGGAAAGAAATTTATAGGATAAGACAAGCCTTTGGAGAATCCCTCTCGGAATACCGGGAAAGTTTCAAAAAGCTTTGTGCTAGCTTTCCTCACCATCATATTTTCGACCCTTCTTTAATTCAATATTTTTACTCCGGTCTTTTGTCCTCCGATAGGAATACGGTAGATGCTGCGGTGGGAGAAGCTCTAGCCGACAAGACTCCCACCGAAGCATGAGAGCTCATTTCAAAACTGACAAAAAATTCTCAAAGCTTTGGGAATAGAGCATCGGAACTTGACAATTCTCTAACAAAAGAGGTAAGTGAATTAAAATCACAAATGTTAAATATGACTACTCTTCTTACTTCTTTTGTACAAGGTACTCCTCTTAAAGTAACCAAGTATGGAGTTTGTGGCTTGGTTGGTCATCCAAATGACAAATGTCCCGAGGTGATCGAGGATGTAAACATTGTTCGAAGATATGACCCCTACGGTAATACATACAATTCGAGGTGGAAAGACAACCCAAACTTAAGATGGGGGAATGATAACCAAAAGCATACATAAGCACCATCCACAACCAAGGTACGAATCTTGAAGATATTATCAAAGCTTTGGCAACTAACACTCTTCCTTTTCAACAAGAGATGAAACAACAAATGACTCAACTTACTACCGCCATAAGCAAGATGGATGGGAAAGGAAAACTTCCGGCTCAACCGGACCATGATTAATGTAAGTGCCATTTCACTAAGGAGTGGTAAGATTCTTGACACTCCCACCACCAAAGTGAAAAAGGTAACTTCCAAACCCTTACCTCTTAATAGTAAGAATGAGTCCAAGGAAGAAAAGGTTGAAACAAACCCCTCACCATCTAATTCTAAAAATGATAAATCTCCTCTTAATGATTTTACTCCTTACATACCTAAAACTCATTTTCCCTCTAGGTTGGCTCCAAAAAAGAAGGAAACACCCAAGGAGGAAGAACTCTTGGAGATGTTTAGAAAGGTGTAAATCAACTTTTCCCTTCTCGATGCAATCCAACAAGTCCCGAGGTACGCAAAGTTTCTAAAGGAGTTGTGTACCAACAAGTAGAAAACAAAAGAAAGACCAATGGTAAGTCAAAATGTTTCGGCTCTTCTTAAGAGTAATATTCCGGAAAAATGCAATGACCTCGGTATGTTTTCTCTACCTTGTGTAATAGGAAATAGGCTAATTTCTCATGCAATGCTTGACTTAGGAGCATCCATAAATGTCATGCCATACAACATCTTTAAAGATCTAGAACTCAATAATTTGCAAAAAACTAGTGTATGCATACAACTAGCGGATAGATCTTTTATTTCACCATTAGGAATAGTTGAAGATGTCCTTGTGAAAATTGACAAACTAATTTTTTCGGCGGATTTTTACATATTAGAAATGAATGAAGTATGCCTAAAACCATCTCACTATATTTTATTAGGAAGATCTTTTCTTAAAACTGCAAAAGCCATTATAAATGTTGATAAAAGTTCCTTGAGTGTAGAGTTTGGTGGAGACATTGTCACATTGTGATAATCTTTTCTTTTCTCTACAGAAACTAGGGATTGAGCTCAAAACTCTCCCACCACACTTGAAATACATATTCTTAAGAAAAAAGAATACATTTCCCATAATCATCTCAAGAGAACTAAACCAAAAACAAGAAGAAAGACTTATCCAAGTCTTGAAGAAGAAAAAGCAAGCCATTGGTTGGACTCTTGACGACATCAAGGGCATATCTCCCACTTTTTGCATGCACCATATTTCCACACCATACCATCCTCAAATGAACGGACAAGTCGAAGCTTCTAATTGAGAGATAAAAAATATCCTAGAGAAAACCGTTAACACAAAAAGAAAGGATAAGAGCCTCCGCCTCAACGATGCACTTTGGGCATACTAAACGACCTATAAAACTCCAATTGGCACATCTCCGTTCAAGCTTGTGTACGGTAAGCCTTGTCATCTCCCTGTAGAAATAGAACATAAAGCATATTGGCTATTAGGCAATGCAATTTATCTCTCTTAGAAGCTGGTGAGAAAAGATTCATAGATTTGCTAGAATTAGAAGAATTAATATTAGAAGCATATGAAAATTCTAGGATTTACAAAGAAAAGACTAAACTTTTGCATGATAAAAAAATCTTAAGAAAAGAATTTGAAATAGGGCAAAAAGTTCTTTTATATAATTCTTTTATTAAACTCATGCCCGGAAAGTTAAGATCTAAATGGCTTGGTCCTTTTGTTGTGATTGATTTCTCTACTTTTGGTGTAGTTTCCATAAAAAGTCTTGACACAGGTAAAATTTTCAAAGTAAATGGGCATAGACTGAAAATATTCCATGAAGGGCAATCCGTACAACAATGTTCTATAGAAACACTTTCTCTCCCCCTCTACACATAAAGCCGAAGCAGCCAGGCGTAAACAATTTTATCGCTTTTCGTCTTTACTTTTCTTTAATTTTCGTCTTTTAGTTTTTCCTAGATTAGTTTTGCATTGAATAAAATTGAGAGAAATTCCTTTTTTTTTTTATGTAGGGCAACTTTACTTGAAGAAATTTAAGAATCATAAAAGGAAGCAACAACTTCGTTTTGAAGCAAGCTTTAAAATTAAAGTCCTCAAATCCAGGGGAGTTTTATGTTCCTCGGATTTTCATACATTTTTTACATAAGTATGCTTTGAGGACAAACTAAAGTTTTTAAGTTGGGGGTGGGTAACTAGTTGTTAAACTAGGTTGTTAATTTTTTTTCTTTTAAGCATTTGCATGACTTGGGTAGATTAAAATTGACCAATTTTTTTTTTAGTATTATTCTGAATGCATGAATGAAATGAATGTTGTTTGCTTGAATGAATGCTTGCAAAAGAAAATGCATGGATGTTAACTTTTTTGCAAAGTTTCTTATGATGATTGACTATGATACACCTCTCTTAGCAATTTTCGTTTTGATTTTAAATAAGATAAAGAACCATTTATGAAATTGAGGTTAATTTTTAAACTTTTCATCTCTTTGACTCATGAATTAGAAAAAAACCCCTTTGTCGAGCCATGACGAACCTAGAACTCTTTAGAAAAGGATAGAATGCTTAAATTCGCTTGTTGTCACCTTGAAAGAACGGTCAATCATAGAACCTAATAGATTAAATCCAAGATTAGAGTTAGCCAAGCCGGAGCTAAGCAAAAAGCTTGCTACCAAAAATAGAATCCCTAAAAAAAAAAAGTAACAAAATGCATACTTTTAGCAAAATACTTCTATAAAAAAAATACGATTAAGTCGAATGTTAGGATTTTTTCCGTGATCAATTAGGATTACCCGATGTTAGTGAGGTACGAATCCCTACGGAAAAAGCCTATCCTTTGCCTTAGTAAGACCCGTACAATTTTATCTTAGAATTTTTCTAGTTAGTTTCAATGTTTTGACCGAGGGCCGAGTTTAAGGAGGGATCCTTCCCGCTTCAGAGTCGAGGGAAAACAAGCCTAGGGCATTTTTTTAATTCTTTCGAAGCATGTCTAGTGAGTTGAAATAGCAAAACTTAGATGTTTTATCTAAACATGATTTCAATAAATGAACTTTATTAAAAATCAACCTCAAATTGACTACTTGCTTCTCTTGAATATTTAATTAATAATAATAAAATTACTTTGTTGAATTGTTAAGACATGAGTAACATCCTTTGCATATTTGTTTGAGTTCAATTCTTACAAAATAATGTGTGAATCCCTTGCATGATGAATGATTGAATGTTAGCACATTTTTAATTTTCTTGCTCGGGACGAACAAGTCTTAAGTTGGGGGTATTTTGTTAGGGCTATTTTAGACCTAACATTATTAGACTAATTTTTCCCAACCTTTATCCATTTACTCACTAAAATGTCATTTTTATGCAGAATATGAAACTTCACCCCGATATGAGTCCAATGCCACTTAAATCACTTAAATCGGAGTTATAACGAAGAAGAACGGTCAAAAACAAATTCAAGGGCAAAACCGAGAAATTGGACGAACAAGATCGTGCCACGTGGCTGGCAGTTTTTAAAACTAATTCCACTTTTTTCTCCCATTTTCCCTTTTATAAAATCCCTCATATTTTTTGGGAGGGAGATAAGAAAATCAAAGTAAAAAAAAAACTATCTTTCTCATTCAATTCTTGTAGCAAATTCTTGAAACTCTACCAATAAAGATTACTTTTGTTAAATAAATGGATTCTTTCCTCAACATTTTTTCAAGAATTTCATCAATCTTCATGGGCTAAGGTAATCTTTTGAGACTTTTTCTTGGGTTAGATTACCATGTTTTCTTTGAGAATTAAATTCCTTTCTATATCTTTTCAATTTTTTATTTGATTGCTTATTTCCCTTTGCAATTTCTTTTGAAATTTCAATGAAACAAATACGTTTTCCCCATCAATTTTTCATTGAAATTTCTTTACAAATTCTTAAAGTGCTGAACTTAAATTTTGATTTGCAATGGTTTGTTATGTTGAATTAATTGTTGAGATTGTTTTAATTTTCTACTAATTGATTCTTGCTTAACAAGTTTGAAAAGGGCATTAATTTTGCTAAGGGTAGTGGATATCCCCTCCTTAGCAAATCTTGAATAGGATAAATTTTTCCTTGGTTTGAACATGCTTTGGTCGCTGAGATTAATCACGTTTTAATAGAGATTTGGTTACTTTCTTTTTGTAAAAATTCCATTCTTGTAAATTCAAGAAAAGATTAATTAATCTTCTTTCTTTTTCAATGATAAGAAACATGGTAATTACCCAAGAAAAAAAGTCCCTCTACTAAACTTGAAAGAAAAAACTTTATTTGAATTACTTGTTGTCACTAATCATTCCTTAATGCTTGTTCTTTACTATAGTTCAAAAATGACTTCGACAAACCCCCCCTTTTTTGTGTTTCTAATTTTCTTTTAGATCTTGAAGATACTAATCGACCTTGTTTGTGAATCTTGAAGTTTTGAATCTTAAGTGCTCTCTAGGGTTCGACACCCTTCTTCCCCATACTACTCTCAATTTCCACAAAGGTAAGAAGGGTTAAAAAGATAACTTTGAAAGGTAATTGAGGTAATCCTTAACCCTCATATTTCATCTAGTCTTTCTCTATTCTTGTATTCTTTAATTTTGAACTAGGAATAAATTCTTGTTTTGCATACTTACTGTAACAACCCAACTCCTTATACTGAATCGAAGTCATTACTAAATATAGAACAAGTGGTTTAAGTCATGAAATTTATTAAAGACGCATAAGGTTTAAGAAATTTTATTTATGAAAATTTAAACAAGGTAGTTATGCAAAAAAAAGTGTAATGCATTCTAAAGTCCTACTCGGGCCCTATCTACATAAAAAGATGCTAAGTAATGAAAAGTACTCAAACTCAAATACGAAAGTCTAAAATAAGGATAAGCGGAAGCAGTAGTCCCTATGGCCCTCCACGGTCACTTCGGGTCGCTCGCCAGCTTGCCCTTGCCCTTGCCTCGTCCTCTACCTGAAAACATAAAATGAAGAGAGTGAGTATAAAATACTCAGTAAGGGACCCACTACTAGTCCCACTAGGTGCCTGTTAACTTCCTGTCAGAGTCCTGTAACTGGTACCCAATCTCTGGCACGTTCCCGAACACGTGCAACATGCGCTCCCGTAGGAACGTATCTCTGGTCTTCGGAGCCCCGGGGGGAACACCTAGGACAGTCGGGATGCGAGGACCCCGTTGAGTCACTCGAGTCATATCTATATCCATGCTAGACTGGCGTCCCTTCGGACCACACAGTCCTCAATAGGTGGTGATCCCGAAGGACACCCATGCAGGTACGACTCTAACAGATTAAGCTAACAGGTACCCTAATTGCAGTATACATACACATGGCATCAGCATATAACATATCACATAAATCATCTCTGCCCTCTCCGTCTCGACATTCGTCGTATAGCTATAACAGCTCTCGCCACACATAACAGGCTATAGTATAACCATACCGTCATTTACATCATACTAACATTGATTTCAGGCATCGTACCGTCTAATCCTCAACATGCAAAAATTGGAGTATACATCGTCTCATATTTCTAAGCATGGAGCTAGTAGTAGAATCTCTTACCTGGAGATTTACTTGACGAGTCCTAACCGCGAGGCAGTACGCTTTCCAAGCGACGAGGTCCTAACTGTGTAATATGCCAAGATTCGTAATTAGGTCACCAACGACTAACGGTTCAAGACTCATTTGAAATGACTTACCCTAGAGAGAGGTTGCAGTGCTCAAGCCCCTACTGAGGAAATCCCCCGCTGCAGCAGTTACTTGGTCCAGGACGTCCCTTAAGGAGAAATAATCTAATTTAATTCCAAATTAAATCATTTAGTGCCCAAAAATATTGAATCTTACTGGATAATGCCAAAATAGTTGATTTAATTACCAAAATTAGGTGGAAGGGGCCAAATTAGGCTTGGCGGCTCGGCTGGAAGGAGAACAGGGATCGGCTCGGCTCGGCGCAAGGATCTTGCGCGTGCGGCTCGGCTCGCGACAGCAAGGAGGCGCGCGCGTGCGGCTCGGCTCACGACAGCAAGGAGGCGCGGCTCGGCTTGCAGTGCAGGCGGCGCGGCGCGGCTTGCACGCGGGGAGAGCTGGGCACGTGTGGGCACAGACGCGGGTTCGGTTTCGGGTTCGGGTGAGCGGGCGTGGAGCGGTTCCGGGTTCGGGTTCGACGGCTGGAGGCGCGCGAGGCTTAGCTGCTGGATTTCAGTCGGCGCGGCGGCTGGCTGACGAACGTTCAGGCTGTACTGCGTCGGATCTAAGCGGCGCGGCATGGCTGGGCGTGTGAGCGACGGCGTTGCGGACACGGCTGGCTGGCGAATCGGCTGCGGCTCCTCAGCGCTGGATCGGAGCGACGCGATGCGGCTGGCTGCTCTTCCTCAGATCGACGCGGCGCGGCGAGTTTCGGCTGCAGACACGGCGCTCGGCTGCGCGGACCGGCTTAGACAATTCTTTCGACGCGGCTGGAAGCTCGGCGACGGCTCGGTTTCGACTGCAGGCTCGGCTGCGCTGCTGAACAGAGAGGGGGGATGCTTGGCGGCTCGGGTTCGCGGCGGCGGCGTGCGGCGGCGTACGGCGGCTAGGGTTTCAATAAAAAAAATTTCCTTTTTCTTTTTCTTTTCCCCTCTTTCTTTCTTTGATTTTTTTTTCTCTTCCTCTTTACGCACGAGTCCCAAGGCCTTTTTATAAAAAAAAATGACTCTTTTCTTTTCCTTTTAAAAACCCAAAACAACCCCTCCTCTCTCTCCCCAAATCTCACCAAAACAACCAACTTTAGTTTAATAAGGCTTCCCTAATTATTTCCAATAAAAATAAAATAATAAAATAAAAAGTAATACTTATTATCCTAAACAAATATGGATTCCCAACCTTAATTACTCGAGAAAATCAAAATGGTAAGGTTCTTCCAATAAATTTAAAAAATTTCCATAACCACACTTAATATTGATGACAATGGCCAAAACAAAATGAAATATCGAATTTGTTGGGCGTTACACTTACATCCATAACAACCTATCATTTTGATAACGACTTACCTCAAATAACATCCTTTCAGTGCTGTGACCAATTCCCTTATCTGCCATCAATAAAATGATGCAGATATTCTTCAAACATACAGTTAAATTTCTCGGCTTCAACTTTGGGAGGCTTGGTCGCATCGACAACCCCAAGACTTGGCCCCTCAATCATGGCTTGCTTTAAACCATTGAAGGCGACTTGACACTCGAGGTTCCCACTCCAATGAGTGTCTTCTTCTCTCAACAACCCACTTTGGTGGCACTCCACCACATGACCCAGCACGTTTATCTGGCTCTGCATAGAACAACACTTTCCTCCCTTGGCATCGGTAAGACTAAATGGCACCACGGGGAACTCGTATGCTCCATTCCCAGTGACACAAGTCGTCTCGAGTCCCTTTGCCTTCGTTGTTCTTACTCGATCGTACCTTGATCGGATGTCTGACTTTGGGAAATACTCTATCCCACATGGGCGGTCAAACAGCCTGGTGAATGCGGGGAGTGGATATTTGCAGCGAACTATGAGCTTACTCTGGATATGGCGGTCAATACACTGTTGTGGGTTTCTGTCCTTTTTCAGATAAAGGATCGGGACTCCATACGGTGCTTGTACAGGTCTACTAAATTCTGTACTCGACAACTTCTTTGACTGTTTTTGAAGTTCAGCTACCTCAGATGGCATCGTGTGATGAGCATTCTTCGCTGGTGCTTTTGCCTCTAGCGACGATTCTATCCCATGGTTGGTCATCTTTTGTATCGACAAGGACTTGGGCCAACTTTTTGGCATTACACCATGGTACTTCTCAGGAAAACACAGAGTGTCTTTGGGGACCGTCTCCCCTAGTTTTCCTAACGCCCCAAACAGGATCACTGTGGATGGTGGTTCCTCTTGGACGGGACTCTTGTCTAGCTCTACTAGTCGGTCTTTATGGGCCTTGCCCGATGGATTCGCCGACGACATACTTCGGTCTTACTGTCAATTAGTCGATTTGACTCTGATACCACTTGTCACAATCGTAACTTTCAAACACGATTATGCGGCACTTGTTCTGCTCGGTCAACAAGTCAGCCATTCAATATTCGAAACCCGCGGACAAACTCGCGGTAGAATGTAGCCTCCCTCCACGTTCTCGGAAAAATGTTTTTATAAAACGGGAGAGAGAAAGTAAACAGTTGAAAACATCATAAAAGAAAACATTGAAGACTTTCAATTGCAAAGGAAATAGCTTAGCTTGCAAAGAGTGCGACAAGGCTTGGGCGGGGTCGGACTACTCATGTACCCCCTATAGTACATATTGAGTTTTTTGGTCTTGGCAGGCTTGCATATGAAAAAGTCGAAATGTCACACTGTGGCTCGGCGACACGAAAACGAAAGAATTAACCTAGACTACTTTCAAGACATAAAGATAAAGCGATTTAGGGATATTCGGACATACGGCCATAGGTAAATAATACCTTGGACAAGTATGCCCTTGACACCAAATACCTAGAAAGCGACATTAGTTCAACAGTCAACCTCAACGCAACTTGAACCTTAGCTTTATGCCTACTTCAACTTAATTTATTTCTCTACTAAATGATAAGAATAACACAATGCAGCAAAATAAACAAACAACTTCTCTTTATTAACTTGATAACTTGCATTCTATATATAATACAATTAATTAAACTTTTTTTTTGTACAACAAGCACTTTAACAAAGCTTTCAAGCCTTCAATGCCTAGTATAACTCCTTTAACTACAATGCCTGACTTGTTCACCTTACCTTTCTTTACTTGGCCTCAATGCCTTGAGATCTGGAGAAGGTAAACTTAAACAATAAGTCAAATCACTAGAAGAAATATGACATTTGATGTCGATTGAAAAAAATGAAAATGGATGTTTGTTGTCGGTTTTTAAAAATGTGGATGTTTGTTATCGGTTTTAAACTAATATCAAAGAGGAAGAATTAATGTCGGTTTAAAACCGCCATTAAAGCTATCCCTTATTTTCTTTTGTTTTTGTAAAGTTAATATTTCCCTTTTAGTTTAGGGTTTTATTGCTTTTTTCTTTAACCCATTGGCTGTTGTCTCAACATCTCGCATCTACTCTTCCTCCATCTTTCGTCTCCTCTTCTTCCATCTCTTCAATCTCTACCGTCACGAAGTTCCAACTCTCCTCCCTTTGCCTCTGACATACTCGCTCATGTAGTTCCATCCGATGGCGACGCCCATAATCGTGAACACATCTTACTTAGGCTCACTAGCTACCATGTTTTCGAGGAACATCTCAACCTTAACTCATCTAACTACCACTATTATTCCCTCTCCGACGTCAGAAAAACTCTAGTCACCGACTTCTTGAAAGCTACATCCGATTTGAATGCCGATGAGGTACATGTCATTATTGCTTCATATCCATTCTTATATAGAAACTGAATTGCATTTTTAAAAACTAATCACTCAATTTATGTCGAGTATCAATGATAAATCCATATTTATTATATATGAGTGATTGCAGGCTCTTGAGCTCTTAAAACTATTTGATACTGATGGCAACAAAAAGATTAGCAAGAATGATTTATGTGGCTTCTTAAAAAGGAACCCACTTCTGATTGCGCTTTTCTTGCGGTGTTTGCTACCTAGCTTGTAACTAGAAAGAACATAATGTGTCTAATATTGTTGTTTTATGAATGAGTTTTCCTTCTCTTGTTTGGTCTTTGTATTGTTATCACCTCCTCGAATGTGTTTGATTATTAGGAGGAACCCAGATATAGGAGAGGGTTGGTGTGACACCCGTACCTAAGGAAAAAAAATTGACTAGGTAGTTAAGAGAAAGTGTTTTGTAAAGAATAAGGCTATAAGAAGTAGCCATTTGGAGTTTTTATGTGAGTTGATGAGAGGGTGAGGAAACCTTAGAACGCGGGTTGAGTTTCCTCACAAATTGAAGACTTGGTGATGAGGGGTAAGGAAGTTTTTGGGAAATTTCCTAAGGATACTTAATAGGCCACATGTAAAGGTTTAAGCTAAGCATGGTTAAGTTAAACATCAAGCTTCCACGTGCACCACTAAGAGTAGGAGCTGGCAAATTATTGAGAGTTTAAGGATGACCAATATGATTTGAAGTTAGTATAAACAGAGGAAAGAATCAGATGAAGAAGGATTCTGAAAGTTTGGAAAAGAAAAGCTAAGTGTTAAGTTGCTGTTGAAAGACTACGCGAGAAGGGGAAGTGCAAAAGCAATATGAGTTTAAGTCAATTATTCAAAGTTTTTATGAGTGATTTCTTACTTTAAGTGTTTTATATGTTAAAAGCTTTCTTTCAAAGTTTTTACTTATTCAAACTGATGATTTATATATAAGTCTTTCCAAAGAGATTTTGAATGAAAGCTTATACTATGTTTAAGGTATATTTTATGATGTTCAAATGAATCTGAAATTATGTTCAAACCATTAGTCTTCTTTCTATTAATGAGCTAATTCTTATGTGCACGTAAAGAGTAAAGGAAATTATGTAGAAAAGGACTGCATGGTGGAATAAGGTTGGCCAGTGCATAAAAGATGTGTATTGTGTTAGGCGGCCTGAGCAACAAGAATGGAATCAGGTTATTTCCAAATGTTGTTCATGAAAAGAACATCGCGGTAGTCTAGACACGAGATGATGAGTCTTGCGTACGGAATGATTCATGTTTTTGGTGAAAGGATCGTTTGAAGACTAATGTGTGTTTATGCATGTGATGTGAACTATTATATTTATATTGAAATGTATTCCAAAAAGGTTTTCTTTAAACTTCCTCACTAAGTCTTTGACTAATGTTTTAAATTTTCACTCCTTAGGTGATCAGACGTTAAGGCTAAAGTAAGGAAAGGTTAAGAAGCTACTAGGCGAGAAGAGAACCAGACTTTTAGTTTAAGTTTGAGCATTGTTTTCTTGTACTTTGTAAAGTGTTGTAGAACACATGGTTAAAGAGTTAATAAAATAGTGTTTCATCTTATTCTTTGGTGTTAAGTTGTTTATATCACCTAAAGGATAAAGTTCTGTCTAAGCATAAAGTAATTAGGCAATTAAGCAAAGCTTAATGACCTCAAGCTAAGCGTTTGTATTGAAAGCAATTAACAACAACCCGAGACTTACGTGGAAACCCGAGAACCGGGAGAAAAACCATGATACTTTAGTTTTTATTATTTTCCTTATGAACTGAATACAATAGGTACAAAGGGAGAATAAATAGAGTACAATAGGAATAAGAAAGGAAAAGATCTAGGAAATATTTAGGAAATAAAATCTTATATATTATTCTTTCCAAAAGTACTATAGGGCAAAACCCTACTAACTCTAACACTCCCCCTCAAGTTGGGACGTAAATATCAATGAGTCCCAACTTGCTAACGCAAAGGTCGAAATATGGTCTGAGAAGCCCCTTGGTAAGAACATCAGCAATCTGTTGGCTTGACGGAATGTACGGAATGCATATGCTTCCACTGTCAAGTCTTTCTTTGATGAAATGCCGATCAATCTCAACGTGTTTAGTTCTATCATGTTGAACTGGATTGTTAGCAATACTAATAGCGGCTTTGTTATCACAAAAAAGCTTCAATGGTGTCTCACATTCCTGATGAAGATCTAACAAGACTTTCTGGAGCCAAATTTCCTCACATATTCCCAGACTCATAGCTCTGTATTCAGCCTTAGCACTGCTCCTGGCCATAACACTTTGCTTCTTACTCCTCCAAGTTACAAGATTGCCCCAAACAAAGGTACAATAACTGGACGTAGACTTTCTGTCAATAATAGATCCTGTCCAATCTGAGTCAGTATATGCCTCAATGGTCTTTCTATTTGTTTTTCTAAACATCAAGCCTTTACCAGGTGTATTTTTTAAGTATCTTTGGATTCTGTTAACAGCTTCCATATGTTTCTCATAGGGAGTCGCATAAACTGGCTGACAACACTCACAGCAAAGAAAATATCAGGATGAGTATGGGATAAGTAAATTAATTTACCTACAAGGCACTGATATTGTTCTTTATCAACTGGAACTTGATCATCAGAGTTTCCTAGTTTACAGTTGAATTTAATAGGAGTATCAGCAGGACGACATCCCAACATATCTGTCTCGGTTAGCAAATCAAGGGTGTATTTTCTCTAAGACACAGAAATACCTTCTTTAGATCTGGCCACCTCCATTCCAAGGAAATATTTCAAATTTCCCAAATCTATGATTTCAAATTCATCACCCATTCTCTGCTTTAATAGACTGATTTATGTTTGATCATCTCCAGTCAAAACAATGTCATCCACATAAACTATTAGAATAGCAATCTTATCTGTCTTGGAAGCCTTTGTAAATAAAGTATGGTCAGAGTGCCCTTGACTGTACTCTTGGGACTTGACAAAGGTAGTGAATCTGTCAAGCCATGCTCTCGGAGACTGTTTTAGACCATATAGAGATTTTTGGAGTTTACACACATGCTGACCAAATTGGGCTTCAAATCCTGGTGGGGAGCTCATGTAGACTTCCTCCACAAGGTCACAAGGTCTCCATTCAAAAAGGCATTCTTAACATCCAACTGGTATAGAGGCCAATCTTTGTTCACAACAATAGATAGCAGGACTCTAACAGTATACAATTTAGCAACTGGAGAAAAAGTTTCTAAATAGTCAATACCATAGGTTTGACTGAATCCCTTTGCAACTAACCTTGCCTTGTGTCTATCAAGCGTACCATCTGCTTTGTATTTGAGAGAGAATACCCATTTGCATCCTACAGTTTTATGTCCCTTGGGTAGAAAACAGATCTCCCAAGTTCTATTCTTTTCAAGAGCGTTCATCTCTTCCATAACAACATTCTTCCATTCAGGACACTCTAAAGCAGTGTAGATATTTTTTGGTATTATGGTAGAGTTAAGGCTTGCTGTAAACGCTCTAAACTGTGGAGAGAGATTATCATAGGAAACATAGTTGCAAATGGGATGTTTAATGTATGATCTGGTACCTTTTCTCAATGAAATTAGAATGTCAAGAGAGGGATCATACTCATCAAGTTTCCTTGTATGACTCTGTTCAGCTTGATCGTTACTGGTTTCTATTCTAACCTCAGTCTCATCCTCACGGTTCTTTTCTTCCATATTTTCAAGAACAGCAACATCAGACTTGTCATTCTCACTCATCGTATTATTTAGTACAAGGTTTTATAGGGTTTTCCATACCTTGGTCTCGAGGAGGTTTGAAATCTTGGATTGGAGCCGGCGGTTGACTAGTAGGGGACCCAACTTCCTTTCTGAGATTTCTCCTTTAATATGTTTTCCAGGGAACTTGGTTTGTGGTAAGATTATGGGATGAGGATCAATGTCAGACACGGTAATAGGAGTAGATTCAACAAATTCAACTTCATTCACACTCTCCCCTGAAGATGGCTAACGGGAAAGTAGGATTGGTTTTCACAGAAAGTAACGTCCATAGTGACAAAGTATTTCCTAGACGGCGGGTGAAAACATTTATAACCGCGTTGGTGAAGGGGATACCCAACAAACACACAGGCCTGAGCCCGAGGGGTAAATTTGGTTTGATTAGGACCGAAATTATGGACATAAGCGGTGCACCCAAACACACGAAGAGGAACCTAAAAAAAAAGACGAGTAGAGGGGTAAGACTCCTTAAGACAATCTAAGGGAGTCTGAAGGTAGAGGATACGAGAAGACATTCTATTGATTAAGTGAGCGGCTGTAAGAATAACATCTCCCCACATGTATGATGGAAGGGAAATGGAAAGCATAAGTGAACAGGCTACTTCCACAAGGTGACGGTTTTTTCGTTCGGCCACTCCATTTTGTTGAGGAGTGTAGGTACACGAGGTTTGGTGAACAATCCCCTTGGAGGCTAGAAATTCACTAAGGTTATGATTTTGGAATTCCCGACCACTATCACTTTGAAGAATTGCAATTTTTGTATGAAATTGTGTTTTGATAGTATGATAGAAGTTTTGGAAAATGGATGGAACCTCAGATTTAGCTGTGATAAGGTAGACCCAGGTAAGACGGGTATGGTCATCAATGAAAGTTACAAACCATCGCTTTCCCGAGGGGGTGGTGACCTTGGAAGGACCCCAAACGTCACTATGGATGAGGATAAACGGTTGTGTAGGTTTATATGATTGTGAGGGAAAAGAGACTCGATGTTGTTTAGCCTGGATACACACATCACAAGATAGAGAAGAGACATCAAGTTTAGAAAAAAGGTGGGGAAATAAATATTGCATATATGTAAAGTTTGGGTGGCCCAGCCGAAAATGCCACAACATACAGTCTTGTTCAGAAGTGCTAAAGTAGGATGACAGTGAACTAATCCTAGACAAACTACTACATGAGGTATCATCATCAAGGATGTAAAGTCCCCTGCTATGCCGGGCAGTGCCAATCGTCCTCCCTGAGCTCATGTCCTGATAAAAACCAATTCAGGTAAGAAGATAACTTTACAATGCAACTCACGAGTGATCTTGCTTATAGATAACAAATTGTAAGATAGTTTAGGGACATGCAAAACATTCTGGAGAGCAAAACCGTCAAAAGGAACTATTTGTCCTTTGCCAGCAATCGGAGTTAGAGAGCCATCGACTATTCGGATTTTTTTATTACCGGCACACGGGGCATATGATATAAAGTGTTCCGAGGAACCTGTCGAGTGATCTGTAGCCCCCGAATCTAAGATCCAGGGATTCTTCCCATCAACGCTAATAAGCCCAAGGGACTGAGGCATACCTGACTGAGTAATGGCACCCAGAGTCGGAGTCTTAATCTGGCTTGTAGTAGGATCAGTTGATTGAGAAGTGCTAGCAGGGGTAGTCTCACTAATGTAGGCACGTCCTGAGTTTTGTTTCTCGTTGGAGGATCGTTTCTTACCTCCTAGGGGACGACCGTGAAGTTTCCAACACTGATCCTTGGTGTGCCATTGTTTCTTGCAGTGCTCACACACAGGAATTGGCTTTCCACTGTTCTTGTCACTGTCATTATTTGAGGACCAAGCGCTAAAGGCAGCGGAGTCAATGGTAGGGGTAGTCAATACACCCATGGCATTAGTGCGATCCTCTTCCAGGCGGACTTCAAAACAAACTTCCATTAGGGAGGGAAGAGGTCTTTGTCTGAGTATACGACCACAAACATTATCAAATTTAGGATTAAGTCCTGCAAGGAAGTCATAAGCACGGTCAGCCTCTTCAAGTTTAGCATATTGTGTACTATCATTTGGTGTGTCCCAAACTGTCTCTCTACACAAGTCCATCTCTTGCCATAGGAGAGAGAGCTTGTTAAAATAAGTAGTTACGTCCAAGGTCCCTTGTTTGCAATTATGGACCAAGAAAAATAATTTTGACCATTTAATTTTTCTCCTGAAAAATTTCCTGTAGACGAACCCAAAGAGCCAGTTATATAATTTGACGGTAAATTAGGGAACAAAGTTACCGGGTTCTTGGAATACATCGGTAACTCGGTTGGTTTGGAATGCATCGAAGATTCGCCCGCTTCAATGTCCGATCTGTTCTGGGGTTGATCAATTCCGTTACCAGAAAACAGCGGTTGCTGTAAAGAGTCAACGTACAGCGGATGCTTACTGTACAGATTTGACAGATTTACGGTTGAAGGTTGCTGTCCGGAGCTCATAACCGGCGCGTGAGGATGCGGATGGCTGGAGGGGTTTGACAGTTGGACATCTGACGGCGCGTAGAAGGGAACAGGCTGGGTGGTGACATGAAATGGCGGCGACGCGTAGGTCCACGTGCCGAACACGGGCAGCGCGTGCATCACCTTCTGGTCAGACGGTGGCACGTACGGCTGCGGAACCACTCTCATTGGGTAGATCGGCGGTTTCTATAGGTTCTGGAGCAGTTTCTCCATGGCGGCGGCAGTGACGGGTTCAGTTTCGATCTGGGTTTCTCCTAGGTTATTTTTTAGGATTTCGTTATTGCTTTGCTCTGATACCATATTGAAAGCAATTAACAACAACCCGAGACTTACGTGGAAACCCGAGAACCGAGAGAAAAACCACGATACTTTAGTTTTTATTATTTTCCTTACGAACTGAATGCAATAGGTACAAAGGGAGAATAAATAGAGTACAATAGGAATAAGAAAGAAAAAAATCTAGGAAATATTTAGGAAATAAAATCTTATATATTATTCTTTCCAAAAGTACTATAGGGAAAAACCCTACTAACTCTAACGGTTTGACGTTTTAACACGTTAGAATGCTTAGTCATACAGCACCTCGTATTGCTTGTGGGGCGGGGTGTGATAGTTGGGGTTTTCCGTGAATATATATCGGGTAGTGGAAGAACATATATATTTTGCTACATCGCCCCCTGTGAAATTATCCACTCCTGAAACCTACATCATATATAACACTGGGGCAAGTCATTTTTCTTATGCTTTGTCAACTCCTTGAAAGGACATTTTAATATTCTTGATTGAACTTATTTGAATAGAGTTTAATAGGTTGAAACTGTCTTTGAGTTCTAAGTTCTTCAATATTCAATACTGACATCTAATTGTCCAATTATCAGGTAAAAGTCCGGTTGAGAAGATTATGTCGCAGACTGACACATCAAATCTAATCTTTTATCTTTGATATCAATTCATCAACCTCTCTCGGTGGTCATTCCCCATATCTAAGCTGAAAACATGAATGGTTTGCCTCAGAAAGCACGCAATAGCTAAAGCTAATTTTGTCAAATCTATAATATGTATTTCTTGAATTAATACATATATCAAATCTATAATCTATATTTCTTGAATGCAATTTATGATTAATTTTTTTACCTAATATTCTCAACTTACCAAAATGATGCAGGCCATGAATTTTTTTGCAGGATTGTTGCTACTCCTGATGCTCGAGGAGAATGTTTTTGGGTAACTGCTACCGTAAACTTTCTTTTCACATTACTTTTTAAATTATCTCCTCTAAATTAATTCTCTTTTATCTGTTTGAGTGTACTTATTTAAGGTGTTTCAGATGCATAATCTTTATTCTTCTATGTTATGACTTTATTTATTTATTTTTGTTTGATAGACTCAGTTCTTAATCCACTGATGTAAATTGATGCTTTTTTAAATATAATTTAATATTATATTTGTTTTCTGTAGAACTTGCAAATAATGTCCAAGAGGTTGTTTCAACCAAAGCCATACGTTCTTTGCCTAATTTTAGGAGGCTACTACAATTGAATGTCTATGTCCCTCTAAGATCATCTTTTCACTTACATGCTAATGTGATTAGGTGCCTAAAGATATTAGGGTGAACTAATTACAAAAGTTTTCCAGAACTTTGGTTGGAATAATAGATGACTATTTAGCAGGTGATTCAGAAACATAGTTGCTCACAGACTTCTAAGAACAAGTAACTATCTTTCCTATGGGTAATTTGGTGTCACCAAATATTTGTTCGCCAATATTTATTTGAAGCTTTCTTAATTCTGAAAGTCAATGACACAACAAAAAGGATTTATTCTCAAATAAATAACTTGGTTGTGATTGTTAGTGATTGGCCTGCAAGCTACACTTGAAGAGAATCTCATCCCTTATAGTTTTAGAATGTGAATTCTGTAAAGGAACATTTGTAGGAACTACTAGAGTTTTTATTATTTATCGTTGTCACTGTATTTATTTCACAAATACTTGTTAAGTTTAAATGTTATCCATTGATCATTGGTGCATCTCTTTTCCATGTAGGATTTATATTTATCTGGAGGTTCTGCTTTAAGTTTCTATGTTACTATAGGTGTATTTTTCAATTTGAAAGGCCTTCTTTAATTTTCCCTCTTATAATCATAAAGCAGGAAGATCACCATCAGTTATTCTGTTTAATTCACCCGAGTGTGATTTCCAATAGCAATGCTTATAAAATGGTATTTGGTATTTAAGGGTTTCCCTTGTTTGAGTTGATTTTAATATAAGCGGCTTTTGTGCAGGTAGTATGGTTGAAGGTTGAGTTGTGCAGGTGCTGGAGGAGAAAAGATCTGTGGTTCTGAGGTTAATACTATATTTATTGGGCTTGGCTTTTATTCTTATGTGATAGTATATATTGGTTATTGGGTGATTGCCATAAACTCCATGATGGAGTGACTATGTTCACTTTAGGAAAAATTTTGAAAAGAAAAAGATCCAATGATTTTGATTTCTTAGCAGTTTGCACCACCTAATGTTATTGAGTTCTAGTCATGTTTGTTCGTCTCATACTCATTATATCTTATCAGCACGATTCCTACATTGTTTCTTCCTTGAAGGCTTTTCAAGATTTTTTTTTCCTTTTTCAATGTGATGGGTTACGACTTATTGGTGGAGACAAGCCTACTTCTTCTGCTGAACTAACTCTTCGTGTGATTGTTTAAAGAAGATGGTTCTTGAAACTTTTGTTGTTGTTTTTTTTTTATATAATTTTTTCCAAAGTTGAGGAGCTAGAAACAACACTCATGGAAATGGTCACCGAAGATAATCGACATCCTATTAAGTGCCAGGGCACAAATCTTTTGTTTGTGAGGAAAGCTTTCTTATACTTGTTTTTATTAAGTGTTAGGGTAAAAATGTGATGGGCTTTCGAATTTTAGATACTATGCTTGCCCGGTCTTATTGTACTTAATTGAGGCTCCTTTTTGTAGTTTGTTGCAACAAAATTTACCCCATATAGACCATGGTGACGAGGGATGATGTTGTAATTTGAATTTTTGAAGTACAAGGACTTGTATGTATGCCTTTGACAAACTGAATTTTAATCTTTTCACGAGGGTGAGCAATAGTTAAATCTAGATGAGGTTGGGGCATTTAGAGTTAGATTAATGAATGGTTTCTAACAAACACTATAGTAGCTTCTTGTCATATTCCATGTTTATTGATTAAACAATACTTTGATTCCACAGAACTTTAGTTGCTCCACTTGAGAGGCTAAAGTTGGAATATATAGTTCGTCTAATGTGACTAGTTGTTGAGCATAAATTTACCTGTGTGGTTCATAAATTTACATGTGTAGATCATAAATGCGAATCTTTAATGTCTTGAGTATCTTTATTTCTATTTCATTCTCTCATTCTTGTTTTCTTCAACCATTCTAACTTGATTTGAGTTGCCTTTTGTAGTTCAAGATGGTGGCGAATGAATAGGTCTTAATTTTGATAAAGTGAGGTAAATGATTGTTTTTGTTTTGTGATGCCAACAATTTTGATTATGAATGTTGCCTTTTGTTTGCTCAAAGAATAATGAAAATATGATTTGTGGAAGAGATTGGTGCCAACCATTGATACTGTCTCTATGTTTCTTATTTCCCCTTTCAAACAATGTCCTCTTATTTTATGAGTTCGCGATTAATCTTAGTTCTTATTTACGTTCTTATTTTTGTTCTGCATTGTGCTTTTGAAATGGTATGTGCTTTAGAGGGACTGATGCATTTCAAATAATAGAACAGATTTTGCTGCATCTTTTGTATTATTTGAATTTAAGTCAATGTAAGTAGTGCCTTAACTTTTCATTTAATAAATGATTTAAACTCGCTTTTTCTATATATTTTTCTTTGTGTAGTTCAATACTAAAAATGCATATAGGCAAGAAGAGATTGACGAGATTCAAATAAAATGGGCAAGTTTTGTTGGCTGATTTGTGTAAAGTTTCACTTCTACATGTTTCTTTTTCATCTAGTTAAGTTAGTAGTTACTTTAGATTGCGGAGGAACTTGTTGTTATACATATACTCTAGTTTTGGGTTTTTCTGCTTGTAGCTTTCTACTTTAAGTTTTTGTAGGGATGGGCAGTCCTATAGTTTTTGGAAGGGTGGGCGATCTTCTACTAATTGTGTTGTTTATTATATAGAAAATTATTATGTAGTCATGATCTTACATATTATTGGAAGATTTTGAGTATTTGATCTTATAATGTCGGATATAGTGTGTTTATCCATATGTGAGTATATATAGGTGTTGGATGATGTGTATTTTATTGTAGTATTATTTGAAAGTGTGGAAGTGTGTGTTGGTATTTTAGGTATTGGATCTTGTGCATTGTAGATAAAATAGAAATATTATTGGTTTGTCATAGAGTATCAGGCATTCTAGCTAGCGTAGAAGCAATTTATTTTATATATATTTTTAACAATATATAATGATGAACATTTGACATAATACAAGACAATTAATGTCGGTTTTTAACTATTTGGCATCATAAAAAATGGACAATAATGCAACAAATAATAAAAAGAAATTTGTGAAAACGGACACAGGAGACAATGTATAAAGTTGGTTTTAAACTGACATTGTTGGGAATCTATAATGTTAGTTTTAAATAGACATTGTTGGCATCTTTAACGTCGGTTTTAAACCAACATCAAAGCATAATCAACATTAATGGAATTTAATAACATGATCATAAATGTTGGTTTAGAACTAACATTGTATCTTTTTAATGTCGGTTTTAAAACGAAATTGTTGGTCTTTTTAATGTCAACTGACATTAAAGGGCTTTAGTAACAATATCATAGATGTTAGTTACGACCTTTTTAATGTCGATTTAGCCAGTTTTGCTTAGTGAGTGAGATTTTAGAATTTTTTAGGGGATAAAATACAATCACATAAATTCATTTTTATTTTCATAAACAGGCTTTTAACGACTCATTTAAAAAAGAAACATATAAATCACAATTCACACAATTAGATTTCACTCATTTCTTTCCACAAAAAATATGAACCACTTCCACACCTAGACTTGGGATTCAGTTCACTAGCATCTTTTGGTACTTTCCTGTTCATTTCTTGTGGCTTATGTTGTTGACTCGAATGCATTTGGCCAACTTCTCAACTCTGTGTGGTCTTGCACCACCATGGTTGCTTTTAATCGTTAGGTGCACATAATAGCTAGTTCATTGACAGAAATAAGGCTAATGGTTTACTCGCATACAAGTATCACAATCATCACATAGAAACTTTAGTTTTCGTTTCAAATAATAACATCAACATCGACAACAATACAGCGCTTAAGTATTTATAACAACATAAAGACTCATAAAGAATGCTTTCAAAACTTCTTTCATTTAGAAATTCACTCGCAAAATACTTAATTTCCTTCTTTTCAAAATGCACAACTTCAGCTCCTCGTTTAGTTCTTTCTCAACACGCAGCACAACACTTAGTAAAATCTCAGCAAATCCTCTGAATAATAACACTTTCTTTAATCCTTTCAATCTTATTTATATTACTCCTAAATCGGATTAGTCATCCTTGAGCTTTTTTCAGCTCACCAAGCTTTTACTTACAACTTTATACGCATCATCTTATAACTCATCAGGTCATGCACTAAGCTTAAATTTAATACGTAACCAGCTATCAAATCAAGATTAGACATTCTCTTGAAATGCTAAATCCTTAACATCGACTTTCTTCTCGTGTCACACCAAAACACCTAACTCGTCTTGCATAAATATGCTTAGATACTTCCCTATGTCATTACTTGGACGCGTACTTTCTTCTTCTCGCGTTGTCCCACTTCAACGCGAATTCTCAAAACACATACTTTTTCTCGAAACGTCTTTTCTTCATACTTATTTAAAATGTCCCCTCTATTCCAGACTTGGGCCTCATAGTATAGTTCACACCTTGACCGGAAAGATTCTTAAATCTCATCGCTTAACAACACTAGTACCTCATTCGCAAACTCGTGCTTTTCAAACTTTTTATCAACACACACCGAATTCATCTTTTGCAAAAAACTTTCTAAACCAGTAAAAAAAATATACTTTAGAAATTTGAAAGCATGCTTAGAAACATTTAACCAGTAAACATGTTTAGAAATCATCATTCAAATCATTTTTGTCACTCACAATTCGAAGCTAGACTCTCAGGTTTATAGATTTGTTCAATCCCTTCTTGACTTAAAATTCAAACCACATTTGAGTAGTCAAACCTCCTAGTCTGGTTATTCCACTTTTATGACGAGTAAATAATGACATTCAAAAGTCATTTTCAACCTCTAGCCTAGAGAAATTTCCTTATTTCGGTAAACTTTTCAATTATACTAAGTTAAGGTCATTACTAAAAAGAAACAATTACGAGAGACACTTTCTTGAAAAGAGGAATACTAAATTTTCATTAAAAACAAAAGACTGAAACATTGATACATAGATGCAGAAACAAAACTGAGTCCCCATATGACATGTCATAGATCCTTCTCTGTCGCTCGCCAACTTTTCTCTACCTTTACCTTTGCCTGAAATATTGAACATAGAAAGAGTGAGTATAAACATATACTCAGTAAGAGACCTACTACTAGTCTCGTTAGGTGTCTGTTAACTTTCCATTAGAGTCTTATAAAGAAATACTCCTACACTGGCGCGTTCCCGAACACACGCAATCTAATGATCCCGAAGGAACATCTTTGGTCTTTGGTGAACCCAAAGGAACACCTAGGACAAAACTGGTTTTCAGTGATCTTGAAAGAACATCTAAGACAAACTGGTCTTCAGTGAACTCGAAGGAACACTTAGGACAATCAAGCTGTAAATGATCCCGTCGGACCACTCATATACATAACATCTCATGAGACTGGTGATCCCGTCGGACACCCATATGGGTGTGACTCTAATAGCAAAGTTAACAAAACGTTCATTCATAGCATGTAACATATCATAAACATCATAATATGATATGAATATTAATCATAATGTTTTTAATCATGGGATTAATATACTATGCATTATCATCAACGTAAATCAGTCATCAACATCAACACATTGTGCATCTTAGTTACATCAATGCATAATGGAAAATTACATGCAAGCTTTTAACTTCAGTTCGAAAGTCTAGTAGGAGAATCATTTACCTGCAGATTTTAGCCAAATAAAGTACTCCTTACAGTAAAAATCCTCCAATTAATTTGATCCTAATCATAAAAGAAAAATTCAGTATCTTAATTAATAAAATTAGCAATTGACTATCTTCCAAAAATTCTCCCAAATTAATTAACTTCCAAAAATTGGGGTTGAAACCAATTCAACCTTCATTGGAAAAAGTCCAAGATTAAATCTTCAAAAAATTTAGCCAATTGAATCTTTAAAGAAAACCCAATTAAATTCAAAATTAAATTAACAAATTATTAATTTAATTTCATTAGCTTACCAAGATTACTCAAATGAAGGTTGAAAAATTCTCTTATCCTTGATGGAAAAGTTTATCACTTCAAATCTTCAAGTTTTGTCAAAGGGATCAATCATAACTAAAATTGGTGAGACGACGACAGCAAATGGTTATCTAAGAAGATAAATAACTTTTTCTTTTTTCTTTTTTCTTTTTTCTTTTTTCTTTTTTCTTTTTCAACTTAAGCATTTCAATGCTATTTATAAATCCAAATAATAACAATAAGATTTATTATGATTTCCTTTCTCTTTTAGGATATATATATATAATACCAAAATATACACATATCTTCATTCCCATTATCTTTCTTCAATAAATTTCTTAAATGTACAAAATCTTAGACATTTATAACCCTTAATAATAATAATAATATTTCTTTATTATTATTATTATTATTATTCTCTCACCAAAATATGAACATATTTAAATCATCATTCTCTTCTAAATATATCAGTTTTTTCATCCAATCAAATCAACCATCTCTCTCCTCATATATTATTTTCTTTTTCAAATAAATATAATTATATTCGATCCTATAATTAACTTTACTTTTCCATATTAATTATTTATACAAAACCAAAGATTTAATATCATATTCCACCAAAAATTCAAATTATATATATATACATACATACATACATACTCAATTAAATCCAATTCCACCAAAACCAACTTTTCCCTCCAAGATCTCAAATTAACTTAAATCCTCATTTCTATTAATCGGTAACCAAATCTTCTCTAATAAACCGTTCATAACTTCCAACATGAATTATCTTAACCCAACAATTAAATTTTAGTTCCAATCCTTAATATAACACTAAAATAATTCAACATAATTAATAAAAAATTCTTAAAGATTTGGGATTTTACATTCATTTTCCCAATAATTATATTTCAATATATAATTATCAATTTTCCTTTTAAATAAATCAAATTCCTTCTCTTTCCTTATTTACTCAATCAAATCAACTTCTTTCCAGAATCAATATTTATCTTTCTCCGAAATAATTAATTATTTTTCACAATAATTAATTATTATTAATCTTTCTCCAAAATAATTATTCTTTTACAAATAATTATATTTTTCCAAAATATAATTATTTTTCTTTTTCTTCGTTAATAAATGTCTTTTCTCCAAAATACAATTATCTTTTCTTTAAATAATTATATTTCAACAAATATAATTATCTTTTCATTTCACATAATTATATATATATATATATATATATATATATATAATTATCAAATCTCCAACAAAATTTCTCCCTACAATTTAATTAAATAACATCAATAATTATTTAACTTAATTCAACTTCAACAACACTAATATTCCATAACTTTACTTAATCCTCTTAACCTACCATTTAATCAAATCTTAATAAACACAACATGCCAAAACCTCTAATTAATTAAATATTCATCCAACAAATATTTAATTAATTTCAATCCTCACAAAGTCAAATAATTTTCATTAAATAAATTCAAAATAATGCCCAAAAAAAATTAAATCTAATTAAACAAAACTAAGATAATTAACTCCAAAATTATCTTAATTTTGGGGGCGTTACAAGTCAAACCTCCTAATCTTTTTATTCCACTTTTATGACGAGTAAATAAAGACATTCAAAAGTCATCTTCAACCTCTAGCCTAGAGAAATTTCCTTATTTCGGTAAACTTTTCAATTACATTTTGGTTACCTCGACACATCATTTTTTTAAAGGTATTGTAATTCAACTTGGGGGTGAGGGATTTGAACCTGATACCTCTTGTCCTTGGGTACGTACATGTGATAATTGAGTTGAGTCATGGTTCACCTTAGAAAATTTCGAAATGTTCCTTTGCCTACCAACAAATATTTTATCCTTAGCAACCTATGTTTAGAAAAACTTTCCCTCGAATAGATCTTACCTCTGAGTTGATCCTTTAATCTCAAATACGAGTATATATTTTTGAAATACAATGAAAATGCTCGACTACATTTAAAACATACCTTCCTATAAACTTAGGTAATCAAAAGAGTGAAAGATCTACAGTTTACAATTTACCTCCCCGTTAAGAAATTTCGTCCTCGAAATTTAGAGATTCTTAGCTGAAAAGTGTAAGACATTTGCTTTTCATCTATTCTTCTGTCTCCCAAGTTGTCTCTTCCACTTTGATATGTCTCCAAAGAACTTTCACAAGTGGGATCATCTTGTTTCTCAATACTTGTTCTCTCTTGTCAAGGATCTGCATCGATTCCTCTTCATAGGATAGATCTTCCTTTAACTGTACTAATTGTGCTTTTTCAAAACATGTGAAGAATTGAAGATATACTTCCTCAACATAGAAACATAGAACACGTTGTGTATCCTTGCAAGTTGCTGGCAACTCAAGTCTATAAGAAGCTGGTCCAATTCGTTCATTACCCAATAAGGTCAATATATTTAAGACTCAACTTACCTTTTCAACTAAAACGAAGAACACCTTTCCACGAAGATAACTTCAAAAATACCTAATCTTCAACCTCGAACTCTAAGTCTCTTCATCTCTTATCTACATAACTCTTCTAACGATCTTGGGTTGTTTTAAGATTCTCCCTGATCATTCAAACATTGTCAATTATAACTTGGACTAACTTAGGATCGACTAACTTTCGCTCTCCTATTTCATTCCAATACACTGAAGTTCTATATGGTTTACCATACAAAGCTTTGTATGTAGCCATTATGATACTAGAATAGTAATTGTTTGTAACGCCCCAAGTTAAGGTAATTTATTTTAATATCTTAAGTTTAATTTTAATTAGTGTTGGTATTAATTTGGGTGCTAATGAAATTTTGATTAAAGTTGTTTGTTTAATGAGATTTGTATTTGGGAGAAATTTGATTAATTATATGTGATTATGTAATTAATTAACTTTGAAGTTGGAATAATTATATTATGTATATAATATGATTATGTAAGGATATTTATTTTGGAGGAAGATATTTTGTGGAGAGAGAGAAAGAAATTTAAAATAATAATTATATAATGGAAAATATAATTATTATTTAGTAAAAGATAATTATGTTATTTTATTTGGAGAAAGGTTGATGTGATTGGTGGAATTATTGGTTTAAAAAGGGAGATTTGGTGGGTTTTAAATGAAGAGAGAGAAGATTTGATTGTTTTGAAATAAAATAAGGAATAGGAAAAAGGGAAAATAATAATAATTGTATTATTATTATTATTTCATTAAATAGGGTCAACAACAAAAAAAAAAACCCTAGCATCATCTTCTTCCACACAAACCCTAGCCTCAAGGACCCGCTGCCGCTGCCACTTTCCCGTCCGTCAGCCACTGTCGTTGGCCGTCTCTGTCTTTGCAGCCGATCGTCCGCATCTGCCCAAGCCTTCCTTCATCGAACCGGCCATCGAGCCATCCCCGCCTCTGACCGTCTCCGTAATTCGCAAACCACTGTCATCGTCGTTTAGTCTGTCCGTCGATCGTCGAACGGTAGCCGATCCACGCAAGTCGCCACGCCCCTTCGTCGAGTTTCCTTCATGCGAGCCGTTAGCTGATTCCCTTCATTCGCCATCAATCACTGCAATCTGAACCGGTTCGCCTTCAACCCGACCCGTGCGAGTACGCCCGCGTCAGCCACCCGCATGGATCCGAGCCGCGCCCCTAGCCGCCACGCAAGCTGCAGTCTATCCGAGCTGCACGCAGCCCCAGTCGAGCCACCCTTGTGCGTGCCAGCCACCCTACGCATGTGAGCCGCCTACCCGAGCTGCCTTCTGTCTTCTAGCCAAGCCGCCTAGCTGTTTCCCCTGTTTTTCAAGCCGTTTGAGTTGCCAAGTCAATTTTTGGTCCTTTTCACCTATTTTTGGTAAGTTTTGTTTGGGTTTTGGTTGTTTCCCAACAAAAATCAATTTTAGACCTTAAATAATTTAATTATGGATTTAATTGAATTATTTTCATGTTAGGTCAATTGGGGGTTGAACCGAAGAATTTTCCCAAACCAAGGATAAATTTGGAATTATCTTCAACTTTGAGTAAGTTGAGATAATTGGAATTAGACCCTAGGCAATTAGTAATTAATTTATTAATTTTAGTTATTGGGTTCATTTGTGCTTAGGGCTTGACTGTTGGGGAGCTTGATCGTGACTGTTAGGATAATTTTGTTGTGAGCTAATCTCCAGGTAAGAGATTCTACTACGAGACCTCCGACTGAAATTAAGAGACCACATGTATTTATGGTTATGCATGGATGATAGCTAAATTGCATAACTTAGAGTTATTGATGATGACTGACATTGTATTGATGATTGATGTCATGAACTGATGTTATGTTATGATTAGTAGTATGTTATTGAGGATGATTACGTTATGTTCATGTTTACGATATTGGTTAAACATGCTATGATTGTTATGATATGTCACGTTTATAAAAATGTTATGACATGTTACATGCTACGGATAGGGTGTGCTGTTAGCTTTTCTATTAGAGTCGTACCCACCTGGGTGTCCTCCGTGATCACCACTTTTTATGACTGTGTAGTCCAACGGGATCACCAGTCCAATATGACATAGACATGATTATGAGTGATTCGACGAGGTCACTCACAGTCTAATCGTCTTAGTATTTCCTTCGGGTACATTAAAGACCAGTTTGTCCTAGGTGTTCCTTTGGATTCACCAAAGACCAGATATGTTCCTACGGGATCACAAATTGCACGGGTTTGGGAACGTGCTAGTTCAGGGGTACCACTTTACAGGACTCTAATAGGAATTTAACAGGCACCTAGCGGGACTAGTAGTGGGTCCCTTACTGAGTATATTTTTATGTTCACTCTTTCTTGTTTAATTTTTCAAGCAGAGGTAGAGGTAAGGGTAAAGGCAAGCTAGCGACTGACAAGAGGCGACCGAGGTGAGCCATAGAGATCATTTTGCTTCCGCTTTATGTCATTGTTTGGATTCCAGTATTTGCATTTTTATTTTATTCTTTTATTTTTATTTTATTTCTTTAAAACTAGATAGGGCCCGAGTTAGGATTTTATTTTCAGACTTATTTTCATATACATTTGTTTATGCCTTTAATGAGAAATTCGAGGTTTTGTTTTATTTTTCTATTTTAAATTTATAAATTTTATTTATCTTTTAAATTAGTAATGACTTCGGCTTAGTATAAGGAGTTGGGTCGCTACATGTTATAAGAAAATTTCATAAGTGCTAAGTGGGTATCCCAACTTCCCTTAAAATACATGGCACAAGCTCTCAATATGTCCTATAGGGTCCGGATAGTCCTCTCTAACTGACCATCTATTAGCAGATTAAAAATTGTATTGAAGCTCAACTTAGTTCCTATAGCTTTCTACAACCTAGGCCAAAACTTGTAAACCTTGGATTTCTATCTAATACTATAGACATTAGAACTCCATACTGACTCACTATTTTATCAACGCAAAGCTTAGCTAGCTGATCTAGCGTAATTTTACTCTGATTGGTATAAACTGCCATGTCTTGGTGAGTCTGTCCACTATAACCCATATACCATAGTATCCATTGGAAGTATGAGGTAATCCATAAAAGAAATCCATGGTGATATGCTCCCACTTTCATTTAGGCACTAGTAGTGAATAAAGAAGTCCTCCTAGCCTCTGGCTCACTAGCTTAACTTGTTAGACATGTTAGACATGTTAGACATACTCTACTATTTCTTACTTGATCATCCTAGGCCACCAATATGTCTTTCTCAAAGTTTTGTACTTCTTGGTACTGTCTGAATGCATAGCATAAGCTGAACTATGGGCTTCCTCTGAGATAACATCCTTAAGCTCTTTAATGCCTGGAACACATAGTCTTCTCTACTTAACTATGACTCATCTGATCTCAACTCAAACTCTACCTCTAGGCCCTGCTTAGATTTTCCAAGCAACTTCTACAAATTAGTCTTCTGGTTGTCTCTTCATAATCTTAGTCATTAGAGAAGATCTTATTAGGTTTATGTTCTAAAACTCGTAGATAGTGAATGTAATTCGTTGATCGTTATTAATAAAGTGTTATTATTGTAATTTCAATAAAGTGTTATTGGTTATTAGTTTTCTCTTAATAACCTAAATCCAATAAACTAACATCCTAAGTTGTTTGATGAGTCTTGAACTCTACGTAGAGACATACAGAGATCAATGTTTGAGATACAATGTAAATGATCTATTGTATAAGGATAAGGCTGAGTACCTAATCCTAGTAATACTATGGATACGACTCGCTTTGTTTTGTTTGACAGGTCAAGATGAAATAGGCCAAGTCTATAGACCAAGAATCTAGTTAAGATTGTGCGTCACAAAACAAACTTCAATAGAGATTTCTAAGCTTATTTGCTAGCCAAATTGTTTTCACATGCTTCATGTTTATCTGTTTAAGTTGTATTGTGGTTTAGCAATCTATTTTAAAAGCATGTGATATAGTTTATAAAATTTGATTAAGCATAAATTATTGAGGATGATTTCTGGCTAGCAAGAGAAATTTAGAATTGATTTCTTAGTAAGTGAGTTTATAAATGTTTTAGCAAAGCATGAGTTATGATTCCATGGCTTGCCAAGAGCTAAGTATTTCTAAACATGTTGAGTTTATGTTTTCTATATAAAAAAAAGTTTATAATTATAAAGCATGCTTTATTCTACACTGAGTCTGTATATGTTTGTTATATGTTGTTGTAAGAGTTGGTTTAGTGTATGGTCTGTGTAAGCACTAGATGTTGTGATTACTAGAGCCCTAGTTGAATGTGTCTGGGTTGTAACGCCCAAAAAATTAAGATAATTTTGGAGTTAATTATCTTAATTTTGTTTCATTAGATTTAATTTATTGAGTGTTATTTTGAATTCATTTAATGAGAATTATTTGATTTTTGTGGGAATTGAAATTAATTAAATATTTGTTGGATGAATATTTAATTAATTAGAGGTTTTGGCATGTGGTGTTTGTTGAGTTTTTGATTAAATGGTAAGTTAAGAGGATTAAGTAAAGTTGTGAATTTTTAGTGTTGTTGAAGTTGAATTAAATTAAATAATTATAAATGTTATTTAATTAAATTTTAGAGTAGAAAGTTTGTTGGACATTTGATAATTATATGTATATGTGGAAATATATATAATTATTGTGTGAAAGGAAAAGATAATTATATTTGTTGAAATATAATTATTTAAAGTAAAGATAATTGTATTTTGGAGAACGACAAATAATAATTAATTATTGTGGAAGATAATTAAATACTTTGGAGAAAGATAAATAATAATTAATTATTGTGAAAGATAATTAATTATTTTAGAGAAAGATAAATAATAATTAATTATTATGGAAGATAACTAATTATTCTGCATAAAGATACATATTGATTATGGAGAGAAGTTGTTATGATTGGGTAAATAAGGAAAAAGAAGAAATTGGATTTATTTAGAAGAAAATTGATAATTATATATTGAAATATAATTATCGGAAAAAAAGAATGTAACATCCCAAATCTTTAAGAAGTTTTTATTAATTATGTTAAATTATTTGGATGTTATATTAAAGATTGGAACTAGAATTTAATGGTTGGGTTAAGATAATTCATGTTGAAATTTATGAGTAATTTATTGGAGAAGATTTGATTGATTAAAAGAATTGAAGATTTAAGTTAATTTGAGATTTTGGAGGAAAAAGTTGGTTTTGGTGGAATTGAATTTAATTGAGTATATATATATGATATATATATATATATATATATATATATATATATATATATATATATATATATATATATATATTTAATTAATAATTTGAACTTTTGGTGGAATATGATATTAATTATTTGGTTTTGTGTAAATAATTAATATGGAAAAGTAAAGTTAATTATATGACGGAATATAATTATATTTATTTGAAAAATAAGATAATCCATGAGGAGAGAGATAGTTGTTTTGATTGGACGAAAAAAATATATATTTTTTTAGAAAAGAGAATAATGGTTTAAATAAATATATATGTTTATTATAGATTTTGGTGAGAAAAAAATAATAATAATAAAGAAGTATTATTATTATTATTAATGGTTATAAATGCCTAAGATTTTGTGCATTTAAGACATTTATTGAGGAAAGATAATGAGAATAAAGATATATGTATATTTTGGTATTATATATATATCCTAAAAGGAAAAGAAAATAATAATAATAAATATTATTGTTATATTTGGGTCTATAAGTAGCATTGGAATGCTTAGGTTGAAAAGAAAAGAAAAAAGAAAAAGGTTCTTCATCTTATTCTCTAATATAACTCTTCCCGCTAGTGCTTCACCAGTTTTAGTTAAGATTGGTCCCTCTGGCAAAACTTAAAGATTTAAAGTGATGAATTTTCTCATCAAGGATAAGAGCCCTTTTCAACTTCCATTTGGACAACCTTGGATCAAATTAATCGGAGAATTTTTACTGTCAGCTAAGGAGTACCTTGTTTGTCTAAATCCTCCAAGTAAGAGATTCTCCTACTAGACCTTCGAACTGAATTTAAGAGACCGCATGTGATTATGATTATGCATTGATAGTAGCTAAAATGCATAAGTTGATGCTATTGATAATGACTGCCATTATATTGTTGATGATGATGATTGATTTACGTTGATGATGATGCATGATATATTAATCACATGATTAAGGACGTTAAGATTAATATTCATGTCTTGTTTATGATGCTTATGATGTTTATGACATGCTACATGCTACGGATGAGTGCTTTGTTAACTTTGTCTATTAGAGTCGTACCCACATGGGTGTCCCTCGGGATCACTACTTTTTTTATGACTGTGTCGTCCGACGGGATCACCAGTCCAATATGACATAGACATGATTACGAGTGATTCGACGGGGTCACTCATAGCTCGATTGTCTTAGTGTTTCTTTCGAGATCACCAAAAACCAGTTTTGTCCTAGGTGTTCCTTTGGGTTCACCGAAGACCAGATATGTTTCTACGAGATCATAGATTGCACGTGTTCGAAAACGTGCCAGTTCAGGGGTACTTCTTTACAAGACTTTAATGGGAAGTTAACAAACACCTAGCGGGATTAGTAGTGGGTCCCTTACTGAGTATATGTTTATACTCACTCTTTCTATGTTTAGTATTTCAGGCAAAGGTAAAGGTCTCGAAAGCTAGCGAACGATAGAGAAGGATCTATGACATGCCATATGGGGACTCAGTTTTGCTTATGCGTCTATGTATCAGTGTCTCAGTATTCTATTTTTAATCAAAAATTTAGTCTTCCTCATTTCAAGAAAGTGTCTCTTATTATTATTTCGTTTTAGTAATGACCTCAGCTTAGTATAAAGAGTTGAGTCATTACATGAATTGTAAATGTTTTTATCAAGGTTACTGTTCTGTATGAGTTTATACTAGGCTACACTACATGTTTACATGAGTTTATATTATATTTCGTTGTGTTGAGTTTGTGTTACTTGTCTATTACATAAAAGTAGTATGTTTATCAGGTTAAGGTTTAAGTAAGGTCATTAGGTATCGTTAGAAGAGGACAAAGTCTATTGATTTTACGTCGTTTGTCAAGCTAAGAGCAGGTGGTCCAGGAGGGAATGTGACATATGAATTGTATCTGAGAAACATGATTTGGTTGATAAGCATGTTGAGATTTTTTATAAGGATAATATGATTAAATACAAGAGTTTTATGTTTAAATGATCATGATATATGATTGTTGATGATGATTGACTTTTTATTGATGATTTTACTTTCAAATAAAGATCATGAATCTATTAAGGAATATGAAATGATGGTTGATCTAAAAATTGTTGATGGGAGTCTTAGTGCTTGTTAATAATGCAATGATCATTAATGGGCAATATGGATGGTGATGATGTTTTGAATGTTGTTACAAATATGCTTAGTCACAGTTTTACATTATTTTATTCAGTATGTTTGGTTAATGTATGGGTATTTCTTAAATCCCAATTAATTTGAAGAATTGGTTCAATAAAATTATTTCACTGAACAAGAGTTTTAATTCTTTTACGGTTTAAACGAGCCTGTAAATCCCTCCCTTTAAAACGAGGTTAAAATACTCTTTTAAGGTTCTTAGGGTAATATGCGATAATTTGACAACCCAAAACCTTATGACATTATATAGAAAAAACTTTCCAAAAGTATTTTTGTAAAAATAATTAAATTGGCTTCGCAATGTTCTAATAGAACAATGACTATGTTATGAATCCTTATGACAACTTTTCATGAAACATCACAACGTTGCGACGATTTATACTAGCCTCCACAAAGTTATATATAACATTGGAATGAGAACTCTCTACTTTTGGGTTTTAATTTTAAGGTTAGTGTCTCATTGCTCTCCCATCTTTTTTTGGCATCTTGTTTTTTCTCTAATTTTCTTCATTATATTCTTTTCAATTATTGACACGATTTCGACCTCCTTTGGCATATTTAAATCCTTTTTAGCTCATTTTGATAGTGAAGTCATATCACAAAGATAATCTTGAAAATCACATCTAAGAAAGTTACATAATTAAAACTATATTCTAAATTGAAGGCGGACCACTTTCCATAGACACATCTACGATAGAGAAGTCAAACATAACTTCCCTTTGGTTCCACTTGATCACACTAGATACAAATATTTTGTTAACACGGTTTATAATTAAAGTAAAAATAATTTGAAAAATAATAAAAAATGTGGAGTTGAAGTTGGGTGTAAAGAGGATTTGAAGATAATGTTACCATTTTGCCTAGCTACTGATATTAATATCATTTTAGTTATATATATACATATAGAGCATAGACTTGAGGAGTTTTTCCTCGACCTATACTAAATATGCAATGACTCAAAGAGATGAATATTACTAGATCATAAAACCTCTTGACTAACTTATCCCCAATCGTAATATGACAAATTTATTATGTTTTTGTAAGTCAGTACATCTTCTCTAATCAATAAATTCACCATTAAGGCACATACAATTTAGGTGAGATATTTAATTTCGTGCCCATTGGATGCAACCATAGTAACAAACCAGCTAGTTACAAGTTAAAGTCGAAGGCACAACATAAATTTATCTCCATGGAAGGTATTTATACATATATTTTTCTATAACTTTAAATTTCAGTCTACATCCATGATTGAACTGGAAGGGGACAAAAAACTAAACACTTCACGACGTTAATATTCTATAACATTGTCGAAGCTGCCGCAAGTAAGTTGACTTTTATAGCCATTACAAAGCCTTACGTTGCATTTTACTTTGCAATGAAATAATTTCATGCTTTAAACCACTCGAAGTTGGGAAATGAATGTGGCACAAAGGTTGAAGAACAAAAACTGAGGGCCTTGAATCCTTTGCAGATCAAGCAGATACCTTTCTTCTTGTACTTTATATAGCTGTGTTTTAACAAAGAAGAAAAAATGCAAAGGTTAATTATCATCATAATTGTTTCAATATTTTACATTAGAAGTTAATCTTTCCTTCTAGGCTTCGCTACCTTCTTCAAGTCTATCTGTATATAATAAGATGGTTATTATGGGTTATTTATGTTGACAATATTTAATTATTATTTATCATAACGTGGGCCAAATAGCTAGCTAGCTACACATACAACAAAAAGACTAAACTAAAAAGATGGATAAGATCTGGTTGTGAGAAGAGATCACTTCTATCGGTGCATCTCTACAAACTACACAAGAACAACAACTACGATTGTGCTACTACGTTCGTTCCTAATTGATTTGTACCAAATGAAAAAATGCCGTGAATAAATTCAATTTGACAACCAAAAAAATATCGTAAAGAAAACAAAAAAACAATGCATCAAGGAAAGTGTTCGTATGATATTGTACGTGTCATGATATGATGATGTAATGAATTTTAATATAATATAAAAATTAAATGAGGATGGAAGTGCACCTGAACTTCAAACTTGACCACATTTTGCAATATAGTGAGATGATTAACCTCCAACCTGATTGAATGATTAGGCATGTACTGTTGGTGATGTGTTGAAGTATCAGATGTTAGCATACATTTCATATTGTAATCTCCAATCTTCTTCCAATACACATTCAATTCTTGCAACACTTTAAGCACTTTCATCATTATATCACGTGGATGTGCTTTAGCCTATCAAATTCAAAGGAATATAATATATGATCAATTTTGTGTTTATATAATTAAGTGGTTTTTATTTTAATTTGTCTAGAAACATACTGCGATTTAAATTAATATGGGTTATTAACTTTGTAACTGTTGTGGAAACACAAACCTGTAATCCAAGAGCCCATTTTCCATTATTGGGAATTTGAGGTGTAACAGCCACAGCTTGATTTTGCATTATATGTTCAAGAGAAGGTAATGGGCCAACAATTGGATCATTCATATGCTTGGGTTCCTAAACAATAACATTGCGCTTTGAGGCTCACACGTCAAAATCATAAGTAAATTTTGATAAAATAATCTTTCATATTTCGATTTTGTTTCTATATTTTTGTAAAGCTAAACGCTTTTTGGCCTCCCAGGTTAAGTTAATTGGTTTTTTTAAGATAATAATTGATTTCAATTTAATTTTCATGTATAAAAGAAATAAAAAAGGAAAGAAAAGAACTCATATATGCAAATCTATTCGACATGCATATTAATCCATATCAACCACATCATATATATCAACTATAAACCAATTTTTCTTAGAAGCTAATGTTAGACATCAATGGTATTTTTGGTTGAAAGAGCAGGAGTTACGAGACATCTATTTTTGTTTCAAAATCAATGTATGTGTTATTAAATCTTTACGGTTAGACCAACGACTAAATAATACTATCCATGTATTAAATAATTTCAACCTTTGTCACAAATATATATATTCAAATCAAATGATCAAACAAGCGTAACACCTTTTAAATGTTAAGGCCTAAATATAAATCAAATTAAAATATCAAAGTCCAAAATTTTTGTCAACTTTGAAAACTAGAAAATCATATAGAAAATATCTTAAAAATATTTAATTTCTCAAAGAAAATGAGGAAATAGATAGTGTGGGAAGAACTTTTGAAAAAACTATCCCTCAAAATTGTTTTTGGATAAGATGAACAAGAATTCAGTACAATTAGAAGCTATTAAGGGTTGTATTATCACTTAGCTTTGGATTTTAAATTCTATCTTCAAGAGGAAATAAATTTCAACTAGTACTGTTTTTTATTTTAACAATGCTCATGCTGTTTGGAAGGGGTTGCAAGAATGTTGACAAAGGAAAAGTAGCTAGACTTCACATATTTCAATTATGTAAACTTTGTGGCATGAATTGGACTCGTATCACTCTTCCTATACTTGTGATCAGATAGTTAAGTGTTCTATGGTAGCTTTTTCTTTTTTTAATTTATTAGCTTGAATGACTTCTTAGCTTTTGTGCAACTTGGTACTTCAGTTACGCTTCTTATGGCGGAGCCTAAATTCCCTCCACATTAACATAGCCTTTGTGAGCTCTAGCCAAGCTCAAGAGGTAGAGCAATGTTGTGTTCCTACTTTTTCTTTTAAAGATAGCCTATTGAATTAGCTATTTCAATCTAATATCCATCAAAACTACTCCTAATGTTGCTTGTTCGGGACAAGTTCTCTTCAACAATGATTGCCAAACAGTGGCCTATATTATGACACGACTTGTATGATGTTGGAAAGAAACTTTACGAGGTTGAAGGTAATTTGAAAGACAAATTAATGTAAGAAGAAGGCTACTTGACAAGCTTTATCTTTAGTTAATAAAAGCTATGTTAGTTAATATGTTAATGAAATCAATAATAATTAACTCAAAACTAATACCTTTACAGTTGATTCCTGAATCTCAGCACCAAGATAGCCATTGGAAATAGGGAATCGATTGCCCAATAGCAAATAATACGTTACAGTTCCCTAAGACAATGTGGAACTAATCATTTACTTCAAATATTACAAAACTATACCCAACTAAATATTTTACAAATTAAATTGTCACAAAGATGAGAACTACTTGTAAATTATTGTAGAACAGTTACATTCCCATTAAGAGAATGATGCCAATCTAATGAAATTATATTTAGCTTAAACAAAAAATTACATGGTGGTGATCAAATTATTGACTTTTATAATGATAGTTAGTGCCTACTCACTTGTCCACTAAATTTTGCACAAATTAAACAAACAATGATATAATGTGAAAAAACAGTGAGATAATCAATTAAGTCTTCAGTTAATACTAAAGTTAATAACAGTTGTAATAGTTAGAGAGACAACAGAAGAAAATAACACATGAAACTTTGTTAACCCAGTTCAGCTAATATTACCTATGTCTGGGGAGCTGCGTACAGTCTTGATGAGTAATCTTTATTAATATTCACTTGAGTTAATATATATCGATACAACATATGGTACTCTATTCAATAATATAACTTAATAACATGCGTCTTGACATCAGACTCCAGGCTCCCCCTGAATTACTTATCTTCACGATGTCTAGCTCCAGGCTCCCCCTGAACATATGAGTGAATATCTTTGGCAATACCTTTAGATCCCTCTAAAGATTCTCGTGATCATACCAATCACTTGTTTCGTCTGTTACTCATCAATTATTGTTACTACAATCAACATGACGACCTCATAGACATAAAATCATCGTACCTTTAGAACCCAGTAGCTTCTACGGACGACCTTGACGTAAAGATCTTCTTCAACTTGTGTTTTTTTTTCGTCGCACGCGTAACAACTTCGTAACGTCCTATTTATACACATATATAATATATGTATAAATCTTCTTATCTCAACAAGATTCCTAGAATAGTGGGAAACCTTTTATCTCTTAAATATCTCATCTTTTAATTCATTAATCGAAGATATTTTGTCAAAGATATTCCATAAAATCTTTTAGACAAATACTCCAACACTTCCCTTTTTGTCTAAAAAGAATTTCTTTTCTGGTTCAACTGTGTCGCACATTTGAGTGATAACAATGTGTCATAGACCACAGACTTCAACACTGATGAAACCATTTCTCAAAATACGAAAAAAAATGTTTTTAATTTCTTCAGTCATCAAAGAAAAACAACAAAACAACTTCTGTTACTAGAAGACAGACAGCAAACAGAGTAAACAATCTTCAAAACAATCTTCAACCGAACAAAAACAAACAATAAAAACAACAAAACCAGCAAAAATATCATCCTGCACCATCACCACCAATCACCAATCACCACCAACTCCCCCTTTGAACTAGAAAAAAATACATCAATCAGTACTAGGGTCCCCTCGACGTGGGGAAGAAGCAAAAGTCTTCAAATGACGAATAAGAGAATCGATTTCCAAACACCGTTCAGACATCAGACTAATGGCAGTAGCTAGTGAACGAGACTCGGCTATAAGGGAATTAAGAATTCTGGAAGAAAATTCCTTATCAACAAAGAACCCATCAGTAGCTTCATCCCAGTCCGTCGTATCAAACACTCAAGGCCCTCGAGACAGATGCACATCATGATCTATGTCAGGCACATGACTGCCCTGAAATAGTCTGTAGCTCAATGATAATGTCTTAGGATAAGGGCCAGGTGTATCGGAGGTGGTCAATACAGCAACATTTAAGTGTAGCAGTAAACCAGAAAAGAACCTTGGCAGAGCAATCGAAAGCTTGACTCCAAATGATCCAACATGCCTTAATAGCTGATTATAGATAAATGCACCAACGTCTACCCTGTCATCATTACAGATGCGATACAAGAAAGTGCCTAACACAGCAGAAACACTGGAGGCATGGGATGAAGGAAACCAATTGGCAATATCAATCTTATGCAGTATGACATACTTACACTTAGTGCAGCAGCAGATATACCATTCACAAGCCACGAGGATAATGTCCTTCTAGACAATTCAGAGGCCAAAACATCAGTTGACGGGGATGATGGAGAAAAGTTAATGGAAACAACATTTCTCAGAAAACCATTTATCACAGTAGGAGAAATTGTAAATTTAAAGCCCCTAACATGAACCGTCTGATAATTTGGGCTACTTGGGTCATTGAAATCAGTTGTCAAATTAACTATAAATTCTCTAATAAGTTGAGGATAAAACGGGCCCACGTCCGAAATAGTTTTAGACAATCCAACCTTCCCAATCAGATTCATAATGCTCACACATGAATGATGTTTATCCGAAATATTTACCTCGTCTGCTATCCTCCGTTGTACAACAAACTTCCAACGCTGTATGTTTTCTTCAAGAGGAAATGATATACCATCAATTGGGATTGATGGAATATTGAGAGGAATTTTCTTTTGACCAACTTTGGTAGTAATGTTTCGTCGAAGTTGTTGACCTTTCTTCCTAGACGACTTTGGTTCTGTAGGAACTGATAGAGTCTCTTGTTGTGCACTTGGATCGATAGTATCAACAACAGGAACTTCGTCATTATGATCATCAGGGGCAACAGGCTCAACACCGTCGACATTATCAAGAGGGGTTTCTTCACTTCGAGCTTCAGTTCCTCCTTCAAGTATGCTCGATGCAGTAGGTGGAGCAGCCTGTAAATCAGTCGGAGCAACTATGTCCGAAAGAGGAGACTGAATTGGAGAAGAATAAAGCGATGGTTCTGGTTCTACATAAGACATTTGACGAAGACCAAGGGTAGGGACGAACACACCCTCAGATGCAGTAATCTTCTTCACTAATCGAACCAGAGGAATATCATCTAGGTCATCAGAGTCCATGTTAGAGAGATGAGCCTCAGATACAACTGGTGCAGTTTCGGCATCTTTCATAGCATTCCCAGAAACTATTTCTTCGTGTACCGATTCAGTCGAACCAAGAAGGATTATCACAGAAGCCGAAGAGATAGACGTTAATCCCTATGTCGGCGCAGACAAGCCCATCATTACGGAACATACAAAAGTGCTCCGTTATTTTAGCTAATTAAGAAGCTATCTTTTACAAACTCCTAAACAGGCATGTAAATGCTCAAACGTGGTTGCATCAAGGGGTTTAGTGAAAATGTCAGCCAATTGTGAGTTCGAGCGAATGTGTTGTAATGCAATAACCTTATTTTCAATGAGATCTCTAATAAAGTGATACCTTATATTAATGTGCTTAGTGCGACTATGCTAAACTGGATTTTTTGATATATCTATGGCACTCATATTATCACAATATAAGGTCATAACATCTTGGATAATCTCATATTCATTCAACATATTTTTCATCCATATCATTTGAGTACACCCACTCCCTGCAGCTATATACTCTGCTTCTGCTGTTGATAGAGATACACAATTTTGTTTCTTACTAAACTATGAAACAAGATTATTCCCAAGAAAGAAACAACCATCAGAAGTGCTTTTCCGATCATCAGCAGAACTTGCCCAATCTGCATCACAATATCCCACCAGTTCAGAGGATGTACCGTAGGAGTACAGAATCCCGAAATCAGTTGTTCCATGAACATATTTTATTATTCATTTAACTGCATTTAAATGAGAGGTGCGTGGATCTGACTGATACCGAGCACATATTCCCACAGCATAGGCAATATCAAGTTTGCTTGCTGTCAAATATAAAAGGCTTCCAACCATGCTTCTGTACAATTTATGATCGACTGCAGTACTTACCGTATCCTTGGTAATTTTAGCATGAGTCACAGCTGCAATCCTTTTGTGTCGTGACTGATCCAGACCAAACTTCTTGACTAAGTTCTTGGCATACTTCTCTTTGTGATATAAACATTCCCCCACTTCTCTATTTGATCTGCAATCCCAGAAAGCAGGACAGTTCGCCTACTAGGCTCATTTCAAATTCTGATTTCATTATGTTAATGAAATTATTAACAAGTGTTTTAGAAAATCCACCAAAGATGATGTCATCAACATAAATTTGAGCTACAATGAGATCAGTGCTGGTTCTATTTATGAATAGTGTCTTGTTAGTCTCACCCCTGGAATATCCTCTTTCACCAAGATACTTTGTTAGTCGTTCATACCAAGCTCGAGGAGCTTGCTTTAACCCATATAGAGCTTTATTCAGCTTGTAGACATACTAAGGAAATTCATAATCAACAAACCCTTTAGGCTGTGCTACATAGACTTCCTCATTTAAGTATCCATTCAGGAAGACACTTTTAACGTCCATTTGAAACAATTTAAATTTTTGGAAACATGATATACTGAGCAAGAGGCGAATAACTTCAAGTTTAGCCACAGGTGCAAACATTTCATCAAAATCAACACCTTCTACCTATGCATAACCTTGAGCAACCAAACGGGCCTTGTTCCTTATTACACTCCCAGATTCATCAGTTTTATTTTTAAAGATCCACTTAGTTCCTATGATGTTTGCCCCATCAGGTTTAGAAACCAAAGTCCAAACGTTGTTACGCTTGAACTTTAATAACTCTTCTTGCATGACACTTATTCAGTATTCATCCTTGAGAGCATTCTCAATAGATTGGGTTCTATTGCTGATACATAGCATAAATCAGCAATCATTTTCGTGTAATCTACCTTTTCTTTTCTTCTGGTAGTAATTCCAGCTGACGGATCGCCTATTATGGAGCTTGAAGGGTAATTCTTTTTCATATGTGCAGAGGGGACAAGCACAGTTTCATTGTTTATAACCTTATCAGTTATGTTTGAATTGGTCTTAGCATAGTCTGGCTGCGAATCACCTTTAGGCATTTCATCAAGAGGAGTAGAAGGAACATCAGGTGTAACATGGGTCTCATCATCCTCAATATTAAAGTGATTGACATTAGACTCAAAATCATTAACCACAACATTGATTGTTTCCATGACTGTTCCGAATGTAATATTAAAGACTCTGTACGCTCAACCATTCTAAGAATAACCAAGAAAGATCCCTTGATCAGACTTCACATCCCACTTCCGATGATACTCTCTATCGGCTAAAATGTAACAAGTACTTCCAAAAATATGAAAATACTTAACATTTAGTTTCCTTCCCTTCCATAATTCATACAATGTAATTGTCGTACCAGATCGTGTAGTAACTCTGTTGTGAATATGACATGCTGTGTTTACAACTTCTGCCCAAAAATTCAAAGGCAAATTTTTGGCATGTATCATAACTCGAGCCATTTCTTGTAATGTTTTGTTCTTCCGTTCAACTACTCCATTTTGCTGAGGAGTTATGGCAGCAGCAAATTCATGATGAATTCCTTCAGTCTTACAGAAGTTATTTAGATCTTCATATCAAATTCCTTCCCATGATCACTACGGATCCTGATTATCTTTTGCCCCTTTTCACGTTGCAAGTTCAAACATAGACTGATACATAGTTTAACAGTATCAGATTTTCCTTTTAAAAACCGAACCCATGTGAATCTGGAGTAGTCATCCACAACAACTAACCATACTTCTTCCTCCCCCAAACTTTCAGTTTGCATAGGACCCATAAGGTCAAGATATAGGAGTTCAAGTACTCTTATTGTATAACATTTCTTTAGCCTTCTGTGGAAAGTTTTGGTTTGCTTTCCAACTTAACAGTCACCACAAAAAAAATTTGCCATTTATGTCTAACGAAGGAATCCCTACAACCGCCTCGTTTTTTATAACTTTATCTAAACTTCTCAAGCTGATGTGCCCCAATTTCCTATGCCACAACCAGGTTTGATCAATTTTAATTAAGTGACAATTGTTTGAATCATTTGAACTTCAATGATAACAGTTATCTGCTTCCCGTCTGCCACTCATGAACACTTGATTATTCTTGTCTGTAACTACACAACTAGTGTTGTTAAAGTTTACACTGTATCCTTGGTCACATAGTTGATTTATACTGATCAAGTTTGCCTTTAGTTCATCCACATATCTAACTTCATTTAGACAAGGTAGATTACTTTTGTCAATGTTTCCTTTTGCAATAATTTTTTCTTTGGCTCCATCTCCAAAAGTGACAAGACCTGAGGCACATTCTTCTAACTCAGTAAAGAAAGAACGATTGCCAGTCATATGTCTTGGGCATCCACTGTCAAAGTACCAAGCATCAACATGGGTTTGAACTGTTGTAAATGCAAAATTGCACTTCTCAGAAGCCTTCACTCTCCAGATCATGTGAGTTCCCCTCACATTATTGTTCCTTTTGGTGAGCCTACACTGATTTTGCTGGTTTATAAGTTTTGATTTCTAATGATGTCTCCTATCTCTCAGTAATTTGTAGCAAAATGACCGTGTATGACCTCTTCTGCCACAATAATAACAGACCCATCTGGAGAATTTAGCACCTGTATCGATACTTAACTTTTTACAACTTGGGTCTGTTGTTTATTTTACTGAAGTTGGAACAAATTTTACTTCTGGCGTAATCTTGACACCCCTAGTTGAAGTATCAAATTCGAGGCCATATTTACTTGAACTGTTCTGCCCTGAACTCAGGATTGAGTCTAAGTTGTTAGTTTCAGAATTCAACATTTTCACAGACTTAATTTTCTGATCATACACATTCTGAACCTCTTTCAACTTTACTTTCAGAGATGAATCAATCGTTCATTTTCGTCCATCAAATCTTGAATTCTTTCTTTTTGAATAGCTCTGGCTTTTGAGTCTTCCTTCCTTAGCATTTTGAGTTCTTCAAGTGTTAGCTCTTCATCCTCATCAATATCGGAACACTCACTATCAACTTCAGAATTGATTTCTGTAATACACGCGGTGAAAGCATTCATACCATGATCATCTGAGTCCTCATCAGACAGGGTAGCACAATAATTTTTCTTTTGTCTTCTGAGATAAGTGGGACATTCGGCCTGATAATGACCAAACCCTTCACATCTCTACATCTAAACGACCTCCCTACATCCTCATTTTTCTTACCAATGTCGTTATTTCTTTTGTAAGAGAAGTCATTACCATTTCTTATAGAGTTCTCAACATCATGTCTTCTAGTTTTTCAATTTTTCCAGCAGTATTCAAACTTTTGAACTTCCTGGCCATCTTAGAGAATTGTTTCGTCAAGAGAGCTATTGACTCATCTTGATTAGTTTCATTACCAGACTGATTTACAGTGGTCTCCTGATCATAAGCTGATTTAAAGGCTATCCCCTTACCTTTCTTACTTTCTTTATCAGACATAGCCATTTCAAACGTAAGTAGCGACCCAAATAGCTCGTCAAGTTTTAACGTCGTCGTGTCTTGGGCTTCTTCTATGGCAATGACCTTCATGTCAAACTTCATGAGTAAGGAGCGTAACACTTTACGAACAATTTTAGACCCAGATATCTTTTCACCAAGTAGTAGCGAATCATTAGCTATCTCTAGGACCCTCTCATTGTATTCAGAAATTGACTCATCTTCAGTCATTTTCAAGGCTTCGAATTTTGAAGTTATCAACTACAGTCTGGATATCTTCACTTTAGAAGTTCCTTCATATGCAACTTCCAATATTTTCCAAGCTTCTTTAGCAATAGTACAAAAATTAATAAGTTTGAACACGTTTAAATCGACACCATTGAAAATAGCATTTATGGCTCTTGCATTTCCAACTGAAGCTTGTTCTTCAGCATCTGTTCAGTCAATTTCTGGTTTTGGTACTGATACTCCATTAACAGTGACCATTGGAGGTTCATAACCACCAACAAATGCTCTACATGCTTTTCCATCCAAGGTTTTAATGAAAAATTTCATGCGAGGCTTCCAATAAGAGTAATTTTTACCATCCAGTACAGGAGAACGTGAAGCTGATGGTCCCTCTCTGATTATCTCCATGATCTAATAACCTACTCCGATACCAATTGAAAAAACAGTGAGATAATCAATTAAGTCTTCAATTAATACTAAAGCTAATAACAGTTGTAATAGCTAGAGAGACAGCAGAAGAGAATAATACATGAAACTTTGTTAACCCAGTTCGGCTAATATTGCCTACGTTTAGGGAGCTGCGTACAGCTCTGATGAGTAATCTTTATTAATATTCACTTGAGTTAATATATATCGATACAACAATATGGTACTCTGTTCAATAATATAACTTAATAACACGCGTCTTGACATCAGAATCCAGGCTCCCCCTGAATTACTTATCTTCACGATGTGTAGCTTCAGGCTCCTCCTGAACACATGAGTGAATATCTTTGGCAACGTCTTTAGATCCCTCTAAAGATCCTCGTGATCATACCAATCACTTATTTCGTCTGTTACTCATCAATTATTGTTACTACGATAAACATGACGACCTCATAGACATAAGATCATCGTACCTTTAGAACCCAGTAGCTTCTACGGACGACCCTGACGTAAAGATCTTCTTCAACTTGTGTTTTTTTGTTTTTTCGTCGCACGCGTAACAACTACGTAACGTCCTATTTATACACATATATAATATATGTATAAATCTTCTTTTCTCAACAAGATTCCTAGAATAGTGGGAAATCTTTTATGTATTAAATATCTCATCTTTTAATTCATTAATCAAAGATATTTAGTCAAAGATATTCCATAAAATATTTTAGACAAAAACTCCAACATAATGATAGTTTCAATTTTTTTTTATTAATCAATGATTTATGTCATTTAAAATGTTGTATGTGTTCAAATTTTTACAAAAATAAAAAGTTATGCGTGCTAGCTTTCTTTAAATTAACACATGCTTATAATTTAGATAATTAAATACTACTAGTGCTAAAACCATACACAATTCAAGATATCACAAATTCATCAACATCAAATCAAATAAGCTAATTACAAGAATATTCCTAATCCAAACACTGTTGTAGAAGAGGAACATGTCATTGTTGAGCACTTTCATTAAATATTCACCTTTAGAAGTCAGACAAGATCAAACTTAATCATTCAATAAAATTTTCAAACAGCTCTTGTGGTTGAGATTGATAATTTGTTTGTCTATTTTAACATAAATGATTAGTCACAATAATCATAATATATTGGATTTGTTTTATTTAAAAGAAAAATACCTCATTTTGGGTTTTGTTATGAAGAGATTCAATCAACTTATTTTTGCTAAATCCCATCATAACTACTTGTTGAAGAACATCCTCATCGATCTGGAAGAAACAACAAAAATACAACTTTAGGCAAAAATACAAAACTATGTTGAGAAGGGATAAATATATTAAATAAACTGATCAACATCTTCAAGTAAGTAGTACAATATATTATAAAATCATCCTCATGTAACAAGACTAAAAACTAACTATTATTATGAATACTTATTTCAACAAAAAGTTTCATGCAAATAACTAAAGAAATAATATTTTCGTTGGAAACGTGAATGAGTCATTTTATGGTTATTTAAAACATGAAAATACTAATATTAATGATAATGACTTAATTAAAACTAATGTCGTAACTTACCCAACAAGAAATCAGAGTTCTCCAAACGTACAAACTCATGTCGGGGAAACCAACGTCGGGAGATAAGTGTTTCCCTAACGCCATATCCCCTACATCGGTGAAGTTTGGATATTCTGACGTTGTGAAAACGAGTTGGGCTAAGGTAGGCATATTCTGACACTGGTAACATTAACATCGGGGAGCGTGTGACAATTAAATATATATTCAATTTTCTCCTATACATTTTGAGAGATGTGGGGATAAGCTTCCGTATTTTTTACGCTTGTAAATAAGGCGTCGGGGAACATCAAATATATTATTTATTTGTCACACTTTCCCCGACGCCAATCAGCAGATGTTGGGACTAGGGCTCCAATTGTCGACGTTTTTAGATCCAGCGTCGGGGGATAGGAAACAATTAAATAATATGTTTTCTTTCTCTCGATGCGCCATGCACAACGTCGAAACATTGTATAATCTATTTCGATGCCATTAATAATGTGTTGGGAGTATTGTTAAGCAATACTGACGCAATACTAATGGCATCAGAAATGGGCGTCTTCTCCCGACGTTTTTATGGTGCGTCGAGAATTCCCTTATAAAATGAACTCTTTGTGTTCTGTAAATCACATAAATGAACAAGAAACGAAAGAGATAAAGAAGAGATAAAGATTTGAGAATGAGAGAGAGGCCGAGAAGAAGAAGTTCGTCCACCTGCCGCTCACCGATGCCATCATCGTTCCTAACTCATGTAAATAATTTAGTTTTTGTTTTGTTTTAGTTTAGGTTTAGTTTAGGTTTTAGGATAAGACTAGTTTAGCTTAGGTTTTAGGATAAGATTAGTTTAGTTTAGGTTTAGGTTTTGTTTGAAATTATTTTTATGATATAGGGTTTGAATTTATTTTATGATTTAGTTTTTGAATTAGTTTTGGAATAAGTTTTAAGATTGAATTTGAATTTTATGTGTTTTATGGATTTGAGAATAGAAAATTAGAGAGGGTTGGTATTGAAAGATTAAATTGAAGGGGTTGTGTGTTAAAAATTTGAGGGGGGAGGGGGTTGATTTGAAATCTTGAGGAGGGGTGGGTTGATGATTACGGATGAATAAGGTGTCCATGCAAGAGATACATGAATTCCAATTAGATCTCGTTAAAGGGTGTGAAGTGACATCTACTAACTATAGGAATATCCCCCTCCTACACAGAATGGGTGCATCATGGAGACCTAGTTAACTTGCATAAAGGTATAGAAAGTTTTGATGAAGGAACTAGTAGTAACCCTTTTGATGTAAGAACTAGTAGTAGCCGTTTTCATGAAGAAGATGAAATGTTTGGTATGCTGAATAATTTACAAACTTTGATTAAACATGAAGAGGAAACAGAGGAATGTTTGGAGAATGAGATGTCGTTTAATATTATGGTAGATATAGAACAAAAGACAACAAACATATTTAAGGACTTATTAAATGAAGCACGTAATGAGTTATACTCTGGTTGTTCAGAATTTTTCAACTTGAATTTTTTGGTTAAGTTGATGCATGACAAGGTTCTCAATAGTTGGAGTAATAAGTCCTTTGACATGTTGTTAGAACTGTTAAGAGCAGCGTTTCCAACGTGTAGTACTACTATCTCTAGTTCATTTTACGAAGCCAAACGAAAAATGTGTGACTTGGGCTTGGGATACAAGACTATTCACGCATGCAAGTATGACTGTGTATTGTACTAGAAGAAGTTTGGCGATTTGCAACATTGTCTTACTTATAGTGAGTCTCGATACAAGGTCAGTTCTAACATAGGAAAAAAATTTCGTATAAGGTATTGTGTCACTTTCTATTGGTACTGAGATTACAACTTGTTTGTATCGCAAGAAGGGTCCGCTAACATGAGATTTCATAAGGATAAACATGTTAAAATAGAGGATGTGTTGAGACATCCAACTGATGTGGAGGGATGAAAACATTTTGATCGTGAATTTCTTGATTTTGCTTTAGATTCATGGAACGTTCGTTTGGGGTTAGCTTTAGATGGATTTAATCCGTTTGGTCATATGAGTACCTCATATAGTATGTGGCCTATGGTGTTAATTCCTTACAATTCGCCATCTTAGAAATATATGAAAGAGTCAAATTTCTTCATGTCATTGCTCATACCCGGTCCTAGATCTCCTGGTAGGAAAATTGAAGTTTACCTCCAACCATTGATTGACAAACTAAAAGAGTTATAGAATTTTGGTGTGCTTGTATGATTCTCTTACCGATTAGTTCTTTCAATTGCTTGCAGCCTTGTTGTTTTCGACATATGGTGATCTTTCCGGGTGGAGTACGAAGGGGTATCAGGCATGTCCCATATACATGGTAGATAGATCGTTGTTCGGGATACGTGAAAAAGTATCTTTCATGGGACTTTGGTGCTATCTTCTAAAAAATCACGTGTTGCATAGAAGTAGGCTACACGATGGAAAGATAAAGTGTAGGGCTCCTCTAGTGGCGACGAATGGGCATGCAATATTGGGACAACTAGATTAGTTAGAGTTTCAAGTTTTGAGTAAACATCCTTCATTAAAAGATAAGAAAAGAGAGAGAGCTCTTAATTGGGTGAATAGAAGTATTTTTTCAAACTTCCTTACAGGTCGAGACTACTGTTACATCACAAACTTGATGTAATGCATATTGAGAAAAATTTTTGTGACAACTTGGTCAATACGTTGTTGAATATCGAACGATAAACCAAGGATACCATGAATGCTTGGTTGGACTTATAAGATTTGAAGATAAGAAAGAATTTACACCTGATAGAAGTCGGTAATAGATCGGTCAAGCCACATTCGAGTTACATGTTGACTAGCAACGAACAAGTTGAGTTTTGAATTCCTGAAATCAGTTAAGTTTCTCGATGGATTCGTTTATAATATTTCATGATGTGTGAATGAAAGAGACGGAAAAATATTAGGTCTCAAAATGCATGATTGTCATATTTTGCTGCATCAACTTCTACCTATTGGTATTCAAGCATCTTACCGAAAAATGTGTACACCGCTATTATTGAACTATGTAGTTTTTTTCAGTGGCTTGTGCACAAGAATGATAAGAGTAAGTGATTTGGATAGATTATAAGCAGATATCATAATCATAATTTACAAGTTGGAAAGAATATTTCCACCAGCCTTTTTCAGCGTTATGGTACACCTCGTCGTTCACTTACCATATGAAACAAAGGTTGCTAGTCCAGTTTCTTACAGTTGGATATATCTCATTGAAAGAAGTCTATGCACTTTGAAACAGTTTGTTCGAAACAAAGCACGTTCTAAGGGGTCTATTGCAGAAGCATATCTAATGAATGAATCAGGAAATTTTTGTTCGCGTTACCTAAGTGGGATTGAGACTCGATTCACTAAAGATAAGCAAAATGATGATAGTATTCCAGATGACGAGGTGATGAAATTCAAAAATTTTGAGCAAAAAATACGATCATTAGGTGCATCAAGTGTCCGAACTCTATCATAGGAAGAGAAACACTTCTTTCATTGGTACATCATCAACAGTGTAGATGAAATATCGAAGTATCGCAAGTAAGCATTTCTAACCTTCAACTGTTTAAGTATTTGTTAAGTAGTTGTTAAGTATTTCTTATACATTGTTGTTACACAAACTCAAAATCATCGCCGTCATGAAGCATTTAAGGTTGATACGTTGGTAAGCTTAAAGCGGTACTAATTTGTATAAAAGACATCAACTGGCATCTACACACTAACATATTTTAGTGTTGTGTATATAATCATTGTCTCATGGATTTCAGGTTATAGAAATGCTTGAGAGAGAAAATCTATCTTATGATTTCTTCTTACTTGCAATGGAACCATCGCTTGATGTTCAGTGTTACAATGGATGCATTATCGGTGGGGTAAGATTTTACATGACAGAACGTGATTTTCAACGCATTACACAAAATAGTGGAGTCATGGTAATCGATGAAAGTAGTGCTAATGGAAGTGGAGACAACAATTTCTATGATGTTTTGGATGAAGTGTTGGACGTTCAATATTCGATGGGAAGATGTGTTTGGCTACTTAAGTGTCGGTGCTTTGACACCAACAACAATAAAAGCTAAAGGACACATGTGGAATTAGGGTAAACATCAATCAACACGTCCCATTTTTGGTTCATCACGAAACCAATCATTTTTGCGATGTAGGCACATCAACTATTTTACCAAGAGGACTTAAAAAAAAGTTATTCAACTGGTTCAGAATAAGCGTTATGGGACGTGTTCGAAGTGGACGATGTTGAGAATGAGCAACTGAATGTATTGGAAATTGTTGTTAGCCATCGAATGGATGAAGAGATTGAGGATAACACTTTGTGCAGGCCTAATGTTGATCCTACAGTGGTTGAAAGACCAGTTTTGCATCATGTCACTGATGACTTCATAGACAATAGTGATGAACAACTGTCACATCAAAGCGAATCAAACGACGACGAATGATAGTGACGAATCACGTATCCACATATTTGAATAGTTTATATATTCAATCTATATTAGGTAATCGTATTTGTTTAATTAATGTTTTTTTTATGTCCACAGGTTTTATGTCATCATTCCCAAGTGGTTTCAAGGAGAGAGATGCTCTATTTCTTGAGTTCGGCAAAGAATTCAGCAATGTGGAAGGTCATCCTCGATGGGCAACAATTTAGGTGAGTCTCAGTACTTTAATGATAATGCGAATATATAGATTAATTATTTTAACTTGTTTCTCATATAACTTGTTGTTTTCTTTAGCAAAAGTAACTCAACAATCTCCAATTCCTAGAAGACTTTAGCAGTCTTGACTCTTGGAGTTGGAGAGGTTGGAGAGGTACGTCAATAAGAATGATAGGATTCCCATGATCATAGCCCTTGGAGTGAAGAAGCCAATATCTCTACACGTTGTTTGGTTTAGCCAGGCCATTGGTGTGTGTATGAGACGTACATTTCCACTTCACTGTCTTAGGTGGGTTAATGTTGGGAGAGAATATATCGAGGTTGTCAAGGGCGCTCTACAGGTACATGTAGTACACAATTCGATTTCATTTCAAACATGCTTAAATATAAACCAAGCTAATGTGTGGTGTTTCGTAATGTGTATCGCTTTTTCGTGCTTGATTTCAACGATGAAGCAATGAGTAGATTTGTTGAGCATTAAATGTTCACTTCTTTCAAGGAATTCAGGGGGGATTGTCATAGACATTTCAAAAAGTACAGCGACCCTGAACAGGCACGTGCCAACGCACTATACATATTGGATGTCTAAAAGATTGACACTTCCTATTCGATCACTACATGAGCCGTGCATTTCAAGTGAGACTTATTTATTGTAATGGTACATTATTTCATCTAACATTTTAATTTAAATTTTTCTGTGAATAAATGTAACAATTGTTTTCATGTAGGAGAAATCATGGATGGACAAGGCTGCTAGACCAAAGTAGCCTTAGAATCATAGTAGCGAGTTCAACTCGTTTCTACAACAACAGCACGCTCGCTCAACAACGAGGTTATACAGTCGATCGTGTGGAGTTATTCAAGGAAACACACGCTCAGAGTGGCACGCTGAGGATGCGAATGTAAATTCAAGTGGTACTTTTGTCTTATTTTGTACTTTTATTTATGTCTTAATAACTTAATTACAAACTTTGTTGTAGAATCAAAATTCTGGAACTCCAGTCTCAATTACTCTCTGGGAACGAGATATGCGAGACCGTTTTGGATAGACACAACTGGGCTACTCAAAAGGTCTTGGTTAGGAACTCATGCTCAAGTCCTGTAAGAGTTGTGCTAGCAGTTCTTCGACTTCATTTTCAAAAGCTAGGGAGTTCGAAGACGCTAAAGAGATGAATGAATAGCAACGAGTCGAGCTTGAAGAAGTTAAACGCATGATTGAAAAATAGAAAAGGATATCGAAGCTGCTAATACCTTTCCTCGACGCTCGTTCAACAGTGTTGGGGTAAATGTTTCTAACGTTGCATTGGAAAATATCTTTTCCTGAAACTTATGGAGGACGTCGGGGATCGTGTTGTCCCAACGGTGTATCAACATCGACCACAGAGATATTAGAGACATATATTCATGACCCTGTGCTGGTTGCACGTCGAAAATAGCTCTCACGATGCGTTTCTCTTGACACTGTTCCTGACATCGCTTTGTACGTCGAGAAAGCCTTCTTTGACGCATTTCCAATCTATGCCAAAGCATTGCTACGTCGGGAGTCCCCCGACTTGTAGTAGTGTTAGTTTCATGCAACATTACCTACATTTAAGGGATAAAGTAACAGAGAAAAATATTTTCACTGATATAAAAGTCAAACAATTACAACATTGTTATATGTAAACCCTAAAAAAAACAAAACCTAAATAGGAAATAGACCTTAATCAAAATTTATAGCATCCATAAAATTAAAAAAATCGACAATTATAATAACACTGGATTTTTCAATTAAGAAAAATATAATCTATAACATTTGCATCTCTAAGGACGTGTAGGACATTTTGAGAGACAACCAACAAAATAATTCATAGGACCAATCTTATGAGCTAACTAATCTTAAATAAATATAGTCATAGGAAAGAAGCCAAATAATCTTTTAAAAAATCCAAACTGAGGGAATTGGGAAAGAAGAATTTTCCTAAAACTTTTCTATGAAAATTGGGAGAATTTTTCTTGGGAGGGTTTTAGGGAGAATGTGTTGTGTCTTATGGTCCTACTTTCTTTATTTAATCACTTTATTTAATTTAGTTTTATATTAATTCCTCTGAATTGAGTTGTTGGGCTTTGGGTGTTTGTTGCGATTCGGTCCTAGTTTTCTGATTCTGTTGGGCAGATGGTTTCAATTGCTATTCGCTCTTGAGTGGGTATAGAAGGGTGTGACAGAAAAGTCTTTTGAGAAGAAAAGCCAGAGACAAGTCCATGTACTTCTTGGTGAGTGAAAAAGTAATATGAGATGAAGTTTTTCGTTCAATGATTAGAAGAGAGATTTGAGATTATTGGAGATCATCAAATGATGATTGATTGCATGGTAATATCTGATTAAGGATGAGTATTTTCTTTGCTGCTTCTATGATAATCTCTAGTGAATGTTCTTAAAATTTATGTCCTAAATGCCGCTACGTGTCTGAGACAATGCGGACAACCGACATCCTTAAAATGGTTAGTTTCAAAACAAAATAAGAGTTGCCACCAATCTTTTTTTATGGTGTGATTGGACACTGAAATAGAGATAACAATTTTAAATAAATCATAAAAAAATGGTCTACGAAAACTAAAGTTGAGTTTGAGAGTCATTTGTGTATGAGGAAGAGGCTAGAAACCACAACACCCGATTAGAAAATGGTGACCAAATTTCAAATCTTGAATTGTAAATATTCTTTAATTTCTTTCAAAAAACAATGTATTATTTTATCCCTCATTACTCCAATATTTGAAGCACGATCTCATAAAATAAGTGGGAGCATTCCATTAATTAGACTCTATTGAAGAAAATCTTTTTACCTCACGAAAGTGAGAAATTAGTACAATTTCTTAAAATTCGTCGTAGGAATAGTCTTCTAATAAGAGATATTTTTTTAAAACATTAATTAAAATCATTTTTTCTTGTGATAAAATCTTGGACTCCAAAATATGTGATCCCTCACCTCAAGAATTCTAGAAAATCACCCAAATTTCCTAGATTTCGTCATAGAATTTTGTTTAAGAAAAACAGTATAAATTATTAGAAAATATTGATTAAGAAACCTTATGAAATAATAGATTAAATTTTGAACGTTTGAAAAACATAAAAAATTATAACTTTAAAAGAAATAAAAATTCTAAAGCTAAAGAGTTTTACGAAAGATTTTAAAATTTTGAGAATTTTAAATTAGAAGGATTTTAAAACATTGAGAATTTAAATTAGAAAGAGTTGAAATTTTTAAATAGAAAACAAAATGAGGTTTAATAGGAAAATTATATAAGTAGAAACAAGATAAAATAACATATTGAGGTTTTAATAAAAATATATCGGAGATCGATCTTGAACTTCCAAATAATCAATTTCTTCACCCAATTTCCTAGACTCCATCGTCATATGTTTTTAAAGAAGAATTATTTAAAATGTTAACAAATTTAAACAACTTTTAGCAATAACATATTAAATTAACCACAAAAGAAGGAGAAAAAATATTAAATAACATATAAAAGACAAGAATATATTAAAGAAGCAATAATCAAGATGAGAAAATACTAATGAGGCAATAATCAATGTTTTAAAATGAAAAAGAGAAGAATAAAAATGCTAATAAAAAAGAAATGTAAAGATACACTATATAGAGAACAAAGCATAAGAATAAATTAACAGAGGAAATATATAATAATAAATAAATAAGAGATAAACAACAAGGTATGAAAAAATATGTAATAAAAAAAATATAAAAGAGAGCTCACAAGATAATAAATAAATGATTATGAGAGAAAATAAAGTAGAAAAATAAGAACAAGAATGATAAGCAAATATTTAATCATTTAGTCTTTTTTTTTTCTTTTTCTTTCTTTTTCTTTTTTGTTTTGCATTTTTTATGAAAGCTTAAAGAAAGATAAATAAAACAATGAGAATAGTAAGAATATGAAAAAAATAAAGAACTTTGGAGAAAAAATAAACAAAATAATAAGAAGAAGAAAAAAGAAAAAAGAAAGAAATATTGAAATTCTAACACACTAAACTCACTTGTTGTTTGAGGTGTGAATCATTGGAACCAAAGCCCTACCATACACCTCCAACTAAGTTAGAGTTTTTTGTGCGTTGGATTCTTGGTAAGGAGAAAGATGAAGATTTAGAGGGTTGCTAGAAGAGAAAATAAAATAAATGTTATAGATCTTTTGATTTTTTTTTGCTAAGAAGATATGAACGTTAAAAGAAGTAGAGGATATGGAGGTATAAAAGCCATAACATTCTAACTGTAAAACTGTTTACAATACTTGTAACCATCAAAATAATAATTATTTATTTTCAATTGAAACATTAACTATAAATCATTGCAATGAATTTGATTAGCTCAATATATTCGGTGTGTGCTAGAGAGAGGTGGCATGACTATAATCACTAATGAGAAAAATGAACTAATTCCAACAATAATAGTGACGAGGTGGAGAATTTGCATGGACTATCGCAAGCTAAATGCAGTGAATAAGGACCACTTCCCTTGTCTTTCATTGATTAAATGCTAGATCGGATTGCGAAAAACAAATAGCATTACTTTTTGGATGGATATTCTGGTTACAATCAAATCATTATTGCACCGAAAGATTTGCACAAGACAACATTTTCTTGTCCCTATGACTCGTTTGCATTTCGTCGTATGCCATTTGGGTTTTGCAATGCACCAATGACATTTCAGAGGTGCAAGATGACAATATTTTCAGACTTCCTAAAGAGATCAGTGGATCCCTCTCAACTATGCTCTAAGCTCTCATTCGAAACATAGAAGGGAGGTAAAGGATGAGGTTGAGCTTGTTCTCCAAATTTCGGCACATACTCTATTATGAAGATATAGCCTTGTATTTATAGGCAAAGGTCGATAGGACTTAACATTGTCTAGATGTCATTAATTCTCTGATAAAGCTACACAATGCCACAGATGTCCCTTACATCTTTTCCTGACATTCGCACCAATGAACCCTTCTTGTCTTCTAGAAATGTAGATTGTGTAGCATCATTCTACTTATTGCAAGGTTATTGGGCATCTCATCGCCTGACGTTTGTCGCGCGTAGTTACTCTTTCTTTCACCTAAAAATCATGCATTTTGACATGAAAACCGTGATAAACATGTGTTTTACTCTTTTGACACTTGTAACACGTAGTCATCTTATTTTGTCTATTTTGCTACGCATTTTTTTCCATTTTCTCGTGTCAATGCTTCATTGTTCTATCTAAAAAAGGCTACAATAACTTGTATTTATACAAGTTATCGCACCCCCAAATTTAGAATAATGCTTGTCCTCAAGCATAACTCCATAGTTCTAAGCTTTCCTCCCTCTTGTTGATTTCGTTAAACTTCTTATTATGTGTTTTGAATCCAACTCACATCCTTAGCATCTCATTCTCTTTTCGATTTTTGTAACTAGTTTATAAAGTTAGGTAGTTTAGTAAGTGAGTTAGCTAGTTTTATTTGTTATAACATTCTCCCACGTAACCACGTCCATTATAAATAAAGCTCATCTCCCCCTAAATCGAGGAAGAGAATCATTTCATTCAAAATTAGAGTTTTGGTATTACACCAAAAACAACATAAAGACAAGACCTAAACAGTCTCCGAACAAAAATCCTAGGGGTAAAACTGTAAAATATTAAAATTATATTAGAATTATTAAATAAAAATAAATAATAATTTAATACCTTGGACAACTCATATCAAAGGTTAACTTTGACAAATACAACATAAAACTGCTCTAAGCTAAACATGACGTTAATTTTAAAGTTTCTATGGTTGAGTCAGTGAAAAGTATGATACACCTCTTATTGGTATATATACTAACTTTCACATTTAATTATTAAGCTAGCCTTCTTAATAATATTTTCATAATCTTGAAATTCTTCTATTTTAGATATGATTTGGGTTCATTATGTATTAGTTGTTTGGAAGGAGTTATGCTTTTTTAAAAAGGTTTTGTTAGAGCTTTACTTCTTGTCTTAATTAAGATCAAGTTGTTGTACTTCTTTTTGTTTAAAATATTCAAAATGAAAGTTAGCTTTTACGGTTTATTTTATTGTTGCATGCAGTACCCTTTTATTTCCGTTGTTCTTTAGTTCATAGTTATGAGCTAAACTCCTTCCTAAAGATCATTCAAATATATGAATAGTGGTTGGGTTTAATCGAGTTTTACAAATGAGAAAAAATAAAATAAAGTAATTCTCTTGAACTCTCTTTGAATTGGTTCGGTTTGTCTTTGTTTATCTTTGAGCAAAAGGTGGGAAAATGACACACAAGGAAGAGACAATTTGTTGTCCCCATTTTTCCAAGATCTTCAACTGTATATACAGATTGCTTTGAACATCGATCAAAGTAAATAATACAAGTATTGGAAAGTATATAGAGAAGCAAAATAGCTAACCTTTTCAAGTTGAGGTATAGCAGAAAGTGGTTTGACAGCTAAATATCGAGGAAGATGAGGTTGAAACCATGGATGTTGTCGAATTTGAGGTATGCTTATTCTTCTAAGTGGATCAACTACAAGTAAACTTGAAATCAAGTTACTTGCCTCAGCTGATAAATAACTTGGAACCTTATACACTCCATTCTAAAAAGAATGAATAACATGCATAAAGAAATAGTCGAAGCTTGAGTATTCTAACCAATATATTTCAATAAAAATGGCATCTTACGCAGTTTATGTAGATGGAGATGAAGATTTACCTTTATTTTATGAACAAGGATAGGAATGTTTTCATTATCGAAAGGAAGAGAACCACATAAAATAGCGTACAATATAACCCCACAGCTCCATATGTCTACTTCAGGCCCTGCGTATAATTTTCCAGAAATAACCTAAAAATGGTAAAAATAAATAAATAAATAAATAAATAAACCCTTCAAAATTAGGAAATTTTCAATTGGATGGAAATTGTTATAATTAATTAATATAATTTTGATTTTGACTTACACTATATTTGACCAATCATTGTTTCTTTAAAGCAAGACAATGTCTATTATACATCTTTGTGTAAATTTGAGGTAGGCGTCAATGGATTTAGTGTAAGTCAAGAAGACTCAAGAATCCTCCAACTTTGTGTTTGACTTTGTATGAATATAACAAATTAGTTGGTTTAGTGAAAAATTGGTCTTTTCATTCTTTCTCTAGACCAAGGTTCAAGCTCCCACTTTTGAAATGTTAATAATTACAACCTAACATAAAATTTAGAAATATTTTTTAAGGTGAAATGGTGCTAACAAAAAAGAATACATAACCATTCATTTTTGAGGTAAAATAATGTGAAATTTTAATAAAATTTGAATGAGTTAAAAATAAATTTAGGTTCTTTTTTGTGGTTTTTTTTTTTTTTTTTTTTGTCAATTTCAATTTATGAAAATTTGGAGTTGAAAATAAAGTTGGAAATATAGAAAACTTGGGAATTAGAAAAAGTAGTATATTTCAAAACTTTCATCCTTTCTATTGAAAATAACAGTGCAAAAAGGACCATGAAATTGAAATCTTCAATTAAGCTATGGTTACTAATTAGAAAAAAACAAAATAGAAAATTTCTTAAGGTCTCTAAATTTCCTCGAAATAGGAAAGGTAATAAAAAATCTCAGAAGATTATCAAAATGTTCTCAAAATTTTGTTGAAATCCGGAGTAAAACTGAAGATTTTTAGAAGGGCTTTTTCCAAGCCTTTATTTTCAATTTTTATGCTATGTATCATAGTAATGATCCGTTTTCAATTTGGGGAGGGTGGCTGAATGGACTAAAACGTTGGATTGCTAATTCCTTGTGCAGCTTTTTTGTACCAAGGGTTCGAATCCCTCTCTTTCCGTTTCTATCAATTATTTTGTATTTTTTTATAGCTGAAGAAAGATGTGGAATAGATAAAATGTTAAAGAACATTTCAAAATCAAGCAATGATAGAAAAGTATCTTTTAAGCAAAACACTTTTTCTTAAATACTTTTTATGAAGTGTTCTTTAATCACCCTTCGAAGCGGATGAAGAAGTGGGCAGATAAGTAGTATCATCCCATAGAGTTTCAGGTGGGAGATTATAAGGTCCTCTTCAAGCTGCGACCACAACATATATGATTCCGAGGACGTAAAGACCTCAGTCAGAAAGAAGGTAAAGTTGTCGAAGAAATCCTTGTCGATCAAGTAAGAAAAGGACAAAAGACCCACGAGAAGAATCCACGAATACCTAGCAAAGTGGAAGAACCTTTTCGTGGAAGAAACTAGTTGGGAACGTGTTGAAGACCTAGAAGTCTGGGAGCAGAAGATCGAAGAGTTCAAGCAGTTTCGCCAATAGATAGGGACGTCAACAGTTTAAATGAGGGAGAATGTCATGACCATGCTTGTCCAGGGTGTTGTTTGCCTATGGTCACATGCCCAAACATCCTCAAACCACTTTATCTTTATGTTTTGTACTTAGTTTAGCCTATTGCTTTCCTTTTGAGGTCGCCAACCATGTAAGTGACATTTCACACCTTTCATATGCAAGCTTGTTAAACCTAAAAACATTTAAAATGTACTATAGAGGAGATCCACTAGTTGAATCCCCACCAAGTCTTGTCGTACTCTTTGCAATCTAAACTTTCTTTTCAATTGATAGCTTTGATGTCTTCTTCAAATGATGTCCACCACACGACCAGGCAACATGAGACGCACTCATAGGTCATACAGGGTGCCATGCACATGTAGCAGGGGACGTCATGTGCAACGCATGGCACACGACATATGGAGCGAGAGGCCATACCTATGGCAGCGTGCGTAAGGTGTGCCCAAGGTTTGCGAGGTTAGCATGCGGTGAGGCCCCTGGGCCTGCACGTGTGCATGCAGCCTGCCACCCATGCCTTGCACGCTAACTATGCCAAAAAGCCAATTTTGTAACATTTTTTACTTTTTTGAAACTTTTTGGCAAAGTTTGGATATTCTCTGGACCTAAGGGATTAATTTGGATTTAAATATCATTATTTCATGTCATGAGGAGATTAGGTAAATTTATTGGCCAAGGATCTAGCTTTTATCAGTGAGTGACAAAACGTATTTATAGGATGAAAAATTATAAGGAATTATGAAACGTTTATTACAAATTAATTTTTTGATCGTTAAACGTTACAAAATTAATTTTTTGACTGTTAAACGTTACAAAATTAATTTTTTAACCGTCAAATGTTACAAAATTAATTTTTTGACCGTTAAAAGTTTTATTATAATAAAATTTGTAACGTTTCACAATTAAATTCTTTGGACCGTTACTAATCCTCCACCACTATAAATAGATCCCTCACTCTCATTCTCACAACACACAACAAACAATCTTCTCTCAAATTCTCATTCTCTTAAAAGTTTTTCAAGCTGTTCTTTTTTTAGTGTTTTGATTCCAATTAGTTTCTATGAAAAACTAATTGACGAAAAGGGTCTTTTTATCTTGAGGATGACGAGGCATAATTATATTTGGATGATTTAGAGCAAAGCCGCGAAACGTCTTAAAGAGAGCGTGTATCGCGACTCAACCTTTCACTAATCCAGTTTTTGTTTTGCAGTCTTTGTTTTTTTTAACAATCCGTTCAGTTGCTGCCTCGTTTCTTTCATCATTATTTGCCGGACTTGGACAATTTTTTGCATTGAAGACCAAAGTGCAACAATAATTTTAAGACGTTCTTTTCTGCTGTGATGGTCGGACAAATCCAATTCGACTTGATGTCTTCTAATCTCAACCGTCCATTCCGTTTTGAAGGAGCACATTTCAAAAGGTGGAAATAAAAAAATGTTATTTTTCCTTACGCTGAAGAAGGTGGCCACTGCTTGTACTACTGAAAAGTCGAAGGTTTCAGAAAAAGATAATACAGAAGAACAACTAAAGAACCTCGCCATTTAAACAGAAACTGACTTCATTTGTAAGAACTTAATTCTTAATGGTCTTAATGGTCTTACTGATGAACTATATGATTATTACAGTACCATGACTACTGCAAAAGCAGTGTGGGACGCGCTACAAAAGAAGTACGATATTAAAGAAGCGAGATCGAAGAAGTACGTTGTCAGTCGATACCTGAGATATCAAATGATTGATGACAAATCCGTGGAGGCACAGTCACATAAAATCCAGAAAATAGCCCACGAGATTATCAGTGAAGGTATGTCACTCGATGATCAATTTCAAGTTGCTATTATTATTGATAAATTACCTCCACTGTGGAAGGATTTCAAGAACACCCTAAGGCACGAAACCAAGAAGTTCTCACTGGAAAGTCTAATCACGAGGCTAAGGATAGAGGAGGAAGCAAGGAAGCATGATAAAAAAGAAGAGGTGAACGCTATCCCTAGAAAGAAGCCCACTGCAGTTCTGAAACCAGACCTGAAGTCGAAAGGAAACAAGATGAAACAAGAATCCAACAAACAAAACAACCCACAGTCCAGAAGTATGGTACAAATTGTTTATTATAATTATAATAAGCCTAGTCATTTAGCTAGAAATTGTAGAAACAGGAGTCGTCCTGCTGCGTAGGGGAACCTGATAGAAGTTGAATTAGTAGCTACGATATCTAAAGTAAATGTGATTGGGGGGTCTGAAGGTTGGTGGCTAGACACCGATGCATCCCGCCATGTCTGCCACGACCTTAGTCTTTTTAGAAAATATAATGAAGTTAAGGATAAAAATATCCTTCTAAGAGATCATTACACAACCAAGGTGGCCGGTATTGGAGAAGTAAAACTGAAATTCACATCCTGTAAGACGCTTGTGCTGAAGGAAGTTTTGCATACTCCAGAAATCGAAAGAATTTGGTCTCCGGATATCTCCTCAATAAAGTTGGATTCACATAAACCATAGGATTAGACTTGTTTACTTTAACTAAAAACAATGTATTTGTGGGGAAGGGTTACGCTACTGATGGCATGTTCAAATTGAATCTGGAAATTAATAAGATTGCATCTTCTGCTTACATGTTGACTTCTTTTAATGTTTGGCATGCTAGACTTTGTCATGTTAATAAAAGATTAATTAGTAACATGAGTAGGTTAAATCTTATACCTAAGTTATCTCTGCATGATTTTGAGAAATGTGCATGTTGTAGTCAAGCTAAGATAATTAAAATCTCCCATAAGTCTGTAGCTAGAGTAACAGAGCCTTTAGAATTAATTCATTTTGACTTATGTGAATTTAATGACACTTTAACTAGAAACAGTAAAAGGTATATAATTACCTTTATAGATGACTGTTCTGACTATACTTTTATTTATCTGCTTAAAAATAAAAGTGATGCTTATGAAATGTTCAAAGTCTTTGTAACTGAAATAGAGAACCAGTTTAACAAAAGAATTAAGATACTTCGTAGTGATAGAGGAACTGAATATGATTCAATTGCTTTCAATGAATTTTATAACTCAAAAGGAATAATACATGAAACTATTACGCCTTATTCTTCTGAAATGAGTGGAAAAACAGAAAGAAAGAATAGAACTCTAACTGAGTTAGTAGTTGCTATCTTACTTGAGTCAGAAGCAGCATCATCTTGGTGGAGTGAAATAATTAAGACTGTTAATTATGTTCTTAATAGGATTCCTCAATCTAACAGTAAAACTTCACCATATGAAGTCCTTAAACATAAAACACCAAACTTGACTTATCTTAGAACTTGGGGTTGTCTAGCTTATGTTAGAATACCTGATCCAAAAAGAAAGAAATTAGCAAGTAGAGCCTATGAATGTGTTTTCATAGGATACGCTGAAAATAGTAAAGCCTATAGATTCTATGACTTAGAAAACAAAGTAATTATAGAATCGAATGACGTAGATTTTTTCGAGGACAGATTTCTTTTTAAATCTAGAAATAGTGGGGGCTTATATAGTCAAACTTGTTGGGGCTCAAGTTCCAGTAGTCTACCTTCAATTAGGATCCAAACCCAAGACAAGGAAGTAGATCCTGAACCTAGAAGAAGCAAGAGAGCTAGAACAGTAAAAGACTTAAGAGAAGACTTCGAAATGTACAACGTAGAAGATCCAGAAGATCTAACAGAGCATTATCAGCAGTATATGCCAATTTATGGCAAGAAGCTATCAATGATGAAATGGACTCTCTTGAATCCAATAGAACTTGGCACCTAGTTGACTTACCCCCTGGATGTAAAGCTATAGGCTGCAAATGGGTTTTAAGGAAGAAACTCAAACCTGATGGATTAGTAGATAAGTATAAGGCTAGATTAGTAGCAAAAAGATTTAGGCAGAGGGAAAACATAAACTTCTTTGATACTTTTTCCCCGATCACTAGAATCACCTCTATTAGAGTGTTGATATTTATAGTTGCCCTAAACAATCTCTTAATTCATCAGATGGATGTTAAAACAGCTTTGCTAAATGGTGATTTAGAAGAAGAGATTTACATGGAATAATCTGAAGGTTTCATAGTTCACGGCCAAGAATCCAAAGTTTGCAAACTAGATAAATCTCTCTATGACCTAAAACAAGCTCCTAAGCAATGGCACGAAAAGTTTGACAACTTACTCATGTCAAAAGGATTCAAAATAAATGAAAGTGACAAATGTATCTACTATAAGATTGAAGGTAGGCTATGTATTGGCATATGCCTATACGTAGATGACGTATTAATCTTTGGATCAAACTTGCACGTCATAAATGATGTAAAATCTATATTGAATGCAAATTTTGACATGAAAGACCTAGGTGAAGCTGATGTAATCTTAGGCAACAAAATTACAAGAACTAAAAATGAAATTTTCTTAGATCAATCTCATTACATAGAAAAGATTCTAAAGAAGTACAATTACTTCGATAGTAAACCGACTTGTACATCTTATGACTCTAGTGTGAAATTATTCAAGAACACTGGTGACAGTGTTAACCAAACTGAGTACGCAGGTAGTTTGAGGTATGTTGCTGATTGCACTAGACCAGACATAGCTTACGCCGTAAGATTACTATGTAGGTTTACCAGCATACCCAGTCTAGAACATTGGAATACAATAGAGAGAGTAATGAGATACCTTAAGAAAACCCAAAACCTAGGATTACATTATAACAAGTTTCCCGTTGTACTTGAAGGTTACAACGATGCTGATTGGAACTCCCTCTTAGATGACTCAAAGGCTACAAGTGGCTATATTTTTAATATAACAGGAGGAGTTGTGGCTTGGAAATCCAAGAAATAGGCAATCTTAGCCCAGTCAACGATGGAGTCAGAGATGATAGCACTAGCTGCTGCTAGTGAAGAAGCAAGTTGGTTCGAAGCTTGTTATTAGAGATTCACACATGGGAAAGACCGAAACCAGTCATACTAATCCATTGGGATGGTACTGCAGTTATCGCAAAAGTTCAAAACCGTTACTATAATGGTAAGAGACGATAGATACGTCGTAAGCACAGTACCATTAGAGAATTGCTCACTACTGGTGCAGTGATAGTGGATTATGTACAGTCTGACGATAACTTGGCTGATCCTTTAACGAAAGGATTTGCTAGAGAAATGGTTTTTAAAACCTCAGAAAGAATGAGACTCAAGCCTATTAAAACTTGAATTACTGTGAGGTAAACCCAACTTGAAAGACTGGAGATCCTAAGAAATAAGTTCAATGGGTAATAACTGATCACAAGTAATATGATAAGAATCATGCTAAATATTTAAAAGTCTCATTCTTATGGTTTAACATTAGCATGACATCCTGAAGCGTATGATGAGGCTGAACTTTGTTCTTAATGAAATCTATACTTGATATCAAGTAGGGTACCTAGCTACAAGAGTACTCTTGTTAGATTCACCTTTGTGAATGTGGAAGTGAGAGCCGCTTCCTATGGAATTTTGGGTAGATTCCTAGAGCATTCACTAAACTGGGATATACGTGCAAGGCCATAAAGCACGGGCTATTTTAGAACTTCACTCAAATAATGCTCTGTGTGCAATAGCGTTAGAAGTGAAGTTCAAAACTACAAGTTACTTTACAATACTCTAAACTATTGTCACTACGTAAAGGTTCAAGTCAACTAAACACCTTTACTTAAGCACAGCATTATAGAGACAGACACTACTCAATGAAAATGTTTTTAAAAAATTTTCAAGTGCGGGACTAATAGTAAAAAATTTTCAAGTGGAGGATTATTGGATGAAAAATTATAAGGAATTATGAAACGTTTATTACAAATTACTTTTTTTACCGTTAAACGTTACAAAATTAATTTTTTAACCATCAAATGTTACAAAATTAATTTTTTGACCGTTAAAAATTTTATTATAATAAATTTGTAACGTTTCACAATTAAATTCTTTTGACCGTTACTAATCCTCCACCACTATAAATAGATCCCTCACTCTTATTCTCACAACACACCATAAACAATCTTCTCTCAAATTCTCATTCTCTTAAAAGTTTTCCGAGCTGTTCTTTTTTGAATATTTCGGTTCCAATTAGTTTATGTGCAAAACTAATTGACGAAAAAGGGCTATTTTATCCTAGGGACGACAAGGCATACTTCTGTTTGCACGATTCAGAGCAGAGCCGCGAAACGTTTTAAAGAGAGCATGTTCTGTGACTCAGTCTTTCACTAATCCAGTTTCTGTTTTGCAGTCTTTTTTTTTTTTTTAACAATCCGTTCAGTTGCTGCCTCGTTTCTTTCATCATTATTTGCGGGACTTGGACAATTTTTTGCATTGAAGACCGAAGTGCAACAACAGTATTTCAAATAAGGATTTCTATATGAATTTGGTAGTCAAATGTTTTTAACATGCTTGAGTTTAATATGATCTATGAGCTATTTCTAAAGCATGTCATTTATATAAAGTATTTATTGAGCATGAATTAATTGACATACTTGAGTTTAATTTGATCGAGCTATTTCCAAAACATGTCATTTATATAAAGTATTTATTGAGCATAAATTAATTGACGAGGTGTATTTCAACTAGCAAGAGGAAATAAGTTTATAAAGGTTGTAGCAATGTTTGGTTTAGGTTTGAGATATTATTTTCAAAGCCTATGATTTTAAACATGTTTTAGTCTATACCATGTTATCTTGTTACTACTACATTTTTACAAGGTAAGATATTAAGCATCGAGGAATTTTTGAGGTAGGGACATCTATCTTTGAGGATTTGAGGTAGGGACGCCTATCTCTAAGGTGGAATTGGGGATGTCTATCTTTGAGGGGCCAATAGTATCGATCTTACTTTACTATTTGAGTCGAGGATTGTGTAGGATTTGGTATTGATTAGCTATGCGATCTACTTAGGATTTGATATCTTGTATAGATAAGGAAAACCTAAGATTTAGAAATTGTTTCTATAAATGCTTTACTGAGCTTATTTTCCTAAAACATTTTATATTATACTTGTTTCTAAAACCTAGTCACTCACTAGGGTTTCTAAAACCTAGTCACTCACTAGGGTTTTTAGCTCACTTTTTCAAAATTGTTTACCACTTTCCAGGTAGAAATCGTGTTCGTAAGGCCTAAACGTTATTGTCATTTTTGCTAGTGGATCTCGTCTTTTTTTTTTCTCAGTATGTTGTTACATTTGTACTTTTATGTACATACAATCTTGTAAATATGCCTAAGTTATAGTGAATTTTATGTTGCAGGAAAAATGAGGGTTGGTTCTTGTAATACTAAGAAAATTATGGTCTGCATTAATAGTCTATGTAAGACTTATCTTGAAAATACGTTATAAAATGGGTTGCACTTGAGTTCTTACGTTACATCTTTTCCTAGAATTATGTTATTTGCTTCCGTGTGAATTTTAATTGTGGTTAAGGTCAACAGGTATAGTTGAGAAGAGAACGATATCGGTTGACTTCACGTCATGATATCTCGGATCAAGAGAAAGTGGTGAGAGGGAGTGTGATATAATTATTTTCCATAGTTTCTCTATTTTTGCCCAATTTTTAGAAAAGTTTATTAAATTTTGGGAACGAGAAAAAGGAATTGTTATCAAATACATGAACGTTAGCAAACGAGCTCTTAGTTTCTTAGACTTGAAAGTATATGTCTATTTAGTTCCTAAAATTTAACTATAGAATAATAGGCTTTTTAATTTTCATTTTCAATACTATGATGATTCAAAACTTTTAAAATGAATTAATGTACAAAATAGAAATTTTAATTTGATGTCTAATAAAATCCATGGTACCTATTTATGCAGGTCAATTACGATTAAATGGTTATTTACCTCTGGTGCAGCATAGTTAGGACTCCCACAACTAGTTTTGAAGAAATGGCCATCATACATGACATTGCTAAAACCAAAATCAGCAATCTTGACATTGAAATTTGAGTCCAAAAGCACATTCTCAGGCTTTAGATCTCTGTGAACTATCATATTTCGATGGCAGTGCTCCACTCCACATATTATCTGTTGAAAAATTCTACGACCTTCATCTTCTTTTAACCTACCCTTCTCCACAATATAATCAAACAGTTCTCCACATTTCACATATTCCATCACTACATATGTATCTGTTGGTGTCTCTATAACCTCATATAGTTGAACTATGTGTGGATGCTTTAACAACTTCATTATTTTTATTTCTCTTCTAACTGCACCCATCCATCCATCAATTCAATTATATATAAATACATATACTTTCAGTTGCACAGTACATGTAATTGTTAACAAATAGCATTGAGGGTGGTCCTAAGGTTAGTCAAAAGTTCATGTGCAGACCTAAATCTAAGAGGCATATAAGAGCGTACATCCCAAAAAGAAAAAAGGCGGTGCCTTGAGGTTTGGACTGAGCAACTAAGAGTGGTACATATATAACTATCGAGAAACAATCAAGTTATGTTCAGTCTCAAAATTCTGCTACCTTGTTATTGGCATTATGTGCTCAAACAAAGGCAAGTGTTAAAGGAATGATTTATTAATCTTCCAATGAGAGCTTTGACTTTACTTATTGTGTACTGTACACCTGAATTAACACTTTTTATACTAAATTGGACATGAGAGTGTGTGGTTAAATTTAAAAATGGCAAAAGAATTAGAGGTCCAAACCGTCAACAAAAGCTATTATTTCAAATAATGAAATTTTCAAATACAAAGAGTTTTTCAAAAATAAAAACAAAAAAACAAATTGTAAATTTTTTAAAAAAATAAAACTTAAATTAATAATTTAATATTTGTGATGAGATATAGATTTGTTAATGGTGATTTGACTTTGGGATGAGTTTTCAGAATCTTTTTAGTTACATACTTATATTGATATTTTGGGATAAGTTAAGACAATTTATATATACAACATTTGAAAAGATAACTTTATTAGTTACAAAAACCGATAGACGAACATTAATAATTAACACTAATAACAAAGTCTAAAAATTTCTATTATTAATAGAATATGAAATTTAATTATATTTCAAAATATTTTAGTTTATTATACTATATTTGATCCAACATTTAATTCAAACATTTCAGTATTGATCTCTTTGAATTCAATAAAGTCTAATTCTAGTCCCAAGATAAAATCTTTAGATCAAGAAGAAAAACCATATACTCCGGTCGATATAACATTGTGGTGTTTTTTTTTTTTCCTTTTTTGCATATTTTAAAAACTTGTATAGGATTTTCTTCCACCCTAGTTGTTAAATAATAATTAGCATGAGTATACAAACAGCCAAGATAACAATAATAATAATCGGTCGCTCAAATCTCCATATTCAATTGTTGTACTAAACTATAAAATAAATAAACATTTTGGAAAGCAACAAAAAATTTGTAGTCATTAGATACCACTCTTAATCCATGATTAATACATATTTTACATTCTCTAAGGCTGATTTGAGCTGTTAGATCGTTCATATGGTCCATAACAATGAAAAGTTTCTAAACTCTTTTAGTTAATATATAGTGAAAAACTTTCCATCTTTAGATTTTACCATAAATTTATTTGGGAATTATATATGTGATTTTCTATATTATTGACCACCTTTTACATATGTGAATAAATATATATACCAATGAAATAGTAAAGAGAATATAAAAAGGAAAATACAAAATAAGAATAGTCCAAAATACTAATTAGCAATAAATTAAACCCCAATTTTGTTTATGGGTATTATTCTCTCTTTTTGTTGTTCATAATTATTATTCTTCTTTTCAATCTTAAGTGTAGCTTCAATTTTAAGCTATTCAGCCACAACATCAGTCTCTACAACACACTATTTCACGCACAAGTTTTTCTATACCTTTTCTTATCTACTTTCTATTCAGTCTTCAAAAAACAAAAAAAAAAAAAAAAAGTAATAGGTTTTCAAAACCTTGTGTTTTTCTTAGAAATTGACAAATAATGTTTCTGTGAAATTGATGAAACCCATAGAAGACAAATTGGGTACAAATATATAATAACTAAAACCCAAAGGGTTGTAAAATTTGAACAGGGGACAAATCTGAATTAATTAATATTACTATTTTCTTTAAAAGGAAAAAAAAAACTTATGAATTAGGATGTATGGAGAAATGAAAATAGATAATAAATACGAAATATATAGAAAATTGATGAGAAGAAAAGAAAATGAACCTTTATGTTCCAAACTCATTTTAGCAATTTTGCGATGATTGAGAATCTTGATGGCAACTTGATGTCCAGTTAGTTTATGTTTTGCAGCTTTAACTTTTCCTGTTGAACCAACTCCAAGAATTTTTCCAACCTTGTAGTTTTTCAGAAACACCTCAATACTTCTCTCTTCATATTTACCCTTCTTCTCCATTTAATTCAAAAACTAAAACCTTCAAAAAATGTAATTATTATTCCAAAATTAAATTCCTTCACAAAAACTATTAGTTGCAGAAACATGATCGATGATCATCAATTTATAAAATCGACCATGTTAAGAAATTAAAAAAGAAAAAAGAAAGAAAATGGAACCTGTGTGGTAGCAGTAGAGAAAAGGGAGTCCAAGTCCAACCTATGGGAAAAACTAAAACTCAGCCGATTGTTATTTGATACCCTCAGGTCTTCGCTCCCTCTATGTATTTGTAGACTTTTTAGGGTAAAATTTAGGTAATGCATGTTTGATGAAAAAGAGAAATACATGGAGTTTTTTTTTTTTTTTTTTTCTCTCTCTCTCTCTCTTTTCTTTTTGTCGTTTTTGAAATAATTTAACCTTCATTTCATTTCAACCCTCTTTAATTTTGTATTGATTACTTTATTTTTATATAAAGAAAGTGATTTTTATTCAAAGTAATTAGTTTATAATCGTTTGTGTTCTTTAATCTTATTATAATTTAGTATTTTATTGAGCGTTGCTTTCGTTATTATCTTTATTCTTTTTCATGAAAAGTCAAATCATCAATGGCTTGTTTAGCAAAACAATAATCTGAAAAATTATGAATCTTTTTTCACGTTTTTATATACGTGTTTGATAGTAGATTTAATTTAGTGATGGAATAAAATATATAGAAATCATAAAATGAGTTTAATTATCTTCTAATATTGACATTTAGTTTAATTTACTGCTTTATTTAAACTTTTTTATGACTATCTCAATATCATATATATATATATATATATATATATATTGGATTTTTAAAAAAAAATATAACAAACCGGTAAATAATTTTGAAAACAGAAAAAACCTACAAATCCACGATGAGAAATACAAAATCTGTCTCAATCAACACACGATTAATTGGCTGTATGCACGCGAGTAAAATCTTCTTTTGATCGCTTGTATTACTGTCTACACAATTGTGTAGTTCTTTTTTTTACGATTAAAAAAAATGCTTCAAATTTAACGATCGTGTCACTACAAGAAATACAATATACGATAACTAACAAAAAATGCTATAATAGACTTTTTATAGCCTTTCATTATAGCCTTTTTTGAAAGTCCTGACATACCATATTATTAAAAGTCTAGGGTTTTTTATAACGTTTTTCTGAAGCTATAATGAGTGCTATTGTAGAGTATGAAGATATAACTTATATATGTTGCTATAAAAACTTTGATAGTTTTCTCCATTAGAGCTATAATAAGTTTATATAGCTTAAATAATATGCTATTTCTAACATATAATAGCCTTCTTTCCGATAGATAGCATATGAACGTAGCGGAATAAGGATCGAAAAATTACTCTATTTGCAACTTAACACTTTAGTGATTAACATGCTAAAAAAAGTCATAATTACATTAATTAGGGTTAAGAGAAAACTTACCTTTGAAGCTCTCGATCCTCCAAATCTCCTCAAGATCACGAATCTGGGACCACCACTAGTGTTGACCCGCTATTCTCTGAACTGAGAATCGGGTTGTGGGACCCATTATGTGAAGGAAAAAATAGAGAGATGAAATAGAACTGGAGGAAGGAAACAAGGAACCAACAATTGGTTATGTGAGAAAGGTGAGGGAAATTTTGATAAAAATGAGTAATTTCTAAAATTCTCCAAAAAGTCTTAAAATAATTTTCAAAAACTATATTTATAAAAACATTACATGTAAAATTGTATTAAAAAATTTACAAAATAACAACACCTCATCTCCACTAAGTTTAATGGGCTATGTGTTTACATCTTATGTAAACATTTGTCCCACTAAGTTTTTGTTGGATTGGATTTTTCCACTAATTCTAGTCCAAGGGCAATATGGTCATTTGACCAATTAAGTCAAAATCAAACTTTGACTTTTTCAAGTCAAAAGTCAACATTTCAACTTTTTACCATTTTGTTCATCTTGACTAATTTCGACCTCCCAAGCATGAATCCACATTCATTTTTCTAAAATTCAAATCACATTTGAATATAAAACCAGTCAAAGTTTGAGTTTTCAAAGTCAAAAGTCAACATCACTTTGACTTTTTACAACTTTTATCTTTTCCATCAATTCCAAGCTTTTGAATATGAATCAGTATTCATATTTTTAATATTTAAATCACATTTAAACATGAAGCTCTATAACCGACGGCTATATCACATATATTTGTCGATTTCTCTCTCTCTCTACCTAATTCACACAATTCAAATTATTTTAACATATTGTTCTAAGTTAATTTCATAAGAGCTTTTAGGGGAACCTAATGAACCTATAGATCATGGGCTCCAACGATTCGAGATTAACTACTAAACCCTTTTAGACCAAGCTAATCAACATTTGTTAACTAACGAGTCATTCCACTAAAGTTCTGTAGTTACACTCCCCTCACTATAGATATATTTGTGTCCATCTGATATAACCAAGATCAGTAAGTTAATCCTTCACAAGTTGTTCGTAACCTCGACTAGGTCAAAATACCGTTTTACCACCGAGACTACATCTTGTTTCTTAAATCTCATTAATCCACTATTGAAAATTTGGTTTAAGGTCCAACCTATAAACCAAATCCCTCTGAGACCAATGAGAGGGCAAGATCCCTTGTTCAAGATTTGGATTCAGCCTTTAAGAGAACAATCTATCTACTAACCCTAAAGCGAGTATGAGTGAATTCCATCTTGCACTTTATGTTCTTAGCCATCCACCCGATCTTACCCCTGAAATGAGAGGCTTATTGGGCCAGCACCATTAAGCTACCCTCACCTATGCAGATCTAAGGATAATACCGTTTGAATAGAAGTACATAGTTAGCTCTGGATTAAGATTAAGTTACCTAGGTCATCATAATCGAAATAGTCAGTTTATATAGTCAACATTGTTATAACTTAAAATTAACTATTTGATGGTTCCAGTCTTATGAAAACTCTTTACATAATGCTCCCACTCCCACGTCTCTACATAAACGATTTAGGATCACATTGTTTGTACTAACTATAGAGCAGGTCGCATTCATAGTGTTCCAAGAATAAGGTGTTCAACCTTATTCATACACTATAGACTGTTTGGTATATAAACTGGAACTTGATCCACGTCTATATCTCTACATAAAGTTCAAGTCTACACTAGATAGCCTCAGGACCTTAGTTAATTGGATTCAAGATTATAGTATTCTATTTTCACTAATAAGTTCTCAATAACCACTTTATTGAATAGAATATAATTTAACCACAAACTACGAGTTTTAGGACATAAATTCCAACACTTTCAATGATATAATATAGTATTTGCAGTTATAATATTAAGCTATAATAATGTTATTTAATCTTTTCCAATTATTATAATAATTATAATAATCTTTTGATAGTGTTTTGTTTTTTGCTATATAAATCATTCTATAGTTTTAACTTATAGCTATGAAAGAGGTAACTTTTTTCTTAAAATTAATTTTTAACTTAATTAGCTTTTGATAAATTTTAGTTCAAACACTCAACATTAGTTAAAGCTACACACATAAACTCCATAACACAATAAATACTAGTAATTTCAAGCATGATTCAAGAAGTAATAAAGCACAAAATGAGGATTGCTTTAAAACTAAGAACTTTAACTTCTAAGTCTAAGAACTTTGATAATAGAATTGTCCTTTGAAATAGAAACAAAATAGAAACTAAAAGTCTTTTTTTCTTATTCCATTCCTAGATGGTGAAGTACATGATAAACTAACTTGGTTCTAGCGTGTGGATGGGCATCATGGGCTCATAAGTATAAAAGATGCATGGAATAACTTATTTCCCTACCTAAAGCTTCAAAACTCGAACTAAATAGCTAATGCTCATCCTTCCACCATATCACCATATCATAAGCCTTAGATTTACATTCTAACATAGACAATGATTTCTAAATCTTTTCCAATACAAATCTCGCAGAAAATCATCACTTATAGCCATTCACTTCCCCCATTTTTATATCATGCATCATTTTCAAGGTCCATTTTGAAGATTATGAACATATATCAATTAAAAGACATTTTCAGCTATCAATTTAATCAGCAACATCAGATCACAATGCAATACATCTTTTGTGATTCCTTAGCCCCTTTAATCTAGCATATAAATATTATAACCATACGTAAAAGCTATAATTTAGAACTTTTCTTTTTCCAGTGTGTGTGTGTGATTCAATCAAGATATATGATGGCAGTACATCAACCATTTCTAATGCTGCAATTTGAAGCTTGTTCACGATTGAGTACTTTCTTCAAACACTTCAGCTACCTAACTATACCAAAGACACAACGGCTAAAGAAAACATCACCTTGATCACATTTTCCTATAACTACTTGGACCTTTCAACCTTCCATGACAAATTATACGATGAAACAGTGAATATCGAGAGAGAACAACCTAAGAAAAATAAAGATTCATTTTCCACCAATGTGAAACCAAGAAAACTAAGATGATTACTTATTGCAAGCAACTCACTAAACTAAAAGCTAAAAGACAAAAAATATACATTCTAGTTTCGAGCGAAGAATGAGAATAGATTATGACAACTTTTGACAATTGAAGTCAACATTTTTCAAACACATAACAAAACAGGTTCTTCTGATCATGTTAGATGCTTCAAGCTTAGTTTAAATATTATATTCTTGAGTTTTTGCACCTGAGTATCAACTTAAGTTTGTTGCAAGTTTCAAATATCGTATGATTCAATTTGGTCATTTATATGTGCCTATACCTTCTAGTTCAATTTGGTAATTTATGTGCCTAGGTTCAGAATCCTTTTGGTTAAGAGCTCTTTGTGATAATGGATTGTTTGTATTTATAAACCCATTAGCTTTTCACTAGTCTTCCCAAAAAAGAAAAAATATACTGGAACTTGATCCTTTAATTTATTTGTTAATCCTTATTTGGTAAAAGATGAACGACATAAAAATGTAAAAAAAAAATAAAATAAAATAAAAAAAAACTGATGTGATTCTACTGTCCTTTGTTGACCCTTTATTCCAAATCCTCTAATTCACTCCATTTTTTAGTAAGCTAACTAAATGGAAACAAACTAATCCTAAACAAACAAGACAATTCAGCATCTAAATCTGTAAAGGACTAAACAAAGAAACAAACTAATCTTAAAATTTATATAAAAACAACATAATATTTACATAAAAAATACTGTAAAATCGTCAAATACCTCAAAAACTTCAATCGATGTTGGAGGCTACCGTAGCCCCTCCAAACCATAGTGTCTCTGTGGCTAGGAGTAGGCGAATTGGAAAACAGTAGCCCCTTCAAACCAACAAAAAAAAAAAAAAGAGTGAGAAATATTTCTTCATAAGACAAAAGATTAATTCTCTTTAAAAAATGCACAAAATTGCTTCCAAAAAAACCTACGCAGCTGAGCGTATGCAAGGAGAAACTTTTAGATTTTTGCTTTCCTCATTGATACGAAAAGTATTGTATTACACATTATTAAAGTTACCTTTATGCTTAATAATTACAATTAGACATTTTTATAAAAAGAAACATATATATTAAACAACCACAATACAGTTGGGAGTCATGCAAAAGACACAAAACAAAACGTACCAGTAAAGGACAAGAAAAGCCCAATGGGGATACACCAAAACTCAAAACATCACATACCCAAACAGATAAAGACAAAAAGAGAATAGGAAAAAAACAAACTCCCAGGCATGCCAATAATATTTCTCAGGAAGTAGCACGAGCACACACAATAGTAATAATAAACCGAACAATCATAGAAACATCGTTCGAGACAAAGCCCCCACGGATGATGACACTCTTGCTAGATAAAATAAATAGGAATAAACCACAGCGTACCCCATAACTTAGACTTGACATACCCTTAGCCAACCCAACCCGGCATATTGGTAGAATTAATTTTATCTATTAACGACAAAATTTTTCTTCATGGCTTTGTACTTTTAACTTTTCAACTACTCAAATATATATATACCTTACCTAATTATTATCTTTCATTGTATAAAACAAAACCAAGACACATACAATACTACACCTTAGGAACAAGAAGATCAAGCCACTATAGGATGACTCCCCGACGCATAAATACGAATAAGTGTTAATAACGTTAGAAACTGAATTCTCGATGCAGAACACGACGTTGGGAAGACCGTCGAAAGAAATGCATTGGAAGAGAAATTCTCGATGCGTCACCAAAAAGGCGTCGAGAATACACTTCTTCCAACCTAATCGTTATCGACGTCTATTGTTCGTTGGTGACAAGGCATCCTCGACATCCACAGTTTTGACGTTTGTATATCTGATGTCATCTATGTGTCGACAATAATCATCTCCGATGTGACGTTTGCGCCATATTCCCGACGTATATACTTCATTGGAAAATATTTTAAATATGTAATTTTTAAATTTTTTTTGGGAATATTTTCGTATAATATTTTCCTGTAAGATTTAATTCCTGTAAGATTAATCTTCCTGAAATATTTGCATTTGTTTTCGATTCAATTAAAGAAAATTTAAAATAAATTAGTAAATTAGTAAATTACGAGATACAAATAGAAATTCAACAAAAAAATTAAATGTTCATAATACAAAGAAATTCAAAAAATGTAACAAAGTTCATAATAGAAATAAAAAATATTCCTCGTTCCAAAAAAAGCGCAAAGAAAGTCATACGTCTCCTAACGAGCCCCATACGCCATTCTACATTAAGGGTCTTACAATGATACAAAAGTACCTAAATTTAGTAATGCATATCATCATTGGGTACTGTCATTTCAAGAACTTAAGAATAGTGAAAACATATATACGTATTGCAAAGCTAGGGATAATGTGGTGGTCCTTCGACTCATGTCTTCTATGAACTTCCACATTCATTCCACTTCTGAAGCTAACGCTTCATGATTTCTTGTATGTTCTTCAATTCGTAGCATAGCTTCATCAAGCACAATCCGTAATTGGAGCTCTACCGCGGATTGTAAACATGAGGTCGTGGCACTGCTCGCACTGGCCGTTCTGCGAGCCTTAGGCTTGAATCCCCAACCAAGGCCTTTTGAGTAGCCTGATCGTCTACCCAACACCGTTTTGCATATCTCATCCCTAGAGAGTGTCTGAGTATCCTCTAGGGTAGGCTTGAACTGGAGTTCTAGCATTTGATTATGCAACAAATTTAAAAACTATCTTAGTAAGTAAAAAATATATTATATATTAAATAGGACAAATAAGAGCAGAAGTGTTGCTTAGATAACTTATATGCACATCCTCCGCAGCCTGGGACACGAAGGTCCCGTCTCGAACGTGTGTTTGTTAGAACAACTAAACATGGTTGACCGACTCTCCTCTTTGCTCAACGAGCTTGTGCTATCGTTGCAGAAACGACTTTGACCCGCTGCTATGATTGTAAGGCTGCTTCTGTCTAGTAGCCTTGTTCGTCCATGATTGCTTCTGCATGAAAATAATTATATTGTTTATTTCTTATACATATTAAAAGTTGAAATCATAATTAACCATGAAAAATGGTTTGGTTGCTCATCTGGAATGCACGGCTCATGTAGTGGTCACAGAGGTAGTGTCAATCCTCATCATGTCCCACCAATAGGTGTGGTGGGTTGGCACGAGCCTCTTCGAGGTCATTGTACTTTTTGAAGTGTCTGTAACAGTCGTCCCGAAACTCTTTAAAGGTGCTGAGCATCTAATACTCAACGAACCTATTCATTGCCACCCTCAAAATTTCATCCTCAACCCCCCATTAAATTTTCAACCCGTCCCCTTCGAATATTCAATTAAACCTACCTCACCTCCTTGAAAAGTTCAATTTATCAATCTTCATTTCAAAATTCCAACTGAACCCCCCCTCCCCTATTCAAAAATTCCAATTCAACCCCCCAAATCAAAATTCCAATTCAACCCTCCTCTAATTCTTAACCCATTCCATTCAATTAACTCTTCACCTTCAAATTTTCAAATTTTGGAACCAAAATTTAAATTTTCCAACCCAATTTCTCAAATAAGCCCCCTCAAATTTTCAATCCATATTTCACAACTAATTCAATATTCAATCTTAAACTAATTTCAAAAAACTAAATTATAAACCAACTAACCTAAACTAATTTCTAACTTAAATTAACTTCAAAACTAATAAGAAATTGCTTTAAACTTACTAGAAAAGGAAGAATGACAGTGCGGTGGCGAGGAGCGGTGACGACAAGGCAGACGACGGCGAAAGGAAGCTTGGGCGCGACGAGGCGACGGTCCTTCTTCTCTTCTCCTCTTTCCTTCGTTTCAATTCTGTCTTTCACAGAACTAAAACGAAATATATAGGAAAACTCCTGACGCACCACGAAGACGTCAGAAGTTCCACCGTATACTTGACGCCATAATTAATATACAAGTATTTCCAACGCCCATGCAAGTTGTCAGAAAATATAATACCAATTTCTGATGTCGGACGAGAATCATCAGATACAGGTGTCACCATGTCCGACGACTTGCATGGGACATCGGGATAAGTTAAATATTTATTTTAATTATGAACTATTCTCGACGTTGTAAACCTAGATGTCCGAAATGTCTTCTTGTTTTTTGACACGCTTCGTGAATCATCGGGAAAACGTAATATTAAAATAATATTTTCGACGAGTCCCGACATATACAAAACGACGTTGGGAACATGCATCTGTCCTGACGTTCCAACTTTCGACGTTGTTAGTGCGTCAGGAATCCCCTGATTTCTTGTAGTGAGCATTATGAATACAACACAATCACTACAAGAAAAATGACATTCTATAACAGTTCATTACAACCCAAATTGAAAGGACGAAAGAAAAAACTATCATAAAATGTTAAAATTAGTGTTTTTGTTTTCAGATCCTACCTTTCCGTGAGAAACTAAGTAGAAGAAAGGGACGATTCTCTGTGCCTGCTAACCTCCAAGTCTGCCAAGGGTGGTCAGAAGCCGCCGAAGAAGAAGGGGAATGAATCCAAGGCAAGAACCAAGAAGGAGAGGAAGAGTCTGCGAAGAAGCTGCCAAGAACAAGCTCTCCCTTCAAAGTAGCCGGCCGCCTAGTCTGACTCATCTCTTCACAGTGATTAATTAAACTAGCACGGACCGGTCAGACGAGAGGTTAGAATAGCTTGACTCTCGGGGAATGAAGTCGATTCTAATCGTCATTTCTTTCCGCTCTTCTCGCTTTCAGCCTCACCCCTGAGACCCCGGCGGATAACTGCACAAGAAAGAACTAATCAGAGAAGGATGAGAGGGTTCGAGAAAGAATTGAGGGAGAGCTCGACCGGCAGTGTCCCCGGTCCGCGCGTATTAGAAATAGAGAAAGGAAGGAATCTCCATCTCCTGGTTGCAGTTTGGCGTACCAAGGATATAATAGGCTAGTAATGATCTTATCGTGATTAAAACGGACTGGTAGATTTCAGACTCCTCCTACGCTCTCTCCTTTCAGTCGAGACCTCTGGACTATTCAACCTATTACTTTGAAAACACAAGATAAAGATCAGTTTTGATAAAGCTCTGCTCTGAAACTTCTTTCTTCTCTTCTTTGTCTTGGGAAAGCCTAGGCTTTTTTTATTTGTTGTCATAAAAGATAAAAGCATTAAATAATTTATTTAAATTTATTAAAATAAAACTTAATAAAATATGCTTCAGTTTTCCCAGATCTCCAAACCCTCATGCTCTTTCTCAAAGTCTCAACATCTCAAAACCTCACTTCACCGACCAAACTATCAGATTTGAACATCCACCCTTAACCTTTCCAAAAGCTGCCAAAATGTCGTTTGTTTCTTCGTCAAGGTACTCTCTTTTCTCTATATTTTTCTTCTTTTTCTTTAACTTTACCTTTCACTTCTGTCGAAATTTGAACTTCTAGTCGATATTGATTTGAATCCCTATTATAATAGTATGTATCTTCTTCCATAAATGTCGTTCTTTAGATACAATCTCAATAAAACTCTTGAATCAAATTCTTACACCCAATGGAGGTCGGAATTAGTGAGAAAGAGGAAAGCAATCTTCAATTTAGGGTTGGAGGAGGAAGAAAGATGGGTTGTTGGAATTTGATCCAACACTGGTGCGATTGAAGAGAAAGAGGTCGTCGTGATCGTCTAGTGGGGGGATGGGATGGATTGGGGGCGAGAAGGACGAGGATTGGAAGAGAGAGGATAAGGGAAAAGGAGAGAACGAAGGGGGTTGAGAAAATGGAGAGAAAAGTGAAAGGAATAACAAGCCTCAAGAGGGGAAAATGGGAGAAATTGAAGGAAAATTTGGAGATAGAAGGAGATTGAGAATGAGAAATGGTGATGATTATAGTTTGGATTTTTGAGAGAAGTTGAAGAAGAAGAAGAAGAAGAAGAAATGGAGAATTTGGAATTTTGGGAGAGCTTAAATTCATGAAACTCAACTACTGTGTGAGCTGTGGAGAAAGAAAAATGGAGAGATAGAGATGGAAAGAAAGAGAAAGGGATTCCAAAGGCAAGCAAAGACTGAGATTGGGAGAGGAGGAAGGAGGAGAACCCAACCTTGACTCTCAGAACCTTCTATCAATTAACGGCGTTTTCTTTTTCTTTTAATTAAAAATTGAAAATACTGTATTGGTTTTTGCAATGCAAGTTTGTTGAACATTAGTTCTCTCCTTAATTCCATATTAGTCAGCCTCTCACATTATTATATTTTTACGTTATTAGGGGTGAGTTATAATAGTTTGTGTTTGAATCGTTTATGTGTTTATCTTTAATAAAATATGTACGTGTTTATATTTATGATCAAGAACCTATTACAATAGTATGCATCTTCTTTTTATGTGTTTATATTTTCAGTTTTTATTTGAATTACAGTTTTGGTTTGATTGGTCTCTTAATTGGCTATTTTGTCTATGTTTGTGTTATATCAGTTGAAAAGCTATTACCATCTTTTTTTTCTAATGCCATATTCAATAATTTTGCTATATGAGTTGGAAAGAGATGAGGCAGTAATCGCATACTACTGTCAATAAATTCGAGGTTAGTTTGCTACATAGTTAAATAGTTATGTTGTTTTAGATGGCTGAAACGTAAATGCGAACATGTTGTTTATGGCTGGTGGTGATCCATTTGGATTTGAATTTTTCTTTTCACTTTTAGTTACAAGGAACTTGAAAAATTAATGGTATCATAGTTAAGGATGATACTACTTAAACTGTATGTCTTGTTATTTGATTAAAAGAGAGGGAAAAATAAGAGGATTTTTTAGCAATTGTAATGTTCATCTTGATAGAATGTCAGTAAGAACTTTGAATATTTGAATATAAATGGTGCTTTTGTTGGCAGAAGAATGCATTGGACTCTATGTTTGCTTGGTTATCTTGTCAAGAATTGAAACTTCATATCTTCTATTTATCTTTACCAATATGAAGATGAAGAGAAGGAGGGTGCTTGAAGTGGTATATAGAAATTTCGATTCCTTGCCGCTTAGGGTTTTGTTTTTGTTTCTTTTATTTAGTTTTTCCCCTCTTCTTTTTCATGAATATAAGAGCTTATCGGTCTAGGGTTTTCATTATATTTATATGTTTTAAAATTTTTCTTTATTGTGTTTGTTTTAATTGTTTCGTGGTTGATTATAATTCTTTTTGTTTGTTTATTGGTTTTATGCTTCTTTAAGTTGGTTATAGGACTTTGGCATGGTAGGAATGCCAAGAATTAGGATTGAGTTTGTTTAGTGTGTTTTGGGTGATTATGATCATTCTGATGGTTAATGTTTTAATTGTTTTTACTCCATGCAGTTGATGTTTTCCTGATTATGTTTGTCAGGTTTTTCTCATACACTTCCACTGAATTATGCATGTGCTCCTACATTGTTGGGAACCTATGTTACCATTTTTGTTGGCTACCAAAGTTCTAATTTAGGATGAATTTAGCTACCTTGCATCTGAGTTTACTTTTCGTCATGATTTCTAGTGGATCTCTCTCCCGTTTATAACACCTATATGCACTCATGCTACTTTAAATAACTTCTCGAGTTCAATGAGTTCGGAAAACAATGGAAAAAGATAAAAAAAGATGAAAAAATAATGACGAAGGTTTCCAGAACATAAGGAAGAAGAAGCTTATTTTTAATGTCTATCTCATGTTGGTTTTTGTGTTGACATGCTGTATACAGGGTTGTGATTCCTAGTGGATTTTCATGTAATTACATCTCCTTTTTTGTTGTTGGTTTATTTTTTAGGCTCAACAAGAGAAGGGAAAGGAAATAAAGGACAAATACTTCTAGATATTATGAATGGCTATGGTATATTGACATGCAACTGCTGAAATTTTATTAATGTGTCTATAGAGGATTAGATGGTTATTACGGTCTAATAATTGTTTGGTAATGATCATTGGAGTTATTGGCTCTATTGAGAATTGATGTCTATGCCTTCAAAGTTATAGATCGAAGCACCTATTGGATTTGTTTTTCAATTCATGTAGAGTACTCTCATTTTCTAAAAATTGATTGAAGAAATCATGAAATTTCTAGTTAAAAATTTTTAGCATGGGATCTATTGTAAAATCATATTAATCCAATCCTTGTAAGTTTTGTTGTATGTCTAATTCTTTCTACTTATTTGTAACCCTTAGCTTAGTAATAATTTACACACTATTAGTTGCTTAAGTTTAGTTGTTTGGGTGTTTGCTGTGCATTTAGGGATGACTAGTGTTGTTTGGCTTTGGTGGATTTTAGTTGGATGGATAATCTTATATGTAGGTAAATATGGGATCAATGCCAGTTTGGTTTCTATCAGAACAACTACTTGGAATAATTATTTTCAATGATTTTCGAGTTTCATAGGTTCCGTTCTTTTTTCTATTCAATTCTTCTGGTGATTTTTCATCTGTTTGATAATGGCGGACAATCCTAAAAGCCTTATGATTTTTCATTTTGCAGGATAATGGAGGACAACTCAAAGTTGCTAGATTTGTAAAATGTCACAGGACAAAGCAAAACTAACTCAATCAGTTGTTAGTGACTATTCAAGTAAGTCGTCATTTAATGATCAAGATAGACTGCCCTTCTGATTAGAAACCATTCAGGAAATGCCCCTTCATGTCTTTTATACAAATTCATAGCATTTTGAGCATGTCGACGTATTGTCTCAAATTTTTTCTAACAGGGATGAGGATGAGTTTACTTTTTGTAAGAACAATGCATAACAAATATTTAAGAATTACGAAGATGAGGAATGCTTACTTGTGATACTCTGATATTTCGTCTACATTGTTCAGTATGTACCAATGGAATAGTCGTTTCTCTTTCTGTGATATTGTTGGGTTTTATGTCCTAAAACTCGTAGATAGTAAATATAATTAATTGATCATTATTAATAAAGTGTTTTATTATTATAATTTCAATAAGTGTTATTGATTATATTATTAGTTTTGTCTTAATAACTTAAATTCAATAAACTAACATCCTAAGTTGTTCGATGAGTCTTAAACAGTATGTAGAGACATACGGAGATTTATGTTCAAGATCAGCTTAAAGGGTCTATAGTATAGGGTTAAGGTTGGGTACCTTATCCTGTTAACATTATGGATACGACTTACTTTGTATTTTGATACAAACACATTGATCCAATGTGTTCATGTATGCAACATGCGCGTGAGAGTATCCTATGTAATGAGTTTGCTGACCGGACCTCGAAATAGTAATCACTAGATGTAACTCCGTTAACTAGTTGAGTTTCTATTTCATCAGGATGACATAGGTAACTTAGTCTAAATCCTGAGTGTATTATGAGCTCCTGTTTACGAAGGATTGTCCTTTGATTTGTATGAGTGCGAGTGGCCAAATTGTCAACTCAATATGCTTATCATTTTGGGGACAAGACCGAGTAGGGAGCTGAGAACATAATCACACAAGATGAAATTCACTTTTTTCCACCTTTAGGGTAAGTAGATAAGTGTTTCTTTCAATGGTGTCGTCGGGACTTAAACAAAGGGTCCTACCCTCTCTATAGCACGAGAGGGGTTTCTGTTTAGTGGTTGGACCATAAACAGGTTGTTCATTAGAGGAGCACTGATATTTAAGGACTAGAAGTAACTTAGGGGTAAAACGGTAATTTGACCCAGCTGGTTTTACGAACACTTGTGAAGGACTTACTGATATTGGTCTATATCGGTGGACACAAAAATATATCTACAACGAGAAGAGTTCAACTGTGAGTTTTTAGTGGAGTGTACACACAGTTAACGAATATTGATTAATGTGGTTAATGAGTTTAGCCAATTAATCTCATATCGTTGTAGCATCTAATTTGTAGGTCCATTAGGCTCCCTTCTTTGCTCATAAAGAATAATGAGATTTATTTATATTGGTTGTAATTTGAAATATTCAAATTTACTTTAGGAATTAATATAATGTATGTTGATACATTATAATATGAAGTTTATATTTTAATTAGACTTTATTATATAAATTTAATTTTGGATATGATTCAAAATTATATTATGAGAGAATAAAATATTTGAATGAGTTCAAATATTAATTTAATATGAATTAGATTTGTATTAAAACTATAGGTTAAATTTAATTTGTATGTGATACATATTAAAACTATAGGTTATGAGAGAAATTTATATTTGAATATGATTCAAATTTTGGATTAAATTAAATATAAGATATTTAATTTAGAAATTAATTAATTAGAGAATTAATTAATAATTTAGTTTAATTTGGTTTAATTAAACTAATTAAATTAAAACTATAGGTTATGAGAGAAATTTATATTTGAATATGATTCAAATTTTAGATTAAATTAAATATAAGATATTTAATTTAGAAATTAATTAATTAGAGAATTAATTAATAATTTAGTTTAATTTGGTTTAATTAAACTAATTAAATTAAAACTATAGGTTTTGAGAGAAATTTATATTTGAATATGATTCAAATTTTGGATTAAATTAAATATAAGATATTTAATTTAGAAATTAATTAATTAGAGAATTAATTAATAATTTAGTTTAATTTGGTTTAATTAAACTAATTAAATTAAAACTATAGGTTATGCGAGAGATATTCATTTAAATCATATTTAAATAAAAATATTAATTAAATATGATTTAATTAATTATTAAATTAATTAATTAGTTTAATATATATTAATTTAATAATTATTAAGTTAATAGGGAACGTAGGTGATTTTTCCATGTTCCCATTTATTCTCTTTAACTTTCCACTTTTTCTGTCTGAAAAAGAGAATTTTTTGCGTAACAAAATAGGAGTTCTGTGATTTTTGAAATATCATCGCATTTTCTCTAGAAAAACTTTTTCTCCTTGAAAAAATTCCTTCAATCCAATTTTGGTTCCCACAAACCATCTGAATCAGAGAATAGGAAGGTTTCCAAGTGGTGGTGTCCAAATTGGTGATCGGTAGATTCAGAGTCGTCAACGAGCGTAAGTTATACTTCTCTGTATTTTCTTGAAAGCATGTTTAGCCATAGAATTTTGTAATTTAATTTTCCAAATGGTATTTTTTAGGTTCCAATTAAATTGAGTTATGGCTCTATTAATTCTTCCGCTGTGTAAAAAGCTTTTATCCCTTTAAGATATAGCACGAATACTTGACACACCTAAACGTCGTACTTTCTGCTTGAAAATTTCAAAGTTACCAATTACCTCGTCCTCTACAATGGTATCATCATTTCGTCCATCACTTGTGAATCGAGTTTCTATACCACTTAGGTAACGTGAACAAAAGGTGCTTGATTCATTCATGACATATGCTTTTGAAATTGACCCCTCAAGACGTGCTTTGTTTCTAACATACTTTTTTAACGTGCGTAGACTTCTTTCAATCGGATATATCTAACTGTAACAAACCAGACCAGTAAGCTTCGTTTCACATGGTAAGTGATCAGCTAAGTGTACCATAACGCTAAAGAAGACAGGTGAAAATATTCTTTCCAACTTACAAAGTATGATAGGTCACCGTATGCCGGAAAGTAATTAATCGTTCACAACAAAGCTGCATATAACTGAAATAACTGACCTGTAAGAGAGTCATACGTACGCACCCCAAAAGTCCATAACTCTTTCAATTCCCCAATCAATGGTTGGAGATACTCATCAATTTTCCTACCAGGAGATTTAGGACTAGGTATAAGCAGTGACATGAAGAATTTTGTCTATTTCATGCATTTCCATGGTGACAAATTGTAAGGAAGTAACACAACAGGACACATACTGTATGAGGTACTCATTTGACTAAATGAGTTAAACCCATCTGAAGCCAAGCCCAAACGCATGTTCCGTGGATCAGAAGAAAATCAGGATATTCAGAATCAAAGTGCTTCCACCCTTCTACATTAGTTGGTTGTTTCAACACATCATCTGTTTCAATATGTTTATTCCTATGTCATCTCATGTCAGCAGACCCTTCCTGTGATACAAACAAGCGTTGTAATCTCGATATCAAAGAAAAGTGGCACAATACCTTATGCGGAATTTTTTTCCTCTATTATGATTAACCTTGTACCTAGCCTCGCCACATGTAGGACAATGTTGCAAATCAGCAAACTCTTTCCAATACAATATACAGTCATACTTGCACGCATTGTCTCGTATCCCAAGCTCAAGTCACGAATTTTTCGTTTTGCTTCATAAAATGAACTAGGGATAGTAGTACTACACATTGGAAACGTTGCTCTTAAGAGTTCTAACAACATGTCAAATGACTTGTTACTCCAACCATTTAGAAACTTCACATGCATCAACTTAACCAAAAAATTCAATGACAAAAATTCAGAACAACCGAGGTACAACTCATTACATGCTTCATTCAATAAGTCCTAAAATATGTTTATTCTATCTTCATCTATATCTACCCCAACATTCATCGCATTTCATCTTTCAAACGACGTTCCTCTATTTCCTCTTCACGTTCAATCGGGGCTTGTAAACCATTTAGCATACCAAACATATCATCTCCTTCATTAAATTGCCTACTACTAGTTCCTTCATCAAAAGGATTATTACTACTAATTCCTTCCTCAAAGTTTTCTGTACCTCTAAAGCTTAACGACTCTCCATGATAAACTCATTTTGTGTAGTAGGGAGATAATTCCAATACTCAGTAGATGTCGTTCCTCACCCTCTAATGAGCTCCAACTTAAATTCAAACATCTCTTGCATGGGCACCTTAATCGTCTGTAGGCATCTACGTGAAACTTGACAAATTCTAAAAATTGGGTCACTCCCTGTCTATACTTAAGGGAGAACTTGTTTCTAATTTTCATCCAACCCTTGTCCATCGTTTAAGTCCCTACAACATAAATAGGTTGATTAGAAACATCTCTCTCTCCCTCTCTCACATCCATAACTTACTCCATTGAATTTTCACTATTTTTCAGTAATATACAATCTCAAAATTTTCACTAAAACTAACTTTTACATAGGCTACTATAATGGTAGGATAGCCAACACAATGTAATTATTAATAACAAAATATTGTATCTCCGCATCCTACCCACCTCTTCCAACAACGCTAACTTAACAAGCTACCCTACTACCACCCCTTGAAACCATCCCAAACATAAACAAATTCAAAACAAAAAAGGCTACCATAACTACAGGATAGTCATCTCAAATCAACAACAAAGTTATTCAACACAAACAGGCTACCATAACAGCAGGATAGTCAAAACAAATATTAACACATATTACATTTTCAATTCAAACCCCCTCCCTTCAAAATTCAATTCAATTATAAACCCCCTTCAAATTTCAATTCATCAATAAACCCCACTCAAATTTCAATTCAACAAATTCAACACACATTCAATACAAAAATAGAAAATTACCCAAAACAATTTTTTTAAAAAAAACCCTAAACCTAGAAATTTTAGATTTTAAACTTACCTTAATGCATGGCGGTAGATGACGGCAAGGACGGACGACGGCGACGACAACGATGATAGGGCACGGCGGCAGCGGTTTGTCTCTCCCTTTAACTCTTTCGTTCTTCTCAGTTCTGTGATTCACAAAACTGAAATGAATTTATAGGGGATCTCCCGACGCATCATGAAACCGTCGGGAGATCCCACTTACGGCATTGAAAATTAAGGACCTTTCCTAACGCACCATTACTGCGTCGGGAATAGTCCTTATTCCCGATGTCATCCCTGACGCATAAGGTAAAGCGTTAGGGATACATATCCACCGTAATTAATTCATCGTAAATTACGACGAGGCTTTCCCGACGCACCAAAATGACATCAAGAATGAGCCTTATTCACGACGTTGTCCCCGACGCATACAATATAGCGTTAGGGATACATGTCCGCCATAATTAATTCATCCTTAATTACGACATGGCTTTTCCGATGCACCATATCAATATCGAGAATGGTCCTTATTCCCGACGAATTTTCCGACGCCTAAGATAATGCATCGGGAAAAGCTTTTGTTCCCGACGTCTAACGTTTGGCATCGAAAGAGCAAGCTATTCCCGATGATTTTTCTGCCGACGTCTTTCTCTGCGTTGGGAGAATCCCGATTTCTTGTAGTGGTACTCTTAGAAAGTGGCTCTTCAACATGCTTGCCAAAATTGGGACCATAGAAATCCGATATAATAGATCTTCCGCCTTCTGTGGAATACTTTTCTACACTAACTTCAGTTTTCAAATAACCATATAATCTTTTGAAATCATAATTGTTTTTAGAGTACTTATAAGCAAAAAGAATTATGAATATAAAACATTTTACCCACTGATCTAATTTGTAGGCATTCCAACTACATATCATATTTAACCACATATCAAATAGTTTAATGGCAAGTTTTGAAGTAAACGTCTTTTGAACCTCGCAAAACAACTTCTTTACAAGTTTCAATACTCTTGAACCTCGCGAACCAACGAACGGTGATCCTCAAACATTTCCTACTTCATTGCCACTATTGGCAATCATTCAGTCAAGTTTCTAACCTATAAAAGAAGAAGACTAACCTCGAATCATTAGGCTTCAAGTGTAAGACATTGGACAGCGACGAGTTCCCTTGTAGAGACAACTTCGAACAGAAACGACAGACAGAGATGGAAGCGACATCATCGTCGGTTGAACGAAAGTCGTGAGAGGCCAGTCGATGAAGAGATGAGAAATCAATTGAATAATGTGAGGAGATGAAGTCGATTGAACAATGTGAGGGCCGATCGACTAGCACGCGTGTAGAGAAAAGAGATGACGAAAAGAAAAAATTTGGTCTAATTTTAGGGCAGCGTAGGATTTGATTTAATTACTATTTTTATTTTTTATTATTTTTCTTTTCAATAGCTTAATTTAAAATGTGCTATCTTTGAGGACTATTAAAAGCCCAATTTGTTGTAGTGCGTTAACCATGTTAAACGATCGTGTCAATCATGGAAAACAATCGTGTTGATTATGGTAAGCGATCGTATAGTCCAATGTAAATGATCGTTAAAAACTTCAAATCTAACGATTGTGTTGACTATGGTAAACGATTGTTTCGATCATATCAATATGATCATGTAGTTCTTTTTAAATGATGAAAAATGACTTTAAATTTAAATGATCATGTTATCATAGTAAACGGTCATGTTGACGGTGGTAAATGATCGTTTAGATCATGTCAAAATGATATTGTAAGGACTCAACTCTTTGTACTACACTAAGGTCATTACTGCTAAAAGAAATAAGAAACTTTCTTAACAAAATGAAAAATGACACTTTCATTGAAAACCTACTCATTATAATTTTACTATTCACCATAAAGTTTATTTTCGGCATTTTTGAATGTTCTTTTGTAATTGAAAAGTTGTTATTGCTCTGTTTTGTCAAGATAAGATTGTGCAAATTTTAAAACATTGTACGTGCATTAGAATCAACACTACATGACATACAAGATTAACTTACGTGTCGGTTACATATCTTGAAGTTGATTTTGATGTTGTCCTTAGTGAGTCAAGGCAGAACACTGTATCGTCGTACGCATCTTAAGTCAGTCCTCTTAGAGTACAGAACTTTTCGACTGATACAAAAAATGCCCACAGGTAGTGGAATAGTGAGATTGGAATATTTGTCTATTACCTTCTCAACATATCTGATTATCGACTTCAAAGCTATTGGTAAAATTGATGTCGACTCATAGACAACTTATCTTTCCTTGGACATTTTTGTTAAAGCCCTCCCCTAATTCAAGAAGAGCATTCACATTCAGTAAAACATAAATATTAGACATTTGAGTTTATTAATGGATCATGTACCTTGAAGATGTCCAACACCACTTCATTGTCATTTATATTAATCTTCTCCACCTTCTTCCCTTTAGATTCATTCTCTTTTGGTTTCTCCATCAATTCCACCTCTGTCCTCTTATTTTTGTTTATCGAATATTCTTGACATTTGACCACTTTCAACTTACTCTTCTCTCTGATTATCTTTTTCGACTCAATCCCCTTCAAGAAATTTGGCTTTGAACAACTCACGTGTCCAGATAGTGGGTGTAGACAAATTTTAGTGAATAAGTGCTTCTAAATCACTATCGCGCCTTCAAAGTTCTTTATTCTCAAGTGGAATTTTCTCCTTACATTTTGATGTCTTTTTAAGTAAATGAAAGTAAGTTGTAAGAACCCACTGACCCCACGGACACGACCATGATGCTCTTTCATACCCAATGCTTGGGTTAAGACATCATTAGAAAAGTTTCTTTTAAGGAACGATGAATCAGTATGCATTGAGATCTCATCCTAAAACGATAGCAAAACTAATCTAAGTTATAGAAATGCTTATGTATGGTAAATTCAAATGTGTAATCTACAAGTAGTCTTACTATTTTGTGGATGGCTTGCAGAATATTGTCGTTGTCATACTCCCCTTAGTTGTTAACTCGAGCTTTCTTCCACATGTTAGCTCGATCGAAATCAGCTTCATTTGAACCCTCTTTCTACATCCCAATTCTTCAATAAGATTAGTATAATCTTTGATAAACTTTATAATTGTGAGAACATTAGTATGGATCTTGATGAAAATCTTATTCATTATAGGGAAATTTTCATAAATAGAACAAACTACTAAAATATTTACGACCCATGTTTGGCCTATTTTTTAAATATTTCAAGTTTGTCCTTCCATCTTTCTCTTCCTTTTTCTATCGTCTTTTTTCCTTTCGTCTTCTTTTTTTTCCGTTGCGAATTCTTTCTATTGTCTCTTATTTTTCTCTTCTTTTTTTAACGTTGATTAGGTTTGGATAACAAATTTGATTTTTTTTAACCAAATCCGGTTTTTTTTTCTATTGTCTTTCTTCTTTTTCTCTTTCTTTTTCGCTGCCATTTTTTCCATCGTCAGGGTAATCAAGTCTAAAAGATCGTGTATAAAAAATCTTGAAAAAATCGTTTAGATTGAAATAGTCAAATATAAACAATCATGTAAAAAAAATAGATTAATTAGTTTGTTGAATAGTTAATTGTAGATTGATTTTGGTTGCAAGATTGAGATTCATTCGGTGATAGAGATCAGTTTGACTAAAAATACTCGTTCCTTCTTTTACAATTGATTGAGAGAAACAATTATCTTGCTGCCCAATTTTAGAAAAACCCAAAAGGATTTACTTTCTTTTAATCTTCTTTACAAGACTTCACAAAACACTCTTTCGAAATTAGAATTCTTGATTATTTTTACAAAAGATTTTAATTGTCTAAACAAAGTTCTCTTGACCCCGAACTTCCTTTTTACTATCTTTTTGTTAGTTTCTTGATTTTAAAGTTTGGGTTTAGAAATTAAATTTTGTTGGTTGTGATTTGAGTGAATCTGTAATCATTTTCTTTAAATTGGCTCCATCTCAAGAAATTTTGGTAATAGATTCCAAATTTTTGTCAAAACCTTGAATTCTAAAGATGTATATATATATATATATATATATAAAAGAAATTGTGTGTTAAGATTTCCTTTGGTGCATGACCTGCCTCCGTGGGAGTCTTGAGTTTTATTCTGAATCAGAAAAGAAAGAGAAAAAGAAAGATTTCCTCAAAACCAACGTAAAGAAGAGGAGTTTCAAGAAGAGAAGAAATGAGTGAAGACCAAGAAAGAAGGTCCAGTGAATGATGAAGGGATGATCGTGTCGTATGGAACTGGACCCTTCAGTTTATGTTTTCAGTTATTTTAAATGTGTTGGTAGAAAACTTGATGTTAGGTTTATTTTACTTTTTTTTTAAATTTAGTTTTAGTTTATTCTTTATAATTTTGTAGGACCCCCAAACAAAGGTTTTATTTATTTGTTTAATTATTATTAGTGATTATTATTTTTGTAAATTATTTTAAAGTCGCCACTAGTGTTTTAAAATAAAATATTTACATCAATAATCAAATATTTTGTATGTTTAAAAAGTAATGACCCTAATTATTAGAGATCTGGAAAAGTAGAAGGATGACATGTAATAAACGAGGTTAAATCCCAACTCTCATAAGAACAACTAATAATTTAAAGAAAAAAAGAAAAAAGAAAGAGATCAATGTTTTGATAGTTCGGTTTATAATATCCTACATTTTTTTCTCAAAATATAACATGGTAATATATTTTTAAAGGTATTAAATCAATTAAGTTTGTGGGAGAATTGAACCCTGACCTCGAGGTTTATAATACAAGCACCATACTAACGGAGTTATGCTTATTTTAGCTTGAAACAAATAATCGATATTTACTATCTTAAAATTTTTAGAAATTAAATAAAATATTAAATAAATAAAGAGAGATAAAATAGTTGTCTGATCTCAAAAGAGAAGAAAAAATGAGCAAAACTTAGATCCCACGTGGTGAAAATTACTTGAACATCAAAATATCAAATAAATAAGCGACATCAACGGTTTCAACAAAAACAAAACATTTCTCACACCATCACTTTGTTGACATGAACTTCTACTGCTTTAGTCACTTCCAAATAACATTTGGCAGAAGGGCCTCTGAGTATCTTCAACAAAACAATGCAGAAACTCTTTTCTTTTCTTTTTGTACCGTTCTTATATACACAGATCTTCCATTCCATCCACAACAATATTTGTTACGTAAGAGTCCGATGTTTTGTGCGCCTCACCCCTCAGCCTACAAAGGAAAAGAGTATCCACGAAGATATTTTGAGTCTACTCCCGATTCACGCACCAATGCTACTCGTCCTGTTCTTGCTACCTGTAATGAAAACTCGGAAGATTATGTATCTAGGAACTCAAAACGAAAGTGTGAGTTCACTTGGATCTTGTTTACAAACCTCACAAATGCCATAAGGCTCTAACAACCTCTGGAGTGCAACCATCTTATGCAAATCTCCTGTAAGCTGAAACGAGTATCAAGTAGGTTCATTACAACAAATTGTTGCTTTACAATGCACACCATTTTACTTTATTAGATCAAGTTTTGCCTTAAACCAATTTTGGTTAAATTGAAATATGAACTAAAATACATGTTGGAAAACTGATAAAATCTACAACATGGTCCTATTCTTCTACAATTGTCTTAATTTTTCTTTCTAATTTGTGTTTGAGAATTTTGATCCGACTTTTTATTTAATCTACAATACTTTGTATTTAAATTCGAATATTTATTTATGTGATTAGATATGAAATTTTGTGAGTATTAGGGTTTTTTTTTTTAATATCGATAATTATAGGTCAATCAGCTGAATAACACATCTAATAACCTCATCTAATAGCCACATCATACTATATCGGGAAACCAAGAAAACTCATAAGATATTAAATATAAAATAGATGGCCACCATAGTTTGAAGTTATTCTAAGTTCTTGAATTCTTTTATTGGTCGGTCCCAATGACCACTACCTCGACTCACCCACCAAAGATTAGTAGAAATTAAGTTTCGTGTCGGTCAAAGCCAACTCAACATGATGTATTAATGGATTCAAGACCCAATATGATAACCATTTCATTTTTGGATGTTGGTTTTTAAAAATTAAGCTTACAAGTACTACATCCACTTATATTTATTATCTACTAAAAACAAAATTGTTATCAACTAGGGCATAAACAATTTTCTAATTTGATTTAGAAAAATGTATAAACTTTATCTCTAAATTGGATGGTGGAAGTTGAAAATTTAGAACTAGTTGACTCAATAAACTAAATACAAGTAAACATGAGTTTTTATCATGAGTAAAATCGCAGCAGAAGATGTCAGTTTAAGAATTATCTACCTCTAGTGTAATCGTATGGTCGGAGACATCAACTGCCTTGGCCCTAAATATTTGGGCAATGTCAAGCACATCACGTCTAGCAGAAGGATTTGCAGCAATTTTAATCAGCATCAGCTCCCGCTCTGAAAACGGCAAGTGGGTCAGATCCCGAACCTATAGAGGAGTAACCAATGACCAATTAGATTTGAACTGTTAAAGCATAGGCCCACTAACCTTCGATATCTTATTAACCTTTCTCTAACAGGAAATAACTATTCAAATGGGATTCAAAAGAACAAGTAGCTGAAAATGTCATCGTTGGTAACTATATAAAATTTCAAGAGGATATGATGAAAGGCAAATAGCCGAGGACAATTTCTTATAAGCATGTCAAAAAACAAAAGATTAAATCTCCTTATAATTGGGAGAGAAGAAAGAGATGGAACACAATAACATCAGAATTTCTCCAAAGCTCTAGCCTCTAAGCATGAGAGGGGCTTAAAACATATAGATCTTGTAAGTGCATAAAATAAAAATAAGGATTAAGATCGTTCCAATCATGTATCAATGCAGCAAAATTCTAAATCTGATCGCAACCTATAGAGCCAGTATTCTGAAATAACCTGAGGAGAAATCTGCACTCAAGTGGTAAATATGGATACGACCGCACATTTGAGTACAGATTTTGGGGTAAAAAACTAGTGATATTTACCTCATGAACATCGGCCAGCCTATAAAGTTGCTGTACTAACTTGTAGATTGATTCATCTGTACCAGGAACAACCGTTGTTATGCGTGAAATGCCCTCCGCTTCTGCATGACCAACGGCTAAACTCTGATAGCAAGGGATTCATCAGATTTGATTAAAAGAATCCAAAGTGGAAATATAAAAAAGAAATATAATTCTGTTATCCTGAAAACATCAATGTAATTTAAAGGCGTGTGAAGTTTAAATAAACCTGAATATTATATCCCCTTCTTGCAAAAAGTCCAGTGATAATATAAAGGACCCCTGGAGAATCATTTACTAGCATAGATAAAGTATGTGAACGAAGACCATCCACCTGCAATTTGTAGTGGTTAGATGTTTCCAGTAAGATGAGATAAAAACATTTTAGTTTCAACGCGGCAAACAGACACGGCAGCATTCACTCAAACTAAGACAACATACAAATTCCACTATAATGCCTATAGTGGTTTCAAATAGAAAAGAAGGAGCCCTTAAACTATGCTAAGAAAAGGAAAAGTGGGATCTTGCACCCTACCAAATTAGTAATTGTGAACAGTAAATAATATCACTTAGTATTACCTGAGTACTTCCCAAGTGGTCACTCAACATATATAAATAATGTAACTACCACTACCCAAATATTAAGAAAAATGAATCACATGATAATTTTGAAACATAGAAAGGCTGATTTTTTCTTACATCTTCGTCATTGAGTACTCCCCAGTGAGCATCAAGAACTGGCTTGATAGTAAAGTCATCCGACTGCTCCACAGGATATACGTCACCCTACACAGTTCATAGAGAAAAGAAAACATTACTCCTAAAAGTTCACTACCTCATATCTGTAATAGACATTCAGAGAATAACATAGCGATCTGATAGAAAATTTCTTTTAACAAAGAAAGAGAAACGGCCAAACCTAATAATTTGGTAAATTTCAGTTTTTTTATTTTTTTAAACGAAACGAGACTCATCATTGAGAAAATAGATATGCAATACATATAGATGAAGTTTGGATAAAGTTTCCATGTACAACAAGAATCAAACATTAACATATACTGGACATTGCGTTAAACGCTTTGTAGATAGTTTACAGCCCTGAGCGTATTTTAGTATTTTATTTTATCCTTAAGTTTATTTCCTCTTTTCTACTACGACTTGCTAGAGTCTATGAAGTTGTTCTCCTGTAACTTTCATTGTGTGTGAAAATAATAAAAGAGTCTATCGTGGTTTTTTACCCTTATTCTAGGGTTTTCCACGTAAACTTTGTGTTTTCTTTTATACCGTTTAACATGGTATCAAATCATGGTAACAAAACACTAGCTACCACTGGTGAAAAACAACCAGTGCAAGATAACCTTAGTTCTCTACCAGTTTTGCTTCAGCCACAGCTACCGCTGTCACTGCTGTTGTTGATTGTTATCTTCAATCCTTGCATATCCATCCAATTCTAGCGCCACCACAAAGGTAAATTCTCTGCCGTGGCAACGCTTCTTGCAGCAACAAGGTCAGTTTCCTCATCATGTGTCGACTAGTAATGAACATCAAGGTTCAGTTGGTTTATGGCTGGTAATGGTACAATAACAGTTGGCTAATCTTCTAACAAGTTTTCAGCAACAAATCGCTGCTCTCGGGGCAGGCCTAGGTGCTTTCACAAACCTAAATACTAGTACATGAATTCTGACATTCCTTCCGGTCTAGCGATGTATCCAAAGAATCTGGTAACCTCTTTCCCTACTTTAACTACTACAAACTATGTCTAGCGCTATTAAAAATTCCACAAGGTTAATTGCAGAAGAAAAATTGAATGGTCATAGTTATTTCTCCTGGTCTTAGCCCATTAAAATGGTCTTTGAGGGGCATCACAAGTTTGGGTATCTAACTGTGAGATACCAAGACTTAGATCAGGGGATCCTCATAAGCGCATTTGGAAAGGAGAAGATTCTCTCACCGCTGAGTAGTAGTATGGAACCTTAAATAAGAAACTGTTGTTCTATGCTGCGACTACTCGAGATATCTGAGATGCAATTTAGAAATTATATTCTAAAAGACACAATGTGTCTCGTCTTTACACTCTGCTTAAACAGCTCATTAATGCAAATAGAGGACGATGGATGTCATTTCATACTTTAACAAATTGTCCTTAATTTGACAGGAGATGAATTTGTGTCGTGAAATTACCTGGGATTGTCCGTGTGGAGGTTTTCAGTATTCCAAGATTGAGGAAGTCGATCGTGTTTATGATTTCCTAGCTGGTTTGAACTCCAAGTTCGATGTAGTGTGAGGCTGTATATTGAGACAGAGGCCTGTACCTTGTCTTATGGAAGTGTGTTTTAAGGAAAGACACAGCCAGTGTATGAATATCATAACTGTACTTCCTATTGATTATGCTATTTTTAGTGCAAAATTATCTGGTTCTAATGACAAGAAAAATGAGAAACAGACCTCGATGTGTGAACATTTCAAGAAACCCTAGCATACCAAAGAAAAGTGCTGGAAGTTTCATGGTCAACCACCAAATGACATAAGACGTCCTCCAAATGACAAACCCAACCCTGGCCGAGCTCTTATGAGTGAATCAACGAATGCCACCAACCACAATCTTAGGTGAATTGTGAAAGTGACCCTGGTGTCTCTTCCTTTAGAGCTATTGTTCAATCAGGTACCTCTCAATTCTCAAGTCTCCTCAGCATAAATGTGAAGAAACAAATAGTTACTTGATTCAGGGGCTATAAATAATTTAATAAGCTCCTATGAGAATTTTCTATCATATCTTCCAAGTGCTGGTAATGAAAAGATTTGAATTGCAGATGGATCCTTTGTTCCTATTACGAGCGACCAAGGGTGATATTTCTCCCTTTGATGGTTTTCTTACAATTTACTATCTATTAATAAGATAACTAGAGATGAATTGTTAAGTTGCTTTCTCATCGGATAATGATTTCTTTCAGAACTTGAGCTCAAGGAAGAAGATTGGCATCGCCTGACACAATAGGGAATTCTATCTCCTTGACGATGATGCTCCCTCTAGGAATTGTTATAGGACTAGTTTGTTGTCTTCTTATTTTTCAACTTCAAAAAGAGATCATAGGTTGTGGCATTTCCAACTTGGTCCCCCAAATTGTCAATATTTGAAATATTTATTTCCTCATTCATTTAATAAAGTTGAAGTTGACTATTTCTTCTTTTGTTTATATATTCATTGTATTTAAGATAAATTTTTATTTTATTTTTCTTCTTATTTGTATTTTCATAACTTGTATGGGGTATTTCTCCTATTAAAGAAAACCATTTTCTTTCAAAGAGAAACAAGAGAAAGCACCTTTTAACACATGGTATCAAAGCAGTGAAACCCTACGAACCCTATTTTTCTAAAAAATTTAAAAACCCTACTTTGTACCGCCGCCGACCTCCAATCGTCGTTGCCGGTTTATCAAATTAAAGCTCTTTGACCACCACTTATCCACCAAAATTGTCGCCAGAATCGGGTTGGACAATTTTTGCTCCTCGTTTCCACTTGTCATTTAGGGAGGTGCTCCTTTTTGTCAGCCGGACAAGTCTGAGTCACTTACGTCGTGTCCAGCCGCCGCCGTCGGATTCTCTTTGTTATTATTTTTCTGGTTTTTCTTTTCTTCCTAAAACTTATGTTTTTTCCTCTTGAGTCTGTTTTTTTCAGCGATATGGCAGACATAAAGCCCACTACCATTAAAGTCTTAGACAACCGCACCCTAGCCAATAGTCCCGCTGTCCAAATCACTACCATTCGACTTAATGGGGATAATTTTCTTCGTTGGTCCCTAAGTGTTTGGATATTTATTCATAGACAAGGGAAGATTCGTTACATTACCGGAGAAAAAACCGCTCCTAGCCTAGTTGATCCTTCATTTGCTGAGTGGGACGCTGAAAAGGTCTCCGAGTAAAGGTCTGATGTTCAGGAAAATTGACAGAAAATGCATTGAGGCTTGCACAAACTTTAATTGAACAGGATTAATTATTGACAAATAATCTACCTCTAGTTATTGTACCTTTGTGTGGGGTAACCTATTTACTTGGAAAAGTAAGAAGCAAAATGTTGTTACTAGAAGTAGTGCTAAAACTAAATACAGAGCTATGACTATGAGTTTCATACGACTATGAGTTTGGGAATCATGTTTCACCTATGAATCTCTATTGTGATAACAAAGCGGCTATAAGCATAGCCAATAATCTTGTACAACATGATAGAACAAAACATATGGAGATTGACAGACACTTATAACAGAGAAATGGGACAATGGCAGTATCTGTATTCGTATATGCCATCTTGTTAACAAGTTGCTCATGTTTGCACACAAAGGGTTACTTAGCCCATGTTTTGACTGACGCGTTATCAAGTTGGGTCTGGTTGACATCTACGCCCCAACTTGAGGGAGAGTGTTGGAAATAAAAGGCTTTGTTGATAGCTTATAGCCTGGAAGGTATTTTAGTATTTTACCTTACCCTAAGTTTATTTCCTTTTCCATATTAGGGTTTGCTAGAACATATAAAGTTGTCTTCTCTTGTAACTTTCATTGTGTGTGAAAATAATAAAATAGATTCTATTGTGGTTTTTTCTCCCTGTTCTAAAGTTTTCCACGTAAACCTTGGGTTCTCCTTTCTACCGTTTAACAAAACAAATTGGGTACATGTTGAACACTTGCTACATACAATTGGGATGTATAGAACAATTTGAAACAACCATAAATTCAACATTGGCTGGATGCTACAAAATTTTAAAAAATTATTTGCTTTTTGGCGAAAGAAATATAAACATAAAAAGGAAATAATTGTGAAAAATAATAAATTTGGGGAATGAAGAACCTAAAACTTGTTTCTGTTGGCTCTTGTAAAAATCAAATGCCTCTAGTAGGTGGATGTAGACTCATAATTGAAAATACACACACAAATACTTAGATCTATATTGTTAGAAGTTATAACATATTTTTTGGTTGTAAATAAGATTTAGTTGTACCGTTATCTATGATTTTATTTTATTTTATTTTATTCTCATTATAATTTTTTCCTTTTTTGTGTAATGCTCCTGTACTACAAGGCTTTGTATCTTACAATAAAGTAGGCACACAAAATATTCTAATCCGTTTGATTCTAGAATATTATATCATAGTTTCAATATAGAACATGCAATGTCTCTGGTCAGGACAAAAACCAGAATGTAGGAAACCCCTTACTGATGAATTGGATTCACTCAATTCACTGTTGAATGCTTTATTTTCAATTCCCATGGAAGCATCAGCAGGCCTCTTTTCTTCAAGATCTGGATAAGAAGCTGCAGAGTATCGCCAAAATGGGGCAGATGCACCTAGCTTTTCTCTCCTTAAAGCAATCTACAAGTTGAAATAGAGTTTCTATTTTTACTGATTCACGAAATTAAAACCCGCAAAATATATAAATTTGAATCTAAATGAACTTCTTCTCCCTAACATTTCCGAAGTTTCAATCTGACTTTAATGTAATAATAGTTTTCAGTTAACTTCCGCTTAACTGTTAAAGTTCATTAATAGGTATAGTAGTGATATGTGTCACTAAAAGAATATTTCTTTAAATGATACAAATGTGATTGAACGATATGATGCATGTGAAATAAAATTGGAACTTGCAAAATATAGGTGACTGAAATCCTGATACAAATTTAGATTGAAACATTAAACTGGTAATTTGATAGAACTTGGATATATTGAGACATAAACAGTAACGAAAGTACAAGATCAACCAAGTAATTTGAGGTACTTGGACCCTTCTAATCTCTTGAGATCACGCTCAAGCCTTGATCCACTCACCAAATTATTCTCTTCCCTCCTCCTTCCCTACTCACTGTATTTATAACCAAACTTCCCTAACAAACTACTTAACTAATTAATAACATACCTTTAATATGTCTCTAATACTATTCCTATTATAATCATAAATATTTAGAGTAAATGTATAATAGTCGTTCATAATGAACTTCAAGCTTCTAGGTGAACTTTACAATTTTAATTTTAAGTTATCCTTTTAAAGTTTATTTAGAACTACAATCATAGTTTTATAGGAGAAATTTTGATAAGAAAAATAACCGTGGGAGATGAAACATCCCAACCTAGCTAGGGCTGTGGTAGACTCCCAACTAGCAAAGATATGAGAGAAATATAATTACAAGAGACTTTGAGAGAGAACACCTAAAAAAATTCTAACAAAATCCCAAAACTAAATGCAATTAGCAGCAGCCACCTTTTGTTTGCATTAACTATTCTCCCATCGCCATGGAAGAAAGTACCATTCATGAGTTCTTCAAAAACAATTGAGAATATATCATTATTGTTGTTTTCATTATTGTTATTTTTTTAAAAAAAATGGAAATGGGCCTCCTTATTTTTTTTGAAATGGAGACAAACTTCTTTATTAATAATAAGAACTCAAAGTACAAGAGAATTATACAATGAGCATAACAAAGAAGTCTAAACAAGAGAAAAAAAATACTAGGGAATCAAAAGGTACACCCGAACATCTCAACTAGGTTGACAACCCCTTAGCACCAAAACATCATATCCAAAATAAGACTAGCCTATTACAAAAATGAGAACGAAGTCCAGCCTATTACAATAAGAGCAAAATCCAGCCTAGTACAGCAAAACTAAAAAACCACCGAAAACTAGAAAAAAAATAAGGCAAAAACACAATGTTCAATGTACAAGAGTATTATACTAAGAGCAAAAAGGACAAGGGAAAATACAAGCTAAAACTAAAACACAGGGTATACCCCGGCAACATACAATGATGACAACCTAAAACGATCACAAACATAAAAGCAACGAGCTAACCAAAGCAAATTATATTCGAAACATTAGTAGAAAGCTAGATACAAAGCAAAACTTAAACGCTTTCTCAAAAAGAGCCCACTTGAAACTGAAGTCTCGCACCCCAAAATCTTCAAGATGAAAGGAGAAAGCAAACACAAAGAAGAGGCACCCAGTTGCATCAAGACTATCTTGCCAATGCAATCCTTTGCCTAGAGGAACTAGATGAAGTCTTCCAAACCACAGTTTCGATAACAATGCTTTGGCAGCAATGGTCCAGAGAAGAAATAGGACCCAATAATCAGCAAAAAGAATTAAGGTGGCACCAGCAGTTGTTCTCGTTGGTAGGCATGAAGTCGAAGACCAAGCATACAAAAATTAACTTCAATCTAGCGAAAGCAATCAGTGAGACATTAATCCCTCTCCCCCATGCAGAAAATTCTTTGGAAAAGTAAAAGTTGTTTCGCCAGCGGGGGAAGACTAAATTCAGCGGGTTCAAAATCAAATTAGAATAATTCCACGGTTGGTGGCTATTGACTTTAGATGAGCTGGAATTTTGCACAACTAAGGATGAGAGAGAGTAGCGAGGTCAAATTTTCAACTATCAGTTCTTCCTCCCAATGAAATAGGGGATTAAGATCTGTCTCTAATGGCTCAAATTGTCTCTACCTCTCAAGCTCAGTGACTTATCAAAATGCTCCATCTCCTCACTACTTACCCTGAAAGAAGAATTGAATGAGGACTCACCCTTCTCTTTAGAGGGAGTGATTGGGGTATTGCTCGGAGAACCCCTAAAAAATTTCACCTTCGAGTTGGGAAAGAAAAATAGAGTACTTAAACTGTGGAGGATGATAAGATTGTGAATCTGACTTAGAAGAAAGGGTTGAAACTTGTGTTTGTGTATACCAACTTCAAAGAAGTCAAGGTTCAAATTTGAAATTAACTTGGCCTTGGAAAATTTCTTTTTGAAGATTCCTTTACTCTCTTTCTTTTCAAAGAGACAGCTGACCGGAGGGTTCTTGACTGCTAAACAGGCCGCATATGGGTGGATGTTTAAATTAAGCAATTGGGCGCATTCTTTATCTTATGTTGTTGGTCTAAACTCTGGTTCAAGTACATCTCATATTGTTGTGTATGATTGGCAGAAAAAAGCCTAGGGGAAGAGATAATCGATGGAAAGATTGTTTTGTACAAGAGGGCCATCTATCAGTCAAAAATAGGTCTCAATCTTATGGATAAAGGGGTGAAGGAACTCTTACATAACATTTCTGAAAAGCAAGGAAAGCAAATGGATTCAATGGAATCTGCAAAAGATATTCCACATTTCATTGAATCTTTCAAGGATCAAATAAATATGATTAAGGTGAAGCACCCTTTGGATTATTTCAAGACATTTAATGAATTCTTCATAAGAGAGTTGAAGCCTGGTGTTAGACCATTTGCACATGTGGAATGTGGTGATGTTGCAGTTAGTGCTGCTGTTTGCTCTAATGGCATTTAAGCCATTTGATGACAACCTAAGGGGCGGAAGTTTTCAGTTCAAGGTCCTTTAGGGCAAGATATAAGTGCAAGTGCTTTTAAGGATGGGTCATGGATGATATTTCGATTGGCACCAAAAGACTTTCATCGCTTTCATTTTCCAGTCTCTGGTTTCGTTGAACAAATTGTAGACATACCTGGATGCCTGTATAATGTTAATCCAATTGCTGTCAATAGCAAGTATTGCAATGTCTTCATTGTGAACAAGTGTTCAGTAGCTATTGGAAATTGGAAATGCCTTGTTGGCAGCTTAACCTTCAAAAAAAGAGTAGGGAGATGATGTAAAGAAGGAGAAGAGCTTTTGGTATTTCTCTTTTGGTGGAAGTTCCATAATTTGTATCTTCGAAAAGAACGCAACGCAGCAGCTTGGTGCTATCTAAATAATCATTTTGTGAATTACTCCACTCAAGCTCTTTGTTTCAACTGGGCAGTTTTTATCTTTCAGCCAGCCCCATAGGCCCTGTTCTGTTTTAGTGACTTTGCTTTGCATTTTGACAGCTTTGTTTTCCCCTCTCTGGCCGGCCTTCTATGGAGAATAACTTATATTTTCTTTTGGTCTAGTATACACAGTAGCAGCTTTTGCTTTTTTCTATAGGCTCAGTACAAGCCTTTGTACTGTTGTGTTTGCCCCATTTCCCTTTCTTTATTTTCTTTATTTCTCTGTCTCAGCTCTCTGTATTAGGCTGGACTATGTCTCCATTGTATTTTGGCATATTTTATTTCTAGCTTTAATTGGAATATGTTGTTTTGGAGCTAAGGGGTGTCAACCTAGTTGAGATGTCCAGGTGCACCTTCTGATCTCCTCTCTTATTGCTCTCTAGGCTTCTTTATTACGCTCATTGAATAACTCTCTGATAGACAACTGATTGTTATAAAATATAGTAGTAGGAAAAAGGGGGAAGTGGCACGTGCACAAGGGGAGGGAAGTGGAAGAAGTGGAAACCACCTTGGTGGGGACCACGGTTACATGGGAAGAGGTTAAAAGGGAAAGAAGGAAGGGAAGATGGGGGTGGTTATTCTGATCTGGTAGTGGAAGACTTTTCCTGAAGAACAGAGACTGCAGAAAGTGTTCAGTTACTTGAAGTTTCTTAGCAGTTGTTTCCTTTATCGTGTTGTATTTTTCTATCTTTGATGTTTTACTTCGAATGTGGTTAATGTTTGTATTAAGCTTTGTGTTGAACTGTGTTTGAAGACTGGCTTTCTAGTACTGTTTTCTGTAATAGTTTGGTTGTTTATTGAATACATATAACACACTACTTGGTGTGCTACTATTTTGGTATCAGAGACATTCGAATCTGTGAAGTTTATTACCATGGCTCAAAAGCGAATCGAGGCGAATCTGTGAAGTTTATTACCATGCCTCAAAAGCGAATCGAGGAGAAGTTGGAAACGATTGATCAAGAGATATCTGGCATTCAAGCAGAGTTACATGAATTGCCAACGATCAAGGAAGACATTTCATCATTGGCAAAGAGTACTGAAAAGCAAGGAGTGTAGGCGGAGAAGCAACAATAGCAACAACAAACTTTGCTGAAATATAGAGAGGGAATGATCAAAGGGAAGACAACAATGGAAGAAGTACTAGAGGGTTCATCAAGTAAAATAAAAAGCATGATTGATGCCAGTGAATTGATGGTGATGGGAGGAAAATATGAGGAAAAACACACCAAGTTGGAGGGAATTAATTCTGCAGGAGACCGAAGAAAATTCAAGAAAATCAGAGAAGATGACTGTGTCAATCATTAGTTTTGATGGAGCAGCCTTGGATTGGTATAGATCTCGTGAAGATCATGAACCGTTAGTTAATTGCGAAGATTTAAAGAGGAGACTTATTATTCGATTTAGATCAGGACATGAGGGATCAGTCTTGGGCAGATTTTTAACGATAAAGCAAGAAACTACAGTGGATGAATACTGGAATTTATTTGATAAATTGGTCGCACCATTGCCTTTTCTGCAGAAGGCAGTCTTAGAATAGACATTTATGAATGGTTTGAAACCCTGGATTAAAGCAGAAATGGAATGTTGGGAGCCTGTTGGGCTTGCCCAAATGATGAAGTTGGCCCAAAAGATTGAGAACCGAGAAGTGATAAGGGGAGAATCAGGCTTCAAATGTGCAGGGGATTGTTTAGTCCAGGTTTCTGCTTCTTTTAAACCTCAAATTCATGTAGTTTCCAATGAAAATAAGTCAGGAGGGGCTGTTCCAATGCAGACTATCACACTTTGAGGAGTGGTTGGGGAAACTAATTGGCGGGAAGGGCCATTAAAACAACTTTATGATGCTGAGTTTCAGGCCAGACGGGAGAAAGGTCTCTGTTTTTGTTGTGAGGAAAGATTTTTTGCAGGCCATAAGTGTAAAGTGAAAGATCAGAAGGAACTCAGAGTTCTAGTTGTTCGAGCAAACGGGGAAGAACTAGAAGTAGTGGAAGAAGAAGATTTAACAGAGGAAACTGAGATACAAAAAGCCAAAATTGGGAAACAGGAAGAACCAGTGATTGAATTATCATTGAATTCGGTGGTGGGATTAACAAACCCTGAAACCATGAAAATTAAAGGTCTGATACGGGAGAAGTCAGTAGTAGTGTTGATAGATTCCGGCACGACACATAATTTTATTTCTGAAAAATTAGTAACTCAATTTTATCTCATTATAGAGTTATTTTCGGTTTCGGATCAGTTGTAAAACGAAAGGAAATTTTTAACCAAGTGGAATTACTGTTGGGTGATTGGAAAATTGTGGATAACTTTCTGCCATTTGAATTGGGGGGAGTGGATGTAATCCTTGGTATGCAATGGCTGCATACGTTGGGAGTAACCAAGTGGATTGGCGAAAGCTTACTTTGACATTTATACATAATTGGAAGAAGGTCGAGCTAAGGGGAGATCCAAGTCTTACCAAGGCTAGGGTGAGTTTGAAACACATGATGAAGACATGGACAAAATCTGATCAGGGTTTTCTGATTGAGTGTAGAGCTTTGGAAGGTGAAATGACATTTGCATAATTGTATGGGGTTGATGAAGTACCTACCATTCACGAGTCTATACCAGTTGTGTTAGCAAAATATGAAGACATTTTTTATTGGCCAGGATAGCTACCACCACAATGAGCCATTGAACATTATATACTAAGAAGGGGGCAAATCCAGTCAATGTCCGGCCTTGTAGATATGCATACCAGCAAAAGGAGAAGATGGAAAGGTTGGTTGACAAAATGTTGGCATCTGGAATAATAAAACCAAGTACTAGTCCATATTCGAGCCCGATGTTGTTGGTGAGGAGAAAAGATGGTAGTTGGCGATTTTGTGTAGATTTACTGTGCGTTGAATGGTGTGATAATTCCTGACAAGTTTCCAATTTCAGTTATAGAAGAATTGTTTGATGAACTCAATGGAGCTAGTATATTTTCGAAGATTGATCTCAAGGCGGGATATCATCAAATTAGAATGTGTAAGGAGGATGTGGAGAAAATAGCCTTTAGGACTCATGAGGGTCATTATGAGTTCCTTGTCATGCCTTTTGGGCTCACTAATGCACCTTCCACCTTTCAAGCCTTGATGAACAGCATCTTCAAACCTTACTTATGCAGGTTTGTCTTAGTCTTTTTTGATGATATTTTAATTTACATTAGAAGTTTGGAGGAACATCTCCAACACTTAGAATTATTTTTAATTTACAATAGAAGTTTGGAGGAACATCTCCAACACTTAGAATTGGTGTTAGAAGTGTTGTGGGAGATTGAATTATATGCTAATTGAATAAGTGTGGGTTTGCCAAAGCGAAGGTGGAGCATCTTGACCATATAATTTCGAGCAAGGGAGTAGAGGTAGATCCCGAGAAAATTAGATCTATCAAAGAATGGCCTGTGCCAACCAATGTTCGTGAAGTTCGTGGATTTCTCAAGTTGACAGGATACTATCGAAGATTTGTAATGAATTACGGAAGTGCAGCTGCACCTTTGACTCAATTATGAAGAAAGGAGCTTCTGAGTGGACTATTGAAGCACATAAGGCTTTTGAGAAGTTAAAGATGGCTATGATGACTCTCCTAATCTTAGCACTGCTAGATTTTTCTTTGCCATTTGAAATAGAGACCGATGCTTCAGGGCATGGAGTAGGTGCTTTCCTTACTCAAAATAATCGGCCAATTGCCTATTTTAGTCAAACCTTAGCTATGAGGGATCGTGCTAAACCAGTTTATGAGCGAGAATTAATGGCAGAAGTATTGGTTGTGCAACATTGGAGGCCTTATCTTTTGGGCAAGAGGTTTGTAGTGAAAACGGACCAATGATTGTTGAAGTTCATATTAGAACAAAGGGTTATCCAACCTCAACATCAGAGGTGGATTGCTAAACTACTTTGCTACAACTTTGATGTAGTGTATAAACTGGGCCTTGAAAACAAAGCAGCAAATGCCTTGTCACGTGTTCCTCCTACGGCTCCATCATTATTTGATCATCAACTCTTAAAACAGAGGTAGATAGGGTTGAGAACTTGAAGGAAATTGTGGCCAAGTTAGAGAAGGAAGAAGACGTTGCTGGTTTCACTATGCAGCAAGGTATGCTGAGGTATAAAGGGCGACCGGTAATTTCCAAAAGTTCTGTCTTATTGCCTACAAGTCTTCATACTTATCATGATTCAGTATTTGGTAGGCATTCGGGTTACTTGCAGACCTATAAAAGATTGACAGGTAATATGTACTAGATAGGAATGAAAGCTGATGTGCAAAAGTATTGTGATGAGTGTATGACATGTCAACGCAACAAAACACTGATTTATCTCCTGCTCGATTACTCATGCCCTTGGAAATATTGGATACAATTTGGAGTGAGATATCCATGAACTTTATTGATGGTCTACCTAAATATGAGGGACATGAGGTAATAATGGTTGTTGTAGATAGACGGAGTAAACATGGTCATTTCATTGCTTTGAAACATCCTTACACTGCAAAGACCGTAGCTGATGCTTTTGTTAAGGAGGTAGTTAAGTTACATGGCTATCCTAAATCTATGGTTTCTGATCATGACAATATCTTTTTAAGTCATTTTTGGCAAGAGATGTTTTGGCTGTCAGGTACTAAATTGAGCAGAAGTACAGCCTATCATCCCCAATCTGATGGACAGACAGAGGTGGTCAATAGAGAAGTGGAAGCGATGTTTTTGTGGACAGAGACCATTGGCTGCATTGGACAAAGTATTAGTATAATACCACGTACCAAAGATCGATTGATATCACTCCTTTACAAGCAGTTTATGGCCGGCTTCTCCCACTACTAATCTATTATGGAGATATGGAGACCCCTAATTCTACGTTGGATCAACAATTGCAAGATAGAGATGTTATTTTGGGAGCATTGAAGTAGCATCTCCGGATTGTACAAGATAAAATGAAGAAGTATGGCGATTAAAAGAAACGGCACGTCGAGTTTCAAGGTCATATGGTGTTTCTTAAACTTCGGCCATATAGACAAGTTTCATTGAGGAAGAAGCGGAATGAAAAGCTGTCACCTAAATTTTTTGGGCCATTCAAGGTGATTGCACGAGTAGGACCGGTTGCCTATAAACTAGAACTACCTCCTACAGCTACCATTCATCCAGTATTCCGTGTCCCAGCTCAAGAAGGTGGTCAGGAATCGTACGGATGTGCATCCACTGGTTCTTTTTTAACAAAAGATGTGGAGTGGGTGGCTATCCCTGCAGATATTTTTGGTTATCGAAAAAATTCATCTACAAAGGAACAGGAGGTGCTTATTAGTTGGAAAGGACTTCCACCTCATGAAGCTACATGGGAGAATTGTGATGATTTTGCCCAACAATTTCCTCATTTCCACCTTGAGGACAAGGTGTCTTTAGAGAGGGAGAGTAATAATAGACCACGGATTGTTATACAGTATAGTAGGAGGAAAAAGGGTGAAGTGGCACGTGCACAAGGGGAGGGAATTGGAGGAAGTGGAAACCACCTTGGTGGGGACCAAGGTTAGTTACATGGGAAGATGTTAAAAGGGAAAGAAGGAAGGAAAGATAGGGTGGTTATTCTGATCTGGAAGTGGAAGGCTTGGTTTCCTGAAGAACAGGGAATGCAGAAAGTGTTCAGTTACTTGAAGTTTCTTAACAATTGTTTGTGTTTCCTTTATCGTGTTGTATTTTTTTGTCTTTAATGTTTTACTTTGGATTTGGATAATATTTGTACTAAGCTTTGTGTTGTACAGTGTTTGAAGACTGGTTTTCTAGTACTATTTTCTATAATAGTTTGGTTGTTTAATGAATACATAGAACACACTACTTGGTGTTCTATCACTGTCTTGTACTTTGAATCGATTTTATTAATAAAGTAGTTTATCTCTATTTCAAATAAAAAAAAAAAAAAAAGATACGGTTTGCCTTTAACAAGTCCAGAGCTTGATCTTCAAGAATCTGGACTCTCAAGGAACGCTTAAACGAGAACTTCCTTGATTTTTTCCTTCAAATGAAATGCACTTCAAAAGGGTTTGAGACAATGTGAGAAGAGCTTTGAAGATTTTTTTCTTTTTGGTTTCAACTCTTTGTCTTCTTTAGACGATTTACCTCCAAAACTGCAATTCTCTTTCAAATTTATTCTGACAAGATAAGGATTCCAGCAGGATGAGGATGGATCCCCAACCAAAAAAGCTTTCACAGTGTTACCAATGAGATCAGCAGAAGGGTTTCTTGAGAAGGTTGGCTTTGAGACGAACAAAGTGAGAAAATCCCATTCCAGATTTAAGACATTCAAATCTAAACCTTTTATCTTTCAAAACTTTCTTAATTCTTGCTAAGTCAATCAGATTGAGAAATCCTCGAAAAGGGCATTTTGAACGATTGAAGATTCTTCCACAACTTTAATATCACCAAGATTAAGATAGAAATTTACACGAGATTCATCCTTAAATTCAATTGTTGCCAAAATAAATCCACTGAGGTTTTTCTTACTTTTATTTATGGCTTTCAATACATTAATCATATTCAATGTGTCTAAGGATATGCTCTCGAGTCCGCCGAAATAATTCCCAAATTCAACAAAAACATCCTTTATTTCCAATAATCAAGTGGTAAGTTATTGATGGATAACCATCCTCCAAACCCTCGAATAAGTACTGGTTTGCCATGTTTAAACTTGTTCCATTTTCAAATAAAATATGAAAGGGCCCAAAAGGCTGGCCATTTACCAAGATTCTCGATCAAATTTTCAAAATTCCCTCGGTTAAGACGGATTAAGGCCTTATCTGCAAATAAAGAGTTGATGCAGATTTAAGTGTTCCTCACAGATTTTAACGATATCCTTCCAGCCATTATAAAAAAATAGCCTGGAAAAAATCCATAGACGGTTGAAATCTTCGACAGTAACCTCGTTATTTTTGTGAACCCAGAAAGAAGAGCTCTTATTATTCAAATAATGGAAATTTTCAGGGCTTGAGAAAGTGCTCTGTTCTGCTGCCATCCAAACAGAGGCCTGAAGAGACTGCTCTTCTGGCTTCAGAACCGGGGAGGCTTTATCTGCAAAAAAGTGAATTTTGAAACTGTGAAGGAAGTTGGGCCGGAAGACAATGGCTTGAAAACATTTCTTATAATCCAAATTTGATAAGAATATTTCCAATAGCTAGAGAAAGGACAACCACCCCTCTATATCAACCCCTGGAGAAACTCAAATGGTTGAGCATCCACCTAAAGCTAGCCAAAAGTTGCAGCATAAGACCCAATCGCTTTCGAGTCTGAACTTCGAAAGCTTCGTTCTCCCACGGTCTAACTCCCCAAATTTCAAAAAGAAGCTATCTTCAAGACCCCTGACTAATTTTGCAATCACGTCGAAATACCAGTTCAGATGGGCTTCCAAGACAACTAGAGAACCCTGAGCTTCCACATCTTCCACGTGATTGCGTTTATTATCCAACTAGACACAAAAATGCGAACGAAGAATTTTACAGCTTGCTACTTCCTTTGAAATGTAGATAGACCGGAGAGAACTCTATAGAAAAAACGGGAGGTAAGGCCGAAGAACAAAAGTGGAAAGGAAGATACACCAGAGCAATCATCGGAAAGAAGCAGAAGTTCAAAAGAGAAGACGGTGGGGAAGAAGAAGAGAGACGCGAGTAGGTTTAAAACAAGATGCATAATTTTATTGGATCAGAGTAATGAACACTAGCAAAAATTAGCAGCAGCCTACAAAACTCAACCGCTACTTCATCTTTCAAAACTTTATTAATTCTTGCTAAGTCAATTGGATTCAAGAAATCCTTGATAAAAAAGGCATTTTGAACGAATGAAGGTTCTTCCATAACTTCAATATCACCAAAATTAAGATAGAAGTTTCCACAAGATTCATCCTTCAATTCCATTATTGCCGGAATCAATCCATTAAGGTTGTACCTTACTTTAATTTTGGCTTTCGGTACAATATCATATTTAATGTGCCGTTTTTTGAATACAAATACTCCTTTAGAATCTGATCTTAACACGCTGTTTCGGACAAAGGAGATTTAATTACCGAGAAACGGACCTCTTTTATCACCCTCGCAAACTCAACATTGTGAAATTCCAGATCACTTGAAGTCAATTGTTGAGAAATGTGGAACTATTTTGGTTTGAGTACATAATCTAGACTTGATCTTGTTTTTTCAGCCGATTATTTTTTAAGTCTGCTTTAGTGGATCACAATAGGTTTGACGAATGCTTCTATTATTTTGACCCTCTAAAGTTCTTATGAAACATTCTGGTTCTAGTCACTCACTCAAGATTTAAGGACGACTTAGGAGGCATATGTTTTCAACAATTCTCGGAGGGCATAAGAGAGGTTTCCATTTGGAAAAGATTTTTAAGGTCTATCACTTTCTCGTGGTTGAAAGATTCCAGCAAAGCTTCCTGGTGACAGAATTGGTTTTTTTCCTCTAATCGGACTTGAAGCTGCAGGGTTGTTTGCTCTCCCTTGGTGTTTCCTCCCCATCCATTTTGAAATTTTTAGTCTGCAATTTTCAACTGATTTTGGGCTTCTTGTTGAAAGATTTTTAAGTCTGCTTTGTTTTCAGTTTTCTATTGTTTGCTGGGGGTTTTGATTGTTTTGATCACTATACTTTTGTTTGTGATCGTTCTTTTCACTCTTAGTATAATTCTCTTGTACTTTGAACATTAGTCTCATCTATTAATACCTTTAACAAAGAGCGTCTATTTCAAAAAAAAAAAATT